>NC_138197.1:91544788-92747078 GCF_964194105.1 Spermophilus citellus | reverse complement strand
TGTAACAAACCCTTTTAAGAATTCCCTTGCTGCACCTTTTGGGGCAACTTCAGCCACAGATTCTTCTAGCTAGAGCAAAGTAAAACCAAGCAGGATTCAGAGTACAAAAGAAGGTCACAGCATATGAAAGTGTGTTTGTTTTTAGTAAGGCAAAGAGGAGAAAATAGTGTTTAAAAAGAAAATTTATTGGTGGATGTTCTCATTTTTTTAGCCCTTTTCTATAGGTTATCTGCACAAATTCACTGTGCCATACAAAACTAATCCCCACACATTTTGTTCAAATTATTTTCTACCCATTTCAATTTTTCAAATAATAAAAATACATGCAAACTCCTTATTAGAAAGTTGAGCACATTTTTAATATATACGCTGTGTGTATTGACTGAGAAGATTCTCAATTCCTCTACGAGAGAGCTAAACTCTAAAATAATAGGTTTAAAATGTATGTAATTATAAACATCAGTAAAGAAAAAAACTACATTTCATTATCCCAGAGAGCATTGTTTAAAGAGAGAATCTTCAAATATGACACTGATTAAAAGTTTTGCTCCAAAAAGTGAAATATTATTGATTCTGCCACCTACTTCTGAAGTCAACATACTTTTACTACATATTGAGAATAGATTGAGTTTTCTCTTCTTTTCTCATTCTTTCTTTTTCTCTCTTCTCACTCTCTTTTATCTCTCCCCTTCCTTCTTTCTTTATGAATTCTTTTCTCTAGTGTTGTTTTCTTTCCTTCCTCTTATATTCTAAAACATAGTTTCTTTCCTTCATTCTTTATAATGAAGAAGCAAATATGCTATAAAATGAAATAAAAACACATTGATAAAAAATTAATTAAATTCACTAATAGGATGGATCAATTTCCTGAACTAACTCAATTTCTAATATGTATATTTATGTGTGTATAAATATATGTGTATATATGTGTATGTGCCTGCATTTATACTAGCATGAATAAAATATTTGCTTCCTTGAAAACTCTCAAAAGTTTGTGAGTCAGCAACTAATTAGTTTAAAATGAAGATCAAAATAGGGAGTTAGAAAGTAAAGAATATTGTCACCCTTTAGCTTAATCACTTTCTGGAATATTTAGGAAGAAAGTCAGGACCAAGGAAGATCTGTAGTAGAAAATTTTATAGGAGACTCTGATCACATTAATCTTGGAACAGAAAGAACTACAACTCAAGATAGTTATTGAACAGCAGTAAGTTTGTCTTGTCTTCTACTACTGAGTAACAATAAATAGGAGCCAGGGTTGTGGCTGAAGGACAGAGCGCTTGCCTTGCATATGTAAGGCACTGGGTTCAATCCTAGCACCACATAAAAATAAATAAACAATTGCAGGGAAATGAATGGCATTAGAGAAGATTATGCTAAGTGAAGTTAGCCAATCCCCAAAAAACAAATGCCGAATGTTTTCTCTGATATAAGGGGTGTGACTCAAAGTGAGGTAGGGAGGGAGAGCATGGGTGGAAAATTACCTCTAGATAGGGAATAGGGGTGGGAAGGAAAGGGAGGGGGAAGGGAAATAACAAGGATAGTGGAAGGAGACGGTCATTATTATACAAAATACATGTATGAAGATGTGAATTTGGTGTCAACATACCTTATATACAAACAGAGATATGATAAATTAGGTGTATTAAGAATTGTAATGCAAAAATAGAGAGAGAGAGCTCATGTGTAATGGCATAATTTGATGTGAATATACTTTATATACAGAGTTACGACAAATTGTGCTGTGAATGGATTATTATGAACGTAATGCACTCCACTATTGTCATATATGTAAGAAATAATAAATAAATAAATAAACAAACAAACAAAATAAAGATATTGTGCCCATTGTAGAACTTAAAAAAAAAAGAGCTATGACACTACGCAGCTAAAGGATAGGTGTCTGGAAATGTAGGGGAAGTATAACACAGAGATATTCTAAGTAGGTATGTGATCTTGAATGATTCTGCATTTGAAGTGCCTCAAATTTGGTTTCTATTTATCAGTACATGGGTGCCTGGTAAACACAAATGCAAATTTTCTTAGAAACAATGTCTATACATTCCAGGCCTCTGATACTTCTTACAAACCATCTTAAGAGAAAATTGAGAAGCTCATATAAAACTAAATGTTTCAGCATTTGAATAGAATGTGAAAATGTGTGTAAGCACCATATAAGAACCATAAAGGAGACCTATGAATGAAGAAGAAGAAATCAGGGTTGAAATAGTCATAATAAGCTTCAAGAAAGAAACATCTGACAAAAATTATAAAACAAATGCTTTACCATATACATAGAAAAACAATAAATGCTCAAAATATTTACTGGGGACTAAAGTATATATACACACACATACAGAGAGAGAGAGAGAGAGAGAGAGACATTGTATGTTTAGACTTAGTTCAGGAAACTAGGTCTTCGCAAGTTTTAAGCTTAATGCCAAACAGAATTATAATTTCCTTTGAGTTGAGCAGATTGCTATTAAAGTTTTATGGGATCTTTTCACAGTTTGTAAATAGAATAAAGTTATGTTGATTGATTTTAGAATTTACTAAATACAAGTGTAGTATTACTTACATAACTTGTGAACTAATAGAAAGAAATATGGCTTATCATTTTACTTCTTTATTCCAAATATTCAGACCTTCTCTCTTTTTCATTTTATTTCTTATTAAAAAATATTATAGCCAATTTTAAGGGTCAGTCTTCTGTCAACAAATTTCCTTAGTGTTGCTTCATTTAAGTATGTCTTGCTGGGCGCTTGGCTCACGCCTGTAATCCTAGCAGCTCTGGAGGCTCAGATAGGAGAATTGCAAGTTCAAAGCCAGCTGCAGCAATGGCGAGGTGCTAAGCAACTCTGTGAGACCCTGTTTTTCAATAAAATACAAAATAGGGCTGGGAATGTGGCTCAGTGGTCGAGTGCCCATGAGTTCAACCTCCAGTATGGAAAAAAAAAATCTTAATTTTCTAATAATTTCTGAAGAAAACAGAATTCTAGCTTGAAAGTTCTTTCTTTCTTTCCTTCCTTCCTCCTCCCTCCCTCCCTCCCTCTCTTTCTTTCTTTCTTTCTTTCTTTCTTTCTTTCTTTCTTTCTTTCTTTCTTTCTTTTTTTCAATACTTGGGAAATTTGTTCTTTTTCTGGCCTCCATGATTTCTGAGGAAAATCTGCTTTTCAAAAGAGTTTTATAAAATATTTTTCTTTTGCTTCTTCCATGATTATGATTACTTCCGTCTTTAGTTTTCAGAAGATTGGATCTGTTATGAATTGTATGGATTTCTTCAGTTTGGATTTCACTCAGCTACTAAAATCTATAGGTTTATGTCATTTGACAAATATGGGAAGCTATTATTTGTTCTGCTGCTTTTTCCCAGCTTCACCTTATTTATCCAGTTTTTCAGTCTCCAATGACACAAATATTATCACTTTTGGTAGTTTTATAGTTCAGTAAGCATTTTAGTTTTATTGGTTTTTTTTCAGTACTGGGTGGGGATCAAACCCAGGTCCTTGAGCATAGGAGGCAAGCACTTTATTGTTGAGCTACATCCTAAATCCATACATTTGTACTTAAATTTAAAAACCTATTTCCTCTTAATTGTTCAGACTGAGTGACTTATTTATTGTTCAATCTTCTACTTCCTAGATCCTAGAGACCACTAGTCTCTAGAAAATTTATACCCCATTCCTCTATCTCACCTATCAAACACACATGCTTCTGTGTATCTTGGTATTATTAATGAAATCTAGAAACCCAGAAAAATGAGTATGGAAACAGTCAAATAATCATGCAGTTGTATTTTGTGTATTTTGTATAGTAACATAATTAAAGAAGTCAAAGCTATATACACATTAGATAAATATTAAAATTTTTGAAAAAATTCTAAATTATAGTACTAATTAATGCATATGAAGGGATAAATTATTCTTGAGAAGCAAAAATAATTATCTCCAATGTCAAAATGCAGGGAGAAAGGGATTTGTGTTGGTAAAGGGATTATAGGAAGGAGGATTCTGGGAGATGTTCCATTTCTTGACATGTGTGGTAGTATATGGATGTTTACATTGAAATTATTCTATAGATTGCATGTATCTGCTTTATATGCTTTTCTGTATGGTTGATATATGTCATAGTAAAATAGGAATAAAATAAATGGATGGTATAGCAATTTTCTGTAATGAAATTTCTATTGAAAAAAATTAACTCCAAGATAAAATCACTGTTATCTCCTCTTGCAACTATTTTGAATCTCATTAAGTTTACAACAGTTACTTCCCATGGAAATTGCTTCTCTCCCCTGAAGAGAATGTTAACTCCAGTCGGGTATTTCATGGATCCATGAGTAGCTGAACTTATGCTGCTTTCAAAAAAAACTACATCTAAATCATGGAACACTTACAATGCCATGGACCTTCTCTGCACTCTTACCAGTGGAAATTCTCGCAGCACATCATTTCCTTTGTGTTAGATTAAGTATATTCCTATATGTGTCATTTGGTTATTTCCAAATAATTTCAAGTAATTGCCATTGAGATTACTACAACAAACTTGCTATTCATTTTAGTTTAGTAAGTTTAAATAAAATGATTAATTAAAAAAAAAAAAAACTTCCCTAAGAGAAGGCTACCTGACACTGTTAGCTGTGATGCATAAGAACAAATGGGTTTTCACCATTTTTGTGTGTCTTTCTTTTTCTTTGTCTTCTCATTTTTCTAAATATTTTTAACTTCATAGCTCTATCAATTAACTTAGGTCCACGGGTGTTAGTATTATAATCTATGATCAAATCCCAGATAGTGCTTTAAAAGAGACATCCAACAAATTAACACAACCCATGGCAATAAAATGAGGTCATTTATCTAAAGTAAATGAATGTGTATTCACTTATGAGCATTTTGCAACTGTGTAGGAGCTAATGTTTCTCCAGCATATCATGAATAAAATACCTGTCAGATCTTTAACAGTAAGTGGCAACAAGGGCACCTTGTTTAAAAAGATTATCAACAACATGTGAATCATTTTCTGCATTTCTTTAATGAAATAAAATTGCTAAAATGACAAAATGCAGAAGTATTTATTTATTTACTTCTGACAAGATCACTTGCTTCCTGTTGCACGGCTTCCCATAGGAATTGCTGTTGGCCGTCACATCCTTTTGGATCTCTTTGCATGACAAAAAAGCTAGGCTCCATTAAAGTATCATTTGCAATGAATTTACATCCTTCCTTGGGGATAAATCTAACCATTAGACATTATGCAGAAAGACTGACTTTTATAAAAGACTACTGTTCATTGGATTCCAAGCTGCATTCCAATAATGCCAAGGATAAAAGAGAAATATTTGACAGAGAAAATGACATAAATTAACATCCACGTGATTTGAGATGTCATTTCCAAGTTGCAGTGAAAATGCTAGATAATGTCCATAAAATTAGGGAATAAGCGAAGAGCTATCAGCTTTTAGGTATTTGTATTCTTCACACAAGGAACTCAATATTCTTGTGTCAAAAAGAAATTCAGAATAACTTTAAAGTCTGTAAGAATCTGTTGAAAGTCCTGTGTCTAAGACCATGTTTATAGTTTTCTAAAGATGCTTAAACTATTTTTCTTATTAATTACCTTTTTTTGGTAAGCAGCTGGGGACTCACTAGTTATACTTGAAACAGACAGCAACTGTGGTGTAAGGAATAGTGTTGTTGCTCTATTCTAAAGGTATCTGAAAGGATGGCATCACCCAACAGGCAGCCTCCACACGTGGAAGCCAGCAGAACATTGGAGTGTGTACATTTTATGTAAACATAAGCTGCATTTCTTTCAATATTCAGCATTTTGTGAGCAAATATGCTAATCTCATATAACATTTTGGGGAGAGGATTATACAAGTACAGTTACATGTTATCAAAATTGGAAGTTAACCATTGTTAGAGTCAAATGTATTTCTAAAGATCAAAAAGTGAATGGTTAAAATATGACTTTGTAAAAAATCTGAAAAGAAAAGGGTACATATCATAAATATAAAATAATATGGTAGAATTAATACCAAATGTATCACTGACCACACTTAATTAAATGTTTAAGTTTCAGATTGAGTGAAAAAGGCAAAAACCTATTTTATGGTTTTGGAAGTCATCCTTAAGCAAAAGAGCACAAAATTTGAAAATTAATGAATAAGCAAAGAAACATGCTATGTACTATGATAAATATATATACACACATATATACATACATACGGACACATGCTCTGGCATATATATGTACATATATACGTACACATATGCATATATGTGTAACACAGAGTTGTGTGCATGCCGGAGTGTTCTTGTCTCGTGCATCCAAAGAATGAAATAAGCAGATGACGCAAGGTGAGGATTCAGCAACAGATTTATTAAAAGCAAGCAAGAATATCTCCAACAGCACAAAAGGGATCCTAAAGACAGCAGGTTGGTAGCTCTCTATTTGGGGTTTTCATGAGGAACTAGCCTTTCATTGGAAAGTCTTATGATTGTTCTCCCTTTCTGACTCCGTTGAAAGTATACCATTTTAATTTCTTATTTTCATAATTGGGTGGTTTAACGTCTTTGTTAATCTGATCTTGTCCTGTATTTCTTTCTCAAAAGAATTTCTTGGGTTCAAAACAACTCCCTGGGGCTGACTAATGTTAGTGTACTCAAGGAAACATCATTACCCTTGCAGGGCCTTGCCTTCCTGGGGCAATAACAGAAGGTATGGGTCCCTAAGCATGAGTGGAATCTTCCAGTCTGGCAGATACAAGCAAGAAAGCAAACTGTAGCCTATTGTTTTAATCTCGGGTAGTTGGATCCCATTCCAAGGTTCCCGTTTCTATTTGCCTATAGGAAATCTATCTCCTGCCTCACATGTATACACATATACAGAAATTGATATTTATATTTGTGCATATGCAAATAACAACATTCATTTTTTTTAATAAAATGTACTATTTGGAGCAAGTAACTGAAACAAATCACATGAATAAGTAAAGACAACCCAGACTTTGTTTAATTACTTTAGGTGTCTTGGAAACTTCTTCATTGACAAGAGGAAGTGATAGTAAAGCGTATTTTTATTCGTTTCCTATTTATATGGTTCTGTGTTTTTGTTGTTGTTGTTGTTTTAACTTCATGGTTACTCTAAGAAGAAAGAACAATAGAAAGAAAAACAATACAGAGGTAGGGATTACAGGTTATTTGTTGGAAAATGGTGGGATTCTGACACAAAAGATACCCCAGGACTTTTGGAATTTCCATTTGTTCTTGTACTCAAAGGCAAATCGAACTTTAAAAGTTATTAACATGATCATGTCTCTTGAAGAAAATGGAGACCTCAATTCAGTAATGTAAACAAAAATAAAATTGTAAAGCACTTTAAAAAGTGTCTTGTGTTATAAAAATGTAAAGCATAAACACCTGTGTTTTTTTAAAATAGACTTTGGCCAATTCATTAATCAGAATGTAGGTGCTATAGATTTTAAGTTAGTGGTTGCACTTCATACTGTAAATTGAGTATATCTCTATCAGTGTTAGAGAAAGTTTCTCATTATTTTAAATTACCAAATATGGATTTACATCCAAAAGTACCTACAAATACGTGTTTTTTAAAATTTGTTCTCATGTATAACTAACTATACATGACAGTAAAATGTATTTTGACATATTATACATACATGAAGTATAACTTACCATCTGTCTGGTTGTACATGATATGGAATTATATTGATTGTGTATTCATATATGCACATAGGAAAGCAATGTCCAATTCATTCTATTATCTTTTCCCATTTCCTCTTCCTCCCCTTTAAGGACTTGACTAGTAGGGATATGCGATTTTTGTTATCCCAGCATTTAATTACTTGAGATTGTAAACCCAGGATCATTCCAGTAGTATCACAGAATTCAAATGCTTTTCAATTTGCTGTAGAGACAAAGTAAGTTTTAAATAGACTACTTTTATTACAGTCTTGTCTGGGCTGGATTTTTGGAGTTCAACCTGTTGTGATATTTAAGTTTGAATAAATTAGATATTGAGAAATATACTGGAGAAAGGTGACTAAACACATTCTATGATAAGACAGAAGGTTTTCCTTAAAAAAAATTCATGCTATAAATCATCATAGAGAAGAATATGATAGGCTGATGACTGGTTTTTGAAAACTGGAGCCTCAAACCTAAAATGGACACTATGTGGAAGTGGGTTAAACAGCTCTATTATTTATAATTAAAGGAAAATAGGAATCATTCAGTGGAGTTTGAGTGATTGTGAGCCTTAACATTAAAACTTAGATTAGTGTTGTATTTGGTTCCCTTTGATGTTTATCTGCTTTCCTACCCCCAGCAAAATATTCAGAAAGCAGTTTATGCCCATGTATTCAAACATTTTCAAAGTTCCCTCAAAAATGTAATGAGTATTATAATAATTTGAGATAGAATATTTGGATTAAAGGCCCAACATAAATTATTTTAAGAGAAAGTACTGAACCAGATTTAAAGACAGGTGTCATTGTTGCTAGGGAAATCAGGTCTGATGGAAAAACTGGAGTCCCATTTGAGTGTAGGAAATTGGAAACAGCTCTTAGGAGAATGGAAGTTCAGGTCTCCAAAGTCCTTTGACACTCCCCCCCCCCCTAAAAGGTTGTTAATTAAGCAACGCCTGAGCAGACCAGGTGCTGCTAATCAACACCAGCAGACTGCCACTCCCTTCCTGCCTAGCACTCCACCTAGGCCCTTCCAACCCATCTGGTCACCCCCTGACCATTCCACAGGCATCCCCCAGTCACTATGCAGGATGAGGGGAAATGAAGAAGATAAGGGAGAAGAATGCAGCAGAACAAGGGAAACTTTAGAAGTGTAAAAGGAACAGGACTTCATCATCCCATGGATTCTGCCCTTCTTCACCTGGGAGAAGTGTGTTTTACTATCCTTTGATAAATCTTACTTTCTAACTCTTGCTCTTGCTTCAACACGCTTTTCTGGTGTTATACTTCAGCATTGAGGAAGCAGAACGCCTTAAGGTAACCTGGTATAAGTACCATGGGAGAACAGGGATTATTTATTTTAGGACTCTCAATTTTGTCACTATTGTATTCAAGCTCATAAAAGGTTTGAATATTTTGAGCTCCTCTACCCAAAGTATTTTCTTTTCTTTAATTTTAAATTTCCCAATAAGCTTTGACCTTTCCAGGCTAATCATAAATTTTCATAAATATTCTGAGGAGGAATTCAACAAAATCATTAAAATGTTTTTATAAAAGGTTTTTTTGCTTATTACTGGATCAATTTCATTATGTCATATCTGCTAATTTCTTTCCCACTTCTTCCTGAGATTGTTTCAAAGATGAAGTAAATATTTGGAGAAAAAGTCTAAGAAATACACATCTTAATAGTAATATGTATAGGTCTATACAACATTTCATTTAGGTTATTGAAGCTGAAATCTTGCTTCTGGAATGCAGAGATCTGATATATAATTATGGAGAGGCTGAGACATTGCTCACTCAGTGCATGGTAGTTAATATTGCTACACATAGCTAGATAACTGATTGCTTTAAAATGCTATTAAGAGAATGAATTGAAGCTGAAAACATAGGAGAGTTAAGGTCTGACAGTTTCCAAAGATAAATTATGTATCCTCAAATGTAGTGGTCTCTTATTCAGGTTAGAGACAGGGTATATCTACTAGGTTTTAGAAAATTCAATAGATAACATATTTTACAAGTTTTAAATTCCTCTGTTTAAAGTTCTTGTAAATTTTATTTAAAATTTTTATGCTTTTAAATTTTTATTTACTAGCTGATTCTTGCTGGCTTACAGAGATATAATTGATTCGTGTAAAATGAGCTTGATCCAGTGGTCCTCTCAAATTTACTTAAAAATTTTAACATTTTGTCTATATATCTACCAGAAATATCACCTAGATATTATTTTTGAAGTTATTTTTCTTGATATATAGAATATAACATTATTTTAAATAAATGTTTTATCTAGTAAATTATTTAAATGTTATTTAATTTCCCAAGTTTTCCTTTATCGGTGCATTTATTTTAGAAAAGCATAATTTTGAATTATTTCTCAGTTCTCTTTCAGGTATAAATCTTTCTCAGCCACTTCTTAGTTTGACAGTCCAGGTAAGTCTTTCTCTCAGATGTAGAAGTTATTCCTTTGAAATGAAATCACCAAGAAAAATAGTGCTTTCTCCCAGTGTCTGGGGCAGGGTGGGAATCTAATGTCAGTGGATGCCAATTAGCAAACACTGGTGGCCTTATCACATTGGGCAACCTCCCAATAGTGTCCTCCAGCATTTTTCTACTAAGTTAAGCCAGTGATTAAAAATTCTCTACTCTTTTCAAATAATTATTTAGGTGTTGCATTCAATCTCTATCTATCCTCTGCTACAATAGTCTCCAATAAATTCTTACTTTCTTATTTAACTCTGTCTAGTATAATTTTTCTTTGATGATGACTAAGGATCATTCCTCTAGTAGAATGTTTGTAAATCTCAAGCCAAGTCTTTTGAGCAAAGTTATTTTCTCTAACTTTTTTTCACTTTAAAAATATTTTAAATGTATAGAAAATTTGCACAGGTGGTACCAAAGGGCCCTATTATATCTCCATTCAGTTCCCCCTAATGTTAATGTCTTATAATACTAGCTGGGCACAGAATCACGAGCCACTCAAGCAGGAAAAAAACTTTATTTTTGAAAATGCTGCCAATACTCCATAAGCGTCTACCGGAACCGGGCCCAGGACCTCCCCCGGAATTCCCTCCTACTAGCCTTCCCCAACCAATGGGAACTCTCCAGGAGACATGAGTCCCATAGCAGGCCAAGGTGAACAGCAGGAGTCCAATTTCCATATGAATGTAAATCTTAACATAATCATATCATCTCAATGTCTAGCTGGCTTCACCTTACAACCAAAAGTGCCATGCATCATATTATTTGGTTGTGGCTCCTAGCATAATACCATGATACATTTATCAAAACTGAGAAATTATCATTAGTAAAATAAAAAAATATTCAACTCCAAAGAGATGAAAGACATATACTAGCAGACTATCGAAAATAAAATATTCTTCAATTTTTTTGAAATTCCACTCAAGCCAGAAATTTAAGTTGTAAAAATGAAACAGTATTCTGTCATTTTTCAAGCACATTTTTTCTTTATGGTGTACATATACTCCCTATACTTGCATATACATATATGTAGATACATATATATTTACAGACTGACATATAATACATATGTACATATATTAATGCATATTTGAATATATGGTATATATGAGTATATATATATACATACATATATATCTGTATTTATATGTATCTCTAAATATATATATATATATATATATATATATATATATATAGAGAGAGAGAGAGAGAGAGAGAGAGAGAGAGAGAGAGAGAGACTCATTTCTGGTATATTAGAAATATTCACTATCTTGTTGTAGAGATCTTGGATGTTTGTATTGAACTTGATATCTCTTATATTTTTATATGTAATGAGTCACTAAATATATAGATATGTAGAATATAACATTATTTTACATAAATGTTTTATCTAGTAAATCATTTAAATATGTTATTTAAATTCCCAAGTTTCCCAATTCCTCCTGACAACTTTTTCAATTGCCTCAATTCCTTAAACAATTTCCTTGTGGTTTGTTCTCTAAGGTAGAAAGAGAAAGAAAGTGACTCTGAGTATCAGCACTCCATAAGAAGCCTCAAATAGCAGCCTGAAACAGAAGAGGTAGAATTGGATTGAGGTGGACATCAGGTAGTGAGGAAAGTTTGAACCATATTTCAACCTGTTTTCTAGCAAGCACACAAGCAGTTGTAACTTTTGTATCACTTTTCTTCAGTGTAGATTATAACTCTGATTTTTTTTATTGTCTATTGTTTTGTTTTATATTTGCCTAGTTATTTTTGGTTGAAAACTGGATGTTGTAAATAATAAGTTGCAGCAACTTTGTATTCTATCTTGTGATTTACTTACTTATTTATTCTTTTTTGTTGTTGTTGTTGTTCTATTAAGTAATAAATTTGTCTTGACCTACACTCTAAATTATTTTTCTGTATGCTATGAAGCTTCTAATAGTTTTGTTTAATTTTTATGAAATTTTATAGCTAATTCTTTTAATCCTGTGTCTGTGTTATTTGGTGTACAGCTAGAAGTTTAAAATACTTTACTTATCATTGGGGGCTTTTCCTCTTGGCAACTTCTTCATTGCTTAGACTCTCAAATTTTCAGCTATTCTTCTGGTCTCTAGCTACCTTCTGACCTGTCAAGTCTATAACACATCAGCATTTTTTGCTTCAAACTGTGTAAACTTGGAACATATACTGTTTAAAAGTAGGAAATTCACAGGTTTATCCCACACAGATATCTTAACATGAGAATGTACTCTCTTGTTTAAAAAAAAAATTGAAGTCTATAAATTTATCACTGGATATCTTTGGATCTCCTTTGAACTTACATAATTTAGTTTCCATTCTTGGATCTAGGCAGAGTTTATATTCAGACTTTTGTTCTCATTCTCGTGTTTCTCTCACATCACTAAACCTATACTTTGGCCATTATTTTCTACAATTATAACTGTAACAGACTGACAATACTTTTCTCTTCTAGTTGCCATTTTTTCAAAAGTAAATCTTCCTGGCCTTTTGGCTATGCTTGAATATTTTCCAGTACCTTTTAAAAAGAGTTAATTTGTGTTTTTTTTTTTTTTACAATAGTTCATTGTGGAAAAGTTCATACAACTACTTACCTCCAACTTCATTCTTGGCCATACCTGATACTTTAATTTTCTGAATATTTAATATATTTATAGTCAGCCTACTCACCAGTTTAAAAGAGTTTATTATAATTTTATATATATCAGTTTTGTCACATAACATACTCCAAAACTCAAAGCTAATACATCTCTCTTTAAATTTATTACACTAAGAAAAGTGCTTAGCTTGTAATAGCTCTTTTCCCTGTACATGCTTTCTGAATTACTTATTTAAGATATATATCTTAAATTATAAATAGTATATATGCATATATTCCATTATGAGATCTTGTTTATTTGATCCCTAGTGCTATAAAAAATGTTGTCATTGTCCTATATTAAATATTAGTTCTGTTTGTGTATCTCATTATTTTTACTTTATATTATATGATGTCAAACTTTGTATAAAAGACCATAATTTGATTTTCAGAGGTTTGAATCACTATTCATCCTAAGAAATCTCAATTATTCTATGAGATGCTCACTTTCATTTATAGCAACTCACAGAGTTAGAAAGCAATTAATGTCAAATTTAATTAGACTCTAGAACTTTCCCTAAGCAATTATTCAGAGACTACAATGAAAGATTGCTTTGAGTGAGGCTCCTGGCTGAGGCAAGAAGACAAAGACAAGATAGCAAATAATGGAACTATCACACAATAAAGCAGTTAAGCATTAGAGGCAGTAGGACATCAAAAGATTCCAAAGTCAGGAAAGAAAATAAAAACCCAGAGAATAGAGACAAATGTAAAAAAAGAAACAACAATTAAAAAAAAAAAAGATTACAAGTTGTCAAAAAATGGAAATGATGCATTGCAAAGCCCTTAGTAAAGTGTTTGATGTAGAGTCAGAACAAAGTGTGTTTTTGTTATCTGTCGTGCTACTTATGATGTTAGTGTTAGTAGGATTTAAGGAATCACAAGATGGAAAGTTAAAGTAAACTGTACCACAAAGAAGAGTTAGAGAAATTGAGGAAATAGTTGAAAGATAGGAGAGGGAATTATGAGGAGCCATTGCCACAGTCTGGCTGGGCACAAATCACGAGCCACTCAAGCAGGAACAAACTTTATTTCCAAACTCCACCAGCACACTCCCCAGGAACTCTCCCAAACGCCACCCACTCGGCTCCTCCAGGAACACACCACACACCAACCAGAACTCCCACCACCAAACTTCACCAACCAACTCGAACTCTTCAGGAATCCCCGTGAGAGCTCAACCGGAACTCAGCGGGAACTCCGCAAGAACTCAAAAGTCATCATCTTAATGGCTCGCTGGTGTCACCTCTCAACCACTACTTCTGGCAAAAATGCCATGCGTCAGCCCGACTCGGCTGTGGCCCGCAACAAGCCATAGTAAGAATATCATGAAAACACAGCAGATTAAGTTTCAGATATTTTTACTCTGGTGAGAAACATCCTCAGCAAGACTAAGACTGGCTTGCTGGTCCCTAAGTGCTGAGAAACTAACTGAAAATTGAACATCAGTCACTAGGAAATAAATATTCTCTTGATTTCCTAACTTAACTGTCTTGTCTCCTGCCACCTGAATCTGCTAATTGTTTTCTTTTATAGATTTAGATTTACAACATTATCAATGTCATTTATGAAACAGATTATAAAATAAGAGTAATCTAAAATTAGCCATCAGTAGGGTCCAGGATTATACTGTGTCATATTGAACAACAGAACTAAATAGTTCTGTTGCTCAATATGATAGGGAAAAGTTATTCAAAATATTTTCTTTCAGCTCCAGTCTTATTTATACGACTTTACTCCCAAATTGAATCCCATTCTCTAGTCAGCGTCTTATTTTACTGCTTTGTACTAGCATTACTTAAGGTAGGGGACCATAGCATTGAATTTCAGCTTTCACCAAGTCTGACTCTAATATTGTCTTTAGTTAATTAGTTTGACTGGACCATATCTGAGCCATACATAGCCTTGAAAACTATATTTTGTTTGAGATGTGTTAGTTCCTCAGTTCTACTTTGCCATACTTATGACTTTTAGCTACTGAACTGATGATGTGATAGTTACTGAAATGTTCAGGCTATATTCAGAGTTTTAAGTTATTTCACTTTTTTTTTAAGTTTTGTATTCAGAATAAGAAGAAACAAACTTTTTCTTTTTCTTAACATCAGTGAGAAAAAAAAAAAAACATGACTTGTCTCTTACATGGTTGAGGTGGTCCTGGATGCTAGCAACTTTATTTCCAGTGCACAGGAAAATGTTGGGGGCATAATTAAGGGAAGAAAACTGACATAGAGAAGATTTAGGTTGGAAATCTTGTAGCATACAAAATTTCACTTTGCCTAACTTTATTAATTTCCTAAAGCATGTGTAAAGTACCACAAACTGGGTAATAAAAAACACATCCCTTCCCTGGACATTTATTGTCTCCTAGCTGTAGAAAATAGACCAATCTCAAGCTCTCTGGAAGGATCTAAGGGATACTTTCTGTTCCAGATCTTTTGTCAGTTTCTGCTCTCACTAGAAATTCTTGACATTTAGAAGTTTATAGCTCTATAATGCCAATCTCATCTTCCATCATCACATGAACTTCTATCAAGTCTCTTCATGTGACCATATTTTTAAATGATCACCAGAAATATTAGGAGCCAACTCACATATGACCTCATCTGAACTAATTACGTCTCCAAGAATTCTATTTTCCAATAAGGTTACACTGAAGTTAGGAATTCAGCATATAGCCAATCCCTAAAAAACAAATACCAAATGTCTTCTTTGATATAATGAGAGCAACTATGAACAGAGCAGGGAGGATGAGCAGGAAGAAAAGATTAACATTAAACAGAGACATGAGATGGGAGGGAAAGGGTGAGAAAAGGGAAATTGCATGGAAATGAAGGGAGACCCTCATTGCTATACAAAATTACATACAAGAGGTTGTGAGGGGAATAGGAAAATAAACAAGGAGAGAAATGAATTACAGTAGATGGGGTAGAGAGAGAAGATGGGAGGGGAGGGGAGGGAGGATAGTAGGGGATAGGAAAGGTAGCAGAATACAACAATTACCAATAGGGCATTATGTAAAATTGTGGATGTGTAACCGATGTGACTCTGCAATCTGCATTTGGGGTAAAATTGGGGGTTCATAACCCACTTCAGTCTAATGTATGAAGTATGATATGTCAAGAGCTTTGTAATGTTGTGAACAACCAATAAAAAAAAAAAAAGGAATTCAGCATAGCTTTTTGGGGAGAAACAATTCAATACATAACACTTATATACTGACCATTAGGTCATACAGAATAAATTTCCCTTCAATATATTGAATAAGAAAATATGTGAGGATAAATGATAGACAATTATAGTTAAATAAAATTACTTGTGCATCTTATATCTTAAAATGTGAGAATATAAGATCTATATAAGATGAAGTTAGCTGTTAACCCATTGTGAGGGTTACTAAGTATTAATACGGGGTTAATGATAATGTTAATCAGAATAAGGTCATACAGGACTTCTAGGACAGTGTTATTAAGTTAGTGAATACTAGTTATTTTATAAAAATGAATATTTTTCTATGGCTGCACATTTTAAGAGATTTGATTATTCCCCCATAAGAAATCAAACCA
Source organism: Spermophilus citellus (assembly GCF_964194105.1). Classification (NCBI taxonomy): domain Eukaryota; kingdom Metazoa; phylum Chordata; class Mammalia; order Rodentia; family Sciuridae; genus Spermophilus; species Spermophilus citellus. The sequence continues at coordinate 92,730,691 of NC_138197.1, read as the reverse complement.
GAACTTTAAAATCATAATTATAATGGCAGCACAAGCCTAAACTTTAGTGTGGGCTGAATTCAAATTTTCATTTCTGCTCCTTCCAGAATTATTATTTAAGTGAATCCATCACACAGGCAAATGATATATTCAACTGGCGTTCAGTAATAAATCAATTAGTTTTCTTTAATGTGAAATTTTTGGTGTATCTTTATATATTTAAATATCTATTTTTCATATTTTCATGTTATAATAGATCCATCTATGGAAGAGATCTTTATTAATTACAGTAGCGATCTTGTTACTTTCCTTTTAGTCTCATCCAGTGATGTGTGATTTGGAGATCCTATTGAGGGTTAACTCCTTTCTATTTTCTAGTTTCCTTTACAACATCTAATAACATAAGATTTTATTTATTTATTTTTTTGTCACTGCAGCAAATATTTTTTGGGGATGGAGGCTGTCTGGTCAGATGTTGTGTTTGTTTGCTTCAATTTATTCTACCTAATGAGACATCTTAGGACAGCACTCATGTTGACAGTAAAAGTAATAGCTTTACAAAAGCAGTAACCTGTAGCCACATATTGCTGTTCTGAAAAATGGAAGTATTGGTTCAGGACACATCTTTTTATTGAGCAACCACCATCTATGATGGAAGATATAGGTGAGAAAAGCACATTTCTAATCGAAGAAAACTCTGATAAGGAGGGTCAATTAATCTTTGTCTTTTGAAACTGAGGGTGGGAATTAACTTCTATAAATGAGGGTGATGGCAAAGTTCAAATAAAACTTACATTATTAAAGTTCTCTCTGACTCTCCTTTTTCAGCCCTGCAAATTACCTTGCGCTTGTGTCAAGTCCTGACTTAATATAGTTGCTAAGGCCTGGTTTGTTACCAATGCTAACAAATGTTGAAAACCATAAATTATCTTGGCAGTGGCTATTATCTAAACCTGAGCAACTGGGTTGCATTTAGATGAGCTCATCTTAGCTTGTTGTTATCTTTTGGGAGTTTCCAACTAATGCACTTGAGTGAGAAAGCTGTTTAAAGTGAAACTCAAGTAAACCCTGCCCTGCCTGCTTGCAGGCTTTGAATGTGTAAAGGATTAAGGTATAACAGAGCATATTACCTGCTCTGTAGTTTGATCTAAATTTATCTTGTGTTTATGTCAGAACTGACAATTGGGAACTGTTGATTCTTTGGATATTGACGAATTTTTTAAAATAACCCATTCCAGAACAATCTAATGGGTTTTAGTCCACATTTCACTGTTTGCCGAGAGAAACAAACTAATAGATGGTTTTTTCCTCTGTACATCCTGCAATGATTTTAACAATCATGATTACAGTTTAAGCATTATCTGCATTTAATGCATTATAAATTGCCACTAGAGTTGGAGGTAGAAGGGAAAAGGCCACAATAATTTCCACAGTTATATGTCCCAAATCCTGAATTATGGAAGCATTTCCCAACCTGTGGACACAATAACAACAAAACTAGTGAGGAATATTTTGAAGATCAGGGAATGAATTAAATTGATTACATTAAATAGGAAGTTTGATCATGCAGAAAAGTTCAGTAGAGATTTTCAATTATTTGAATAAAAATATAGTAGCAAATAAATGTACTGGCATATACTTGCAGAATGTTAAATTTGTGTTTATTAAATAAAGTTATTATTATAAAATCAACACCATTGGCCTGTCAGTTTTCAATCGATTCTGTATTTATGTAAGGATTACTACTTCAACAAAAATAAATTTCTCATTTGTATTATCTTTTATGTTCAACATAATTTTGTTTTACTTGTTAATGTAAGGAATGTTCAGAAAATGGAAGAGACAATTGTGGTTATGTGAGAAGATGTGGTCAATGTGTTGCCTTTCCCTACTGGATTTCAGTTTAGATTTTTGGTTTGAATTTTATTGGTTAACAATTATCAATTTTCAGTATCCTCTTCTGAATAGCAGTGGACAGTTCATTCTGCTGATATTAGCTGTTTTAATAAAACATGTTTTGAGTAGAAACTCACTTTCATTTAACCATCATAGAGATATAGATATTCTGGCTATAGCCTTTAATGAGAGGTCACACATGTAGTGTGGTGTCATCATTAATTTTTAAGAGGGCTTACCTTTTAGTCTTCTCTATTAAAAATAATATAAACAGTTCCATGATGAAATATCTCTTAAAAGTGCAGTTCATATGTATTTTGGTTTTTTGTTTGCTTCTTATTCATATCCTAGCAGATACTTCTGTGAAGAGAAAAACTCTGACAACAAATTTGACATGTCTGTTTCTTGGGGACATTGGTCTCAAGCTGAAGAAAGATAATTTCAAAGCAAAATCTTGTGATTCATTTATTCTCTATTTTGCAGGAAACCATTTCTAGTATATTTGTTCCCTGAGTGTCAAAGGGATAATAGAATTCTGTAAAATTATATATTACTCTGTTCTTGCCTAACTCTAACCTTGATTCTCAAAAAGGCCTTCTCCAGAAAGAAAAAAACCTCATTTTATATTATGACCCTGAAAATTTCTTATTATTCATAGTCACAGAACATAATTAAAGAACTTTTGCTGAGATCAACAAACTGCTAGAGACCTTGACATAATTTATTCATTGTTCTCTATATTGAAAAAAATAACTGTACTAGTTTTCATGTGACTGAAAACATTAATAGTGGTACATTTTTAATTGTTTTGAAGGTTCCCTCCCAACATATGTGGTGGTTTGTAACATTGGATGTCTCTTTAGCTAAGGATTTGGAAGCAGTGATTAAATAAGTAAAAATATTTAGAGTAACAAAACTAGAGATAGATAATTCCCCCAAAGAATAATTCACTGAGTTTCCATTCAAATAGACTTAAAGAAGTAATATTAGTTTGATCTTTTGATTATCATTCATACAAGTGAATAACAGTTTAATTTTATATGTAAAGTTAAAACATAGTAACAGTGTCAGGAAATTATTTTTCATTCTTTACTTGAAACTATCTCATTTTATTTGCCAGCACCTAATTCCCCACAGAATGCTGCCCAGTGGTTTATCCAGTTATGCTAGAGTTTATAAATGACAACTTCCATCTCTTGCCTGGAGAGAGTTTTAGACACTCATCATCATTAAGAAGTCATCATCATTAAGCAGTTTTTTGCTGACTTTGACCTAAATACTTGTTTTCATTCTGTTAACCCAGAGTTCTAATACCTTAAACAAAATCATTTTCTACTTAAACTTTGCACCTTTCAACACTGCTCTTCCATTCACTTAATTCTGGCTATTACTTGGTTTCTAGCATCTGCATAGACTGTGTCACCCCAATGCTAGAAATAAAAACTAATGATGATGAATTTGCTATTAAGAACATAGAGCATCCCTTGAGAAGCTGAATAAAGATCTCAGTTTTATTTCCTCTGCTAATTGACTGAGTATGAAATGCTAGACTAAAATGAAAATCAGGACAGATTATTAAAAATGATTTGAACTGTAAGATTTAGAAAATTAATATCAAGGAATGAGAAGAAAAAGGAACCTGGTGAGGAGAAATAAACCAAGTTGTTATAATCATTATTTTTTTAACACTTTCTTCCTGAGTTTTCTTCAACATAAATAAGAACATGTCTTTTTATAGTGGGCCTTGCTCAAAAAATTAAAAATAAAATAGAATACAATATTTCATAGAACACCAGTTGTGTTCTCACTTTTCATCAAATAAGAAGATGTTCTGATGTTGGCAGATAGAATTAAAATGAAAAACAAACTGAATTGAAAGACTTGGGATGTTTAACTCTAAGGTCATCATGGTAATTACAGTCTAAGGTTATGATTTTCCTAGGACAGTTCTGATTTATGATTGAATAAGAAAAAATAAATCTCAGCGATATAGTAAGTGTTAATCTGATTTATTACCTAAACACACACACACACACACACACACACACACACACAAAAAAAAAATCTGAACAAACATGGAGACGTTAGGTTGAAGGAAGTGCTTCCTTCAGAGTAACTGGCAAAGAATAACAGAAAAAAAAATATAGTTTACTACATAAGATAAAAGATTGATAGATATATAGATGATGGATAGTTGGAGAACAGAATAGCTTTGAAAAAATATCTGTGACTAAAGGTAAAGGTGAGACAATAAAGGGGTACATTGCTGAAGAAGATTTTTAAAAATAAGAAAACTGATTAAAACAATCTAATTTTATGTTTTAAATCATTCTGATGCTTCATCAATTCTAAACAATGTCAGTAATAAAATGCTGTTTCATCCATGGGCTAACCACTTTCACTGCTGACCACCCTCCTTTTCTACCTTTTTGGTACAACAGAATATCATGCCTCTAGTTGACAGGTAATGGATAATAAGAATGTTAGTATAGGTGAATAAGAAATGTGAGCAGGAAATTAAGGCTGAAAGCAAGAGTAGGGAAGTGTAGGGGATTGTTATAGTTTAGATTTATGGTATCCTCAAAAGCTCACATTTGCAACAATGCAAGAAAGTTTAGAGGTGAAGTGACTGGATTATGACAGTCTTAACCTCATATTAGTGCATTAACTTACTCATAGGGATTAGCTGTGTAGCAACTCTAGGTAGATAGGATGTGACTGGAGAAGGTGAATAATTGGGAACTTGCCTTTGGGGTATATATATTATCCCTGGGGAATGAAGCAGTCTCTCTCTCTCTGTCTATCTCTCTCTCTCCCTCTCTCTCTCTCTCTCTATCTCTATCTCTCTCTCCTTCCTGGTGGCCATGACCCGAGATGCTTTATTCCACTACATTCTTCTGCCATGATGTAGTACCTCATCTCACACCCAGAGCAACAGAGCCAGCTGTCTATGGACTGAGACCTCTGAGCCCATGAGCCCCAAATAAACTTTTCCAGGTGTTGTGCACATATTGTAGTGTGAATATAAAAACATTCATTTTTGTAACTGTTTTCTGCATCAGTGAACTAAGTGCATGTTTGCATGTTCAATTTTAAAACTACATTCTGAATGTCCAATTTTTAAGAAAGTTGATTTCATCTAAAACAGGAAACTCAGGGATATCACTGACTGTGAAAAATAAGAAAAAAAAATTTGTTAAGGAAGAATCAGCATTTACCTCCAAAGTTATGCATATGTTACACCTATGTAGTTTCATTTGAAAAAGTTCATTATACTATCATTCCATGTAACTAGACATTTGTAGTTAAGCCATGATAACTTTTTAAAAATTATTATCATGTCTTAGTTTTCCTCTGTAGAGGAAATATTCATATAAAATATGGAACATGAATGGTGTTGGCTTCATTTAAAAGGAAGACATTGGTAAATAGGTACCAGTTTTCATATTGGTTAAATCAGATTATCCAAAGAGAAAATATGTTATTTGTAAGAGTAGTTTGATTTGTTTTTTTCTTTTGTGTTCATTAAATTGAAAAAAACTTAGAATTTTTTTTCTCTCAAAGAAGAAGCATATGTAATTAATTATGTAGAAAGCTACTATAGCAAGTATTAAAAGCTTGACATTGAAGATGAAATTATATACTGTACTAAAACTAAAATGAATGGGACAAAGTTTTATGATTTTAAGAAGGGTTTAATTAAGAAACTAATAATTTGAAATGATTTGAAATAAGTTGTAGTAAAAGCATAATTTATAGTTATGTCAAACAATTTATTATATTCTAAAATCAAAATACAAGCTATACTTGTATTTATGTACTGACAGTTATTAAAATACAATTTTTTGTTACAAAGATGATGTTGAATGTTAGAAAGTACTTCAGCATGGCAGTCCATACTTTTTCTGTGTTCATCATTCATTGATCTCTAGAAATATTAGAGCCTTTCAAAATATATATTTAGAATCAGACTAAGTGTCCTAAAATGATATTGGATTTTTGACAGTAAGTCTTTAAATTATAGTTCTATAATGTTCAATATCTATTTGAAATATTTAGTCACATATTCTTCAAGTAGGGCACTAAAAATGTCACTTTTTTAAGCTTTCAGCAAATTGTGATTATAGAAAACAATGCTTAGGAAGACATTGGAATGTATCACTACAAAGACAAGGGATGAACAGAATACAAGAGGTTAGATGTATATAAAATTTTATTTTGAAATTTTATATTTACACTTTGCAATATATCACTTGTAGGAAGATTTTATTTTTAATGGAGTGCTAATTTGTTTAAAAATAATTGAAAATGACTTTTTAAAAAGGTATTTAAATTAGGAAAGAGGATCACAATATTACCATGTTGCAGAATCCATATTTTAAATCATTCTCTTATTTTGTGGATATCTGTTCAGCTTAGAGTTCCTTCATATACACACCTCATGTACTTGTGCACACACATATACATACATGCATGTGCAATTAAGTACTTAGACATTAACATAAACACATATGTGTGCATATGTGTATTTGTGCATTTATACAGGGATAGCATATGTGTTTTTGGCTCTGTGTCTCTGTGTGTGTGTATGTGAGTGTGTGTATGTGAAGTTATATACCTTTAAAAATTTTTTTTTAAATTTTATTTATTCCTACTTTTTGTTTTCTTGATAAATTCTTGCATAAAATTGAATTGTCTGAACTCTTAAGAGACTATTAAATCCTTAAAGAGACTCTTTGGTTTTTGTATATGTCTCAAATTTTTACAAAGTCAGTTTTCCTAAATTTTCCAAACTTGTCATTCTAAATGAAAGCCCAACTGCATATTATGCTATTACTCAAGTCAGGATCATACAGTAATCATTTCAGGAATATTTCTTATATCTTAATTCTAAGTTCTATTTTAAATTCTACTCATATATTCTTATTGTTAAGCATGTTTTGTGAAAATTCTTTTAGCTTCCTCATACCCAGTCCTTCCATCAACTTGAAAGCTAGTTACTTTGGTTTTCACACTCTCAGAAATCATCAGCTTTGTATTTAAATATGCTTGAAAACTATCTTTTTACAAAATTCTAATGTAGTGGTTTTCCTCTTACAAAATTTTAATGTAGTGTTTTGTGGCACATGCTTATGACATTCCCATTATCTTGCCTGTTGACAGATGGTGATGATTAAATATTTCAGTCTCTTATTGTAATTGTCAGTTTTAGATTTAATAGATTTGTCCATGCATTAATACTGAGAAGACAAGGTAATTTACAAGTGAGTTTCATCTCTTTCATACAAATTACTTCCATTATAAAAACAAAAGGCGGTTTTAATCTCATCAAGAAAAATTAGCAAACAAGAAAATTATTAAACAAGATGCACTTATTTATTAAAACCCCTGATGAAGTTCATTTTTAAAGATGTGAAGATAGTTTGTGAAATAATGAAATAACCACTAAGATATTAATGAAATATATCAATAAAGAGAAAAACCACTTCATGAAAGAATTTTTAAGTAATTTAGCCATTCTATTGAAAAAGTTACAATTTTAGACATACACTTAAGAGTTTTGAAGTTTCTAATTACTAATTTATATACTACCCATCCAAACTATTAAGAGTAAAACTAAGTAAAATCAAATGAATCTTGTAAATTAGGATATTCAGAAAATCAGATAAATCTTTAAAAACTTATCAGAAACATTAAAAAATATCTCTGTGTACCATGTCCTATTATAAACACTGAGAATATAAGCATACATAAAAACATAAACATCCCATTTTGTAAGAGCAGTCTAATAGGAAAAATATATACACAAAATCAAAATACCATATGAAAAACACACACACAAAAAGAGTAGATATAAAATGCTAGTTTATAAAACTAACTTCTCATAGAAAAATCTCTTCATATAAGTCCTGGTACTCTGCATAGACTACCATCTTTGAATGATTTCAAAATAGGGGCAGTAGGTGGGAATAAACTGGAAAAGATATTGTGAGTGACATTTTGACATATTTTCTATCAGAAGCCATTTGGTTAGGCATTATGCATTGAAAAGTTTCATTTATTCAATTTCCATAACTATCATATTCTCTCTCTCTCTCTCTCTCTCTCTCTCTCTCTCTCTCTCTCTCTCTCCTACTAAGGATTGAACCCAGGAGAGATTAACCACTGAGCCACATCCCCATCCCTTTTTATTTTCTATGTTGAGACCTGGTCTTGCTAAGTTTCTCAGGGCCTCACTAAGGTGCTAAAGTTAGCTTTGAACTTGGAATCCTCCTGCCTTAGCCTCATAAGCTGCTGGGATTACATGTGTGAGCTACAATTCCTGGCTTCTAACTTTTTCCTTATTTTGTTTTTCTCCTTCTTGCTCTTGTCTGTCTTTGCCATTATATTTATGTGTGTATGTAGTTCTCAGCTCTCACCCATTTCTTTTGCATTTTTAAGAGACAATTTTGAGTGCAATTTAGGGCCAGCTAAGAATTTTATGAACTTCAAACATACTCTAATCACAAGTGACATTTTTTTTTTAAATTTAAGTACAATGGACATTTTGATACTGAAATATATATGTGTAAAAAGGAGAAACACACTTATCAAAGTAATTTATTTGACCTCAGTTCATAAAAAGTTCATTTACATTGTCCTCCAGGAAATGTATTAGTAACTGAATTTTATGTATCTTAAGTGGGAGAATGCTTAATTAAACTTAACAGAATAAGAGTTTTGATAAATGAGAATGTTACATGATTCATCTACTTAGTGGCTATTGCTGAGTTTTCAATGTACTTAATGAGTTCATCTGCTTAATTTTCCATTATTACCAATGGAATGACTAGAATTAGGTTCCTGATGGTCACTGAGGAATGACTACATTAGCATCCATTGTCATACAACCCTAAAGTAAGGCAAGTTATACTATCCTCTTTGTGAAGGAAATGATGACACCTAAGCTTATCAAACTCAGATATAGGCACTTATCTGTATTCAATCTAATAATGCTGGAGTAATAGACAATGAAATTAAAATTGACAAAACAACAAATTCTCCTGTTGTAAGGAAGAATGTCCATTTTGGTATTATTGTGGCTCCAATTTCTATCTTTATTTTGAGAGCTTTGCTGAATGTACTGCCTGTCGCTGTGTCATTTGTCTCCTGGAAAGTTTTCCTGGTACAATTCACCAGGTTTTATATGTGTTACTCTCTTCTTTAAGCCAATGATGTATTCTAGAAAGTATATCCTATCTTACCTATACTATATTACTAATTGAATTTTTACCATGTTGCATGATTATATTTTTAAAAAGGTAGTGAAACACTTATAACTCACAAAATTCATAAGAATGTTAACTAAAGTTATAATAAAAGAAAACAAGACAAACTGCTTTAATAATAAAACCTCGGCTGTTCCATGGAAGATATTGTTGAAAGCTGCAAGAAGTGGCCAACACAAAAAATTTAGAGAAGAATTTGCAAAAGGTAGTTAAACCTAGAAGTTCTTTTTTAACTCTAAATTTGTCTATTTGAATCACCTACAAGAAGAAAATAATAAATCTGTCATATACAGCTCACATTTGGAAGAGTATATCACTACCAAAGTTAATACTAACTGAATATATTGATCTATATAATTGCAGTTGTTGATATTTAGAATGTATAAACATATGTACATAGGTATATATAATCATTTGTAGAAATATATCTTTAAATGAATAGAAGTAATATTCAAAAGATGTATCTCAGTCAGGTGGATCCTAACTTAAATTTATTACAAGGATTCTAAAATCCAGAAAGGGTAACTCATATACGTGTACTTAAATAAGATTTTTTTTCCTTTTCATTTTGTCCTGTTTGGGTTTACTGTAGACTTAGAGGTCTGATATTCTGTCAGAAGTTCATAATTCAAGCTCCCATTTTTCATTGACTGGGAGTAATTTATAAGGACACAGGCTCTGGGGTCTGAGTGCCTGGGGGAATCTAAGCTTCCCCTACCACCAACCAGGGAATCTGTATAGACTCAGATAATCTGGAGCACTTCTACATTTAATTTAATAATAGTATCTTCCTCAAAAAATAAGAGGTGTATTTATTGTGCCTTCAAAGATCACCTGATGTGTTAAACACTTCTATGGAAATTATTCATGTATTCAAAAATACTTTTTTTGAGTGTGTGTTTGTTTCTCTGAATATTTTTAGCCTCATATTCCATGCACCATAATAGGTGCTGGTTGGAGAATATATTCTACATTTTTTATTTTTTTACTAGCTTGAAATCTGCATACTTTATATTATGATAGTAACTGACATGAAATCTCAAACACTCCTACTATTCATTAGTTCTTCCTGGAGTAGGCATAATATTTATTTCTTGCAAACTCTAAAGCACATTGAAATGTGCCTCTATACTTAGGATAAGTATAATATGTAATATTGTTAATAAAGTTTTATGGAAATAAGTTTGGGGTCAAAGTCAATTGACTACTGATGAATATCTTACAATAATTACATTATAGCATTATAGATATACAGAAATTCACTTGAATGAACAAAACTAATTTATACTGACTAAATATTTGGATCATAAGCTTTAAAGAACTTACTATGGATTTGACAAAATACTACTATTAAAATATTTCCTCATATATATTAAATATTTCAAAATAATTTATTGATAAATAATGTCCTCTTGCTCTTAAATTCAATACAAATACAGATTTATGCTTATGTAGAATCTCATTGAGACAATAATCAATAGGTACTTATATTTTGTGAATAATAAAAGTTAAAACCTCTTGCATGTCTAAAAGTAGATTACAGATAGAAGTTTTTTCTCTAAATTTAGATATGCATTATGGCTACAATGAGCAGGGTTAGGTTTTTGAATACTTAAAAGAATTATATGTAATACAAAATAAACTCTGTTTATTGCTACATTCTCATGTGATAACAAGAATAAACAGTTTGTGTCCAATATTTTAGAGACTTGTTTTAAAAAAGTAACATGGTTAAATTTTCAATAATGTTTCTGTATAGATTTTTTTCCTCCAGAGACAATCTAGAGTTCACTAACAAAGAAAATTATCTGTGAAATTTCATTTCAAAAGAAATAAACAGTCCATAAGTGAACACTAACAGAACCCAAGAAAATGTAAAATTTTAAAAGAAGTATTTCAGCTATATTGACTCAATTTTGGCTCAATTTTCTAAGACACTTAGAATAAGTTTCTTTCAATGAAATTAAAATTCATAGCTTAATGTATTATGCCTATTAGATAAACCTTGTTGCCTATCACTTTAAGCATAGTGACATATCCATGGTTTTATACTTTTGCTATTAGATATAGTATCTTACCATACTTTAATGCAAAAATGGTAATTTCTGTGTTTCTGTACCTCATATATATTTAATTACTACCTAGGTGCCTAGAGCATGCAAAATCATTCAGACACAGACATGCTTTTATAGGGAGGTAAGCAATTAAAAAAATAGCTCATACAAATTAGAAAATTATAGTGCTATAAAAGTTCAGAGGAAGAATTAGTCATTCTGGTCAAAAGAGCTCAAAGAAGATTACATTATAGACGAACATTTAGCATATTTTAAAAGGTTGGGTGAACTTATCTAGTTAAAGATAGGAGGGAAGCTGTGTAAATATAGAAGGACTACTTTGTATACCAGATGGAAGCAAGGCATTTTGAAATATGTTGATTTAGAGTCATTAAGGTCTGGGTATGAATGAAATGTGTATATGAAAAATAGAAAATGATGCTAGAGTGATAAGTAGAAACTAGATAAAAGAACATTAAGAAAACAGACTAATAATAGGCTTTGGTCTAATTTGTGAGGATGTGGGAAATTATGTGTTATTTTAAGCCTGGAAATGAAATGATCAAAAGGAGAGAAGAGAGGACAGAGCACACAAATTTGGAATTGCTTTTGTTTGTGTTTCAATTCCAACTGGGTAAATTGAAGAAATTAAGACTCAGTTTCTTTTTTTTGTCAAACTGACTAGTAAGTTAAATTTTGGGAATTATCAAAATTAAAATAATGTACATGAGACACCTAAATACAATACTGAACTTTATTAGATTTAACAAATATTGTTTACCTAACAGCAATCCTTGTAGAGATGGGTTATTCTCTGCAGAGACTTTAATCAGGAAACACAATTTAGTAGAGTTTCACTATAGTTAATAAAGCTCTGGTGAAGAATATTACAGTAAGGCTGCCAAGTGTGATATGATTGAAGAAATACTACAGATGGAGGCAATCTAAAGTATATGCCTATGTGGACAATGAAGTGAGGAGTGAAAGATGATACAAACATTTATAAATTTTATTTTATATTTTTATTCACCTGGGAAAAGTTCCTGCAATGCAGAGACAAGGGGTTCAACAAAAATAGATTTGGACAATAGACCATTTAGTTTAGAACATGTTTATTTTGAGGTTGGTTTTATGGTGCAAGTGAGATATTGAGATAAGAGCTATGGAATGAAGACTGAAAGAGAGCAGAGCTCAAGATAAATTTAGAGTGTGGGCTGTGAGGAAAAAATGTGGATGGGAACTTATGGTTCAGAGTTATAAATCAAACTAGATTTTATGATTTTAATTCTCTAAAATCCTACAGATTTAAAATTTATTTTCTTAAAAACAAATACATAATAATTCTTTAAAAATTATATTGCAAAAACAAGTGAAATATGAAATAGTGATTATTTTATGATTTAAAATGCCACATGCAAATAGAAACTTACTGACTTCTAAGAATGAGCCTAACAGTACTCTAATTTTTAAATGTTTAATTCATTTAATCCTCTCAAAAAATTATAAAATAAGCATTATTCTCCTGCTTTCTTCATGCTCACACACATACACACACACACACACACACACACACACACACACACACACACAACAAAAGGAGTTGGACACAGAAAGTCTAAGTAGTATTTCCGAAGGCCTCACAGCTTAGAAGTAAAGTTGGGACTAAATCTCAGGCAGGTCAGGCTCCAGAGATTAGGCACGAAACTACTACCAGTTTTGTTTTCAAGGAATCAAGCTGTGTTAAAATTATTGATTGAAAAGAACATGTTTTACACACAATTTTGTCTTAGTAGAGCCAATACTTGGCATATCTGTTCATAGAAATTGCACGATGAACGGTGAGTGAAATAATAATTTGTCTACATAGAAGTAATGTACAAAGCCATGAAAAGGACAAAAGTATGCCAAATTGATGCCTGCAAAGATCAGAAGAGCAGAGAAGACATGAGAAGAGGGGAAAGAAAGGAACGTAGTAGAAGGGAAGTGAGAGATGATGAAAGTTGGGATAAAAAACTCAGAAAATACAATTTAATTTGGAAGAAAATGATTCATAGAATCAGATGGAGAGGGGACAGGAAAAGAGAATGAGGAAACATGAAATTGAGATTTCTTGGAATGCAAAGAGGAGATTTTCAAAAGGAATGAAGTTGTCAAAAATTTCAACTTGATGGTGAGTCTTCAGGATTCAGATGGAAAAGAGACTTAATTAACAGAGTTTTTGGATTGAAGTCTATATTAGTAGGAGTATTGCTTTTCCTGGTCTCCCTGTCTGGTACATCTGTATCTTAACATTTTGCACCTCCTTCTTAATTTCTCATTCACTTTTCTTCCATGAAAGAAGGAATGATTCATCTGATTTGGAACTTGGAAGAAGAAAGTGAACAAGCTCAGTGGTGTCCTTATTCTAGTATTAAAAGCAAAGTAATATCCTTGAAATATGTCACTTAAGTATATATTTCAGAGATTAACTATTAGCAAGCCCACTGGGGCTACTTCTCCTAGTCCATGGTCTCTACTCTAGCAATAGGGCTGACTTTTAATCCCTGACTGATTCTTTTGTCTGTATTCAGTGATCCTAACTCAGGCACAGAGGATGATTATAATTTTTTGAATCTTTTCCAATTTAAACGATGTTTGTAATTCTTATTCTAATTGCTCACCATACTTGGAATGTATTCTTTTCTGCCTTAAGATCTTAGTTTCCACCAAGCGCCTGCTACCCTTCTTCTGCAAGAATGCTAATGGTATTTACCTAATCTCTTACTTCTCACTTTGTGACTAGATCACTTATAAACCTCTCCAGGAGTAGTTAACTATCAAATCATAGTAAATTCAGCAAGCCAGGAAAGAGATGAATTCCCAAATTCCCCTCATGGTGGAGTTTCATGATTTGTTGGGAGTTACTTACAAAGATCTGAAATTATCATCAGGACTGAGTTAAAATGAGGACTATCTTGGTTATGCAGCTAGTAGAAAGACCAGAGTTGTATATAGGAGTCTACCCTGAAGACTTACAGTGGGAGTAAAAAGTAAGAAAATAATGTGCAGGAGCAGGTTCTGAAAAATAGTACATTGTAAACTAATTGAGGTCCATAAAAAAGTTGAGGCAAGAGAGTTGTGAGCATAATTAAATAATCATTTTAAAACCTGAATTTACTATATAAATTGTATGGGCCAGGCACATAGGCTGAGAAAAAAAGTTTCAGTTCATTTCCTATTGTTCATGAATTCCCAATTCTGGAATGCACTAATTAGATCTTATGCAGAAATTTGAGAAATAAATGTTCTGAGAGATGTAGAAATAGAAAACTGGTGGAGGAGGAAGTTGGAAGTGAGAAAGCAAAAGGAAAACATGGAGTTTTTTCCTCCCCAAACATAGATGCTGGTATTTAGATAGAGGGTGGTATAGTAATGAAAGATATTTAAATTTTAAGAAATATAATAACATTCAGAAAAATGAACTAACCGTATTTCATAGCTCCATGAAGTTTCAGAAAAAACATTGCTAGTCAAGAAATACTTGTCCTAAAACTCAGAATCTCTAGCCCCTCCTTGCTTCTTAAAGGAAGCTACTATTCTGACTTTTATTTAAAAAAAAAATGTTTAGTTAATATTTTTAAAGTTTTATGAAGGGTTAGTGCTCTAGCTCAGTGGCAGAGATAGCATGTGGGCAAGGCTCGGGTTTGATCCCCAGTGCCACACCAAATAAATAAATGATAAATAAAGAAATACATAAATATAAAGTTATATGGAATTAAAATTATGAATGGTTTAAACAATTAGCAGGAATTTACAATTTCTTTCAATTTTGTTTAGTCATACCAATTATTATCAAGAGTAAATAAATGCCAGTGATTTCCAATGCAATCAAACACCACATATACATTTTATAATTATTCAACTATAGAT
Organism: Spermophilus citellus; assembly: GCF_964194105.1. NCBI lineage: Eukaryota > Metazoa > Chordata > Mammalia > Rodentia > Sciuridae > Spermophilus > Spermophilus citellus. The sequence goes on along the minus strand of NC_138197.1, from coordinate 92,715,585 downwards.
GTCTACATTAATATCTTTTTCTAAAAGTTTGAAAGTTATCTGAAGATCTATTAAACCTTTTTACCTAGAAACATGAATACCCTCATGTATAACCAAAATGATATTATTACATTTAACAAAATTACTGATAATTTCAAAATATAATTTAATATCAGTTTATGTTTCATACTCAAATCTTCCCAGATTCCTACAAATGTGAATTCTATCTTTTTTCCCTGGTTCATAATCTAACTAAAAATTATGCATTCATTTTTATAGTATCTTTTATTTTCTTAAAATAAAAAACAAACAGAACAAATAAAATATTTCACACAGATTCTTGATGGTTTTATGGTTGTTGGTGTTGACATTGATACCTTAAATATTTCCAGGTTAGTTAACTTTCAGAAATATCCAATATTTTGAAGTTATCTATTTGTTTTATCAGATGTCACTTAATTTACATCTTCTGTGTTTCCTATAAATCAGAAGAGAGATGATTAAATTTGATATCAACATCTTTGGAAAACAATAAAAAATGCCATATGTTACATTAGACTGAATCACATCAAGGGGTACCACTTTTATAAGTTTCTACTATAGTGATCCCAAATTTGATCACTTAGTTCAACAGGTGACTCACACATCTCTTATTAGTGACACTGTCTTCCCTTGCCATTCCCAAGTAATCTGGTACTTGGGCACCATGCAGAAAAAGTGTTATTCTAAAAATTCCTGTACCTGTATTAGCATATATTTGTAGCCTTTGTTTCAATTAACTATTATACTGTATGCTTCAACATAAATTTTACTTACTTCCTTTTTCCATTAATTGCCATTATTTTGGAGTTTTAAAAATTCCTCTTTCTATTTTTAAAAGGAATTAAGAAGATAGTCATCTATTCACTGTGTGCTCTTTATTTTTCATTTTCCTTCAGGCTGCAGAACTTCATAATTTCCTTAACAAAATTTCTCAGCATTATTACATATAAAAATGCCTTTAACTTTAAATGGAAGGATATTTTCAGAGTGTAAAATTCTGAGTCAAATGTTCTTTTTAAAGTATTTTTAGAGATCTTGTCCACCGTCTTCTTGTCTCCATTGTTTCTAGTGATAAATGAGCAGTCATTTGTACTGTTGATCCTGATATGTGTCATTATTCTCTGCTTTCAAGGTTTTCTTTTTATCTCTGTTTCTCAGAAATGTAAGTATAGTGTGTACGGAAATGTTACTGTTTTCTTTTATCCATTTTAGAATTCACTGAGCATTTTGAATTCATAAATCATCTCTCAAATGAAATTTAGAATTTTTGATCATTATTCCTTCAAATATTGTTTTTCAACATTTTTCCTATTCCTTCTGCAACTCAAATTTACAAAAATTTTAGACGAATATCCTATTGTCCCTCATGTCTCAACATATTTGCCCATTAAATAAAGAAATTCGTTTGTCTCTTTCTTTTGTTTCTTTGCTTCATATCCAATAATTTTCATCAGTTACCATCAATCTATGTTCAAGTACACTGGCTTTTCTGTTACCTTCATTCTATTTTAAATTCATCCTATAAGACTTTTAATTTTCTTTTTTTTACATTTTAGTTCAAACATTTTTTAAATCTCTATTTCTGCTTAGTTTTAATATCTTTTCATTCATTCTGAGGATATTTTTTTCATTTAATATACTATTATATTAGTTGTTTTAGTTAGCTTTTTCACTGTGATGACTAAAATATCTGACCAGAACAATTGTAGGGGAGAAAAGATTTATTTGAGGGCTCATGGTTTCAGAGTCCTCAGTCCATGCACAGTAAGCTCCATTCCTCAGAGCTCAAGGTGAGACTGAACATCATGGTAGAAGAGTGTGGCAGAGAGAAGCAGCTCACATGATAACCAGCAAGAAAAGAGAGAGACTCCACTTGCTATATACAAATATATACCCCAAAACCACACCCCAAATGCTCCGCCTCCTGCAGCCATGCCCTACCAGCCTTCAGTTACCACTTAGTTAATTCTATCAGGAGATTAATTCACTGATTGGGTTAAGTCTGTCATAACCCAATCATATCACCTCTGAGCCTTCTTGCATTATCTCACACATGAGCTTTTGTGGGACACTTCACATCTATAAGACTGGTAGGCACAAACTGCCAATTTCAATAATGGAGCCATCTGAGAGTTTACTTTCTTTTCTCACAAAATATGCCAGGTCTTCTTGGTTTTTCATAAGTCTTAGAATCATAAGTGGGGTCCTGGGTATTTTGAATACCTGTGTAAGAACTATAGATTATGATACTCACTTCTGAGGGGTATTAACCTTATGTTTTAGTGGTCATCTATCTTGGGTAGATGGCAAATACTGTTTTTTTGTACAGCAGATTAAATCTTAAATCATTTCATCTTCCTTTAATTGAGTTATTTGGAGGTGGACCTACACATGCATATTTCAGGAATTCATCAACTAATATATTTTATATGTAGAAATGTTCTCCTTCACCAATCTCTTTCCTTCAAAACTATACTCACTTATTCTTCAGGTTGCTATGGTTTGGATATAAGATGTCATCTAAAAGTTCAGGTGTTTGACAATGCAAAAAGGTGCAGAAGAGAAATGATTGGGTTGTGAAAGTATTAACCCAATCAGTGAATTAATCCCCTGATAAGGATTAATTGAGTGGTAATTGAAGAGGTAGGGTATAGCTGGAGGAGGTGGGAATTTATATTTGTATCTGGCAAGCAGAAACATCTCTCTCTGCTTTCTGATTATCATGTGAGCCCTCTGCCATACTATTCTGCTATGATGTTCAGCCTCACCTGCAGCCCAGAGGAATGGAGCCAGCTACCTATGGACTAAGACCTCTGAAACTGTGAGCCCTCAATAAACTTTTCTTCCCCTAAAACTGTTCTGGTCATATCCTTTAGTCACAGCAACAAAAAAGCTAACGAAAACAGACAATCTGAAGTTTTTCTATCAGTTTCAGTTACCACATAAAGAATTAACTGCAAAGTTGCCCTGAGACCAGAAGTTATGAAATGATAAAGTCATCTCATTCTATGTCCTTTGTATTAGTTTTCTATCACTGTCAAATATCCCCATAAATGTAGTAATTTAAGCAAAAGACATTATGTTACAGAGGGCTCAGGAGTCTTTACACATTTAGTTAGACCTTTTACTCAAGGTCTTGCAAACTTGCAAATGATAAGCCAATAACTATTTTCTACTAGAGCTTGGCAGCTGCTTTCCAAGATCATCTAGGTTAGTGGCCAAATTCAGTCCCCAGAAGTTTAGGATTGAGTGATTAAGTTCCTTAAAGTTGTCATTATCCACAGCAGTTAACAACAAGGCCAGCAGGAAAGCATCTCTCATCCAAGAAAGGATCCAGTTCTATTTTAAGTAATTTCACTTTAGTAAGCCTATGCAAAATCTTCTTTGGTTTACCCCCAAATCGACAGATTAGGAACCTCGATGACAGTTAAAAATTTTTTTCATGTTTGCTATATAACATAACCTAATCTTAGGAGTGGCATCTGGTATGTAACATTCACAGTTTGAAACTTCTCTCAATGGGAGGGGATTATATAGGGAGCATGTACACCAAGGGAGGGAAATCTAGGAATTCTGTCTCACATGTTTAATTTATAGGTAACAAATCCCCTACAGAATGTGTCTTCTTATGTTTAATTTTGGAGAGTTTTTTTTCTTTTATTGTTTCTATTTGTCTACAGTTAGTATTGTATTAATCTGTAAAAAACAAAACAAAACAAAAAAACCATCTACCATAAGTTTACTTGACAATTTGAGGGTCAGGACTTTCTTTCATATGTATATCCCCTGGGGTCACTATTTTTAATGTATTTAATATGCCATACTCAATTATAATCATTATTCTTTCAATACTCATAAACTCAAATTAAATGAGTATAGAATTCAAATTGAGGGTTATTCGTGTGTGGGGGGGGGCATAAAAACAACATTTGTAGTTATAGAATATTTTCTTGCATTCTTAAACAACACAATGGCCCAAGCTTACCTCATTCGTTTGTTGCCTTAGTCCTAGACAGATGTGTTTCCACGGACAGCTGGTGCATATTAGAGTTGATGATAGTCACATATTCATATCTGCTTATTACTGAATGCCACTGCTTCTAAGTCAATGCAATTAGGCATTTAAAAACTTGTGCATTGATAGTTTAAATCAAAATTTAAAATTAAATATTTTTCTTCATTTACTATTCATTATTACTTGAGATTTTGAATGTTTTTCCTTTGTTCTTATAATAAAAAATGTTATTCCTAACAATCTCAATGTACTTATTACTGACTTATTTATTTTGTTCTTCAACAAATAGTTTCAAATAATGTGACTACATGTAAATCCTCTGAGTGAAAGTTAAGATTTCTTTGAGGTGACTTTGTCAATAACCAAATAAACCAAGTAATCAAACAAAAACCAGAGTGTGTTCAGAATATTCAATTTCAAAGTTACTTGAAGTAATTTTTTTACTTGTGTGGATATTATAGTAGTTTTATATATGCTTGTTTCTTAATTGATTTAGTATTTAAATATTTAACACATTTCATCAAAGTTAACAAATATATTAAAAATCGGTGTCAGAAAGAACTTCATTTCTAATCCCTCCACTTTTAGAGCACTGCTTCTTTAATGCAACAAGTTTAATAATCCAACCAGAAAATTAATGCATTTATTTTATTTATTTATTTTTTGGTACGGGAGATTGAACCCAGAGACACTTAACCACTGAGCTATACCCCCACCCATTTTTAATTTTAGAGAGAGTTAAATTGTTTAGTAGGATCTTGCTAAGTTGCTTAGGCTGGCTTTTGAGCCTGCAGTCCTCCTGCCTCAGTCTCCAAATCCAGGAAATGAATGCATTTAGTACATGGGGGTCTTCTTAATGATTTTAGTGGACAGTAAGTCATTGTGTAAATGTGTCACCCAATGATTTCTTAATGAACATTTAGTTTGTCTTAAATATTTTAATAACCTTTACTATTTTAATATTCTGTTTATTAGCTGATGTGTCTAATCATGCCTGTAGATGTGAATTTCAGTAGACATTCATATAAACAAGATTACTGGATTGTATATAAATTAACATGAGTAATGTTAGACATTACTGACCCTGCATCCATGTGAGTTTTGAAATTCCATCAGGTGTGTATAAAAATACCTACTTTTACACAACTGTTCAGCAAAGTATATTGTCAGAAAATTTGTGGTTTTGTTAGCCTAATAGGTGATAAATAGTTTTTCAGTATATTTAATTAACATTTTTGTTATATCTGTGTTCATATATTTTTCATACATGCTGGTTACCTTTATTTTTCTACAAAATCCATATTAATTATTTTGACCTATTTTTATATTTCTTATGTAAATTTTATGGACTCTTATATTTGTATTATTGGGCTTTTTTTCTGTAATATGAGAAATAATCTCATTTACTTTACAATTTTTACATTATTTATTTTTATTTCCATGTGGAACATTTATTTAAAATTATACAACTAAAATTATTTAAAATTATACACCATTGTTAAAATACTATGTGATATTTCATAAAAATATGATGCTTTCATTTGATGAATTTGAATTGTGATTGCTAGTATAACCACAGAGTATAAAAAGCATATCATTGTTTTGATCTTGACACATTTACTAATTTGATTTTAACAGTTTGGACTCTTTATGTTTTGCTGTTCAAAACTAATCATCTATCTATTAAATATTCATTTATTATACAAGAAGTTTAAATTAACTAAAATTCTTCATTAGTAAAGTGTTATCTTCATAATTAATTCATGAAGGAATATATAAGGACACATCTGAAAATATTGAGATATTTTACACATAGAGAGGAATTTTAAAATCAATTGTTCTGATAGTCACATTAGATGGTAGAACCTGCTTGATGCTCTACACTTTAGTTTGGCAGTATAATCATGATTTTGTTTATAAATCATACTGCATTATTATTATAAAATAACCATACTGCATTATTTGCAAGCTCTTTTGGAACAAATTGTGCTATATATAACTAAGCTGTTACCTGGAACGCAGAGGTGCTGGTAGATCTTAAACAGCTATCTTTATTTATTAACTATGTTTTAGAATGAGAATTAAACCCCAAGAGTTCATAGCAGAAGATCAAAAGTATACTTTATACACAAAGTAACAAGAAAGTAACAGGACAGTGAAGCTATTATACCAGCCTCTACCACCCCATCTCTAGATTACTAAATGGAAAAATCTTATATATATATTTCTTTTAATCAACTGCTTTTTAAAAGTACTTAGTTCTAAGGGACAAATATATGCTGCTAGTTGACATACATAATTCCTACCAAACACATTACTGCAAATAAAGAGCTTTCAGATTTTTACAATGAGCCAAAAATTGTCAAAAGTGTAAAAGCAAATGAATTTCAATGGATCAGCAATCAGTTTTTATGGATGAACTCCTCAAAATCAGGAATATTAAACAGACATTAGTAACCTTTGAATTGTATGGCAAAAAAAAATGTGAAAGACTATCTAGTTCTATTTCTCTCTTTGTGTTAATATTAAGAGTAGATGCTGATTATACATGTCAATTTTTGTTTGACTCATTCCTTTTTACTGTTTGCAAGAATTCACTCTGAAGTTTTTCTCTTGTTATTGTGGTTACTTTCTACAAATTTTGTGAGCCTTTAAGACATAATCTGAATTCACTGACAAACACTTCTGTTTGTATGAATCAAAATCATTTATTGATCCCTCATAATCTATAAAAAGTGTTTTCCTATTTTTCAATGTCTTTGTGTCTTTTCTTTTAAAACCTTCCTTTCCTATTCCACTAAGTTTTCCATCCTAATCTGTACCACATATTCTCAAGATCAATTTATAAAACCATATGTATATATGTCCACATAATTAATATGCAATCTAATCATATGACTTTATGCAATATCGATAAATATAAATCATATAATAACCAAAAATATTGAATGACCTAAACTCACTACAAGGCAATTTTTATTTACAACTTGATATTCATGTGTGTTCTAAAATGCTTTACAAAACAATTTATTTTTCCTATATATTTTTTTAATGTCAGCACTAATTGATACTTATTTTTATACTTTCAGCTTCTAATTTAATTTGAATTGACTATAAGTATTTTTATTTTTTTAAAGAACAGATGGTCACAATTTGCACAATGGTTTCCCTTTTGTCTTTTTTAGCATTACTCCCTGGGACCTTAATTATCTGTGAAAATATCTAACAATTCCAAGAACAAGTAAATTCTTTTAGTCTAAGACATCAAATTGTTTATTCTAACAGGAGTTTTGGTCCTTTTTATGTCAAGAAGTTTTCCAGTTACACACATACATATTAACATACAAGTTTTCCCTCATATAGATACACATATGTGTGTTTGTGTGTGTGTGAATTACTTTGTTATACATTAATATGTATTATCTTCTGAATTTTGGTCTAGAATTATAAACTTAAATATTTACCATTGTACTAAATGAAAATTTGAATTTATATTTATGTGCAGAAAAATCACTTTTTATTACACAATGTGAGCTATCTGGATCTTTTATTCATTTTCCAAGTTAAGGGATCAAGCCAATGTTCTAAAATGAAACCAGGAGAGAAATTTCTTTCTTTAAAAAAGAAATCCAATGTAAACTTAGAGAATAACTTTTTCATAACATTTTTTAAAAATTTCTTCCATCATTCAATTCATGTTAAGTATCCTTCTTAAATTTATTTCAGCAAGAAGACTTTAGTTAGACTTTCTTAAGTTTAATCATGAAAACAACAAGAAAAATTCAATTTAAAATCACCTGACACACAATAACACATAGTATGATTATCTTGAGACAATAGAAATCAATATATTTGAAAAGTAGGAATTATTCTGCAAACAATAAAAGTTAGTGTATTTTAGCTTCTTATAGTTTGAGCCCAAATATTTCCCCTGGCCAGAATTTATAATGATGTTTCTTCTGAACACTAATAATTAATTCCATTTTCTCCCCACACAATTGCACAAGTCCCAGAGTCTCAAAGCCAAATTTACTTGCCAGGAAGTATATTCAACACATACACTTCAAAACAGAATTACTAATAGCTTTAAAAAAACTTAATTTCAAACCAGCACAATCAATACGGAGTTTCATCAGCTTTTAAAGTTATATTTTTTTCATGTCACCACTTTTAAAATTTCTTCCCTGATAGAATCCACCAAAGAAATTCTCTCAATTTTGTTCTCTACTAACCCCAACCCAACACACAATTCTAAAACTTTAATCTTCCACCAAATTTTATTTACTGTGAAGTTTTTCATCCCATTGAAAGTTTATAGAACTTTCTTCTGTTGTTACCATTAGAATAGAAACCTTTGTAAAAACATCAATTTTCTTTCCTGTCCTCTGGAGGCTTCCTTGAATTCAGCTTTCATTGTCAAAGGAATAGTAACTCTAAACCTCTGAAACACGATGAGAAATAATGCCTGCTGTAGTCTGTTTTAGTGTCTTCCCCAAAGGTCCATGTGCTCCAAACTTGGCCCCCCACATGGCAGTGTTCAGTGGTGGAACCTTCAAGAAGTGAGACTTAGTGGTAGGTTATTAGGTCACAAGGATACTATACTAGAAAGGGATTGGTGCAGATCTTGTGGGACCGGATTAATTTACAAGAGAATGGGTTTTTATGAGGAAGCTGAGGACATCCCATGAATTATTCTTGCACCACTCTGCACTGTTACCACTTACTGTCAGCCATTCACCATGAGGCCCTCACCAGAGCTGAGCAGGTATGAGCATCATGCTCTTGAATCACCAGAACTATATGCTAAATAAACATCTTCAGGTGTTTTGTTAAAAAAAAAAAAACAGACTAAGATAACAACCCTGATGTTTATGAATCGCTTCTGTGGTGTGATCAAAGATACTATCTTTCCTGGTTTTTCATGACATACTAAAATATAGCAAGTTCTGCTTATGGCACAATTTACTCACCATGTCTTGTCATCTCAAATATGAAAAGAGGAGAATTCCTATTTCATTTTGTCTTTTATGTCACCTGCGCTATTGGAAAAGCTTAATTTTCTGCTCAAAACAGCATATTTTTAATTTCCAAAAAATTATAGAATTTTCTGGAAGTAACTTACTGGAATGATATTCTACATATTCATAATTTATCCTAGATATCCATCATTTGTTCTCTAATCTTTCTGAGTTTGTTCAGCATCCTAATTACTGTCATTGTCAAATCTTGAAGAAAAAGCCCTTTGACCTGGATCTCTGACTTCTGTGCTTTCATTCTCATTCTCCTCCCCACCCTCCCTTTACTCCGTTTTCCCTTTCTTCCTTTTTTTTTAAACACAAATATTTATTTTAGCTTTGGGACTATGAATGGACTGGACAGACTGAGGTTGACATCAGAGATGGGACAGCACAGAAAAGTGATTGTAGAACCTCAGTGATGTTTGGAGAGTCCCAAAGTCCATAAATATGATTCAACTCCCCTCTTTCCACCACTTTCTGCCTGTCCCAAGCTTGCAGCCACACCACAGCACCTGCAGCTGCTACGTAGTGGTGTTGGAAAGCTGAATTATACTGTCTTCTACCAGCCCTGTGATCTCATCCAGTTCTTTTCCAAGACCCTGAGCCATGGCCCCTACCATTCACAGTGCCTCCAGCTCGATGGTGAGCAAGCAGACTAATAGCTTCATGCAGACCACTGGCAGCAGTAGCTATAGGGTGACTGGGAGGAGTGGAACCTTGCAACCATAGCTTGGAGCTGCATTGGGTAGTCTGAAGCCTCACTACTGGCTCATCTACCTAGGCTTTGGAAATGCTTTATGCAAAAAATGCTTTTCCTTTTCTTCTTCACCAAATTCCATAAGTAAAAATGACTGTATTTTTATTCCCATATGTACATCTTATGATTTTGGAATGGTATTGTATTGTATTGAATTTGTAAATAATTTGGAAAAGATAATCATCTTGACAATGAGTGCATTAGTCAGATTTCCATTATCATAACAAAATCCCTGAAATAATTATCTGGTAAGGTGGAAAGGTTTATTTTGGATCAGTTTTGCAGGGTTCAGTCCATGGTCAGTTGGTCACTTGGCCCTGTTGCGTTTGGTTTGTGGAAAGACAACACATCATGGGAGGAATGGATAACAATGGAAAACCATACACCTCATGGCCAAGATGTGAAAGAAAGAGAGTGGAAGAGAGGAGGGTCTCACAATCTCCTTCATGGGCCTGCCTCCAGTGATCTGATTTTCTTTCACTAGGCCCCACCTCTTATCACTTTCTAATAGTGCCCCAAATGCTAAGCTTTCAACACATAAGACTTTGGAAGGTATCTCAGATCCAAACTATACTAATCAGTCTTCTTCAAAAAATGTAGTTTATATTTTCCATTTATTATTTTTTTCTTTATGTCTTATTTTGACAAATGTTTAGTTATTTTTTTCATGTTTTTTTTTGCTAAAGTTTACTTTTATCAACTTTACATTGAAGTGCATTATAGAATTTATCATTGTAAATGAGTTCTCTTTTCTTCCAGTTTTAAATATTTATTGCCATTATACAGGAATACATTGAAAATCTAATCGTTTCATATATTTTCTGTTGTCTTTTTGCTGTGCATTCCTATCAGTTATAATTTATATTGCTTCTTTATATTTTTCACTGGAAGATTTATCATTTATAAATAACGATGGGTTTATTTCATTTTGTGCATACACATAAAGACACACACACACAGATATATACACAAACACACAACAGATACACACACACACATACACACTATTTGAATCCATAGCATTGATAATGACTATAGTACATGGTGAATGATAACCATACTAGTGGGCTCCGAATTTCTAGCAGAAAACACCCATAGAGTTAGTAGCCAGATCACTTCTAGTTTTGTTTTTTGTTTTTTTTTTTTAATTTCTTGTGACAAACTACTTCTTAATTTTCTCAATTATTTTCTATGCATATACTTTGATCTCTCCTAATTTTATATAAAGGAAACTACATAAATATATCTTCATAGTCAGCCAAAAATTGACTCTGAATAAACAGAAACATAGGATTTTATTAACATAATATTTACATACAGCAAGTTCACAAATTAAGTAGTGAAAGGTTCCAGGATGTAACATCAATATACAAAAGCTTTTATTTCCATGTGTGATAGTGAGCATTATAAAAATGAATTGAATTCCATTTGCAATACCTACAAAAACAATGCAGTATTTAGAAATATATTTACCAAAAAGTACAATAAAACTGCTAGACTTGAATGAGGAAGTTAAAGTGATCTAAATAAATTTATAAAACTTAAATGATGAAGATTAAAGCAGATCATAAGGAATGGATAAATATTATATGTGGTACTAATATAAAGGTTGACATAAAAAGCAATGAAATGGGGCAGTGTATATGAGTGAGTGTGTGTGTGAGTGTGTGTGTGTGTGTGTGTGTGTGTGTGTATGTGTGTTTGGGGTCACTGGAAAAAGCTTTATTTTCATTTGGTCCAAAGCATGGGAGGGTCTCCAGGTAGAGAGAAAGTTGCCAGCTTAGGGACTGTAGGAAGAAGCTCAGACCAACGCCCTGATGCCTGGGCATGCAGAGGAGCCCCATCAAAGGAACCTGGGCACCAGGATCTCCTAGTGGTTCATAAAGGTGAATCATGTGAAAATATATTCAACCAGACCAGCCTGGAGGCTCTTATTGTGACCCATCTTCTAGAAGACTTTACCTTCTCTAGAAGTGGTTTGTCTGGAAGTCACAAAAGTTGTGGTATCTGTGTAGGTAAAAATCAAGACATGGAGAATCAAAGAAGCTTGTTTCAATTCATTCTACCATCCTTTCTATCCCCAGACACCCTCTCCTCCCTTCACTCCCTTTGCCTAATCCAAAGTACTTCTATTTTTCTCTAGTGGTCCCTTCATTGTAAATTAGAATCCCCATATCAGAGAAAATATTTGGCCTTTGTTTTTTTTGGGGGATGGACTTATTTCACTTAACATGATATGGAATGGAACCACCACTTGCCCTCTATCCCACTCCTCCGTTTATACTGTAAGGGCTTAAAATCAGCATACTACAGTGACACAGCCACATCAATGTTTATAGAAGCTAAATTCATAATAGCTAAATTATGGAACCAACCTAGATGCCCTTCAACACATGAGTGGATAAAGAAACTATGGTAAATATGCACAATGAAATATTACTCAACTTTAAAGAAGAATGAAATTATGGCATTTGCAGGTAAATAGATAGAGCTGGAGAATATCATGCTAAGTGAAAAGTATGATTATATCTGATAAACAAATGGTGATCCATAATGGAGGCAGGTAAGGAAGAATAGAGGAATTTTGGATTGGGCAGAGGGGAGAAAGGGGAGGGAAGGGGGTTGAGATGGAAAGGATGGAGGAATGAGATGAAATTTATTATCCTAAAAAATGTATGATTACAATATTCTCTAGTTGACTAAATGTCTTTTTCCTACAGTATTTTTGAAGTTGTATGTTTTTGAGCATTCATGTACTATTTTCCCATCTATGTTTTTTTTCTCTCTCAAACAAGCTCTTGAATTGCTAGGGTAAGAATATTTTATTGTTATTATCATTCCAATGATTGGTTACTGAGTATGGATTTTCAGTATGAAGTATTGCCTTTCTTTAACTCTACAAATTTAATTTTTTCATCATTTTCTATATTCCATTTGTTTATTCTTCTGGTTTATTAATAGAAGAAGTTGTACTACTTGTGTTTTGCGTATCTTACCTTTCATTCTGTACTTTTATTTTCTCATCATAGTATGAAACATTCATAGAATTAATATCTCAATTCACTAATTTGGTGTAGGTCTCTATTTCATCTATTTGATTTACTTAAGGGATTTTATGTCAAATATCTTGTGTTTATATGTTTGAAGGATCCTATTTCATTCTATTCCATTTCTTTTCTCTCTCTTTCTTTCTTAATTTCTTTCATAACCTGTACTTAACCTTGTATGTAGTATTAATCAGGACTCTCCAGAGAAAATAGCATATATGTGTACATACACAGAGAATACAGAATATTATATAGAAAAAATAGAAAGAGAGCAATTATAAAGACTTGGCTCACATAAATATGATAGCTATTGATTTAAAAATCTGCAGTGTGAACCCAGGATATTCTACACTACAGGATGGATACCCAGAAGATCAATAGTACATTTCCAGTTTGAAGGCTATCTGCAGAAGAATTTCTTCCTGCACCAGGGAGGTAGAACTTTTTTTCCTATTCAGTGATTGAATTGAATTGATGAGGCTCATTCTCGAAGAGCAAACTGCTCATTCAGAGTTTACTAATGTGTTAAGTCAGTTTTTATTGCCAGGACAAAATACTTAGAATATCATGTTGAAAGCACTGGAGGAAAGCAGCTCACCTCATGGCAGTCAAAAAGCAGAGACAGATGATGGTTGTGGTGGTACACGTTTGTAATCCCAGTGGCTCAGGAGGCTGAGGCAGGAGGATCGCCAGTTCAAACCCATACTCAGTAACTTAGCAAGGCCCTAAGCATCTCAGCAAGACCCTATCTAAAATAAAATATTAAAAAAGGGTTGAGGATATGGTTCAGTAGTTAAAGGCCACTGGGTTCAATGCCCAGTATTAATAAAAATTAAAATGCCTGGGGGTTAAGTGCCCCTGGGTTAATTCCCATTATAAAAAAGAAGAAGAAGAAGAAGAAAAAGAAAGAAGAAGAGACAGATAGAAATAAAAAGGCAAGGGATACGATACCATCGCAAGGTCCACCCATTACTGCTTCCGATTAGCCCCTACTTCCTGCAGTTTTCAATACCTTTTGATAATCCATCAAATATTAATTCTTCCATGGATTAATACATTGATGACATCAGAGCCCACATGATCCAATCAGTTCCCAAAAGTTCTTTCTCTATACATTGCTCTATTGAAGAAAAAGTCTTCAACACATGAGCTTTTAGGCTCACTGCAGACCCAAAATCTATAAACTGGTTTAAGTACCTTCTTGGTTGGCACATAAAATTAACCATTACAGATGTAATAACTGCTTTTATGTATGTCTTACTTGCCTGGCTCATCCAATTTGTTCTTTAGAGTTGTTGCTTTGAGTATCATCATACTTGGAACCACACCCACATTTTTTTTAAGAGAGAGAGAGAATTTTTTAATATTTATCTTTTAGTTTTCGGGGGATATAACACCTTTATTTGTATGTAGTGCTGAGGATTGAACCCCAGCGCCGTGAGCATGCCAGGAGAGCGCACTACCGCTTGAGCCACATCCCCAGCTCCACACCCACATTTTGTAGCATAATTTCCTAAATGTATTTCTATTGGGATTCTTCTTTTGATCCAATTCAATATTATTTTAATCTTTAAGGAACCTCATGATATGGCTGATGATTTGTAGACATACATTCTTAGTACCCATTAGTGTTGAGAATTCATTTTATAAAATTTGCTCTGATATTCCTGGAGGAGAGATGTAGGTAACCTCAGTCATTGCAACCACTGTCATCATTCACTCTTGTCTGTTTTTGGAAACATTACATGCCCTTAGGATTACATGATATTTTACTCTACAGTTATGTCTTGTACACCTTTGACATGCTTTTCTCTTACTCCTTGCAACTCTTTTTATTCTCCTCAGAGTTTTATACTTGACCCTTCACTCTCTGTTTAACCATTTTTCTTAAGTGGGATTGAGGTGAAGTGTTTCTATCTTTATATAAGTACTTGAAAGGCTGTCTGGAAGCTATTTTCCATTTGATTTAGAAAATGAACAAGTTTTCTAGTATTTTTTTTAATCCAGATATTGCCTCACTAGCTAAAATATCAGCAACATCTAAATGTGCGGAACCAAGTTAGCCTGGTAATTCAGATGACTCAAGAGAACCCTCTGTGTTTCCTGGTTTTTCATAGATGGGGCCTCCATCTGACACCTGACATTAGATAAGGGAAATATAGTCACAGTTAGGATCTTCCACAAGTATGAACTCCAGTAAAAAAGAATTGTGTGTGCATCTGTGTATGTGTGCATATGTATACTACAAAATACACTACAGATGTTCTACCCGTTTGTTTGTTTTTTAATGGGAAGGGTGAAGTATGGTCTGTCCCAGTTATATTTATTACTAAAATTCATTTTAGGAATATTTCTGCTCATTAATGGCAAGTCCTTACATTATATCTCAATAGCAGAACTTATAGTAAGAAAACTGACCTGGAAGATGAATCATTACAAAATTAAGCTTTGTAAAATTTCCAATGTTTATTTGAATGTGCACTTTGACTTGACCATTCTTATGTCTTTGGCATGAGGCTAAGCACAGGCAATGGTTGTCATATTAAATATCACTTCTCACTATTGCACAGGATTGACCAAAATATTATATTTAAAAAGATTATAACATCAGATATGCACTTTTTGGGAATTAATACTATAATAAATTTGCAATATCATGTGTGCAGGAGGAACAAATGGAGAACATGTTACATACAAAAGAATCTTTTACGAGAAAATTCCTCAAAACCTAAAAATGTATTGTCACACACTATCCAGCACTATTTCTCCTGAATCCTAATGAAAATAATAAATATGAATCACTAAACTACATAGTGAGTAGTTTCTAAATCTGACTTATTTCATTTCCTAAAACGCATGATATCCAAACTACCATATTTTCCAGAAAACAAAACTGATATGGTTGTTTTCTTTTTTTCTTTTCATTCTACATTTGAGATATCAAGAGTGTTTAAGATTTATTTCCTATTTTCGGCTATGAATATTTTACTGCAGTGACTCAAACAGTTTTCCATTGTATTTCTAAATAATTTTCTAAAATTCAGTTGATTTGATTAAAGTATCACTGTGAATATATTTAAACATATGACTGTGATAGTAATGTGCCAAACATACTACTATATTTGAGTCTGGAAGTGACTGACACAAGTAGGTTTTTTTTGAAAATTTATAACATACATTTAACTTGAGTCATGTGTATATTCCAACACAGCATTTGCAATTGGTGATTTGCATATGAGCTGTATTAGTCAATTTCTATTGATAATAGCCCAATACTACAAAATTGGGTAAGTTTCAATGAAAAGTGGTTCATTTGGTCTCACAGTTCCTGAGATGCAAGGCCAGAGGTTCACATCTGGTGATGGCTTTCTTGAGAGCAAAGTACAAAAGCAGTGTTGGGCATCACAGAGCAAGAGACAGGGAGCATGTGTGTGTATATGTGTGGCTTCTTATCTCCCTCTTCTTATAAAGTCACCTGGATTCATCTGTGGAGTCTCTACTCCAACAAACTTATCTATTGCTAACCACCCCCCAAAGGACTCACCTCTAAAAATATAGTTAGACTAAATTTCCACCACTAAATATCTCACAATGAGGATTAAATTCTGATACAGTAAGACTTGGGAGACATAACAAGTCATACTCAAACCATAGCATAAGGCAAAGTAGGTGCAGAAATACATCAGAAAAGTTTTATTTCAGTGCCTTTTCTAGTATAACTTGCTTCAAACTAAATCTTTTTTCAATATTAGAGCAAAAAGGCAGGTGTATGACATTTTACATCAAATTTTATAGAAGTTTTATTCAATTCAACTGGGTTGAAGGGCTTTTAAGAGAAGGTTGATTGATTTCAGAAGAAGAATAGAAAAAAATAGACAGTGATAAATGATGACATGCCTCTATCTTGTAATAACCTATAGTAACTCTCAATTGTATTTCAATGGAAGGCAGATATAATACAAGTAATACAAGCTTGATCATTTTAGGCATATTTTATTTGGTTTTAATACAGTGAGAATGATAACACACACAGTGACAAATACATTGTGATTTCACCTTGTCTTTAGTAGTGATACTTATATTAATCAAGTAAAAGGAAAATTACGGAGATACCATCAATCATAAAAAAAATTTATCATTTAATCTAAAAGTGAGAATTTTTTTCTATAACATCATAGTGATATGTGAGTTAAAGTATGCAAATACACATGGATCTTGGGTACTACACACAGGGAGGAATGCACGGTTCTCTTTTATTTATCATTATGGAATCACTTACCTGGTTCTAGAAATGATATATGTGTTTTTAATATTATGAGGCTTCCCCACTTTTTCTATATCTGTTGAATTCATACCTTTCTGTCTGAACATCTAGTACATTTATAATCTGTATCCATCTTAAAATTTGTATGTGGATTTGTCTCAATACCTGTTTAGGTCATGTAATTTAATTGTGTTTCTATTGTCAGTCCAAAGTTTCCCAGGAATGTGCTTATAAGCTTAGAGGGAATGGATTCCAATCTTTATCTAGGCCTTTTTCGGACATTTTAAATAAGACAGACCACCATAAGAACTAATTAAATTTATTTAATCAAATTTTCAGTTCATCACTTCAAAGTACGATGATAGCATGTTATAGGTATAGTAGAAAATGTATGTATTCTGAAAGCTAAAGTGTTTCTTTACAATGACCAGAATGCT
Source organism: Spermophilus citellus (assembly GCF_964194105.1). Lineage (NCBI taxonomy): Eukaryota > Metazoa > Chordata > Mammalia > Rodentia > Sciuridae > Spermophilus > Spermophilus citellus. Next base: position 92,698,026 of record NC_138197.1, on the reverse strand, counting down.
CATTTCTGGAATTTAGGTACTTGGGAGAGAAAATAGAGAGCTGCTTAATACACACTGTTTCTGCAGGAAAATATTCTTATATAAATTTTGTTTTCTGTTGGATCATTGATTATTTTAAAAATAAATCATTGATAGAGACTTAAACATTCCTTTATACAGACTGATGTATAATCTCAACATACTCCCTTTATAAATGACAATATCTTCTTAATATCTACAATCCAAGTCATCCAATACTGTCATGTGAAAATTCTTACTTTGGCATTTCCTTTGTTATTTGTCAGGCTGTCTGAGAGGATGAAATTCTCAATTTGAGCATTTCTTATGTTGGAAAGAAAGGTTAACAAACTATACCTAAAGTCTCTTATTTTTCCTTTTGCTCCATGTTCTTATAGGTCTATATATGTGCATCATTGTTTTATTTCATTTTCCAGTAAAATTTTAGCAAGATTTAGTTTGCATCAGAGAAATTTAAATTGAACAGTAATTTTTTGAAAGGCATGAGATAGAATCATACTACAAAGATATGTTTTTAAATGTTTTTTGATTTTACATGAAAATAGGTATAAATAAGGCAAATTTTAGTTATTGGTAGTTGTGTTATGCTCAAATTCGGGACCCCCAAAAGACCACCAGAGACCCAAGATAGATGTAAGCAGCAAAGAGGTGTTTATTGTGAGCTAGCTCGGTCCTCCGCGCGCACACACAGCAACTGGTGATGCTGAGAGGCCCCGAGCCCAGGGTTTGCAGCATTTTTATACATTCTTTGAAGAGGGCAGGGACTTCACATACATCATAGCCTCTTTTAGCAAATCATCACGCACCGCAGGAAAATCAAATAACAACTCTAAAACTTGATTAGCACATTCACTGGCGGGAACAAGTTGGGTAGGGGTGATTGGTCAGTACAAAAGGGGTATTCATTTGAACTGATTGGATTAAGCCAAGAGGGGGTGTTCATGCTGAACTACATGGTTTCCCAACATGTTATCAACCACCATAAACTACTGGGAGGGTCATCTGGCATCCCAGGTATTTCCCTGTCTCATGCTGATTGGTGGCTGCTAGGGGGCTGCTATGGATCCCCACCTAGCCTGACTGACTCAGGGACACCTGGTGCAGCAGATCTCGCCTGTTATTTGTAGATAAACAACTTAGCAGGGTGGGAATGTGCCTAGGAGTGCTCTGTGGGTTTTTCCAAGGACGAAGGTCATGTCCCTTCCTTGGACAGGCTTTGCTCTGAGGTAGAGGCTGGTTTTTCAGTTGCTCAAATACAAATGATTTTTTTCAAAAAAAATGTTAAGTATTACGTACAAAAATATTAGAATGGAGAGGTTGATATTTATAAATTTATTTCTCACTCTATATTGCAGAAAGTAATATTTTTTCTTCAAAAAAAAGAATGATTTCTATGCTTTAAAATGATAACCAAATAAAGTCCTTAAAAGTCAAATCTGGTATTTAAAAACTAATTTTCACATAGTTTCACAGTTTTTACAATATAAAAGAGAAAACTTTCAGAAAATACTAGCATGTTTTCCCAAATATATCTGAGTACTATCTGAGTACTAGACTTTTAGTAAAAAGCTGACTGTTGTTTTATTTACTGCTTAGATTTTGACAAATCATTCAAAAACATCGCCCCACTGCATGCTTAACCAGTCTACTATACTGGTTATACAGTCTACTAAACTTCCATTTATAAGTAGACTTATACAGTCTACTAAACTTCCATTGTTTTAAGAGACATTTTCATGCATACTTCATTTTGAAAAAAAAAAGTATTCCAAAACAAATATCGATAGGTCATTCAATATTTTTTAATTCTTTCTTTCTTTCTTTCTTTTTTTTTTTTTTAATAAACATGCCATGGTAACTTCTACATATTTTCCAGAGCTTGCAGATCATGATTTGATATTCTGAAAATAAAAAAAGAATAAAACAGAAAACTTAGAAAAACAAAATTATCTCAATCCTCTTAGTCAAGATTTAATAATGCCCAAGGAAAGTTGTCAAATTAGCTAAAGTGATTTTTGATAATATCTATGTAATGCACATTTGATATCCACCTCAGTCCCTTTCTCTTTCCTCTCACACACCTTCTTTCTCTCCTGTCTTCTTCCACATTTTCTTCATGCCACTTTTTTTTACCTTTACTAAATATAGCAACTTAGTGACACAATACATACTCAAGAAAAAACAAATTTGTGGCCTACTGTGAAATAATGACATAATTTGGGGGATTTTAGGACAAATGTTTACTGAGTGAAAAATATTTCTTAAAAATCTGGCAAAAATGAGAATGAGTCAAAATTGATTAAAAAGAATCTAATGTTTCCTAGCAAATTTCTCAGTACTGTAATGAACTTACCAAAATTCATACAACAATATAGAAAAGTTTGCTGAGAATAAAGAAAATATGGTAAGGGCTTTAATTTTCCAGTATTGTGTATTAAGAAAAATGGCATTTCTATTGTTTCCAAAATAGTTTGAAAGCACACACATTAGCTAAATCAGAAAGTATTTAATTAGAACCTAAGAATCATCAAAAATATGGTAGGCAAGGCCATTACAGTGTATTGTAACAAAATTCCAGTATGTTACATACTCTAGTATAATAAACATAATTTAAGACTCTTGAATGTAAAATTTTTTCAACTGTACTGTCCATCTTATTTGTATCCATTAGTAATCCTCTAAAGTTATTAGAAAAATTTTAAAATATGCACAAGAATAGGAAGAATATTTTAAGGAGAATTCAATTAACTATAATCAAAATGTTAGAATTATCATTTTGTTGCTCTATCATTTCATCTTTTACTTCACCTTTCTCAATTTAAATATCTAATTTAAAAATATGCATTAATTTAAATTTTACTTGCATGAAAATCTGTTATATATAATTTATGATAAAGTAGTAATAACAGAGCTCTTCATATTTTGAAATATATTCTGAATACAAATTTTGTTGTCAAATAAAATCAATAAAATTCTTCAGAATACCAAATCAACTTTTAAATCTTCATGTAATAGGAACAGGTATTTCCTTATCATTTGATTGAGTGCTTAGGATATAATGATATAACAATGGTAGCCAATAACTTTAAACTAAAACAATTTACAGAAAATATAGTTGTTTCTATATCATAGTTAAATTTGAACAAAAATGAAAGAAAACAAATGAACCAGTCTATTGAAAGGAGTCATTTCATTCACTTATTCATTTTGGTTGATAGGCTTTTTGTGTTTATATAAATAAACTGATTTAAGGCATAAATTCATTAATTAATGAATTTTTGCAATATTACAAATGAAAATTTCAAGAGAAGGAATGTTCATTGTTCATACCCTTGAGAGCAGGAGATGAATTAGTCTCTTTACCCTGGAGTTAGACATCTCCAAAGTGTTTCAACGTTCTGCCAAGTCTTTTGCTCTATTGTCAAAGTATATGGGATTCTTTATTCTGCAGTGTCCTTTAGCCATTTTGAAATAAATATAACAACTTGCATTCATATTGTGCCTTTCAGGCACTGACCCCATGGGAAGTCACAGATATTAACTGAGTTTTGTGAGACATATGGTGATATACACTGCCAAATTCCCTAACACAGTTCCTATATTTAGGCGCTAGACATTCCTAGAAGATGTAGGCCCCTAGTTGCATCATTTAGATTTTATTATATTTCCAACATGCAGACAGGCTGATCTAACATAGAACAAAACAGAATTTTTCATTTTTCTTTCCAGATTTACATTAATGATTCAAGAGTTCTGGGTTCCACATCAGGTGATATTTGTCACAGTGTACTATTATTTTTTTTCTCTTCAATACTATTGCTAAATTAAATTGCTCATCAGTTTTATACACCTTGCTTGATATGAACAAATGAATCATAGTTAATTTCAGAATTCATAAACTCTTCCTTATTATTCTATATTATGAAAACTATTTAAACATAAAATATATATTGTCCAATATGTTACCTTCTTTTGATAATTTTGTACTGTTTCCATTAACCGCAATTCCCCTTGCATCTTAATCACTCATGCGTCAGTGTAGAATTGATAGCTAATTTATATTCTCCCATGTTCCATTTCACTTAGAGAAGAGAGGGTTTGCTTAAAAAGACAGTTGTGAAATTGGGAACACCCTAATTCAGTCTCATTTGTGAAACAAGCCATTTGTTTGCATGATCCTAGGTTATTTTCCCTCAGATGTCTCTTTTAATTCAGAAATCCAAACTAATACAGTTAATGTTTTTCAAAATATTTCAAAGCCTTGAATGATATGCCATCTCAGAAGCCAAGGTGGTTGATTACATGGTGGAAACTGCATATCATTTTACATTTTGTGTTTTTTTCTTCAATAAACCTAATTTTGCATGATAGATTATAATATCTAAAGCTTAATAAACAATGTCTTGGATCTTGCTAAAATATTTATTAATTGTCTTGTATAATTTTAAAACTTTTTTTTTTAAAGAGAGAGAATTTTAATATATATATATATATTTTTTTTTTTAGCTTTCAGCGGACACGACGTTTTCATTTGTATGTGGTGCTGAGGATCGAACCCAGGCTGCACGCATGCCAGACGAGCACGCTACCCCTTGAGCCACATCCCCAGCCCAACTTTTTTATCTTTTAGAACAGTTTTAGGTTAACACCAACATTTAGAGGAAGGTACAAGATTTCCCAAATACCTGTCACCACAAACACATAGCTTCTCATTATTAGCATCCCCTCCTATAACGACACATTTCTTAAAATTAATAACCTACTTCAATACCTCCCCTCATTATCTAATATTCATAAGTTACATTAGGTCACATTTGTGTTTTTCCCCAGTAGGTTTAGGCAAATATGTATCCAACTTTACACATCATACAGAGTATTTTCACAGCCCTAAAAATCCTCCGTGCTCTGCCTTTTCATTCTCACCTTCACCCTGCACAACCCCTGACCAGCACCAATTTTTTTGTGGTCTTTCAGCTTTTGACCTTTTCACAATGTCATATTATTGGAAACATGGAATATTTAGTGTTTTAAGATTATCTTTCCATGCTTTTATATTTGTTTAAAAGCATTGTCGGGATATACCATGGTTTATGGGTCTATGTACCTTGAGAACTATATCTTTTTGTTTCTCAGTTTAGAGAAGTCAGCTTTAAATTACCCTGTTGTGATTTGAAGATAACCTGTTAAACAAGTTATTTTACTTTGATAATTTTAACATTTTTATCTTTTCCTTTCCTATGATACTAAATATATTCTATACTTTAAACATGCATGGTTTAGTATAGCAGGAACAGCCCAAGGTTCTGTGTGATAGGGAAATTGACAGGTCTTATGCAGGCATCTTTTAAAGATGTTTTCCCCTGTTAATCCCACTCCCCTGAAATAGCAGTATTACTCAATTTTTTGAATATACTATATTAAATATATGGTGAGTCCTCAAATATTGTGCTAATTTGATATAAAAAACAGCCATGAAGTCAGGAATTATTAGACTAGATGGCCTTTAGAGGAAAGCAAGGACTGTGTTTGTTTTTAATTTATTTAATAACAGTGTCCCCCACATATTAGGCATATAATACATCATTAAATAAGTCCATATATAAGTGACAAAACATGGCATACATGAGCTGAACAATGAGATTTGCCTTACATAGGAAGAAATACACAAATGTATTATTGGCAATATGAAGAGTGGTTAGTGTTTCTCTGTGATATAAACAATAAATCCTCACATCAATTTTTTTCCTTCAAAATGGATTTGGTGATGTAAGCATTTAGTAGGAGTTTCTGTTATTCAGTTAGCTCTTACGTAAATTGAAATGACAATTATTTCCTTAATTAATAATTAAATTTGTACTACATATGCCCTTAGATTTTATAGAACAGTGTTGGAAGTTAGACAATATGAAACAATGGGGATGAGAACACTAGGCCTGACATTACTTTTTCTATGATTTCATATCAGCAAAGGTAAGGTTTGCTTTGCTTTAAGAAGGTCATCTCTTGTAAACTGTTGAGATTTAAGGGGTTTGTGGATTCCTCTTCTCAGGACACATAATAGAATTCCTTATCTTTGCAAAACCAGGTCTGCCTGTGGCTATAAAGGAATGATCACCTAATCATTGCCTTTTACTATCTTTAATATTATCTAATTTGCTTCATCCCCTTTATAACATTGAATAACTTTCAACTTTTGACATTTTAAAATTAATAATTGGTAATTGAATTGTGGAGACAAGATGAGGACCACTTTGTCTCATTCATGCCTGTATTAAACATATTTTAATGAAAATCATCTTAATTTTATATACTATACTAAATGATATGGAATTAGGGTTGGGCAGAGAATTTAAGTTCAGAATAACATGAACACAATATATAAGACTGATAATACTTTCTTTCTACAGTTTAAATTGGATTTCAGTCTGTTTTACCAGCCAATGTATTGCTTGTATCCAGTATCACACCAATACAGTAAATGGTGATGGGGCAGATTCTGGGATAAAAGGGATATTGGACTAAAAGTAACAATGCTATAATATTATAATTCTTTTCCCATTATTAGAACAATTTTAGACAATACTTTGAAAATGTATTAAATTTAGATGCTTAGTTCTAAGTGAAATTAGAATGCTGAAAATAATTTTATTTGAACTTTAATGACAGAAATAAATGCATTTTCCATTGAACATTCACTATATTTACATCAGGTATTTTATAACTCAGAATTTAAATTTAATAGTGACATATATCATAGAAAACTGTATGTCATTTTTAGTTGTTATTAAAAAGTCATTTGTGTATATTATATTGATTGCTATATCCTCTACCAAAACTAAATATTAATTTTCAAAATTATTTGTTGATGTTTTTTCTTATGTGTTTATAAGAATGTTCTTTGTTAATGTTTCTTTATCTAGAAATAAAATATTTATTTTCACAATTTCATATTTTGCTATAAGTTAAATGTAATACACTGGTACTTCATTGGTGTTCCATAAGGCCTTTTATAAATCTTTTGTATTATATATTTAGATAATGTGGTATTTAGTATTTGATAATGTTGTATTTGTTGATAATGTTGTATTTGTATAGGAAACTAACACACAACTGATTATATTCTATATCAAAGAGAATCCCTTATGCCTCTATATGTAATCCTGAGAACTTGAGAGGCTGAGGCAGGTAGATTTCAAGTTGAAAGTCAGCCACAGCAACTTAACAAGGCCCTAAGAAATAGAGTAAAAACATAACAAATACAATTACTGGATGCTAATAATTATCAAAAAGTTTTCTGTGGGAAAAAGGTAGCATGTGATTAATTTATTCAATAACAGGCAGAAAATTTTAATTCTTTTGCCTTGTTAGTAAACTTTCCTTTCTGCAAATGTAATTTTTTTATGAAAATAGAGTCAACAAAACCTCAGAAACTAATTTTATATAATGACCTTATAATAAAAATAATGTCATATATTTCTAAACATTGCTACACTCAGTGTCTTTTTGATAAATATTCAATATGATTAATGAATCTCTCTTGAGCCTTACCATGTATATGTCAATTCTTTTATGAGTTAGATAGATAGGAGAATATACTAGTAGGCTACCTTTTATATTATTAGGTTTTCCATAAAATATATGATAAATAAAAATTAAATTCTTTACATCATTATTTTATAATGATTTAATCTTCTTAAAAGAGATTAAGGTATTTTACAATGGTAGTCTTCCTCTTGTTAATCTCTTCCACACTATAGGTCATATTTCCACAAACTCAGAAGCTTCTTTTCATGTCAGAGTTGTCTGAAAGGTAACTTGATGAATACTGAATTAGGCTGCTATGTATAAAATAAGGGCTATCAGAGGCTAAGTCAAAACAAAATGTCATAGGTAAAAGTTGTAATAGACACATCTTTAATTATTCATCAAGATTATAAAACCCACCATTTGCATCTTATAAAACATGGTCAGAATGATCACTCTGTAGTTTTGTCAGCAGGCTTCACCAGTCTTCTAAAATGTATCTGTCAATACAAAAGTCATAAAATGGTGTTGATTAGAGAATGTGGTACCCTCATCAAAAAGGTATTATCAAATGTGAATTAGTTGCTATAATTAGTTATTCAATTTTGGTTTTAAAAATAAACATTCAGCTAGACAAGTAGTTCAGTGGTAGAGCACCTGCTTAGTATGTGCCAGTGCCTGGTTTGGATCCTCAGCACTGGGGAAAAAAAGAGAAAAATGGGGGATAAAAGTCTTCAATAATTCACTGAATTATTGTACAATTGTGTTGAAGCAGGTTTTAAAGAGCCAAAATTTTGCATATCCAAAAATATTTACCCAAAATATAGAATATATTTATTAGTAATTTTCTACTTAATATCAGAAAAAAATGTGTCTTTAGGTTTAAATATACAAATCTAAATAATTTTGTTGATGATATTCTATGAGTAACATTTTGTAATATTGATTTATCCGCTTCAAGCACCTATTCTTCAAAGAAAATAAAAATAATAATGAGGTTCCTAATATTTGAGATTCTTAGGTAAGTTCAAGTCTCTTAGAAAGGAAAACACAAGGCTATTAAACACAGACTTTAAATCAACAAAAGAATTTACTGTCCCCAAGACAGACCCACTTGAGGTAATATTCCTGGGCATGTATCATAATGTCAACTTATATGGAAAAAATCCTGGCATTATCAAGCAGTAAAACCTTACGAAAGAAATTCAGACATTTAATTTAAAAAAAGGAGGTACTGCATTGGCAAATGAGTTATGCTGATGGAGCTCATTGTAAACTGAATATTGTCCCTCAAACAGATGTGTAGAAACCTCTTAGTTTGTTCCTCAGAATGTGCTCCTACAAGGTAAAAGGGTCATTGCAGATATAATCTTTGGAGTTTAGGGAATACTGGGTTAGAACTTACTCTTAGTTGAAAGGTAATATAAAAGCAGACACACAGAAGGCTATTCAACAATACAGGCAGAGATACAGTGATGGATCTACAAACCAAGTAACACCTGCGGTGACCAGAAGCTTTTCTTGTAATAGCTTAGCCCAGCCAACACCTTTATTTTGGACTTCTGACCACCAGAACTGTGAGATGATAACTTTTTATTGTTTTTAACAGCCTTATTTGTGCTATTTGTTATAACAGCCCTAGGAAACTAATACACAACTAATTATATTCTATATCAAAGAGAATCCCTTACGCCTCTACATGTAATCCTGAGAATTTAAGAGACTAAGGCAGGTAGATCTCAAGTTCAAAGCCAGCCTCAGCAACTTAACAAGTCCCTAAGAAACTGAGTGAGAATGTATAAAAAAAAATTGTGATGTGGCTCAGTGGTTATGTGCCCCTGGATTAAATCTCTGGTACCAAAATAATAATAATATTCACAATCATTATCATCATTATCATCATCATCCCTTAATCCAATATGGCATTTGGAGTAATTAGCACCTTTACTATTTATCCATGATACACTATCCACTTCTCCATCAGATTCCCATTAATAAGATTTACTGCTGTGATTTCTAAATTTTTAGCTATTTGTGCCTTTGTCAACTTCAGCTATTTGTGCCTCTGTCTACTTTGAGCATTTTGTTTCTGTTTTTTTGTTTTGTTTTGTTTTTACTAGTGAAAATGCCAAATCCATATATATATCAAACATCACATGGACTACATAAGTATGTACAATTTTCATATTAAACAATTTATTTAAAAAACGGGTTTGTGATTATGTAAAATTTGCCAAATAAAATAAAAATCAGAATTGATAATTAGTAGATCTTCTATTCATTCATGATATTCTAATCAGCTCTTCACAGCTTTAAGCATGAAGAAAACTTAACTTGGTTAAAAATGTACATTTATTAGTTCTGCCATAGTTATCTAGAAATTAGAATAGAACCACTTAGGCTTACTTTGGCAGCGCTCACTTTATAATCCCATAAATAACCTTTTGGATCCTATTAGGTTAATAATTGAATGGCATACTAATCTCTCTTGTGGCCTTTAAAAATAAATGAATGCATCTATGAACTCTAACATATTACCTGCCATTATAGGAAAAAATGTGACTTACTCTTTCAATAAAAACAGTAAGGATGGGGGGACATGTAAATGTAATTAAACACTAAGCATGCAATGATGAGAAATTCAGGAATACATAAAACAGGAAGCAACATTTGGGAATGGGGAGATGTAGAACAGCTGAGAACTTATCTAACCTTTTGCAGGTAAAAATGACACATAGAGTTTTACATTCATAACAGAACAGGAGAAAAACCATAGAAATATAGGATAAGAAGAGTAATGTGGATAGCTAAATCCTAAATTCATATCTTTTCTAAAATGGATTTCTGCATTCCCCAATTCTACGTTTTAAACCTCACAATAGATAACATATTTTCCTTCTGTAAAAGTGGAACAATTAACGCTAAGTACTTTGTTGAAGTTTATTGGAACAAATTTTTAGAGTAGAAAAGAGGACTGATAAAACTACATAGCTGAACATGGAATAAAGAAACAATTAGCCTCCAATAAAATAGTACGTAGTATGTAAGTCTTGTGAGGACAAAGATCTAATTTGAAAAGTAATTGAGCCTTGTTGAATGCTTTTGTGTACATCTATGAGAAGATTCAAGTTCTGCTTGGAAAAGATTAATCTGGTATCTGGCAGCCTGGGTTAAAGAAAATACTAGGATTAGCAGACTGGTTTGGAAATTGGTTATCTCTTTTTCTTTTTCACCTGTCAGTTCCTTACAATGGTTTTTAATTTTATCTTCATGGACTCCAGAAATAGATTCAGCACTGGTCTAACTCCAGCTACATTTTTCTCCAGTGTATACCCCTCATTGCCACCAGAGTTAACTTTGTCAACCACAGGTAACATTATGTAACTTCTGTTTTAACACTTTCAATGGCTTGTCACTATATTCAGAAAAATTAAAGTCTAATGCTCTGAGACTCTATAATTTTAATAGTAGTCTTTTTTTCTTTTTCTCTCCACCTAACATTATTTTTATTTCAGCATATCTACTTAAGGTTTCCAAATTTAGATCTTTCAATGTTACAATGCATTTTGTAAGAGTACCCCTTCCCAAATTCTTTATCTGAAAAATAATTCATCCCTAGAGACAACCCAATTTCAATGCAGGTCCACTGCAGGGTTACATTACATTTTCTAGCTTTCATTTAGCATGTGTACCATGCATAATTATGACATGTCACATTTTATCTGAATACTGTTTTTGTGTCTATTGTTAAAATTTGAATCATCAATATACCCCAAAGGCTCATATACAAAGGGTTTCTTTGCCAGCCTGTAGTGCTATGGGAGAGATGAAACCTTTATAAGTTGGGGTTTACTTGGAGGAAGATAGGTCATTAGGGGCATATCCTTAAAGGGGACATTGAGACTCAGCCTCTCCCACTCTCTTTTGATTCCCAACCACTATGAACATGTCATGCTCTTCCTGCCCTAATATTCTGCCACACTACAGGCCCAAATACAAAAGAGTCAGCCCACCATGATTGAAACCTTTGAAACCATGATCTAAAATAAACCTTCTCCTTATAATTTCATTATCTTGGGTATTTTGTAACAGGGACAAAGCTAACACAGCTATTTTTAAGTTGACAAATACATAAAAATGAAAGATAAAATCTGTGCTAAAATTTAAATTTTGAAAAAAATGTGCTATCAATAAAAATGTTCTGATCAGCTTGTACTATTGTTGTAGGAACAGATGAGGAAAGGCACCTTAGATAACAGGAAACAGTTTTATTTGGCTGTAGCCAGATTCAGAGGGCACAGCTTTTGCTGTAATCAGTCAATCCCCTGAACCCTGAGTTTAGGTAGTTTCAGAATTTTATACACAGCATGTAAGGGGAGGGGTTCAGAAGTTGCCAATCTGCAGAAGTTCACATAAAGCAGCTTGCCCAAAATAGTGAAAGAAAAAAGCTGCTTGATTATTTTCTTAAATTGGTGACTACTGTTTGCTCTGTATTTATTCTAAATGGAGTATTCATGAGGCAGTATAGGTTTATCAGTAGTGTGACCTGGTATGTCACCCTCTTTTATAATGCACAGTCATGGGACTTGGATTTCTCTGTTCATAGCTAACATATAGTGTAGTGACACCTCTTTCTACACTGAAAACCACAGAAAAGTCTTAACTGGGCTTCTCCAGGGAATTACCAATTGGGCTGCATGATAACATCTGGCAGGGGGAGGAAAGAAAGGGGAGAAGAAGCTTTCCCCTTCTCAGGTGCTGTCCCGATGCATATATCAAATATATATTATACTGTTTTGTTCTATTGATATAAATAAATATATACATACATATATATGTGTGTGTGTGTGTGTATATATATATATATATATATATATATATATATATATATATTTGTTGTAAAAAGTAAAATTATCACATAGGATAAGAATAAAAAATAGACAAACCTACCTCAAGTCTCTGTCACTGTTCTCAAACTGATTAAAATGTTATTTTGAGAACATGAGAAAAAGTAGCTCCAAAATCAAGTATTCTTTCTGAGCTACCAAGTAATACCCAGTTAGAAAAACATTTGTAGATTTTTTTTTTGCAGAGTTGAATATATAATAGTAGTAACAACAACAGTAATAAGGGAGCACTATTTTGTAATATAGTTTTACTGTTTATAATAGATCTGAGGAAAATAAAAATTGGAGTTCAAAATTATTGGTCCCCATCAAGTCAATTTTAAGAGTTTGACTGTAAAAACAGTTCTTTGTGTGCTGTACAAAAACAGCGAGAATAATCTGTCCCATCAGTCATCTAAATAACCTCCAGTGTCACAGGTTTTTCCATAATGTTTTCCTTACCCATCTTTCTAATTTCATTCCCATGTTCTTTCATATATCACCCTTCATGAAACTTGTAAGAAGATACACATTTTATGGGGCCCAAAGCTTCAGCAGTAATTAGGAAGGTGAGAGGAGACTTTTTGAGAAAGGAATAAAAGATTTCAAGAATGTATGAAAGTAAATATTTTCTTAAAACAAAAATAAGACACAGAAAATTAAAAAGATCTTTAGGTTTCTCAAGTAATAGTGACGTCACAAAATTCAAGTAAAGGAAAATTTTGCCCTTAACAGATGTCATACATTCATCTCATACTTCAAGATGAATGCATACCTTGGACAATAAGGATCCTTGGAAGGTATTTCTACTCCAAGATGACTGGCAGAAAAACAATATTCAGAAATTTCCTCCGAGTACATAAATATGGCTCATTGAACAGCCTAAGTTCTTCCTCCACTTCCCACTAATCAAACAACAGGAATGGGCAACACAATAATGCCACACAGCATGAAGTCATGCCTCTCAGGACGTCAGTGTAGAGAAAGGCAGTGGTTTGAAGTTGCTATATTCAAAATTTATCAGGTTTTTGAATTTTAAAAAACACAGAACACATGAGCACATTGTAGTCTCTCCTGCATTCTTGGTTGGAGCCTAGGCCAATGAAGATCACTGAACCATAAGCTTCATCCGTCGCTAGAAAATACTGCTCGACCTTGTATCCAGCCAAACTGTTGCCATTTTATTAATTGGACATATATTTTCCTGACATGGTGTCTTTAGTTCTGTTTCCTTTTCTTCTTTCAATTTGTGTCTTTTTCAAAATATCTGCACTTACTCTAGACCAAGATCAACTATTTCATCCTGCACAAATTTTAGGAATTATTCTTATGTTTCAGAAGTCACTGTGCTGGTAACATCACAGGGTTTTATTCCTCTTCCTCACAATTCTATTTGTAAATGAGAGTTTTTATGGTTCCTGGAGGATGGCATCTTCTTAATAACTGGTTTATATATTGTTAGACATTAAATACAAAAATGAAGAGGAAAAGCTGTTTAAAAATAATTGAACTGATTATAAAGTATCCTCTGAATAGCTGTATTATCATTGCCTCTCCAAGTTTCAGTGTTCTGTTAAATTTTTTAAAATAATGCTTTTTTAATAAATACAAGTATGCAAATATCCCATCAAGTTGTAAGAAACATAGACATCTTCTATTGAAGATTTTTAGAAGAAAATGGTTTTCAGATTGGCAGATTGAGTCTTGCTTTTAAATGTAATTCACAATGTGGCCTGAAGCTTCCTAATTTGATTAATTTAATGTTGCATTTTAAATGATTGCTGATGTTTTTTTCTCATCAAGCTGAGAGTCTTTTTGCAATTTTATAAATGTGATTGGCAATTTGAAAAAATAGTTCATTAAAACTCTTTCCAAAATATATTAGTTCACTAAAACTGTAAAAGTTATTATGTTTCTACATAATAATTTGCAAAAGACTAGTAAACTGAGAGAACTGTATTTCTTACAGGTTTCAGTCCTGTAGTTTTTTCTTTTAATAAATCAACATTTATATTAACTCAATATACTTAGAGATAAACTGAAGGAAAGCGATTTAAACTTATTAAAAATTATGTTATTTGATAATCATTAGCATTTATCAATTAAACCAAGATAGTCAACAAGTATCTTTATTTCTTGCAACACTCTTTTTATGATTATTTTCATTTAAAAAGTGTAATAAAATTGTATTTAGAAAGGTTGGATAACATGCCCAGTTCATACCAGGCATAACTAGAATAATAAAGATTTTTTTTAAAAATCCAAATATTTTATTTGTAGTCATTAAAATATCCTACCTCCTCAAGGAAGACTCCTCATACATTAGGTATCCTTTGTGTGTGTGTGTGTGTGTGTGTGTGTGTGTGTGTGTATGTGTGGTGTATTATGTGTTTCATATGGGTACACACAATAAAATGAGCACATTGGTTTGTGAGAAGTACATTCAACTGGTACACTGAAATGACTGAAAAGAGTAAGTACTTGCTTTTTTCTTGGATTCACAGGCCAGGAGTCTAGAAGATGCAGGAATCCAGATCAAGTGTATTTCCACATAGCTTAATTCATGAGAAAGCATTTCTTAGCCTGAACCTCGTTACCATGTTGTATTCTAATGATCACAGCTGGTTAAAAAAGTAATAGCCTTCAGATCCTCAGACAAACCCAGGTTACCATATTACTTTTACTATCTATAGACATAGAACAGGTACTTAAACTCTTACATCTTCATATGTTTTTATTTGTAGAATGGATAATAATGTTTGCATTAAAAGAGTTTTAAACTAACAAGATAACATACAAAATATCAAGACAATTGCCTGGAATAATCCAGAGTAACTTCAAACTGCAAAGAAAGACGGGTTCTTCACACATCTAAAAATAAGATGCTAAATCTCTAACAAAACTGAAAGACTATTTGTTTATCCTTGGATTGCATCTTTTCCAAGGTGAAATTGATTATTGGTTTTAAGAATTACCATAAAAATATGACTTAAGAAGATATTCTACAAATATATCCTTGACAGTAAATTGATTTCTTATTTTTCTCCATGCCATAAAAAGGAATATCCAAGCACTAAATTCCCACTGACTTCAAAGGACCTGCATAGTTACATTAGCTCAGCAATGTGCAGGACAAGATAAGCAACGACACCTTTGATTCCATAAATAGAGACCTACAGACAGCCACACAAGCTTAAAATTCATTCATTTAATATTTGAAAATGTTATATGAAGATATAGTAATGTTGATATAAATATATAAATATTAATCTCACTGAAAAACATTAATTTTTAAATGGTCTCAAGTGAGAAAATAAGAAGTTAAATAAGTTCAAATGATTTTCTCTATTATATATGAAATTACATATGTCATGAAATTGTTATTTGTAATAAACAAATTACTATTCTTCTAAAGTATTCTAATCTGGGCAAACTGAAATTATTAAGGTTTCTTTTCAAAAACCCCATGCATAGAACTCTTTGACCTGTTGACTCTTCATATTTAATTTCCAAAATATGAATGGGGAGTTATCAGCCTAAACTAATAATTCCTGTAGGACAAGGGTAAGTCCTTTCGAGAAGACTCTTCCACTCTCTTCTACGAAATATTAGAAAGAAACTAATACTGATGTTAATTTGTTTTTAATTTTCTCTCTCAATTAGAAGTTTGTGGGAAAATTAGAAAGACTGTAGATGATAAGTTGATAGGTAGACAAAAATAATATATATGTGCAAGCATAGGGTAAGCTTTCAATTTAAAGGAGTATGCTCTCTTCAATATTATTCTACATATTTTTGTTGTTAAATATTTTTCCTGTTTGAAATTAAATATAATCAAAACATAATGGTTGAGTCACATGTATGTGTTTTTTAACATCCTTACTTGGCCCAATAGAAAGTTGGAAAATTTATGTCTCATACAAAAAATATTGACCTATGAAATATATTAGTTTGGCAGATATAATGAATTCACTATCATATCGAAATTGCTCAAAAATTCTTTCAGCAATCAGGTCTATTCGATTTCTGAGGATTCATAATTGAGTCTCTCTCCAGGACTTGGTCTCACTCTAGGTGAGCTGTCTCATCCATGATCATGCAGCCTCTCTTGCAGCAGCTTGTAACCTGATTGGTCCATACTGCCATGAAGAGGCCTAGTCCCCCTTGTCCCTATTGAGAGTAGCCTGTTCCTCACAGGCCCAGCCAAGGCCTCTGTGAAAGTTGCATCTTGCAAGTGCATTACAGTTTGTTCAGCTTCTTCCTCTGCCAATTCATCCTCCCTCACACCATTACAAGCACAATTCTGAAGAAAATTTCCCAGTAATTGACCTGCACACAAATTCTATTATCCCACTCTGCTTCTGTGACAAATAGAATTCAGGCAGGAGATCTCTTTGGGAAGTTACTCCAACCATGACTTTATATTGATGAATATCATCTCCAGATAATGTCAAACAATATTTTAAACCTATAGTTAGACTCTCTGATAAATAATATGTTACGATCATCTGTATCTGAACCATTACTAAGCTGATGATGAGCGTGGACTCATAAGTAAGGTCAAAATATATTTACAGCTTAATAAATAAGGAAAACATTTTTTTCAAATACTTCCTGTGTGTTACATGGTTATACATTATCTTCATTCACTACCTGTTACAAACTTCTTGTGATGTGACAATCATAGGTTTGAGTTAAGTCATTTGCTCAAAATAATTTACAAAGATTAACACTCTAACCAAGGTTTGTCTTATCGTAAAACCTTATACTATGAGCTTTCTTCTGTAATGGCTGCAAAATTAAGTGAAAATCAACAAAAACAAAATTATATATAGGAACACACTGGTAACACTGTTGGAGTTTGTCGGAGAAAAACATGAATAAGAACAATGAATGCCCGTTGTACTGGAAGGGCAGGATTCATGAAGAAAGCCTTTTGAAAGAGTTCCAGAAGAAAAGCAAATATCAGTAGAACCATTTACATTAGAAGAAGGCAGTTCAGTTCATAGTAAAAAACTTTCAAACTAGAACCACTGATGATGTTAGGGTGTCAGCCAGGGGTTAAGGAAAATTTTGAACAATTATCATAGCTAACATTAACTGATGCTATTTGCCCATTGTGAAAAAGTATATTGTGTATTTTATTGTATAAAAGCTTCTAATTGGGAAATAACTGCATTGGTGAATACAAAATTGCTTCCAGGTTTTGTGGATAAATTCAGAATGGAGGAATTGTGATAATCTCTGAATGCAGACAATCCACAAATATTTTCAAAGAGCCTTGGATATGAGTATTTATGTATGCACTTGTTCCAATTTAAGTATTATTTGCATCATTAAAATTTGTTAGGACTTGCTATTCTGTGGCCTTAGTATATTTAAAACAGCAGCTAGGAAAATTTTATTTTTATGTTGTGAATAAAAACTTCTTCATGACTTATTTTCAGAAGGGTTTTCATATAAATAACGTGGGAAAATGTTGAGCAGAGTTGGGGTGTATCCTGTGAGATTTTTCTGCTTTTATTGTCGACTAATCAAATTTGAACAAAATATCTTGCTGTTATGTTGTTTACTATGAAAGTTCTCCAGAATTGGTTTTGATGCAAATTACTTAAAAAACATTCTTGCTACACATATAGGCACTTTTAACATTTCAGATAAATGTAAGAAACTTTTATAGCCAAAATTGAAATGCATACAGATGTGACTCACAGACACCAGATAAATATTCTTATACATGATATTTTCTTCCTATAAGATTATGACAAAATCAATAGGGTCTTCAGAACACCTTTTGATAATGCCATTGTCTATTTCAGTACATGTTCAAGTATAGGTTTACAGCTAAAGATACATGTGGGGTGAGTGTTCTGTGATCAATAGGTCAAAGCACAATTGTATATAATTAGACAAAATCATATTTTAGATCTTTTGCCAAGATAACTAAATGAGAAAAATATTTTAAAAAATTGGCTAAGAGAAGAATAAGAAGAACTTACCCAAAAACAATACATCTTGACATTGGAACTGGTTATTTTGGATAACACCTGTGATGTGCTAAGGAATGAACCTCTGCATTTAAGCAACTGCTTAAGCAGGATACTATTTTAGAATATAGTTCCATTAGAATATGGTATTCAAAGCATGGAGACAGATGGGAGAAAGAGAGTCTGAGAAATAATTTTCTAAAAGGAATGTGTCATACATGATGTAATACACTTTTAGTGGAAGTAAGGGATAGTTTACTATTGATTATTAAAGAGCCTGGCATTCCCAGCAGAATTAGATGGACCTTTACCACAAAAAGGAGAGTTCAAGATATGTGGGCATTAGCTGAAATATCTAGGAAGAGCTATTCAAGCAAGAGAAACTTTTCAGCCAGCAGACAATTGGGAAGAAAAAAAGGTAGATAGAGAATTGTCAGAAACTTCTGTGTGAGTCAGGAGGACAGACTGAATGTAGCACTTATGTACATTTTATATATTAATTAAACAAGTTTACTTTATTAAGCATCAACTATAGTTAAGCGTTGTTACATATTAGTGTGTTGGTCAACTTTACTATAGCAAATACCTGAATTAAATAAACTTAAATGGAGGAAAGACTATTTTAACTCACAGTTTTGGATATTTTAGTCTTTGGTTACTTGGCCTCTACTTTTGGGCTTCTGGAAAGGCAAAACATCATGGTAGAAGCATGTGGCATGTGGAGTTGTCTATTTCATGGCAAAAGAAGCAAACAGAGAGAGCAAGAGACTAATGCCTCATGATTTCCTTCAAGGGCACATCCCCCAATGATAGAATTTCTGTAGTACTTTTTCCCACTAAACCCTACCCCTTAAAATATATATATATATATATATATATATATATATGCTTTCCATAGAGCCAAGAGTTGGGGACCAAGGCTTTAATACATGTGCTTTTGGGAGACACTGATATAAAACCTAGCACTGTGCTTTGGGAAGGTAATGGAAATTTTAAGAGGTGGGTGGGGCCTAATAGGAGGAAGTTTGGTTGTTGGGGGTCTTCCTTGAAAGGAACTGTGGGAAACCATCTTGTTCTCTCTCCCTCCCTCTCTCTCTCTCTCTCTCTCTCTCTCTCTCTCTCTCTCTCTCTCTCTTGATTGCCATAAAGTAAGCAACTTTGCTGTACTGTGCACCTGCTACCCTGATAAACTGCCTCTCCAGAGGCTCAAAGTGCCAACTGACCAAGAACTAAAACCTATGAAACTGTGAGCCAAAATAGACCTTTCCTTTTTTGAATTGATTACAGGTATTTGTTACAGTAGAACAAAAACTAACTTGCACAATTAGGGACAGAAACAAAATCTTCTGACCTCATGCAGATAACATACCAGTGTTATGGGGAGCCGCTTCAGAAAACACTCTAAGTTCAAATTCAAATCAATGAGCGCTTTATTCACCTGGCCAAGGACTGTCACACACCTGTAGAAACTGAAGGTCTGTGGGAGAACAGCAATTTTCTGAGATCTGTATTCTGGGAACTTAAAGTAGAAAACCACAACTCAGGGCTCTCCTTAGTGTCCTGCAAGCAAGATAATCAAAGAAGCTAAGACAGCAATTAACACAGCAACTCACAATCGAACTTGGGTTTCAGCAGATGTTAGACAATTGTATCCTGAGTTTGAGAAGGTAGGTAGCTGGGGTGAGAATCTACTTCAGTCTTGGGTCACCAAGCCCACCATATCCTGGTTGAGCACATTTTGTGTGACACAAAGTACAGAAAACAATATATTACAAGAAAACATCTTTCATTTCAGTTTCTCAGAAACAGCTCTTGTAACAGGTTTTGTTTTGTTTTGTTTTTTTAACAGAAGGCAGCAAAATGAAGTCTTAGGCCTATCTATGACAGTTTTTGCTTTATAAATTGTCTTATCTCACTTATCAAAATCTTATATCTATAAATCCATATTTTTTACTAATCTATAACCTATAACTTACATTATTATTGATTACATTCTTATCAGTTAATGCCATAACTCCAGTGGTAGACTCAAATGAGAAAAAGTGACTACATAAGTAAATATATATTTCCTTAGATCATGAAATATGCTAATCAGTAAAGTAAAACATAGGAAATAAGTAACAAGGATCATGAGAAAGAATTGCATTTTTTGAACAGGATGGCCAAATAAGTCTTCACAGAGAAAGTGACATTGGAGTAAAGCTGAGGAGTTGAGAAATAGCCCCATATATATGTCTGTAATACAATAACCCTTACTGAGGAAGCCCCTGGTCATACACTGTATTTAAGCTTTCTCAAGAAGGAAAAGCATGGATATGGTGTGACTGTAAAAGACAAAGCAAAGGGTAGAAGACTGGGAGCAATGTTTGGGGATACAGGTAGATCATTTAGGTTCTTGCACATCATGGTAGAGATATTGGATTATAGTCATTTTAGAAAATTAAATAAAATATCAATTTTGTGATTTCTTTTTTTTTTTTTTTTTTTTTTTTTTTTTTTTAGCAGGGATTGAACTCAGCGGCAGTCAACCACTGAGCCACATTTTGTATTTTTATTAGAGACAGGATCTCACTGAATTGCTTAGTGCCTCACTGTTGCTGAGGCTGGCTTGGAACTCGTGATCTTCCTGTATCAGCCTCCAGAGCTCTGGTATCACAAGCATGCGCCACCATGCCCAGCCAATTTTGTGGTTCTTTACAAACAGTATTAAATTTTGTATTTATATCTTAAGATTATTTTTCTTTTAAGGGGCACATGTTGCCAGGCAAGAATAATCAACATTCTATCAGCTAGATATATGTACTGCTAAATAATCAATATATATCTGAGTATGGGGTCCAGCTAGTTCTTTGTAAGTCTTAATGTGGAGTCTAAATTCTTCTGTGATTTATTGATTGCAACACAATATATCATATTGATATGATAGCTTTTCTAGATTAAAGCAAAAGCTTCACTTCTGCACACAAACATTGTTACCATGGATAAAGGCATCAGTACTTCCAATTGCAAAATGAAAAAATATTGTAAGTGCAATTTTGAGGATTAAAATAATTAATATAGGAATCAATTCTATTTAAAAAGTAAATGTCAAATAAATGTTATTATAATATCATCATTATTAAATTATTAACAAACCAAATTACCTGAAAATGTACATATATGCAAACAATTTGAATAATCATTTAGGTGTCTCTTCTGCACACATTTTGATTTCCAGATATATTTTTGAAAATCAAAGATAAAAACAACATTGGATCAACAGGGAACTTTTGTTGATTCCAATTTCTTTTGCACTTGAAAACATACTTGCCCATATCTGCTAAAGACGTATTTCTTACAAGCTCCCCTTCCACACATTTATTAATTCAGGCAGACTTCCTTTGGTTTTTGGCCTGCGTGCATGTTCTTAGAAACAGATCTACAGATGGTTATGACAAGTTCTTGTTTGTGCATATCGGAGGACATGCTGGGTGGCAAATTGCACTCTTGTTTTTTGTTAGTAGACCTCAATGAATTTTCTTCCTGTTTCATTTTTACCCATGATAGGGCATCATATGGCCCAAAGTGAATAAATGTAAATTTAAAGTATCCTGGCACAGAATCAAGTGCTGTATCATCCATAAATAAAAAGGGAAGAGGAAAACTTCATGTTCCTGAATGCCCACTTTCTGTTCTCAAAACCTAGCAGTTAAGGAAATGATGGGTCAGAAAGTCCAGATAAATATTAGCTTGAAGGAAAATGACTTTTTTTGTGCACAGTAGGAACTAGGGCAAATTAGTGTTACCTGTAGAAGGCTACTTTCCTGCATATATACCAGGACTTCTTTGGATGCTGGTCATACAAGCAAACTAAGCAAACCAAGCACACTAATGTTGATGATGCCAGTGCTTCTACAGCCTAATATATAAAATGTTTCTCTGAGTGGATATGGGTGGAAAACTGACAGCTCTATGGAATAGGTGTAACTCATCCAACATGCCACCATTGGACAAAACACCATGAGAGAGGAAAGACACTATTTGGTAAAGCATCACTGAACACCTCTGGGAGCAGTCACTGATATCTTGTAAACTTTCCCCAGTGAATCATGAATCTCCCATGCTGTCTCTGGGCACTTTCTCTGGACTGTATGCAACCTACCCTATTGCCGCAGCACAACGGGGAATTGGACAAGACTGTGCCAAAAAATAACATTTTTATTGTATAAAGATTTAATATAGCTTGTAATTAATTTTGGTTGCCAAACTGGGTCAGTGAGAACAAAGTTGAAAATAGATCAGGTAGGTATTTTCAAAAAGGCTTCATTTTGCTTTTTGCATCAAGGAAAGACAAAAAAAATTAAAAAAATAGTGTCATATTCAAACACCTTCCCTATACTGGTCTTTCTAATACTAGTAATTTTCAGGTAAATTATGCCAAGAGGACTGAAAATAGATCAGACCCAGGAATCATTGTAATCAGGTTTATGAGATAATAGACTGAAGATTCTGCTCCCAGTGGACCATGCAGGGTATCTGAATTGAAAGTAGCTTTTCTTCTGCAATTCCAGTTGATTTTCTTAATGCACTTTATACACAACTTATAATCGGAGCTCAGCAAAGTTCATATCCATATCAGTTCTCAGCAAATCATACCACAGTACAGGATCCCAGACTGATTATTATTATTTTCTCCCCTGTTTTATAGAGTAGATATTGAGAAAGCAAAGCTAAAAAATGTGGACAGCAAAGATGAAAATTAAAATTGAGAATTTCTGATTCTATATTCAGTTTACTAATCTACAGTGCTATTCACTGGAGAAATTGAACAAAATCCACAATACATTCCATAAACCTTAAAGTATAAGTCATTATAACTTTCAAAAACCTTGAATTTTTAAAAATTTCTCTTGATATTTTTCTTCCACAGTGAAAACTCCAATCCAATCAAGTTACATGTTTATAACTTTAGCTGCTATTGAGGGGAAATAAACAGTGCAGGGATTTTTGTCAAAGTAGAAATATTAACATTTTTTTTATTTTCATATAAATACAAGGAAAAAATCTACTAAATAGATTTTGTTCAAACTTTCCAAAATGTTCATCTTTAGGCTGAAAAAAAAAATTCAGCTCAAAAGAATTTTTTTTTTTGTACCAGGATTGAACCCAGGGGCTCTTAACCACTGAGTCATATCCCCAGCATTTTGTGTGTGTGTGTGTGTGTGCGTGTGTGTGTGTGTGTGTGTGTGTGTGTGTATTTATTTAGTGACAGAGTCTCCTTGAGTTGCTAAGTGCCTTGCTAAGTTGCTGAGGCTGGCTTTGAATTCACAATCTTCCTGTGTGAGCCTCTCCAGACGCTGGGATTATAGGAGTGCACCACCATACCCAGAATTTTTTTTAATGAAGTTATACAGTTTGTGAATAATTCAAATTCTATGTCCCTTTTAACTTTGAGTTTAGTGTTCAATATGACAAAGGTTGGTCTCTCAGAATAATGCATTTTATGAGTCTCAGAAAAAATAAAAAATAAAGGAAAAAGACAAATAGCTTATTTAGCAAAAAAAACAACAGAAATTTAAGCTAATATAAATTTTTTACAAAATGGTATAACATAACTAGATTTGATAAAAGTAAAAGAGCTGGGGAAAAGTAAGAACTTTCATACTAGTAAATATGTATGGTAAATAACTAAGGAGTAGTCAGTTTTTATTTAAATTACTTACAAATTTCTTCTGTACAAGTCACTGTTTGTAGAATAACGGGAGAAAAAAATGCAAAAGAGTCCTAAAGTATAGATCATTTACTCTTGTCTTAACTTTGCTGAGCAAACAGTATTAGGAAATGTGGATTAAAAATGAAACAACCACAATTTTAAAAATTAAGTAACTATAAAATACTATATTCACAGATCCATGAATAATGGAATTGTAAAGGACTTCAAAGACACTCAAGTTCAGTGGTTCTTAATATAGTGTGCTTGGCATTCTTACCAGGCCATTGTTATAGTTCCTGTTTTATTAGTTAGAAAACGAAAGAATTATAAAGTTAAAAGAAGTTGACAGAAAATATGAGATTATTCATTAGGCAGAACTTTCCTGAATATTACATGTTTAGTAGACCTAGTCCTCTTATGAAATGCTAGAAATGCCCTACAAATAAAATATGTCTTTTCCAGGTCCAAGACCCCCTATGAAATAGACCTCTTCCCTTAAAATCTACAGAGAATAGTCCAAGTTCTTTCCACAAATAAGAAAACTCAAATCCATAAAATTGGACATTCACAAAATATTTTAATCCCCTCTAATCATTTGATAACAAATTTGCATGCTACATAAATTAAATATACTGTAGATTTTGGTTAAATTCTGAGTTATCAGTGTTAAGATTAATCATTTTACTCTTAATTTTTTCAAATTTGTTAGAGTGTAAGAAGTAAATTAATATACACAAGGGCAAGGTGAATCAAAAGAACTAAATTTAATATTTTTATTTTAATGTGATAACATTAAGATTTAGTTTCTTAAGCAGAGTATGGATTAATTTAAATGGTTATTATTTAAGGTGCAGAGCATCATATGATTTGATATCATAAAATGTAGAGAATGACATAATACTCAATTTAAACAAATTGACATGTTTTGAATCATCAATGGGTTTAAATAAATTCCAATGAAAATAAAGGAACTCAAACAGAATTAAAAGCAAGTTAGAAAAGTCTAGTGTTGGTTTATACACGAAAGTCAGAATATTTTACCTATCCTTTTCTAATATCTATTTTCCTGCATGGTAGCCTCTAGATTTCTAAGTTTGGGGAACATTATACCCTGACTGTCAGATAAAAAACAATTTATTTTTCAGGACCTAGAGTTTGATATCACACTAACAATTTGTAATTTTTTTTTTATTCTCATCATGGCATTATCCTCTTTTTTGCTTGTTTTTCTCCAATGTGGTAACTTAGCAATTAAACTATAAAATTCTTATTTTTAGATATCCATTAACCCTCTATTTTCCTTTCCATTCTCCTTGCACATCACTCACAGAAAGATATCCTACATGCTACTGAAACAATAGATAGGGCCCTGCCTACAGATAGACCTCCCTCCCTATGTTATCTGTCTGAACTCTGCATGTTTCCCTTCTTCTTGGATGTAAGCAATTTCAAGACATACACCTTCCTTCATGCTAATTCATTCAATTCCTTCTTTAGAGGACTATCTAGTTTTCGTTATCATAATATCCCCCAATTTTTTTTCTACTGCATTTTGCCAGCTGCTCCTGACTTTCTCCTAATACCAATAGCTGAATCTGATTTCCCTAGAATCACCCCAGTTTCTTCCATCATTCAATCTTAGCCACTTGCTCCTTTTGTAATACACATGGTATTGTCCTCTGTCATAGTCTTTTTGTGGTTACCCAACCAAAAGTAGTGGGATCAAGCTTTCAAGCTTTCACTCCATATTAGTTCAGTTCAGATGTTCAGGTGGATAATCAATTTCTCTCTCTCTCTCTCTCTCTCTCTCTCTCTCTCTCTCTCTCTCACACACACACACACACACACACACACACACACACATGCACATACACACACAAACGCACACAAACACACATCAAGAAGGTATACAAAGCATTACTTCTCATGTGATGGAATTTTCTAGGGAGAGTGGGACAGTTTGAAATGGATTGAGAGGAAGGAAAGAATATCAACTGAACTTTGGTATCTTTTGTAGTTTGGGGGGGGCAGGGTTGAGGGTCCTCATGAATAGCCCCAGGGGTTAATAGTTGGAACTCCTCTACTAGTCAAGTGAGTGAGTGTATATTTCTTTAGTGCTTGTCTAAATAAAAGGCAACTAAGGGAGAGTGGGGAGGAGATATTTGAAAGCTGTCAGCAAACATCAAAATGATATCAGATTTTTATTACAATTTACCCCTCATATTTGATCAATAATAGAAAAACGCCATGTCTCATATAATTAAAACTGAACACACTTAAATAAATCCTTAAATGCTCTATGAGGACTGCATCCCGAGGCTGGTAAGAAGAATGAAAATTATATTGTGTCTTGTTGAAGAGCCCAGGTATATTTTGAGAAGTGAGAAATGAGCCCTTGATTACTGCCAATAATGTACAGAACTCCAAAAGGGATAAAAGGTTTCTTGTATTATGGCATTAATTTATAGAGAAATATGTGACCTTACATATTTTCCATAGTTTCCATTTGTTGCAGTAAAAAATCAGAATACTTAGGGACTTAAAAATAACAAAATTTATTATCTTTTATTTCTGTAGGCTACAAGTTCATTTGGGGTCTCATTGGGCTAAAATGAAAATGTCATAAGGGTGACATCCCTCTCTGGAGACTATGAAGAGGATTGGTTTTCTTGTTATTTCTATCTTCTAGGGCTTACCTATATTCCCTGATAATGGCCCCTCCTCTGTCTTCAAAGTCTGCATCATTAAACAGTTTGATCATCTTCTATTGTCACATCTTTTCTCTGATTCCATTTTTTGCTTCCATATTTTACTTCCAAGGACCTTTATGATGGCATCAAGACTATCTAAATTAGCCAGAACAATCTTCTCATTTCAGGGAAAGCAGTTTAGAAAATTCCATCAGTAACCTGACTCCTTCTTTGCCCAAAGCTTCTGAAGAGTATGGAAATCTTAGGAGGGCATTATTCTGTTTATTGCACATTGATTCATAGATTGAATGCCTTTGAGAAAAGAAATGCTCAGAAATCTCTGTTCCAAAGGGTCCACATTAGCTGAAAAATTATTGTCTTCTGTTGGACAAGATAGCCAGGCATGTGGCAAAAGAATCTGAGTCTGATAGGGAAAATTATCAGCTGATACATTTTGTGTTACTAAAATGACTGCCTGAAGTTGAGCCAATTGGATTTTATTTTTGATCAGGCAACTCCTGTTTAAGAGATGGACAGCAACAGCTCCCAGTGGGGTTTATCACATGTGATGATGTGTTTTTACCAGTAAAGTATATAAACTACCTCTTCTCATCACTCAGTTGACTCTGAGGAGATTCCTAGGTTGCTAATAGACCTGATAGATGGACGACCTCCTCTATCACCACTGTAATTAGAGACAAAGATCAGGAGAAGCCATTTCCTCCTGTCAGTAGTATAAGCGAAAGGGCCCAGATTTGACCCTCTTCTGTAGGTCAGATTCCATTTCAATAAGGAAGCCTCTATGGCAACAGTGAACCTGTAAGATTCTGCCTCTATGCTTCATGGTACAACAAGCTCCTAGATACAGTAAATCCCAGGCTTGAGCATTTATAGCCTCTATTTTCTCTATTTTATAAAGATGAGTTCTAGCTAAAGAACACAGGAGCTAAAAAAAAAAAAAAAGCTACCAATGACCAAACCTGAATCAATTTAAAACAAAATTGTAAAGGTATTAGATTGTTTAACATAAATACGCATATTGATATGAATAATAACTGAATACACTGATAATTTCGGGTGAACAAATAAATTCTCATGAAGCAAAATTCTAGTAGTTATGTAAATATTCTTCCCTAAAGAAGACAGGATATAATTCCCACTTATTAAGTATGAGATGCACATAGTGTCATCCTTTCAAAGAGTTGAGAATGAAAAGAAGGAGGTGCACATAACTTTATAGTGGAAAGACTTACCACATACCACCTCAGCTAAGGTGGTATCAAAATAAATAACAAGAGTCATAAGTCATGTCATCTGTTGGTAGTCTTTATATGAGTGATGATATGTTACTTTACCTCTGAAATCTTTCTTTGAACCCAGTGTAATCATGAGAACAGCATTAGGACATTCCAAAAATGAGTATTTCCTTCAGCTTTTCATCACTGTGACTGATGAGAACAACCTAGAGGAATAAAAGTTCATTTCAGGTTCACAGTGTCAAAGGTTTTAGTTCATGGGCAGCCAACTCCAATGCTTTGGGCACAAAATGAGGCATAATATCATGGTGGAACAGCATGGCTGAGGAAAGCTACTCAGCTCATGTCAAGCAGGAAGCACACAAGGAGCGCAAGAAACAAGGGGCAAGAGAGATGTGATCTCCAAGAGCACAACCCTAATAAACTTCTTCCTCCAACCATGACTCACTTACCTATAGTTATTACCCAGCAGTACATTTAATTTATTCATTCATCAAATGTATAATGTACAGATAAGGTTACAGTTGTCATAATCTAATCATTTACCCCTGAATGTTCCTGCATTGCCTAACACATCATCTTTTTTAGAGACACCTCATATCCAATAGTGGGAAATCCTACAAAGTACCTGACCAATACTCTTCAAAATTGTCCATGTCTTCAAGCACCAGAAAAATGTTCATAGACAAGAGAAGCCTCAAAACTCATGTCAGTCAAATACAATTTTAATATCCAGGAAAAGGACATTAGATAAAACAAAGGAACCAAACAAGCTGTGAATTTCAGTTAAAAATAAAGCGCCAGTGTGGATTTATTGATTGCAAGAAATAAAACAATCTAATGTAAGTTTGTTAATAAAATAGGCAAACTCTGTGTGAGGTATGTAGGACACTCTGTACTGTCTTCTCAGTTTTTGGTACATCGAAACTGTTCCAAAAATAGTCTAATTTTTAAAAGAAAGATGGTTTTTAATTGGTGAAATCCAGATAAGGTCTACATTTAGGCAATAATATTTTACTAATGTAAACGTTCTGTTCTTGATAAATATGCTAAGGATATAAAAGATGTTCACATAAAGGCAAGCAGAAGAAGGACATAAGGAAATCTTTATACTGTTCTTGCAACACTTCAGTTAAGTCTAAAAAGTATTTCAGAATAAAAGCTTAGCCCATTAAAAAATGGAATTAAATTCCGTTACATGAAATCCAAATGTTTTTCTTGTAGAGCTGCCCAGATGAGTATTTCCTCTCTTGTTGACATTCATAGAATGGTAAAACATTTTTCTGAATAAAAGTTTCAATCTACAGATTAGTGACAAAAGATAAAGAATAATAAAAATGATAAACATCGACACACTACTTTATGTGTGGTAATGTTAGTGAATTTGAAGAACAGGAAAGAATCCTCAGGGAAGTTGAGATGAACTGGAAAATAACTAACAAAGAGGAAAATCAGTATGGGCTCCTTTCTTTATGGAAACTCATAGTGCCATGAAAATAAATAGAAATTATGTTTGTACTTTTCTGTCAAAAAAATAAATAAAGTAACAAAAGTACTTTTTGTAACTGTAAAAGTCATATATTTTATTTTTTATTTTTTTGGTACTGGGGATTGAACTCAGGGCTGCTCAAACCACTGAGCCACCTCCCTAGCCCTGTTTTGTATTTTATTTAGATACAAGGTCTCACTGAGTTGTTTAGTGTCTAACTTTTGCTGAGGCTGGCTTTGAACATGCAATCCTCCTATCTCAGCTTCCTGAGCCTTGGGATTAGAGATATGTGCCACCGCGCCTGGTAGAAGTTACATATTTTAAATAAGCCGGAATTCACAGAGAACAAAATCAAGAACCTAACTTGAAATGAAACAAAAGAAATTTTTGACAGAATGCAAATGTTCAAAAGATGAGCAAATAAGAAATGAAGAAAAAATTATGAAAAGATATGTGGTGGACATGTAATAGAACTACTACTAAGCAATGTAGAAAATATTCTACAAAAATTATAAATTTTGATAAGATCAAACACTAATTTATCTAATGAAACATAGTCAATTAAATAGAGGGACATAGAAGGCAGGAGATAGTTTGCTAATTTCCTCATATTTTATGGAATAAAGTCAATAAGTAACATATATGCTTTAAATTATAATTTTAAATTAAAAATTATTTTAACTTTTAATGGTATTATATCAGAAGGACATTTAGGAAATGATATTTCTCATATGATTTAGTGTTTATTTGATGTTCAGCTTTCCTTTATATTTTTATTTTGTTTAATTCAAGCCAATAAAATTAAACTTTTATTAAAATTATATAATCCTACTTAATTTTTACATAAAAGCAAATTTCATCAACTTACCATAGACAGGTAGATGGTTAAATATCCAGAATTATGATTAGAAGATATCAAATGTGGTTATTTCTGTATTATTGTACTTAATTTGCTCTGGCTGTTCTTTATGTGTTTCAGCTTGAATTTTTATAATGAATGAATCATTTTATTAAAAAAATTGTTCAATGGCAGTCAAAAATATTTTTTTTAAGTTTACTGTAGTAAAAGTGTTGGGTTATACACTTACTTTTTTTTTTTTAGAATATAATCACCAGCTCTTACGTCTTATTATGAATGAATTTTGTTCTACTAAAATTCATTTGTGAAGTTCCAAAGTGTGACTATATTTGAAGATAAATCCTTAAAAGAGGTAACTAATTCACAATGAGGCTATTCTAATTCAATCTGATTCATGATGTTATTATAAGAAGAGAATTTAGACACATGGACAAACTCCAATAATGTGCATTTAAGGAAGAAAGACTACCTAAGGCACAGTATCTACAAACCAGGAGAGTCCCAAACTTTTAATGCCTTAGTCTCGTACTTTTAGCCTCCAGAAATTTCTGTTGATCAAACTACCAGTCTGTGGTACTTTGTTATGAAAATCCTAAAAAACTAATATAATACCTCAGATCACGAGCCTTGCAATGGCACAAAATATAAAATTTTACAATACCCAGACCCAATGATCGCAAGCTTCTTAGTATCATACAGATGTCACTTTGAATTATGGAGAACAAGATTGGTTTGTGATCTATGTACACATATGAATGACACAAATGGAAGCTTGGTATTGGGTGAGTATCATAATTTTAATTCTGTCATAGAACAATCAAATAGATCTAATAAATTCATTCATTTCTCAAAAAAGTAAACATAGCAATTGAAACATTGCCTTAAACATAGTGAGTGCCCTACAAAGATTCATTGCTTAAGTGATCACTAAATTACAGACTAAAAGTTATTCAATACAAATTATACCCCAATACACATTTCAAGACATTGGATAATGAACTTCATAGCAGAAGACTCACTGAAGATTAGACTCACTGAAGGGTTCTCTGAGGCAGAAAATATTAACGTTCATTAATTTGTAGTATGTAAACCTAGTTTATACCTGATGATTTGAGGAGGCCATTCTACTTCTATTAGAATGAGAATGAGAGATACAAAACTGTGATTTATTGGTGTAATATTAAAAATTGTATATTTGAAGCAGCTCCATTCTGTTTGAAAACAAAAGGATCTGAGACCCATGAACAAATAATTACTTCATAATCTGCAAGGCAAATTAAGATAGATTGTATTTTGCTATGTGCATATACAGTCTTCAGGATGTTCAAGTGATAACATCATCATCATTCACAGTTCTACTTAGAGACTGTTTTATCCAGATGTTACTTGCATGAAGATTCCAGGAACAGAAACAGGATGATTTCCTCCAGAACTTACCTCCCAAGCAAAACACAGATGTGGTACACTTTTATAGATGATTCATTTGGAAACTTTATCTTATGTGAGGCCTGCATTAAAATTCATTTACTAAGTTTTTTAAAAATATGCTCATATATTCACATCATAAGTGCAGGTCTTCATATTTTGATTTAATTGCAAAAGAAGGAATAAAATAAATAAGTCTTCTTTTGAATTACTCCCAAACAAAATGAACAATAGTAAATATTTAGAGATGACATAATTTAGTCCAATATAAATATTTTATTACCCTATTTTAAAGTAGATGTATAGGAAATTTAAAAAAGAGAGAGAGAGAGAGAAGTAAAACTTTATTCTAACTCTGACTTAGTTATTGTGATATCTAGAGATTACCACAGACCTTTCCTCTCCTGAAAGGCTTGTTAAGAATGAGGATTCCGAGCTTCATCAAAAATAAATCAGCATCTCCAGGGATGACACTGTGTCTGTACATGTTAAACACATCCCTCTGTGACAGTTATGCGCATTAAAAATCAATAACCACTGCCTCAAATGTTATTTTTTTTATAAAAAGCTAATCTACTTGTAATTCAATGTGCATTGTGAGGGGAAAAGTTGAGTTTTGTGTTTTGAGTGAGGCAGAATACAAACAGAAGAAATGCTAATGCAGGTTATAGAATACTTTTACCTGCATTGTATTATTTTAATTCTTTTGACAACCTAGGTACTCGTAATGCACATTTAATTATCTTGCTTTTCAGCGAACATCATTGACAAGTTGAAATTTTTGATAAAAATACTAATGAGCTGTCCAACAAAATCTGTTTGTTTTTCTCTTTATTTTTTATAGTGATACGACTGTGGCTGAATCCATGGTTGTCTAGCTAGATGATTCCCTGTCTTCCTATTAGCTTGGCCATGATACTATTTTCTCACCTATTAATATTTGGGAAAATGATATGCTGCTGATAGGTCCAGAAAATAGGTATCAGTAATGCATGTACTACATTCTCTGACTTTCCAGTGTACTAATACTAATTTCAAACTGGAAGACAGCCAATCTTGGATTTTTTTTTTTTGAGGAAAGGGAAATAAACATAGATAATCATTAAATCCTTAAATCAGTATGTTTTTAGTTGTTTTACTAACATACTTAGCTTTTTCCACTGACTACAACAACTTAGTATGTCAAAGACCATGTAGTTCTTAAGTGGCCTTTGATGTAGACATCAGAAATAGTTCTATTATACCATGTTAGCTTTCAGAGTTCCCAACTTAAATAAAGATTATATTTTCTGTTAAGGTAATTACAAATATATTGTCTAAGAGAGTGTAGAAAAATAATAGAAATACTGTCTTTCATATTTGCATTTAAAAAATAGATTTGCTAAGTATATATTAATTATATAGCAAGTTTTATAAGTTCACAGTTATTAATGTGGATTGACTTCATCTAAATGAAAATACCTATTATTTCTACAAAATACCAAGGGAAGAATTACTTCAGGCATATTTTATTTAGATTTATTGCATTGATGGCCAATAGCTGACAATATACCCAAGATTCTAGGACCTAAAGTAGACAAAAAAAAATCTATCACAAAGTACTACTAAATAAATTTTACATTATTATTTTTTCCAGAATGATAATGGCAAAATAAATATGCCTATTTAGTAACCTATAATAATAATTTAATTTTATGAATTCAGTTTGAAGACATGAAGACAAAAGAAGCATAACTTTGCTAAAGTCATGCTTATTTTCATTATGAAATTATCTTTCCTCCAAATTCCTTCTCAGTCCTGTGCGATGTGATTCTGATATGGCATTGGTAGGACCCTGATTTTTATTATATTCAAATAATGTTGTTGAACAAATTCTTCAGATTATGTCATTTTCTATGAGGCTCTTGTAAATTCTTTATTGTAAAATTTTTAAGTTAATAATTCAAGAAATCATATTTAAAGTAGATTATAATGCTTGAATTAGTTAAGTAAATATCAAAAGACAAATATAAAAATGCAATCTAGACTTATTTTTATTTTTGTCACTATGAAAATTAGTTTATAATTACAAACCATTGAAGTTTAAAATTATGAAGTAGGAGGAGGGGAAAGGAGTAGAATAAAAATATATATTTCTCTTCTAACATAAGGTGAAACATGAATTACTCTTTGTGACCCTTACAATTGGAGAAATGTCTTTTCATAAAAAATTTAAAATTTAATAGTTCAAAAATTGCCATGAGAGATACAATATTTTGAAAATGCATTTATTTATCAAGGAAAAATATTTTAGTGTGAACATTTAGTAGAAAGCATGGTTAACATAAAAATATATTGTTATTGACACCTCCAATTATTATGGTGGAATTATCTACTTCTCTCAATTCTCTGTTTTTTGTTCACTTATTTTGAGTCTTTTTTGTGCAGGGCATACACATGTACAATTTTTATGTCTTTCTGTTGAGTTGGAATTTAATCATTGTTAAATGCCATTTTTTGTTTTGCAACAATTATTGTCTCATAGTCTATTTTGTCCTATATTAGTTCAGCCATTCTAGTTTTTGGTTATGGTTTACATGGCATATGTTTTTCCCATACTTTAAAACAGTTTGTGTCTTTGAATCCAAAGTATGTCTCTTATAAGTGAATTTAGTTGCATCATGCTTGTTTTTTAAAAAAAAATGTTTTGCCCATCTCTGCCTTTTGAAGTCTTTGTTCCATTTACATTTAATGTTACAGTTGATATAGTAGTATTTATATCTGTTATTTATTTGCTTTCCATATAGCATGTGAATTTTTGTTCATCTATTTTTTTCTGTTACAATCTTTGTGCATGTTATGAAAATTATTTTTTTCTTGTTCCGCTACAGATTATAATTAGCCTCTAGATTTTATCAATACCAACCTAACTTCAATAATGCATATAAGAAGAAGATTCCACCTCACTTCACTTCAAAATAGTGTCAATTCCTCCTTTTTCTTTGTTGTAACATAGTCATGTAAAATATATCATCATATCTTATACATTTTCAACATAATTTTATAGTAATCATTTTATACAGGTTTGGTCTCAGGAGAAGAAAGTAGTTATAAGAAAAATACATTTATAATATTTTTTCATATTTTTTTTATGAAACAAATTTGCCAATCCTTTCTATATCTTCTTGTGGATTCAAGATTCTATCATATATCCACTTATGTTGGCTTGCATTCCCTTTGTGTTACTTGTAGAGAAAGTTTTCCAAAAATAATTTCTGTTTTTAATTTGAAATGTCAAAACTACTCTTCTATTTCTGAGTAGAAGTTTTGCTGGTTCCATGATAAAATTGAAAGGTGACAGTTATTTTCTTTCTGCAGTTTGAAGATACTATTTCTACCCCTTTCTTCTGACTCCTTGATTATTTTCCTTTTTATTTGTTCTAATTAGTTATACATGACAGGAGAAGGAATTATGACACATCACGTATAAATGGAGTACAGCTTTTCACACTTCTGGGTGTACAAGATGTAGAATCACACTGGTTGTGTAATTTTATATGTACATAGGTAATAGTGTCCAATTCATTATACTATCCTTTCTACCCACATATCCCCTCTCCTCCTTTCACTCCTCTCTCTCTAATCCCACATACATTTATTCTTCCCTAGCCACCCCCTTATTATGAATTAGCATCCTCATATCAGAGAAAACATTCAGCCTTTGGTTTGGGGAAATTGGCTTATTTCACTTAGCATGATATTTTCCAGCTCCAATCATTTACCTGCGAATGCCACAATTTCATTCTTCTTTAAAGCTGAATAATATTCCATTGTATCTATATGTACCATGTTTTCTTCACCCATTCATCTGTTGAAGGGCATCTAAGTTGGTACCATAGTTTGGCTATTATGAACTGAGCTGCTATAAACATTGATATGGCTATGTCACTGTAGTATCCTGATTTGGAATCCTTTGGATATGAATCAACAAGTGGGATAGCTGGGTCAAATGGCAATTCCATTTCAAGTTTTCTGAGGAATCTCTATACTGCTTTCTAGAGTGGTTGCACATTTTGTAGTCCCACCAGCAATGTATGAGTGTACCTTTTCCCCACATCTTCGCCAACATTTATTTTGCTTGTATTCATGATAATTGCCATTCTGAGTAGAGTGAGATGAATTTATAGAGTAGTTTTGATTTGCATTTCTCTAATTGCTAGAGATATTGAACATTTTTTCATGTATATTATATTGTTCTGTGGAATGTCTGTTCAGTTTCTTAATCCATTTATTTTCTTTTAAATTTTTTTAGTTGTAGATGGACACAATATCTTTATATATTTATTTTTATGTGGTGCTGAGGATTGAACCCAGTGCCTCACACGTGCAAGGCAGGTACTCTACCACTGAGCTATAGCCCCAGCCCTAATCCATTTATTGATTGGGTTATTTGTGTGTTTTTTTTGGTGTTAAGTTTTTTGAGTTCTTATGTATCCTGGAGATTAATGCTCTATCTGAGATGCATGTGGTAAAAATTTTCCCGCATCTGTATCTTCTCTCTTTACATTATTAATTGTTTCCTTTGCTGAGAAGATGCTTTTTAGTTTGAATCCATCCCATTTATTGATTTTTTGTTTTTTCTTCTTGTGCTTTAGGAATCTTAAGGAAGTCAGTTTCATGGTTTTTGATGAGAAACAAGCTATTAAGATTATCCAGGATCCTAGTACATGATAGGGGATCTCTTGATGCTTTCAGGATTCTTTTGATAAGTTTGCCTTCCAATACTTTGCCTATAAAGCTTACACTGCATTTAAATGCAGATCTCTGAGTTCATTCTACTTAAAGTTTTTGAGCCTCTTGGATCTAGTTTAATGGTTATCCTCAAATTTGGAAATTTTCAAACATTGTTTCCTCAAATATTATATATATTTTTTCTCTTCTAATTATGGGATTACCATTATGCATATATTGATTCAATGATGACATTCTTAGCCTTCATTCAACCTTTTTTATTTTCACTTCTTTTAGACTGAATACTTTAGACTGAATACTTCCAAATTGACTACATTCAGATTTTTTATTTCTTCTTGCTGTTAAGATTACTGTTGAGTAAATTTTAAATTTATTTATTAAAATTTTAATTCCAAAATTTCTATTTAGTTTTTCTTTTAAACAATTTTCATTTCTTTATTGACAATTTATATTTAGTGAGACTTTGTTCTCATACTATCCTTGAATTCTTTAGACATAATTTCATATGTACTCATATATGCATACTTTCCTTCTATAAAGAAAATTATGAGATATCAGTAAGGACTTAAAATGCCATAGTGTATTTATGGAGATCTGTGAGTCTCCAAACATGTTTCAAAGCAGTACACAGTCTTTTTACATAATTTTTGATAACTTTTTGTGAAAAATGACATTTTATATGGCATCTCCAGAAATCAATTACCCCATCCCCAAGAAAATGCTGTCACTGCTGTTTGCTATTTTTGTTATTTTTATTCAATAGTTTTATTGGATATATCTGTAAAGTTTGTATTCTTTGCCATGTGCACCCACTAAAATCTTCTCATAGTTATCTTACTGGTTACCAAAAGATTTGACACATATATCTTAAAAATTCCTTAAACCAATGTTGTTTATCCTGATGTGAGAGGCTTTTTTGTGTGTTGAGGCAAACCTTCAATACAGTTACAACTCTTCTATAGCCTTCATTTAATAGTTGGAAAAATCTTCAAGTTCAGCTGGAGATTAAAAAATTGGAGCATTCTCAACTTTTCCCCAGACATGTAAACAACTTTGTACATGCTGTGGACTTTTAAAACCTTACTAATATGCAATGCCATTTCTAAGTTCTTCCCGGCGGCATCTCATTCCTTTATCCGCCCCCCCTTCCTTTGTTAATATTTTTCTTTAAAATTCTTGACCAAATTTTAAAATTTTCCCCATCTGGTTTCATTACTACAGGCAAATGCAATATTGTGCAATTGCTGCTTATTATTTTCAACAAACATTCAATGCATAGATACCTTTTCCTTGATGTAACCCTGAAACAGGAAGATTTTCACTGTGAATGAGGTTTTTCCAAGGAGATGCCAGGTAAGTCAAATAGTGATAGTTCTTTAGAGATGGGGCAATTATTGGCAGCAAACTTATTCTGATACTTCCAGGGGCTATTATGCTATGAGTTTTCACAGCAATCATGGGTACCAGGGGAAAGATTAAAGTGTGACAAAGCTACCTATAACTGAGATTCAACTCATTTTCTTTAATAATAATATTTATTGCTTGGATCTTTATAAGCCTTTGGATAATTTCCAGAGTTGTGAAAATTTTATTTTGAAAAAAAATTCCAGTTTTTATTTTTATGGGAGAGCAGATGATTTTGGGAGCTCTTTATTACACTAATCTAGAAGTTCTCCCAGGCATATTGTGATAATATGAAAAATAAATGAACTTTACTATTTTTTAAGAAAAGAATCTGGGCAAACATTACTTAAAATTAAGAAAACACCAGTTTTACTAAAATAAAACTAGCAAAATATAATTACATCAAAGTTCAAAACAAAAACAAGAAAAAATGACCTAAAAGATTATTAATATCAGAGGATTTAAATTATTGGAGTTCATACAATATGTATAATAAAGGGCACCACTTATTGTTACACAAAATATTTATGATTATATCTGATAAACTATCACATAAAATTATTAAAAATACTTTTGGAAATTGTGAAATTATCATAAGAGAGGGATAGGTATAATTCCATGCACAAGTAAAAAAAAATACATACATAAATAGCTAAAAATATTTCCTCCTATTCCCACTCCATTTACCAAAACAAACAAACAAACAAGCAAAAACAACTCCAGGACTAAAAGGATTAATAAGTAAATTATTTAAGCATTGTCACAAAAGTGTAATTTCAGTGGACTATAAAATGTTAAAAGGCACATAAAATATGGTTAAGTATCCAGTTGCCTTTAATACAAGTGACAGCCTTGGATCCATAGCCTTGCAATAATGGACATCAAAAAATTTATAAACATCAACACCAGAACTGAAATAGAAAAAAAAAAGAAACAGAATATGACAGTAAAATTAGAATTGATTTACCATGCATGGTTTAGTTTGGAATGTAATAATGCACCCATCTGAACAATAAATTATACATGAAAAAAGTATACAAACTACTTAAGTATGCTAAAAAGGCATTTGAAACACTTCTCCTAATAAGTTATTTAAAAGTCAGAAATACAATGCTATTTAATTAATTCAAACATGTGCATATATATATATATATATATATATACACATACATACACACATACATTTGCTTTCTTTGACATTGTAATTTTAATTCCCTGAGTTGATCTAGATACATCAAAATTTAAAGAATATTTAAATATAACGCCTCCGTATGCAGTTAGTGAATTATACTATATTTATGCATTCTTTAAATAAATTTATTTTAAAAGCCAAATGCCAAAGTTATATTTTTAAAAGCAGAATATCATAATTGGGATAATTTCAGTTTTGAAAGAAAGTAGGACCCTGACAAAAAACTTAAAAGTATAATTGAATTATAATACTGCTCACTATCTTCAGATGATTTCTGTATGTACAAATATTTTAATTAGTAAATAAAATAAAATTATTTTAATGGACTAAGTAACAAAAGAATATGTCTAGTATACTAAACTCAGTAGTCCCTATATTTATTTTTTTAAGTAGTAATTTATTTGTCTTGACATATATATTAGATAGAAAATTAGAAGATAGGCTCACCAACACTTTCTCTAAATCTTTTGTCTTTTCATGTATGCCTAAGCTCTAAAAATTAAAAAATAAACAACCTCACTATAGAAATATCAGCACAATCATGCTAATTCTTTACCATTAAAATGTCTACTTTCAGAATAGTCCTATTTTGTTACAGACTGTGGTTCAACCTAAAGCATAAGTGTCTCTGGGAACAGCTGGGAACAGATGCCTTTTGCATCTGGCCTCTGAAGCAGTAATCCTCAGAGCCTTGGTTTCTAAAACAGCTGGTGTGTTTACCAGAGTTTTAAAACTAGAAGAGTTATCAAAGAAGAACTATTTAAAAAATTATTCATGGAGGTTTTAAAGTTTCTTAATCATGTCCATTCTCTAGAGAATATTACTTAAGCCTTCATCAGATCCTTTCTAATATTTGAACTCTTACTGTCAGGGAATCAATGCTCATACTGAACTTAAATCCTTCACGCAGTGGTTAGCATTGCTTTTTATTTTTTTATCCTCTGTGATGAGGGTCCTCTAGGCAAGTACCTTTTGAATGCAGAATTTTTCTAAGATTTGTTTCCTAAAATGTAGGTTAGTGTTTGAAATAGTTTGCTTCTACTCTGGTTAGTATAGTTATGTGACATGAGTATTAACTACTTTAAAAATTAATGGTTAATGGAGAAGTGACTGAAAAAATGTTTAACCTAGATGCAAAGACATCCATACTTAAAATTATTTTAAATATTGTAAAATACAATATTAAGTACATGGTTACAATGGATGATAAGGATAGACTTTTCTATATGTAACAATGAGCATCCTTAGGTGCTTTTGGCATAGATAGATAGATAGATAGATAGATCTCATATAAAAATGATATGTCTTAAGGACACAATGGAAGATGGCAGAGAAAAAAATAGGAATTTGCCTTTCTACTGAAATACCAACTTAGTTGACAAATACAATTAGAATCAACCAGTCAAATAACTTGTAATATCCAGAGGAGTGCTTCATGAAGAAAAAATCTGGAAACACTGTCCTTGGAGATAAAATTGCAGCTAGCTGGTATGGGGGTGGAGAAAGGTAATTTATGCTCCCAAATCAAGGTTGTGAGTTTTGCTTGGTGGGTAACTGGTAAGCTCTAATGCTGATTATGGTTGAAAGAAATTAAAGACCTATTAAATGGAAGGATATCTCCTGTTCCTGGATCGGAAGACTTAGTATTGTTAAGATAATAATACATCCCAAATCATTCTAGAGAGTCAGAACAATCACTATCAAAATTCCAATAGCCTTTTCATGCACAAATAGAAAACCAATAATAGAAGTCATATGGAATTTCAAGTTGCACTGACTAGTCAAAACAATGTTGGAAAAGAAGATAAACATTGGGGGACTCACACTAAGTTTCAAAACTCATTATAAAACCATAATAATCAAAAAAGTGTGATACTTGCATAAGGATGAACATTTAGAACAAAGAAATAAAACTCATAGTCTAAAAGTAATTCAAACATCTATGGTTAATTGATATTCAATGAGTATTCCATGGACACTCAGTGGTAAATAATTAAATCTCTAACAAATGGTTCTGAGACAACTGGATAACCACATTAAGAAGGATGTATTCAGGCTTGTATCTCACCACATATTAAAAACAAATTAATCCAACTTATATTAATAACTTGCTATAAGAGCTAAAACAAAATTATTAGAAGAAAATTATGAGGGTGAATCTTACTGACCTCAAATATTACAATGGATTTTTAGATTTGACACCAAGAGCATAAACAATGAGATAAAGATAAATAAATAGGACTTTATAAAATTAGAACATTATATGCATCTAAAGACGTTATGAAGAAAGTGACCATACAACCTACAAAATGGGAGAACATACACTTAAATCATGTAGAGGTTTAATCCAGTATATATGAGAAATATGTGTAGTTTAATCACAAAAGACAACAATCCAATTTAAAAACAGGCAAAAGACTTGGATGATATGATGCAAATAACCAACACAAACAGTAAAGATGTTCAACCTCATTGGTCATTAAGGAAAGGCAAATTCAAATTACCATGAGCTACTGCCCCACACTTTCTAAAATGGCTATAATTTAAATAACAACAACAATAAATAGAAAACAGGATATAGCAAGTTTTGGTAAAAATGTGGAGGAATATGCTCAGACCTACTTGGCGGACTTGCATGGCAACTTGAGCCCAGGATAGACCCCAGTCCATCTCACCACAGGCAGACACCCACCAGAGCTCAGGCCTGGCCCAGA
Organism: Spermophilus citellus; assembly: GCF_964194105.1. Classification (NCBI taxonomy): domain Eukaryota; kingdom Metazoa; phylum Chordata; class Mammalia; order Rodentia; family Sciuridae; genus Spermophilus; species Spermophilus citellus. The sequence continues at coordinate 92,656,159 of NC_138197.1, read as the reverse complement.
TCTGCCTCACTGACCTACATGAGAGCCAGGGTCCAAGATAGGCCTCTCCACCACCACCTGGGAGCACAGGTCTAACCCACTTCCCTCTTGAGACATAGCAGCCATCCCCATAGCCTTCCCCACACAGTAGCATCTACCTTGGGACACCAAAAAGGCCCTAGAGGCAGCTGCATCTTGGAGCAGGCATCCCAAAGCCAGTGTAAGGCCCACCTTTTCAGCCCCATCTCTGAAAGACATTACATCCATCCTGGGGCATCTCCACTGATACCTCAAGTTACCTTCTGCTATTGATGCCACCACCTACCATGATAATAGATGCAGTAGCATCCATCCTAGGACACCAGTAGGATCTGGAACCTCAACAACACAGACAATATACACAAATATTATAAGATTATAGGGTAGAAATTATAACCCCTCAGATCCATATTGTAAAAAAGAAAACCACATAGACAACATAAAAAAAAACAAGGGAGGAAGTACCCCAAACAAACAAGGAACTACAATAACAAAACCCATGGACAGCACAATTGATGAAATTCCAGACAAGGAGTTCAGAATGTTCACAATTATAATGATCTGTGAATTAAAGAATGACCTAAATGAGCAAATACAGGAAAAAACTGATCACTCCAACAAAGAGATAAGGGAGCAAATACAGGCATACATTGATCACACCAAAAAAGAGATAAGGGAGCAAATACAGGTAGCAAAAGATTACTTCAAGAAAGAGAGAGAGATTCTGAAAAACAACAACAACAACAACAACAACAAAAACCCCCAGAAATCCTTAATATGAAGAAAACAATAAACCAAATAAAAAATTCAATAAAAAGCATCACCAACAGACTAGATCACTTGTAAGACAGAACATCAGATAATGAAGACAAAGTATACAATCTTCAAAATGAAGTTGACCACAGAGTGAAGATGATTAAGAAACCATGGGAAGAATATCCAAGAATTATGGGATAACATTAAAAGACTAAATCTAAGAGTTATTGGTATAGAGAAAGGCACGGAATTTCAAAACAAGGGGATGCACAATCACTTCAATGAAATAATATTAGATAATTTCCTAAGCCTAAAAATGAAATGGAAAAATCAAACACAAGGGGCATATAGGACACCAAATTCACAAAATCAAAACAGATCCACACCAAGCCATATTATAACGAAAATGCCTAGCATACAGAATAAGAATACAATTTTAAAGTTCACAAGAGAGGAATGTGATACATATAAAATATCTCAGCAGATATTTTAACACAGACCCTCAAAGCCAGAACATCCTGAAACAACATTGTTATACCAAGTTCTTGTTCTGAAACAACATATACCAAGTTCTGAAAGAAAATGGATGCCAACCAATAATCTTATATCTAGCAAAATTAAGCTTTAGATGATGAAATAAAAACCTTCCATGTTAAACAGAAGTTATAAGAAAGTACAACTAGAAAGTGTGCACTACAGAATATCATCCACAAAATATTCCCTGAAGAGGAATTGAAAAACAACAAAGAAAATCAGCAAAGGGAGATATTACACTAAAGGAAAACTAATCAAAGGAGAAACCAAGTCAAGTTTAATACCAAAAATAAACAAAAATGCCTGGGAATACAAATTATGTCTTAATAATAACACTGAATGTTAATGGCCTAAATTCACCAATTAAAAGACATAGACTGGTATATTGGATTAAAAAAAGACCCCAAAATATGCTACTTCCAAGAGACTCATCTCATATAAAAGACATCCACAGACTGAAAGTGAAAGGTTGGGAGATGTCATATCACTCACATGGACTGCGGAAGCAAACAGGTGTCTCTATCGTCATGTTAAATAAAGAAGACTTTAAACCAAAGTTAATCAAAATGGATAAAGAAGGATATTTCATATGGCTTAAGAGAAATATTAATCAATAAGAAATAATAATAATAGATATATATGCCCCAAACAATGGAGAATCTATGCTCATCCAAAAAAAAAAAAAAAAAACTTCTCAAGTTCAGGAGTCAAATAGACCACAAAACAATAATTCTGGGTGCTTATCACACCTCTTTCACCACTGGATATATCTTCTGAACAAAAACTGAACAAAGAAACTATAGAACTCAATAATAGAATCAATAACTTAGACTTAACTGACATATGTAGAATATATCATCCTTAAAACAGCAAATATATTTTCTTCTCAGCAGTACATGGATCCCTCTATCAAATAGACCATATATTATGCCCAAAAGCAACTCTTATAAAATATAAAAAGCAGAGATACTATCCTGCATTCTATCAGATAATAATGGAGTGAACTTAGAAATCAATAATAAAATAAAAAATAAAAGCTCTTCCAACAACTAGAGATTAAATAATATACTACTGAATGAATGAATGAACAATGAATGAACAATGGCTTCCAAAGACATCAAGGAGGAGATTAAAATATTGTTACATGTAAATGTGAACATAGATACAATGTATCAAAATCTCAGAGACACAATTTCAAGTACTGAGAGGAAAATGTATTGCATGGAATTCATTCCTTAAAAGAAGAAAAAGTGAACAATAAATGACCTAACATTACATCTCAAAGCCCTAGGGAAAAAAAAAAGAATAAATCAACACTAAAAGCAGTAGAAGACAGGAAATAATTAAAATCAGATCAGAAATCAATGAAATTGAAACATAGGAAACAATTGAAAGAATTGTCAGGACAAAAAGTTGGTTCTTTGAAAAAATAAATAAAATTTAAAAACCATTAGCCATGCTAACAAAGAGAAGGAGAGATAAAACTCAAATTACTAGCATACATGATGAAAAAGTAAATATTAACAGTTACTACAGAAATACAGAAGGTAATTAGAAATTATTTTGAAAACTTGCACTCCAATAAAATAGAAAATACTGAAGGCATCAACAAATTTTTAGAGTTATATGATTTGCCCAAATTGAATCAGGATGATATAGACAATTTAAACAGATCAATTTCAAGTGATGAAACAGAAGACACCATCAGAAGCCTATCAAACAAGAAAAGCCCAGAACCGAATGGATACACAGCTGAGTTCTACAATTCCTTTAATGAAGAACTAATACCAATACTCTTCAATTTATTTCAGTAAACAGAACAAGAGGCAGCACTTCCAAACTCATTCTATGAGGCCAAAATCACCCCAATTCCAAAACCAGGCAAAGACACACCAAAAAAAAGAAAACTTCAGACCAATATATCTAACAAACAAAGATGCAAAAATTCTCAATAAGATTCTGGCAAATCGAATACAAAAACATATCAAAAAGATAGTACACCATAATCAAGTGGGGTTCATCCCAGAGATACAAGGTTGGTTCAATATAGGGAAATCAATACATGTAATTCATCACATCAATGGACTTAAAGAAAAGAATCATGATCATCTCAATAGATGAAGAAAAATCATTTGACAAATACAGCACCCCTTCATGTTCAAAACATTAGAAAAACTAGAGATAATAGGAACATATGTCAACATCATAAAAACTATCTATGCTAAGCCCCAGGCCAACATTATTCTAAATGGAGAAATATTGAAAGCATTCCCTCTAAAAACTGGAACAAGACAAGGATGCCTTCTTTCACCACTTTTCTTTAACAGAGTTCTCAAAACATTGGCCAGAACAATTAGACAGATGAAAGAAATTAAATTGATGTGGATAAAAAAAAAATAAAATACTTGGGAATCAACCTAACAAAAGAGGTGAAAGATTTATACAATGAAAACTACAGAACCCTAAAGAGAGAAGTAGAAGAAGATCTTAGAAGATGGAAAAATATTCCCTGTTCATGGATAGGCAGAACTAAAATCATCAAAATGGCGATATTACCAAAAGTCCTCTATAGGTTTAATGCAATGCCAATCAAAATCCCAATGGCATTGCTTGTAGAAATAGATAAAGCAATCATGAAATTAATATGGAAAAATAAAATACCCAGAATAGCAAAAGCAATTCTAAGCAGGAAGTGTTAATCAGGTGGTATAGCGATACCAGATTTCAAACTATATTACAGAGCAATAGTAACAAAAACAGCATGGTACTGGTACCAAAACAGGCGGGTGAACCAATGGTACAGAATAGAGGATACAGAGACTAATCCACAAAGTTACAACTATCTTATATTCGATAAAGGGGCTAAAAGCATGCAATGGAGGAAGGATAGCATCTTCAACAAATGGTGTTGGGAAAACTAGAAATCCATATGCAACAAAATGAAACTGAATCCCCTCCTCTCACCATGCACAAAGGTTAACTCAAAATGGATCAAGGAGCTTGATATCAAATCAGAGACTCTGCATCTGATAGAAGAAAAAGTTGGCTCCGATCTACATATTGTGGGGTTTGGCTCCAAGTTCCTTAATAGGACACCCATAGCACAAGAGTTAATAGCAAGAATCAACAAATGGGACTTACTTAAACTAAAAAGTTTTTTCACAGCAAGAGAAACAATAAGAGAGGTAAATAGGGAGCCTACATCATGGGAACAAATTTTTACTCCTCACACTTCAGATAGAGCCCTAATATCCAGAATGTACAAAGAACTCAAAAAATTAGACAATAAGACAACAAATATCCCAATCAACAAATGGGCCAAAGACCTGAACAGACACTTCTCAGAGGAGGACATACAATCAATCAACAAGTACATGAAAAAAATGCTCACCATCTCTAGCAGTCAGAGAAATGCAAATCAAAACCACCCTAAGATATCATCTCACTCCAGTAAGATTGGCAGCCACTATGAAGTCAAACAACAATAAGTGCTGGAGAGGATGTGGGGAAAAGGGTACTCTTGTACATTGCTAGTGGGACTGCAAATTGGTTTGGCCAATTTGGAAAGCAGTATGGAGATTCCTGGGAAAGCTGGGAATGGAACCACCATTTGACTCAGCTATTGCCCTTCTCGGACTATTCCCTGAAGAAAGAGCATACTTCAGGGATACTGCCATATCGATGTTCATAGCAGCACAATTCACAATAGCTAGACTGTGGAACCAACCCAGATGCCCTTCAATGGATGAATGGATTAAAAAAATGTGGCATCTATACACCATGGAGTATTACACAGCACTAAAAAATGACAAAATCATGGAATTTGCAGGGAAATGGATGGCACTAGAGCAGATTATGCTTAGTGAAGCTAGCCAATCCCTAAAAAACAAATACCAAATGTCTTCTTTGATATAATGAGAGCAACTAAGAATAGAGCAGGGAGGAAGAGCAGGAAGAAAAGATTAACATTAAACAGGGACATGAGATGGGAGGGAAAGGGAGAGAAAAGGGAAAATGCATGGAAATGGAGAGAGACCCTCATTGTTATACAAAAGTACATATAAGAGGTTGTGAGGGGATTTGGAAAATAAACAAGGAGAGAAATGAATTACAGTAGATGGGATAGAAAGTGAAGATGGGAGGGGAGGGGAGGGGGGATAGTAGAGGATAGGAAAGGTAGCAGAATACAACAGTTACTAGTATGGCATTATGTAAAAATGTGGATGTGTAACCGATGTGATTCTGCAATCTGTATTTGGGGTAAAAATGGGAGTTCATAACTCACTTGAAGCTAATGCCTGAAATATGGTATGTCAAGAGCTTTGTAAGGTTTTGAACAACCAATAAAAATAAATAAATACATTGATGTGGATAGGAAAAGAAGAACTCAAATTTAACACTATCTGCTGATTATATGATTCTATATCTAAAGACCCAAAAATTTCCACCAGAAAACTTCTAAAACTAGTAAATGAATTCAGCAAAGTAACAGGATATAAAATTAAAACCCATAAATCAAAGGCATTTCTGTATATCAGTGACAAATCCTCTGAAAGGAAAACTATCCCTATTTAAAATAGGCTTAAAAATAGTTGAGAATCAACTTAATGAAAGAGGTGAGAGACATCTACAATGAAAACTACAGAATGGTAAAGAAAGTAATTAAAGAAGACCTTAGATGATGAAAAGATCTCCCTTGTTCTTGGATAGGCATAATTAATATTGTCAAAATGACTATATTACCAAAAGCACTATACAGATTTAATGCAATTCTGATCAAAATTCCAATGGTATTCCTCATGAAATAGAAAAAGCAGTCATGAAATTCATTTGAAGAAATAAGAGACCCAGAATAGCTAAAGCAATTCTTAGCAAGAAGAGTGAAGCAGGTGGAATCACTATACCAGATTTTAAATTATACTACAGAGCAATAGTAACAAAACAGCATGTTATTGGCACCAAAATAGACTTATAGACCAGTGGTACAGGATAGAGGACACAGAGACTAACCCATATAATTGCAGTTACCTTATATAAGACAAAGACTCCAAAAAAGTACATTGGAGAAAGGATACCCTCTTAAAAATATGGTGCTGGGAAAACTGGAAGTCCATATGAAACAAAATGAAATTAAATCCCTCTCTTTCACTATGCACAAAACTCAGCTCAAATTGGATCAAGGACCTAGGAATTAAACCATAGACCATGTGCCTATTAAAAGAAAAAGTAAGCCCAAATCTCCATCATGTCAGATTAGGCCCCAACTTCATTAATAAGACTCCTATAGCAAAAAGTTAATATTAAGAATCAATAAATGGGATGGATTCAAACTAAAAAGCTTCTTCTCAGAAAAAGAAACAATCAATGATGTGAATAGAGAGCCTACAACTTGGGAACAAATTTTTACCACACATATATCAGATAGAATACTAATCTCTAGAATATACAAAGAATTCAAAAATCTTAACATCAAAAAAAAATAACTCAATCAATAAATGGTCCAAGAAACTGAACTGATACTTCTCTGAAGATATACAGTCAACAAATGTATGAAAAATGCTTATCATCTCTAGCAATTACAGAAATGCAAATCAAAACTATTCTAAGATTTCATCTCACTCCAGTTAGAATGGCAGATATTAAGAATACAAACAACAATAAGTGTTGGCTATGATGTGGGGAAAAATGCACACTCATACCTGCTCATGGGACTGCAAATTGGTGCAGCTAATACGAAAAGCAGCATGGAGATTTCTTGGAAAACTGGGAATGGAACACATTTTGACCCAGCTATCCCAATCCTTTGTCTATACCCAAAGGACTTAAAAACAACATACTATAGGGACACGGCCACATCAATATTTATAACAGCACAATTACAATTCCCATACCCAAACTGTGGAACCAAACTAGATTCCCTTCAGTAGATGAATGGATAAAGAAAATGTGGTGTGTGTGTGTGTGTGTGTGTGTGTATATGTATATATATATATATACATACATACACACACACACACACACACACACAATGAAACATTACTTACCATTAAAAAAGAATAAATTCATTGCATTTGCATGTAAATGTATGGAGTTGGAGAATATAATACTAATTGAAGTTAGCCAATCCCAAAATACCAAATACTGAATATTTCTCTGAATTAAGAATGCTGATCATAATGTGGTTGTTGAGAGGGGATGGGAGGATTAGATGAACTCTAGATAGGGCAAAGGGTAAGGAGGGTAAGGGAAGGGGCATGGAGGTAGGAAAGACGGTGGAATGAGATAGACATCATTACCCTAATTACATGTATGAAGATATATATAAATGGTGTTTACTTTGTGTACAACCAGAGATATGAAAAATTATGCTCTCTCTAAATAATATGAATTGTAATAAATTCTGCTATCATATATAACAAGTTTAATTTTTTTTAAAAAGAAAAAATGTGGATAAATACAAACTTTCATATATTTCTGTTGGAAATATAATGAAGTATAGCCTCTGTGAAAAACATTTTTGTGATTTCTAAAAAACTTCAATTATTTTAGTGGCCCCATGCTATTCAGTCATTGTGAATTAGGGAAATAAAAACACCAAAACTTGGATATAAATATTTATGGCTCCATTCTTTATAATATTCAAAGGTGGTACCAACTAAATGTCCATAAACAGATCAATGAATCTATTATAATGTACAAATAATAGAATATTATTAAGCCATAAAAAGGAATAAAATACCCCTACATGCTGCAACAAGTATGAATCTCAAATTACATTAAGTGAAAGAAGGCAGACATTAAAGGTCTCATTGCATGAATCCATCCATATGAAATATTTGAAACAGTCAAATCTACAAAGATAGCATTAAAATTATTGGTTGCTAGGGATGGGAACAAAAGGAAATTGTAATTATTTAAAGTATACGGGGTGTTCTGGAATAATTCAGAGTTTGCAACTAGAGAGGGGTAATGGTTGAACAATATTATTAATGCACTAAACTCTGACACTTTCAACAGTTTATTTTGTTATGTGATTTGCATTTCAATAAAAAGGTATGTCTTCTTGTGTTATATAATTTTAGAGTCAATATTTTTAAATATTATATAACTTCTCATTAAATACTCTTAATTCATTTTCCATGAAGGTAGGGATAGGTCATGAGAGAGAATGGATATAAATCACCTGGAATTGGCACCACTATAAAGAAAAACATTCTCTCATATAAATATCCAATTGTTTAATCAAATTATAGAGAAAAATGGAAAGATTCTTTAGAACTTTTGTCTCATTTTAGAAATATATTTACTACATAATCTGCATTTGTATTCCTTTATTTGGTTCAGTTTTCTCTTCAGATCTAGAAGGTTGCCCATAATGCTTTCTCACCAGTTTGAAGACAGTGGGTATCATAAATATCTTTCAGATTCCCTTCTCAAATACTGCTCACTATCCATATTTTCATAGTGGTTATCTCTTGATCTCTACCTCCACAGGGTGAAGATGCAGAAAGTGGTGAAAAGAAAGAAAAAGAAGGGCTGAAATTTCTCAGTTGTCATCTTTTTTTTAATATTTTTTATTGATTATTTAAAACATTACATAGCTCATGATATATCATCTTTCATACATTTGACTCAAATTGGGTTTTGAACTCCCATTTTCACTCCAAATACAGATTGCAGAATCACATCTGTTACTATTCACATTTTTACATAATGCCATATTAGTGACTGTTGTATTCTGCTACCTTTCCTATCCCCTACTATCCCCCCTCCCCTCCCCTCCCCTCCCATCTTCCCTCTCTACCTCCTCTGCTGTTATTCAATTCTCTCCCTTTTTTTTACCTCCCCCTTGCCCCTCATAACCTCTTATAATTTTATGTATCATTGAAGGTCTCCTACCATTTCCATATGCTTTCCCTTCTCTCTCCCTTTCTCTCCCCGCATTCGTCTTTGTTTACTGTAGTCTTTTCCTCATGCTCTTCCTTCCTGTTCTGTTCTTAGTTGCTCTCTTTATATCAAAGCAGACATTTGGCATTTGTTTTTTAGGTCTTGGCTAGCTTCACTTAGCATAATCTGCTCTAATGCCATCCAGTTCACTGCAAATTCTATGATTTTGTCATTTCTTAGTGCTGCATAATACTCCATTGTGTATAGATGCCACATTTTTTTTATCCATTCATCTATTGAGGGGCATCTAGGTTGGTTCCACAGTCTAGCTATTATGAATTGTGCCGCTATAATCATTGATGCAGCCGTATCCCTACAGAATAAAGGACACAGAGACTAATCCACAAAGTTACAACTATCTTATATTTGATAAAGGGGCTAAAAGCATGCAATGGAGGAAGGATAGCATCTTCAACAAATGGTGCTGGGAAAATTGGAAATCCATATGCAACAAAATGAAATTGAATCCCTTTCTCTCGCCATCCACAAAAATTAACTCAAAATGGATCAGGGAGCTAGATATCAAATCAGAGACACTGCGTCTGATAGAAGAAAAAGTTGGCTACGATCTACATATTGTGGGGTCGGGCTCCAAATTCCTTAATAGGACACCCATAGCCCAAGAGTTAACAACAAGAATAAACAAATGGGACTTACTTAAACTAAAAAGTTTTTTCTCAGCAAGAGAAACAATAAAAGAGGTAAATAGAGAGCCTACATCCTGGGAACAAATTTTTACCCCCCACACCTCCGATAGAGCCCTAATATCCAGAATGTACAAAGAACTCAAAAAATTAAACAATAAGATAACAAATAACCCAATTAACAAATGGGCCAAGGACCTGAACAGACACTTCTCAGAGGAGGACATACAATCAATCAACAAGTTCATGAAAAAATGCTCACCATCTCTAGCAATCAGAGAAACGCAAATCAAAACCACCCTAAGATACCATCTCACTCCAGTAAGATTGGCAGCCATTATGAAGTCAAACAACAATAAGTGTTGGCGGGGATGTGGGGAAAAGGGTACACTTGTACACTGCTGGTGGGGCTGTAAAATGGTGAGGCCAATTTGGAAAGCAGTATGGAGATTCCTGGGAAAGCTGGGAATGGATCCACCATTTGACCCAGCTATTGCCTTTCTCGGACTATTCCCTGAGGACCTCAGTTGTCATCTTGAAAGTGCCTTTGACCAAGTAATCAATTTGCTGTAATTTAATGTGCTATGAGGTTTCTCTTGATTTAAGACTATGGCAGTACAAATCTCACTCCAGAATTTATGCTCTCTGCCTCCTAATTAAGGAAAGAAATAATGAAACTTAAAAGGTATTCTGACCAGGTGGTAGAGATACAAATGGTGTGGTGTCCCAAAGAGGAGAATTTTAGCCTTTTTCTATCAACATATTCACTGTGATCCCTCAGAAAATATTATTCTTGTTATCAACAAAAGGTATATTTTCTTAATCTGTTTTGTGTTGTGGTAACAAAATAATACCTTAGGCTGGAATACCTAAGGATGGAGGTTCAAGAGCATGGTACTTACACCTACTTGGTTTTGATGAGGACCTACAGCCTCAAATATACTAGAATATCTGAAAGGAAATTTAAATTATTCAACCTGAATGGATTGGGATTTTAAAGACTCTTACTTAAAAATTAAAATTGATCCTGTAAATCAGTGGTTCTCTTCACAGATGGCTCCACCCCTTCAGGGGTAATTTGCAATTATTTGGAGGGTTTTACTGATAATTAAAATGATGGAGGCCCCACTAACATTCTATACAAAAGGCAGGGATTCTAGACCCCTGTTATTTGTGGAACAAACTCAACATTTCAGAATTTTCTCTCATTATGTGTGACTTCTGGTGAATTAAAGAAGCTGAGTGCATATGAAATAATATGTTTGTAACTATTTGAGCTTAGGACATAACTAACTGTTGTTAAGTAAAAACATTATTTTTTGTAAGGTGTAATTCATACCAAAATTTCAAGGAATGAAATGATAGTGTAAATTGAGAAGATAGTGTACTTTGTATTCTATGAAAACTAACCAAAAAATTACTTTAATTGCAACTGAAATAACAGCACTTCTGATATCTGAATCATCACAATAATAGTCTGTTCATCTGCTTTGTAAATTTTTTAATTAAAAGCTTTTGATTGCTTCAGTCTGTCTTCTACTAAAGTCATGCTCCAACAACATTGAATATATAGACAGATTTAAATTCAGATTATTTTATTGCATATTATTTCATTTTTATTTTATAAGACAACTAGAGTATCACCAGAATATTGAATTAATCTTGAAATTATATGTATAGGTAGATTACATAATGATTAAATCAATCTTCCAGATATTAGAAAGAACATTACAAATCATTTGTTAGAGAAGAAGGATGTTGGATGTGGTATAGTTAACAACCACTGTAGCAGACCAAATATAGTTGAGCATTAATATCTTGAGCAGGGTCCCTATGTTTCCTTGTGCTTGGAATCACCTACTCTCCAACTTCATCATACTACCATGTTTTCGTTTCCAAGTTCTGAGTATATATATCTTTAATATTTTTTTCCTTGGACCAAAGACTTTCTTGATTCAGATCATTCCTTTAGCTGTCAATGGTACCTACTTGCTTCTACTGCTTTGGTAGCTCTAAACTATTTTTGGTCTCCTAGTAAAAATTTATTTTCTTAGCGAATCCTTTCCTTCTCTTTCATTAAAACCTCTATGTTTTCATTCTGGTATTTGTAAAGTTCATAGTTACACGTTTATTTCATACTTTGCTCAGTGTCTACATTCCCACAAAACTGTAAGGTCCATGAAGTTGGGGACCATAATTTATTTTTTTATTTCTATACATCCCCCAATTTTAGAGTGCATAGTATTTCTATATATGAATATATACTGCATAATATTAACAAATATTAATTTAATGAACTATTTTGAAATGAAAATTAAATGAATTTCATGGTATGCCATAAAATCAAAATATCAGTTTTAGTTAGTTTATTAAATAGTCACTACATGCTTATTAACCATTGTTTAAATATGCTGTACTCTCGTAAATCATGCAGAAATTAAATCCCCTTTATGAGCTACTAAGAGAATGAAAAGTTAAACTAGCTATGCTGTTTAGAGGTAGGAACTCTGGGAAGTGATTTGGATTAATGTCATTGGGATAGAGCCCCCATGATTGAATGCACATCATTTTATGATATGAGGAAGAGAGACTAGAATTCACACATACAAACTTGCTCCTACACTTTTCCATACTAAGTCACCTTGGGATTCAGCCTGCAAGGTCACATCAGATGTAACCTTTTGACCTTGAATTTCCAGAACCATAAGCCAAAAAATAAACATCTTTTCTTCAAAAGTATCTTGCCTTGGATATTTTATTAGAGAAATGATAAATGAACTAAATCAGCTACTGTGTACTGATACATGTTTCAAGTTCTGAGAATATAGAATAATTCAGTTTACATTATAGGGGAAAGAGATTTACATGCTGTGTCTACATATATAATGATACCTATTATGTATATAATTACACTGTATATTATGATAGATAACATAAAGTATAAGAATAAAATCAAAATAGGGAGGAACGTTAGGAAGTTGGTTGGCTGTGAGATTTGTTTGGGTATCCCAGGAAGGTATATTTAGGAGGTACTGCTTTAGCAGAGATCAGAAAAAAAGTAGGAGTGAAGGAAAAAATTTAATACATAACTGAAGATTTGAGATAAAGAGCAAATTAGAAATAGCCTGGACAAAAATAGAAAAATTGAAATTTGATAAAAATTGGTAAAGTGTTTAGCATCAGTGAATAGATGGGTCTCACAAATCAGAAGATAGTCTGTTTAGAAATTTCCTGAGGGCAAACCCAAAGGGATGCTTTTCATATTGTTGATTCAATGACTGGTATAATAAAAATAGAAAAACATAAAAAAATATAAATTTAATGGCACACAACCCTTTCTACTCAAGAATGTTCTTGTACGACACTTTACTTGAGGTGTTTGTCTACTTTTTCCTGAGCTGCTGTAACAACCATCTTCACACCTTAGCTATAAAGCATCCCATTGGAATACATGGTTATTTAGTGATGTCTTTCAAAATGTCTTCTGTATTAAATTCCTGTTTTGCTTGATATTTCTTCATACTGTGAACTTTCTCTGTATGGTCTAGATGATGATAGCAGCTATGGTGTTTCTGGCCAACCTCATCCTAATACTTCAATTGAATACTCTCTCTCCCAGCTAGACAACTGGATCACTGAAACCATAGAAAAATCAATACAAATTCAGGCTTTAGGGCTCACAGCAGGGAACTCTTGTGCGTTGTGGGATCCTCATAGACTGCCTAAACCAATGCTATCCTAGTATCTCTGGATGATATGAATAAAATAATTTTGCTGCATTATTTTGAGATTATTTTTGCCACTTGCATCTTTAAAAGTTTTCTTAAGATATTCACCATTGCTCATAAAACTTACTGTTACACAGAAAATTGATTTTCTACATATTTTTTCTCTAGACTTCAAATGCTTATACAAAACTTACATAAAACTTACTGAAATGATGCAAAATGAGTTGAAGCAGGAAAGATGGGTCTACAGTGTTACTGCAGTCTGCTTTTACTTGGGCTCTGGAAAGTAGTCCCAAATGCATCTTCTAAGAACCCAAGCTGTATAAATGTAAAGAGCATAGTGCAGCCTCTTCAAATAGAAATCCAAACTTATCATTGATCTAAGTTCAAATTATTTGTATTCCCTATATTCTACATTTATCTATCCATCTATCTATCTGTCTATCTATCTATCTATATGGAATACAAATTATATATATATATATATATATATAGTGTTTGATGGGGGGTTGGGTGGGTACCAAGAATTGAACTCAGGCACTCTCACTGAGCCACATCCCAGCGCTATTTTGTATTTTATTTAGAGACAGGGTCTCACTGAGTTGCTTAGCATCTCGCTTTTGCTGAGGCTGGCTTTGAATTCTTGAACCTCTTGCCTCAGCTTCCTAAGCCACTGGGATTACAGGCATGTACCACCACACCTAACTTCTACATGTATTTTCCAGACAAAATGAGTTCAATGTTTTGATCTTGAAGTCAAGTCATTTCTCATTCCCAAATCCTTGTATCTATTCACATTACTTCACAGTGCTTTTCTTAAAGTAAAATGTTACTTTAGTCAAATTCTATTTGTTTATGCCCTACCCAAACAGTTTTAGCTTTAAACCATGTCACATGCTTCTAAACTATTATATCAAATACTGCTTGCTTAGTTTATTTAGAGCTTAATTTTATACTTAAAGTTTTTGCTTCTAGTGTACAACCAGAAATATGAAAAATTGTGCTCTATATGTGTAATATGAATTGTAATGCATTTTGCTGTCATATATAACAAATTAATTTTTTTAAAATGAAAAAAAGTTTTTGTTTCTACCTTTGATTATTACAATTTGTTTTTCAAAACAAAAATTTGTTATTTACTTCTTGTCTGTGTCACTTCAAAAATTCGTATGTTGAAATCTTACTCATATGATGGTATTTGGAGATCATGACATTGGGAAGTAATTAAGAGAATGGGATTAGTGACATGGTATGAAGAGATAGACAGCCAGGCACCATGGCACATGTCTGTAATCCAAACTATAGGATATGTTGATATTGAATTCCAACAAGACCATGTTTGTAGTAAACCCCTTGTAAAATATTATATATTTAAAAATTACAAGTTTGCCTATATATGCTGCAAATGTAAAACAGTGAAAATCGGAACATAAAAACAAGCCATGACAGCTATCCTATTTATAATCCTGATCAGAATTTTGTTATTGATTATTAAGACAGCAAGCTTATACATTACCTCAAAGAAAAAATAATGCAAACTGTTGACAAAATATGGCGACCATGATAGGTACTAAACATGGGACCACCAAATCTTTCTACTGAGTTCACATTTCTTCTTTATAGTTAGTGTTGATTCCTCTTTGAACTCCAATTAAAAATGATCTTTTAAACTTTTTTACTTTAAAAATATCAACCATATCTCTAAACACTATGCATAGCTTTGATCCCTAAAAAAGCATAAATATTCCTCTATTAACACTCAGGAATTTTGGGAACAGGAAGGCATGGTGGCATAAGCCTGTAATCCTAGTTGCTTTGGAGACTTAAGCAAGAGAGGATCATGAGTTTAAGATCAGCCTCAGAAACTTAATAAGTTCCTTTCTCAAAAGAAAAAAGGGATGGCTTTTTTTTCAGTAGTACTGTCTGTATTCAATCCCCAGTACTGAAAATCATAATAATAAATTTGAGGATCAAATATATATTTTCTTGAAATCATATTTTTTTAGTGTCTAGAGTTTCTGTCTTCCAATTATATAATAGTAATCATATAGCATGTCCTGAAATAACTTTGAATTTTAAAATATGTCAAAATTAGGCATTTTGGAATTCACATATTTTCTATCAATATGAGTGGTTAATAATTGTACCTGACTACTGAAATAAATAACCACTTGGAAAATAATTAACAAAATTTCATAAGTCCCATAGTAACAGACAAAGGTGCCAATGTGTGAAGAAACAACTTGAGTGGTCATGCTAAGAAATTATAGGCATCCCTGACTCTGACATATTGCCTCATAGCATTAGATGCTGGGTAGTGACATGACTTATAGCGATTACCTCCTATAATTCAGAGAGTGCAGGCACACTGGAGAATATTGTGTTAAAGAAATGAGAGAAAAGAAAGCACAAAGTGTTAAATATTCAAAGTCGTTAAATATTCAGATTTCTAAAACTTTTGATCACAAGTCACAATATTTTAAAAAAATAACTGAATACTAGACAGAAATGTTTCATCACACTCTTCAAAAAATATACAACGTTGCCCTTTTCCTTCCATGTAATACCAATGAGATCCTAAACTCTCTGTTTTTTGTTTTGTTTTGTTTTGTTTTGTTTTGTTTTGTTTTAATCAAGCCTTGTTGCATATCTTAACAAGTCTCCTAGGTGAAGCTCTTTAGCTCTTTCATGTTTTCCATTCCATGTACTTCCATTTCTCTTTATTTCTTTTACAGTGTATTTGTATTGTTTAGCTCCATTCATAAAATTGTTTTCAAAAAATGTCCTAAGGGAATTGATCTGTCATTATTTTTTCTATTATTGTTATATAACACCATTTATTTTGTTTAAGAATCCATTACCTGGACTGGGGTTGTGGCTCAGTGGTATAGCATTCGCCTAACACCTGTGGGGCACAAATGATGAACAAATAACATTTCCCAACCCTCATGGGGTTTATACTCCAGTGGGAAAGACAGGCTTATATAAATAATCACATACAATATCATATATAACCAATTATATAATAAAACATATAATAATACATATCTATGTTATATATTGATTGAAAATAATGTTTCATTTTAAATAACCACAAAACCATGAAGGCACACAAAAATAAGGGGTTATTATTCATTGATCTACAGTGAGCAGCTAGGTAGCTTTGCTGATCTTGATTTGACTCATATGCTAAGGGGTAGTTGGCTATAAAGTGATCCACGATGGCAATATTTGGGAAATTTGAGACAAGTAGAACCTTCCTGATATGCCTCTTACCCTACATCATTATAGCCTGGATATATTAGAATAATAACAGGATAAGCAAGCCTCCTTTTCAGGCTCAGACTCAAAATTGACTCACCGTGTCATCACTTGCTCTTTCCCAAAGCCAAATAAATCACCTGGTTGAGCCTAGAATCATGTATAAATAGGATACAGCCTGTCAATCCATAGCTTTTCTAAGATTTTTACTTCACCTTGCATTTTCCATGTTTCTCTCTCCATCTTTACAATAGGCAATGGCACGTTGGACCCTTTCTCAGACTTTTTATTTCTGATCCATCTTTCTCACTCTAACAGGGAAAGTTCTCTGCTTTTAAAGACTTGTGTGATTAGGTTGGGCTCACTTAGGTTATCCAGAATAGTCTTTTTATGTTAAGGTTCATAAATTAGCTACATCTTCAAATTTCCATTTACTATGGATTATAGCATATTCACAGTGTCTAGGTATTAGGGTGTGAACAGTTTCAGTAAATCCTCTGCCTACTGCTCTCTACATGCTGACTCAAAGATTCATTTCCCTTCCAAATACAAATACATTCATAGCAGCCCAAATTCCCTAAAGGTCTCTTTCTATTATAGCATCAACTCAAATCCCAAATCTCATTTAAATTTCATCAGCCCAGAAAGCCAAAATCTCTTTATCTAAATCATGAGAATGGAAGTTCTTGATATAATCCATTAAACACAATTCCTGACATACAATGCCTCTTCAGTTGTGAACCTATAAAACTGAAAACATAAGGTATCTACTCTAGATATATAGTAATGGAAAACACATAGGTAACAGTTACAGATATCCCCATTGAAAAAGTGAAGAATGAAATGTAGTCTATAGTCCAAGAATTTTCAAAACAAAGCTGGCTGAGTAACTGTCATCGGTTTTGACGGCAGACTCTGACCTCTCGGCTCCAACTTTAGAATCTTCATTCCTTCTTTCCCAAAAGCAGCACATATTTACTATTGGATTTCTTTTATCTACCTGCTGGTACAATTTGGGGAACCCACATTATTTTCTTGATTCCTATTGAAATGATTAAGGACAGGATCTTATATTTCCTAGAGAATCCTAGTTTGTGAGTCACACCCTTCATCTATTAAGAGTCTTTTTTATGACAGAACACTAGGATTTTTTTGTCATCTAGGTATGTTGAGAATTTTCAGATCTTCACATACTAGTCTCATTTAGCTTAGCAGTCCTTTCTTAAATTTTCTCCGACCTCTTGTATTTTATTGTAAATTGCAAAAAAAAAAAATATGTATTACACAAAGGAATATACAAAATATTATACAGTGTGAAGGCTTTGCTTAGTATTATATATCAGCTAAATATCCAAGATGATTATTCACAACTTCAGATTCCTACATAACTGCTTGACATCATTAAAATAAGATTTCTGCCATTACATTGTGAGGGTATTTTGGAGAGTTTAATGGTGGTGTCTGTCGTACAGATTTCTACCAACAATCCGTTAACAGAGATGCAAGTTTACCTAAGGTAACCTGCATTTTTTTTGTAAGTCTTACTTCCTTCTGAGTACTCATGGATAAAGTAATTAGTATCTATTTTTTCTACCAACAACTTTGGAAGGGAATTTGTTTGTTTGTTTGTTTGTTTTTTGTATTATGTTCAAAATTTTTCTAGACTCTGCTCACTCACTGATTCCTTAGTAAATTCCCCATTCTAAGTACATATTACTATTGTAACCAAAATCAATGTCTCAAATTTGGTATTAGTTTTTATTTCTGTAGTAACAAATACCACAGATCTGATAGTTTAGAACAACACTCACTTTTATTTCATAGTCTGGTAGGAAAAAATATCCAGGCATAGCAGGACACAACTGTGGCCTCAGTTTAGGAAGTCACAGGAAAAAAAAATCAAGATGTCAGCAGTTTGTTCCTTTCTAGAGAACTGTGCTGGTGACAATCTCCTTTCAGGATCATTCAGATTACTGGTGGAATATATTTAAAAGAAGACACAAGACCAATGTTTCTGTTTCCTAGTTACTCTTACCTGAGAGCTTTCTTGTCTCCTCAGTTCCACCAGTATAATCTGCCAAGTTTCCTTCTCCATCTCCAAAACCAGAAATAGTTGGTCAAGTCATTTTCACATTTTGAATCTCTTTGACTTTTGCTACAAATCTCTAACTCCACCTGATGGAATTTCGATACTTGTTAAGAGCCTATTTGAATAGAGTGGGTTCATCTGGATAATCCATTGTAGATAAGCTCCCAATCTTAAAATCCATAAGCTCAATTATATCTGCAAAGACCCCCTCCCCTGTGGAATATAACATATGCACATAACCCAGTGACAGACATACAGACATTGTTGTTGTAGGAAGGTGGTCCTATGCATGCGGCCTAGCACACAAACCTTTTTTTACTTCCTGATAATGAGCTACATGGATTCTTTCCACTCAAATTAAGCAATCAGCAAAATTCAAATGCCAAATTTGAAACATTTGGAAAAATGAAAATAATATTTCTGACTCACATTAACAAATTGAAGTAGAATCAATCTTTAAAACATTCAGTAAAAGAGAAACTAAATTTGAATTATAATATTTTCCCTTTTATCCATGTGACTGAGAAAGTCAGTGAAATAGAGGAAGTCATTTTCTAATCAATCACTGTTATTAAGAAATTATTTAAATTTTGGAAATGCTAGAAAGCAAAATGATTATCATTAGCTTAGGCTACTGGTCAATGACAGATGAAGGTTAAAACCATGAGTCCCTAAAAATGGCCTTACATTTGACAATGCAGGAGACAGTACCACACTCTGAAGTGCTGATACCTATGAGTTCTGGAGTAGGGATGCATGAGATATAAAATGATAAATTGAAAACATATGCCTTGAATAAAAAGGCTGGTGGAAAGAGTTCCATTTCAAGCTCAGTATAGTAGTAATTACTCTTGCTACAAGACTAAAAATGACCCCTGGTATGGTGCCTTTTCTGACAATGCTAATTACATCATCTTACCCAGCATTAGAAGAGGAATCAGAGTAATTCGTGTGGAATGTTGAATTCAAAGGACTTCCTGACCTCATTTCAATTTCAGCAAATAACCCCTATGAGATAAAACATTTTTGCACTACTGAGGAGTTGTTCCATATATGAACTCAGTCTGCCAGACTTCATCATAATGACTTATGAAGGAAGAACTTACTGAGAATTTATTTTCTCTGTATGTTTTTGGACATAAATCTACCTGACACCCTAACCAGTAGGGAAGATAGGAAATAGCCACTCAATAAGTGTTAAAACAGAACTAAAACTGCCAATCTGCTCCCCAAGTATATGAAGCAAACCATCTGGTTGCATCTTCAAAGATTGTTTTCTCAAGAGGAATTTAGGTGAGAACTACTAAGCAAAGTGGGAAGGATCTGTCACCTATTCTGTGAACAAGATGACATGCTCCTTAGATAACAGGCACATGCCTCAGCAAATGCAAAGTTAGGCACATCAGGAAATGTAAAATTGGTATTGAGCAGAGGGGGAGAGAATACAGATGGGCTTTGATTTTTTTAACTCCAAATGAATAACTAATGAATAGAGAGAAGGAGGTGGAATTCAAAACTTGTCAATTAAACAGCTGTTTCATGAAACACCTCTCTATCACAGAAAACTTAGCCATTTCAATAAAACTTTCAGGAAGACAGTTACAAAAATGTTGTTTGTAAAGATATACGCTACTACAGATTTCACTTTAATGAATAATTTTTAAAAAATGCTTTTTGTTTATAAGTAGTATGATAAATTAAAAGTGCTTTCTGTTTATAATTAAATAATGAAAACTCTGCAATAACCTATAGGCCATTTAAGTGGAAATTTTCAACACTGAAATATTTGGCCAATGACATACAAACTCATTTATTTATTCACTCAACCAATTTATATTCTTCTGCTAAGAAATGTCTATTGGTCCTCACTTGTTTACAAGGTACACTCCAAAATCCTACTTCTTCCTTTATGCCCTTAATCTTTTGTTTACCTATATCTCTGACATTCTGTCAAACAGTGTATAGAATTTATTCAGGTTCCACAAATAAGCCATTTCTCTGCCTTTTCACATGTGCTATTTGCTATTGTGTTCTCAAGCCAATTAAAAACATATGTTAAATATCAGCACCTTTATCCTTAAGACTTCTTCAATAATTTCAAGCTGAATTATTCATTTTATTTCTCTGTACTTTCAGCATAGTTTTATTATCTTTCTTATGGATTTGATGCATATTTGGTATGCAAAGCAGAATTGGCATTGGCTTTGGAGTGAGATAACTCTTGATTCAAATGCTGGTCCCATTATGGGCCATTAACTTTATGACTTGAAAATATATTACTTTTATTTTATACAAAGATTAATACTTAATTTATAGGAAGATTGAGAGTATTGAATGAATACATATATGAAAGCCTCAGTTCCTGTTAATATACATTCAATGGGTGTAGCTTTTACAAAATTGCAACTTAGTTATATATGTAACTTATATAACTAACCCCGCCTGCCTGTTTAACAAATAAACTTATGTAGTTCATTTTTATTATGCTTATTAGTGCATATGAATTATACAAAATAATGGGCTCATTAGTGACATTTTCATACAGGCACTGAACCATATCCACCCTCCCTATTACTCTCCTTTCTCCACCTTCATCTTACTCCTGGTCCCTTTCCCCTTCCCTGTTACTCTCCTTCTGAATTCTTCTCATCTTTTGTTTTATTCATGTTTATATGGTATATAACCCACTAGCTTACGTCCTACAAATATTCTATACAACATCTTACCTTATTGTTTTTATTTGTTCCCAAATAGAGATGCATGTTCAACTTTGCATCTGTGACAGTTACTGAGAAAAACAACTTAGAGGAGGGAATAATTCTTTTGACTCATAGTGTCAGAGCTTTAGATACATGATAAGCTGAATCCATTACTGAGTCAGAATTGAGGCAGAATAATACAGTGGACAGATGTGGTAGAGGAAAACCGTTTAGCTTATGACTTTCAGAAAGGAGACAGTGGGGGAAAAAGAGAAGGAGGAGGAGAAGAGAAAGAGAGAAAGACAGAGATACTAGGGAAAAGATAAACAGATAAACCCTTCCAGGGCACTGCCTCTAATTAAGTTCCACTTCTCAGTAGTCCACTCAGCCTTCAATGGATTAATCCATTGATAAAGTCAGAGTTCTCTTGAGCCAATCATTTCCTGAAATCACTAACTATGAACACATGAGCAATTGGGGGATGTTCCAGAAACAAACCTAACAGGAAATAAATGAATCAAGCATTTATTTTACATAAGTGGTAGGTGCTTTAGATATATCATTTTTGGGTATTTGAAAGGGATTACTAGAGAACACAGACAATAAGTTTGAGGTGTACAGGAATGGCTGGTGTGTTTGCCATTTATCTCAAAAGAACAGGTAGATATCCACTTATGCATCATAAAAATTGCTCTCACCCAAAACACTTTTCAGTAATCTTTTAGAAAATCTTCAGAAATCATTCTTTTCTTCCATTTGTGTTGGCTTCAAGCATTATAAGTATGCAGAGAGAATAATTTTCTAAGTGTACTAAAAGATTTTTGAGACTCTCTGGCAACTTAATAGAGAGAATATAATATTTTATAAAATATAGATCAAGAGACTCATAGTTCTATTACAACTTCATATTTGCTTTTTTTACTACTATTTTTCTGTGATCAAGTCAAACAAAATCCAACAAGAAATTGCAAGATAGTTTAGATAGGTTCAAACATTAAGTTGTTAGAAAGAAAAAAAATTGATAGGAGTTAAAGGAAGGAAATAAAAGGCAGCAGTGAAGTTTTTCATTAATGTAAGTCTGCCTCCACATTCCTTTTTTTGCCTTCCCATTTCTAAAGACTACAGCCATAATCAAGACTTAATTGAACAATTCATTGTCATTTTCACAATGTCCTACTCTCTTTCATTTCAAACTTATTTTCATTATAGTTCACTAACAATTCACATATTGCTTCAATTATATATATATATATATATACATATATATGTATGTCTCTCATATATACATACACAAACACACACATATACATAGAAAAATATTGGTCACTCTGTAATATTTTTCAGTCTTATATCCTTTCATTCTCCTACTTCATATTTTTTGACTCAAAACTGTGCTAGTTAAGTTGATTGGTTTCTTTCTTTCTTTCTTTCTTTCTTTCTTTCTTTCTTTCTTTCTTTCTTTCTTTCTTTCTTTCTTTCTGTACCAGGGATTAAATTCAGTGTCACTCGACCACTGACCACTGAGCCACATCTCCAGCTCTATGTTTTGTATTATATTTATGTTGCTGAGGCTGGCTTTGAACTCGTGTTCCTCCTTCCTCCACTTCCTGAGCCGCTGAGATTACAGGCATGAGCCACTGTACCTGACTTGTTTTTACTTCTGAACGGAACTGCTATTGCCAAAATAAGTATAATAGTTTTTATGTATTAATTTCGACACCATTATAAGTAGTTTCTTACTACTTATAATGAAGTATCATTGTGTATTTTTACCTGTTCTCCATACTTTCCTTTCTTAATAGCTAGTCTTCTGTTTGGATTCTTCTTTTCCTCCCTTCTCAATGACATCAATGAGAATTACACATAGTGCATTCCTGAGTTGTGGTGTAAATAGGTTCTCAGTTTTAAACCACTGGCCTCCAGGAATTATTGACATCAGCCACACATTATCTATAATTTAGAATCTGTGTAGATTTGCAAAAAGAATGAGGAAACTCTATGAGGATTTCAGAGAATCTCATCATATGATGAGAGGGAGCAACCATAAAAAGATGGAGTAACCATAAAAAGATGCTTAGCTATTGTAATTTAATAAACACATGGATGATTTTTAATAAACTGAAAACAGAGACCTCTTCTAAATGGAGATAATAAGATAAGATTGCTTAATTCTATCTTACATAGAGATTATTGGGAATAAAACAAATGACACATTTCAAATATTCAAAGGAAAAAGAGAAATATATAATATATAATATAATCATGGAAACTCATTTGTGATAGAGATAATGTTAATTTTTAACAAATAAAACACAAAGAGATCATTGACAGGGAGTACAAATAAGAATTTTTGTTTGAGTTGGCTGATTGGTGCATAGAAAGGGATCAAAATGTATTTCTGATTTTTCTTTTAATAATACAGAATAGAAATTTCATAGTTTCTCTCTTAATAAGCAAAACAAAAGTCGGGCATGGTGGTGCTCGCCTGTAATCCCAGCAGCTAGTGGGGGTGAGACAGGAGCATCATGATTCTAAAGCCAGCCTCATTAAAATTTGAACTGCTAAGCTACTCAGTGAGATCCTGTGTCTAAAATAAAAATACAAAATAGGTCAATAGGTCTGGGGATGTGTCTCAGTGGTCAAGTGCCCCTGAATTCAATCTCCAGTACCCAAAACAGTACACACACACACACACACACACACACACACACACACACCACACGACAAATGGCATATGACAAAAAATAAAGAAAATTAGCCAAATGATCTATGATTGATTGCAAAATATCCTTCTCCTCCCGAATGTGTATCAATTGCAATGTATATTTTCAACTTCTTCCATCAACAAAAAATTGAGAAGATTTTCCATACTTTAATTTGGGCTTGACTTTGACTTGCTTTGGTCAGTAGTGTGTGGCAGGAAAAATAAAATACAATCATACCAGCTTTGAATACTTTCATTCTTGTTCTTAAATCCTACTGAGCTACAAGCTAGAAAAGTTCCTGCAGGACAGTAAAGATTATAAGTTTCTTTGTTTCTGCTGCTCCAGTCAACAGCCAACCAAAACCCAGAAACAGAAATTCTTGGTTAAATGGAAGAAGACTGAAGACTCATCAGTGAACCTGTCTGAGATCAAATTAACTGGTCAGCTGAGTCCAGGCAAACTGCTAACCTCTGCACAAAGGGTATGTTAAAAAAAATAGTTACAGTTTGGAGCCATTAAGTCAGCCAAAAATTTAATTTAAAATAAAATGATGATAAGTCATTTGATAAACATAAATGTAAAAGATAAAATGCTTTATTTTAATGAATATTTGTTGAATACTTAATTCTTATCTTGGACACTGGAATAAAACAAATGTAAATCCTGTTCTTATGAAGCTTACATTCCAGAGGGATGATACCCAGTAAACAAAGAGAGCAGTAATTATAATATGTCAGAAGTTGATAAATGAAAAGGCCACATCTAAACTAGAAATGTGAATTGCAATTATTATTTGACACATGGGGAGGAGAGAGGGTTTTAGTTCAGATGGTATTTTGAAATTGAGAGAGAGGCAAAATGGATCCTCATCCAAAATGTCTTTAGATATCATGACTACAGGCACCCCACATGTCAAGAGAATAAGACAGAGGGGAGAGAGAGGTGCACATAAGAAGATTTGGCTAGTTTGATGGAGACAGAAGAAGAAGGGTTAAGTATTTCTAGTTTTTAGAGAGTGGGTTTGGAAAAAAGTTTTCATGTATAAGCTGGAGAATTGCAAGTTTAGAAGTTCTCCAGGAGTTGGCCAAAGGAGGAGGCATGCATGGATGGTATTTCTTGTCAGCTTGTCTAGATATGGAACCAAAGAAAAATGGAAGTAAAGATTTAAAAAGAAGTCAATAATCAAATATGAAAACATGGAGTGAGATTCTTTATTGCAATAAGGGAACACTTTACTGATAATGTCAACCTTACTGATAATGTCAGCGTACTGATAATGTAACAAAACTTAGATGATGTGGGATATGATATAATCAATAATTATCTGATCTTTGTCCCAAGCTTTCGGCATAGAACTTCTAAAATTTCTGGAATTTCTCAAGTGATAGAACCATCTCTATTAGACTAATGAGGTGACTCATAATGGACCCTTAGGTAGTTTTAGGATGGAGGTGGGCAGGTGTGGGCTAGCCTCCAGAAAGACCACATTGTGGTTAGAGGTTTGGGATTTTGGACACCTTAAAAGATATAGGCTGGAGAATGAGTTCAATCACAGGGCTGATGCTTTCATCAATTATACCTGCATAATGAAACCTCAAGAAAACTCTAAAGTTTGAAGTTCAATAGAATTTCCAGGTTGGTGAACTTGTGGAAGTGCTAGGAAAGTGGTGTACCCTGATGCCACAAGAGGACAGCATGGCAAAGCTCTGCATCCAGGACCCTCTTAGACCTCATCTTATTAGTATACTTTCCTGAGGTATGTGAACTTTCCTACTAAATTATTAAACCCCAAATGGGGGAGTCATAGATATCCCTAAGTGTATTGCTAGTTGATCAGAAATACAGCTAGTGTCTGAAGTAAGGACAGTTTTATGGAAGACTGAACCCTTAACTTTAGGTTTTGGTCCTAATGCTAGGTGGTTAGCACAAGGACTGTATTACATCCAAATGGTGTTACATCAAGTGGGTTATTACCACATTGTGAGGATATAGCCCTGTATAGGGGAAAGGAAAGAGTTTCCCAAGCAAAAGGAGTAAGAATGTCATAGGAACTAGGTCACTGTGGCTAAAGAGGGGTGAAGTAAGTTGATGAGTAGTGCATAAGATTAGACAGGTAGCAGGGTGAAAAGAATATGCTGGAATTGTGGGCCAGTGCAAAGGTTTTACCTTTTACTCTGAGTGATGCTTGAGAGTTTTAACTAGAGAAAGAATATATCCCTAATGAAATTTCAAAGGATTACTGTCTTTATTTTGTTTTTGATAGTTTTAAAGGTAGACCCAGGGACAGCTTTCTTTTCTTCTTTTTCCTCTTTCCTTTTAGAAAAGTTATGCATTAGGAGGCTCTTACAATAACAACAGGATTGGTAATAGTGACTTGGCCCAGAGTTAATTAATTTGGCAAGAAGATTGAAATCACAGATACATTTTTAAAGATAGAGGGGGAAAAGAAGATTTTCTGTTGGGGCAAATATTGAATGGAGTTAAAGATCAAATGGAGTTAAATATTTGTCTTTTCTCATTGAGAATCTGTCAGAGCTTTTCTTTCAGAAAAGGCCTGAGAGATCCAGAGACCATCCTGGGTCACCAGGATATCCCCAGCCTAGGCTATGCAGGCACTCAAGTGTCAGTCATCTGATCTACATTCATAAAATGAGTCCATTTGCTTATTAATCATGATCCAAATTTAACAATAAAATTACATACCAGTCTCCTCTCCTAAAAATGTGTATCTCTATAAGGAATTATTTAAACTCTAAAAGCTCTTCTCCTACCCCCAGGGATATATTATAAAATTAATTTTACTGCAAGAGTTTTAATTAGAAAAATAGTGTCACTTTATTTTTGGATTCAGCTTTGTATTTCAGTAGCATTATTATTGAAAACAAGTGCACAGTAAAAAAAAAGTTATTTCACTATAGACATGATTTTTTGTGAACATTTGGTGACATTTAACATATGCAGTCTATATCTTAAGGAAAATATCTTTCTGAGGTTAAATATTAATATTTTATTTTATCACTATAATGTTTAAAAATATTTAGGTAAATGTTCAATGAAAAAATACAAAGTACTTCTAGATCATAAATACCATTTAAATTTAACGTTTATCACAAGAAGCTACACACTATTGTAAAATATTATAATTTATTTTATAAAATATCCTGATCCATTTCATATCCAGAGTTAACATATAGAAAATTGTTTTAATAGATTTTTATGTGGCAATTATTTTGGTTTCACCTTACATGCTGTTCTAATCAATATTGTGTCACCTTATTATTTTTCTGACTATGCTTCAGAATTATCAGCTATCCTGTTTAATTTTGCTTCAAATAAACACTTTTCTAATATCCTATGCCCTCCATCCCAATAAATTCACATGAATAAACACTCATGCATTCACAACCAATAAATAGAGGGGGAATCATTTGCAGTCAAATAACTTAATTCCCACTAGAATATTTCAGTGAAAAAGAAAATATGTTAATTCATCATGTCTCCTTTAATAGCTAAAAGAGTAAGAGCCAGCATAATGTGTTCTAAGCCCTATTATTTCTTAATAATTGTACTCATGTCTATTCTTTAGGAATCTTGTATGATTAAGAAGAGCATTATCAAGTAGGGATTAAAAGAATAATAATAGTTAAAGTAGAAAATTTACATGATTTACAACATGACAAGTTTTCACATAAAATTCTCATTTCTGACTTTTAATCTGCTCTAATATTGTGTTAATATTACTCTATATGAACATAATTTTGACATTCTCGTTCACCTTGCATACAAAGAAAATTGCTTCTCTCTTCTGAGAAGGTTCATAATGTACAGCTGTAGAATTTTTAGTATCTTTTTCCTTGTAGAATTTTTTAAAATGGAATAATAGCTTTGAGTTTCTTAGAAGAAAGTCTATAGAGGCAAAATGAGATAGGAAAAAGTTTTCAAAGTAATGAGTTTTCAATATAAAATACAGAAAATTAGGAATCAGAATTGGGCCCACATAGCCCTCTTTAAAAAAATATTTACAATCCTATTGTACAGATATGATAGAATAAAATTAATTATATTAGATAATAAATGAGAGCCCTTTGAATTTATAAAGTGCCACAAACATGTATTGTTTATAATTCAAATCAATATTAAGAAATGTCATTCTCATGGTACAATTCTCTTGGATAATTCCACAAATCCATTGTACTATGTTTAGTTAAAGCACTGTTCAAGATGTCTCAGGAAATCCAAAATGAACAAAATGTACTTTACCAAAAGTTATTCACAATAAAATGAAAAGATATCACAAACACATAGTTGAGACCATAAAGAGTAGAATTATTTAAATGACAAGTAAATGACACAGTTCTAAATAGAAAAAGAATACAGGCAATTGATTTAGAACATAGTACAAGGGAAGATTTCATTGAAAAGATAATTTTAGGGTGTGGTATTATATATTCCTTAATTACAATGTTAAAGTTTTGAGGAGCAAATGTGGGGAAATAAGTTAAAGTCACATAAGACCAATAAAAAGAATATGTCTAATTTTTTAAGTAATTATTTATTACTATGTATATGCCATGAAGTGTAACAGAGTTAGAATGTATATTACTCAAAAGCTAATAGATCAGTTTGTCACATTTTCAAATGATGAAAGAAGACAGAAAAACTCCTGGATGAAACACAATACCCTGTATTATATTCATTGGCACAGCAGGGGTTCACCTTGTTATTGGTTCACTTTCTCACTTTCTCCCGAAGGTTAAGGGGAGTAATGTAGAGCCCTGAAGGCCATGCTGTACCTGCAGAAGCTTGGAATCAGTATGAGGAACCCTGGTCTTAGGAAACTCCCCATCTATCCAGTTTTTGCCTCAGAGGAAGACAATAATTTTATTATCCTAGGTAGTAAACACGTCTGCCTTGCCTCAGAGAGAGAAACTTCTCGATTATTCTAGAATGTTTGTTGTCCAAATATTTTTGCAAATATAATCCAGAACAACAAAAAAATTGCTATCACAAGACATACAGAAATGTGAAGGACGTACAGAGAATTGTAATATAATAGTACTAACACATCATGCATGTAAACAATGAAAATATTTATTGCCATAAATGGAACAATTGTATAAAAATGTTATAATATTTAATTAAGCATGCATATTTATATATTACATTTCTAAACATCACTTACTCATCCACTTTCCTTTAGTAACATATTTAACCCATAGCTAAATTGATTTTTGATAAATATTCTGCATAAACACTTTCCTGTTTTTTTATTTTAATACTTTTTTTAGTTTATTCTTATTTTCATCCAGTCTTTTCAGTATTGCACACAGTTCCTATGATATTTAGTACTGATAACTAATTCAAATTCAATAAAATTCAATTAGAAATGATAGTAGAATGAGATGGACATTATTATCCAAAGTACATGTATAAAGACACGAATTGGTGTGAATATATTTTGTGTACAACCAGAGAAATGAACAATTGTGCTCTCTCTATATAATAAGAATTGTAATGCATTCTGCTGTCATATATAAATAAAAAATTAATAAAAGTATTTTAAAAATAAAATTCAAATTCAATAAAATGCAAATGTGATTTTATGCCTGTATTTTTGTGTATGTGTATATGAAAGTGTGTTTTTGTGTGTGTTTGTGGTTTGGGGCATACAGCTTCAGAGAGAGGGGGCAATCATGAAAAAAGTTTTGGCTCTAGGAGAATCAGTATGTATTCCTTTTTTTTTTTTTTAAATGGAAAACAGAATCAGACTTTCTATAGGCAATCTGCCCTTTTGAGAAGAAAGCTATTAGATATTCTTAAAACTAGGCTTTGTTCTAGTTGTTCTCCCCACAAGTCTTACACTTCTGAACCTTCTCTCAGGATCAGTCTAAAAGATCAAAGAGAGGGCCTCAGGAAAAGAATACCCATGTCACATAGATCTCACAGAATTAACAACTCCAAATGCCCAAAGCTACTTAGGAAAATTTTTAAAGAAATTGGCTACAAATAAGAAAAACCTTCCTAGAGTGGAATTTTTTTTTCATCTCATGCCACAGATATCCCATAGCCTGAATGGTGGTTCAATATTATTATTAGGGGCCTAGGTTCTACCCATCATTCTACACTGCTTTTCTTAATATGTATACTTTGATTTTCATGCTTACTGTCTCATGACTAAAGGAGTCTTGCTGCAATGACATGTAGCATATGCTCATTTTAAGAAGGAAAAATATTGCCATATATATGAGATAATGTCATTAATTCCTGGAAAAGGGTCTAAGCTGGTACATTTCCACCAAACAAACTTGAAGAAAGAAAAATGAGTACATATATACATAAGCACCTAACAATGTCTATCCCAAACATAGGTTTTAGGTCTAGAATAGATGTTTTTCTTTAAAAATCTAAGGGAATAAACAAAATAGCAATGACTTGAGAATGGAAGTGAATTGAATATATTATTTTGAGACCAAAGACCATGCAAAAACTTTTAGCTGCTTTGGTCTAGAAAGAACCAAGTAGAGTTTTAAAAATTCTCATTCAGTAGCATTTGCACCCACCCTCATTCTCTGTTTTTCCCTTCTCTTAGTTAAGGCAGTCTCTCCACTTTTGCACTGAATTCCAAAATTCCATCTCTTTTATTTCAACCATTTTGTTGAGACAATACTTTCTTTCATTATCTTCTTGCTGCTTTTGCTTTTTTTTTCTCAATAGCATAAAAACACTTTTTGAAAATTTATTTCATAAAAACAAAAAATTCAAATATCTTTGCTGGAATCTGATCTCCAATGAAGGACTCTCCTAGTTTGTGCTTGAAATGAATTAACACTACTCACTATTTCTAATTCCTGTTTTCCTGGTTTTCTCTCAAACTCACTTTAACCAAATTTTTATGCTTAAATGACAATAAAACTGCTTTGTCAATGACACATCCAGTGATTTATAATTTGCAAAATCCAGTAGAAAATTATGTTAACCTATCATCAGCAGTTGATAGAATTGATCATTTCCTTGTCCTTGAAATATATTATTTGATTCTTTTCCAGGACATAACCATCTGCTTTCTCTCTCATTTAATTAACCACTCCATCTCATCTCTTTTCCTGTTTTATTTTTTTAACTCTTCTCCCTGGATTTTATAATAAAGGAATGGTCCATGGATCAATCTCTTGATCTTATTTTTGCTATTACACTAACTCCTCTGATTGTTTTAAATGTCATCTACATGTTAACTCATCCAAAATATATACCTTCAGCCTAGATAAGTCTCCACATCTAAAACTCATGTATCAAACCAATCCTCTGCTAGCTCAAGCTTACAACTAATGGATATTTCAAACTCCATAAGGGAAAACCTGGGAACTTCTGATATTCCCACATGTGTTCCACAAACAGCTTTTTTTTTTATCATAGTTGATTTAACACCTTTATTTTGTTGTCTCAATCTATAAAAACTCGAATTCATAGCTCATTTCTATCCTCTTCTCTGCTTGAACCTTACTAATCAAAAAGTTCAATTAATTCTACCTTAAAAATATATCTAGAATTTGATCATATATCACAGCTTTAGTGAGATACCATCATTTATCATGCCAATTACCCAAGTAGTCTCTTAACTGGTTTTCTTTCAATGTAGTATATATGCATGATAAATACTGTTCAGCCACAGAGAATGAAATCCTGTCATTTGTGCCAACATGGATAAAACTGGAGGTTATTTTGTTAAGTGAAATAAGCCTAGCTCAGAAAGGCAAATATTGCATGATCACACTCCTATGTGGAATCTAAAAGTTGATCTAATGGAAATTGAGAGTAGAATGGTGGTTAATAGTATCTAGGGAGAGTAGAAGGGAAGGAAAAATGGGGAATATTTGGTCAACAGGTACTATGACGGTTAATCTGGATTGTCAACTTGTTTGGATTTGGAGATCCCTATGTTTGAGAGACATCTGGGCTTGTCAATGAGGGTGTTTCCAGAGATGATTTTCATGTGAGATTGTAAACTGAGAGGGGCAGCTATCTGGATTACTATTCTTATGCCCTGAGCACATAAGGCCCTTTTCCAAAGTAGACTATGATCAGTAATTCTCCAGGGAGTTCTTAGGTCTTTAATCTGTATCATTGGTCCCTCCACTTCTGAGGCTCCAGCTTTTTGCACTGGTTCTTCCTGCCCTCCAGTCTACAGATAGCTATTGTGAGACTACCCAGCTTCTGATTTTATAAGCTGATCTAAAAAAATACCCTTTTATTAAAAAAATTTTAAAAATAAAATAAAAAAAATCTTTGTGTATGTATTCTGATTCTGTTCTTCTAGAAAACCCTGACTTAAAAATGCATGCTATTTCTGTGCAAATGCAGAAATACACATATGCATTTATGCTAATGTTTAAGTATTCAGTTACAAATGTGTATCTGTATATGTGAATGCAGAAGTAGATGAAATATGTATGTGTAGGACCTCTAAGCTGAATAGATACCCTCAAACTAAGACAAAAATGCAAACTATGGATCCTGTGATATGGATAATATTTTAATCCCCTTTCCCAATTAAACTACCTGGGTCTTTTCAATTATTTTATAACAAATTAGTGCTCCATTAAAAATGAAACTTACCAAGTGCAGTGACTCATGCCTGTAATCCCAGTAGCTCAGAGGCTGAGGCAAGAGGATCTCATATTGAAAGGCTGCCTCCACAATTTATCAAGTCCCTGTCTCAAAATAAAAAAATAAAGAACTGAGGATTTAGCAAAGGGATTAAGCACCTCTGAGTTTAATTCCTGGTAAAAAAATTAAATTAAAAAAATTAGAAAACCCTAATATAAGTACCATGTTATAGTTAAGAGTAAGAAGTCCTGGTGCTATTGTACAATAGGAAACCTACAGATGACAATAATGTTTTGTACATTTTAAAAAGCTATAAGTAATGATTTTTAATTTTAAATAAATTTAATATTTTTAAAATTTTCAGACAGAGTTGTGCTAAGTTGCTTAGGGATTCTTTCAATGTGGTATACATACATAAATACTGTTCAGACACTTCTATTTATAAGAAAACCAGAAATCATTTGTATTCATAGAAGTTTCTGAGAATGGCTTCAAATTTATAATCCTCCTGTCTCAGCCTCCTGAGTCACAGTAATTACAGGCATACACTACTGTGACTGGCTTTTGAATATTTTTAACCTTAAAGAAATTATAATTGTTTGAGGAGATAGATGTGTTGAACCTTAACTAAATTAAACAAATAAAATGTATATATCTATCAAAATATTGCATATACTGAATTAATATGTAAAAATTTTGTTTCATATATTTGTTAAAAATAAATTTTTAACTCAAATTTTGAAAATTGTTATCTTTCAACAACACAAAAATTTGCTCTTCATCTCCTCTAATTTCCTTCCTTACTCCTGCTATGGTCACACTCGTCTCCTGTCTATGATTTGAATTTTCCAGGTAGATCCTTGACTTAAGAACATTTGACTAGCTATTTCATTTGCTTTAAACTTGTTTTCTTCAGTTATTGCAAAAGGAACGATTTCCCTTTCTCGCTTGTTCAAATTCTACCTTCTCCCTAAAGTTCATCCTATTATATTTTAAACTGCAACTGACTACCATCCCAATCCTAGTACTTTCAGCTTTGATCCTCCTCTCTCTCCCCCCTCCCTCTCTCTACATCTCTCTGCTTTGCTCTTTCCTTTGCATAGCACCTATCACCCTCTACTTACTATGATGTCATTTACTATTTGTCATGTTTTTTAGGGATACTCTTACTCCTCATGAATAGAAGTTCCAAATAGTCCCATTGTTTACTATTATATCTTTAGTATCCAGAGCCTGATATTTTCTAGACACTCCAAAATGTCTAGCTGTAAACAACAATAAATTTGGAACCTGAAGTCCAATGGTGCTCAGTAATGATCTGAGTTGCAGTCTAAGCTCTGGCATAAGTTATCTGTAAGAAAACAAGAAATCATTTGTATTCATAGAAATTGGTCTTTTTCCTGTGTGAAACTTAGGGGTTTTAAGCTCTAGAGTCAGATTATCTAGGTCTCAGTACAGAGAAGTCTGTCACTCTATGTCTTGATATCCTCATTTGAAAAAAAGTATAAAAATAACAGTTCTTGCCAGATGAGGTTGTTATAGAGGTAGAGTTGTCAGAATTTAGCATTGATACACAGTAAGACACCATCGAGGCTGTACACAGTGGTAGTAATTAGCAACATGTGGCTTTTTTTAGTTTAAATTAATTAACATTAAGTAAAACATTTTCAGTCCCTCGGGCACAAAAACAGCCACAATTCAAGAGCTTAATAGCCATGCAAAACTAGCGGCTACTGTACTGGAAAGAGCAAATATACACAATTTCTGTCATCACTGAAAGTTCTATTGGATGATGCTGGTGTCCAAGATGAAACAGGTTCCTTTTAACTCTAAAGTTCTCTATGGCAATGAACTTCACTGCTTTGGATCAATCCAATTTGCTTTATAGTTGTAAATAAATACCTACTTTCCTCTATTCATGCAAAAGCTATAGGAGGCAAATGTATAAGCCCATTGCAGAACAATCATGTAAAACTCTAAAGTACAATAGAATGATCTTAGAGTGTCCATTTATTTCTTTAAATAATTTTAGTATGGCTAAACTTGTCTTTTATCAGATCTTAGAAGAAAAGCTTGACTTACTCCCCTTTAGTTATGATGTTAACTGTGGGTTTTTCATAAATGCCCTTATTATGTGGAAAACCTATTTTTTATACTTAAACTGCCAACATTTCATTGAAAAGGGCATGGAAGTTTGTTGAATGCCTTGTCTGCATCAATTGATATTTTTTGTCTTTCATTCTATTAATGTGAAGTCACATTGATTGATTTGTGTTTGTTAAACTGTCCTGGCATGCAGAGGATGAATCCTACTTGAACATGACATATGATCTTTTTGATACGTTATTGAATTGGAACTGCTAATATTTTATTAAGAATTTTATATGGATATTCATCAGAGATCTTAAGTCTATAGTTTTCTTCATTTGTGATATTTTGTCCGGCTTAGGTATCAAGGTGATACTGGCCTCATAAAATATATGAAGAAGTATTCTCTTCAGCTCTATTTTTGGAATAAAAATTTAAGGAATGCTGATATTAACTTTGCTTGGAAAATAAGTATAAAGCCATCTGGGCTTGGACCTTTCTTTGTTGGGAGATTTTAAATTACAACTTTAATCTCTTATTATTTGTATGTTCAGGTTTTCTATTTCTTCCTGATACATTTTTTTGGAATTTATCCATTTCCTCTAGATTATCAAAATTGTTGGCAAGTAATTGTTCAAATAGCCTTAATTATACCTTTTATTTCTGAAGAATCTGTTGATGCCCACTCTTCCCGCATCTATTTAAGGGAGTACTGGAGGTACTATCAAGAGCAATAACAAGTAAAATGGTACATAAATTGAAAGAAAGAAGTAGAATTATTTATATTTGCAAGTGACATAATCCTATATGTAGAAAACCACAAAGACTTTAACATTTCTAAAAAAAAAACACCATCATATCTAATAAATAAAGTTGCAAAAAATAAAACTGACATATAACAATGCATTGTATATTTTAAATCTTTTTTTTTTGAAATTTTAAATTTTTCTTAGTGAATTATAGTTATATATAATAGTAGGGTTCATTTTGACATAATCACACATGCATGGAATATGGTTTACTCCCCTTCAGTCCCCACTACTTCCTCTTGCCCTCCCTTTCAACTTCCCCCTGCTCTTCTTTCTCTACTCTACTGGTCTTCCATTTATTTATTTTTTTTTTTTACTTATTTGTATTTTTCAGAAACTGGTGTTTATTTTCTGTACTCTTATTTTCATTTTGTTAAGTGTCTTCAGAAGAACAGCTCAAGACCACTAGAGGTTCTTTTTAACCCACTCAGTGGCCTGAGCAGTGGGAGTTGCAGACCAGTCCTCATTCACCAACTGGGCCCTCCCATCTTCTTTAGGGATTTGCTGGATCAGCTCAGAGGGCACCTGCCCTCCTGCAGACCAGTCTCAACCTCAGCCTCAGCAGCAATGAACTCAGGAGTTGCAGCAGAACATTCACCCCCAAAATTCCTCCTTAGCCACAGCTTTTTTTCATCAGCTTCTTTTCTTCCTTTTCATTGTCTTCAGGGTCTCTGTGGAAGTAAACATCAGGCATGATCTCCAATGTGTCTTCACAGGAAATGGTGTCACACATGGACAGAACTTCTCAGGCCAGCATCCACCATATCATACCCATAGAGTGAGTTCCCTTGTGGTTGCACTGAATAGCAATGTCCACATAGTGTAAAGGAAAATCTATTACACACAACAGTGGTAGGCAGGTTGACGTAAACTTAATTCCCTAAGAGGCTGGTGGTCAGCCCTGGAATTAGTAACACCAGAAGATGTGGCTCCTGAGAGGCTGCCTTGATCTGGTTAGTGAAGGTTTCAGGAATTTCTGTGACAGCAGCAAACTTCAGCACAGCTTTCTGGTCAGTGTTCCTGGAGGACAGACACCACACTGATATCAGCAGGGTTTTCAGTGGCAACAACAGCACAAGCTTCCAGCAAAATCTTCTCCCAGGGTCCTCTTCATATTTATAATGTAGATGCATAAGTTTTCCTTCTGTAAATATATTATTCATCTGTAAATTAAGGTTGGTGACTTATAAGTGGGTTTCTGTTGAAAGAATTTTGACTTCTTCCTCCTTCATTTATAGGACATCAGGACTCTAAACACTGTAAAAATTCCCCCTTTAAGTTATGATGGGAATCAAGAACAAAGCTGTATGAAATACATCATGGACAATTCAGAAAGGCTATTTTTTTTTAAATTAGTGATTTATAGAGATACATAAAGGTGAAATTCATTGTGGTATGTTATTATATAGAGATAGCAAAATTTGGTCAATTTCATTCCACAGTCCTACTCTTTTACATGCATCCTCCTTAACCTTCAATCCCCTTCTTCTACTCCAATGACCTTCCTTTTATTTTTATGGAATCTCCCAACTTTTTTCACTTATTTTGGTCTAGCTTATAAATGTGAGAGAAAACTTTGACTTTATGACATAATCTGGCTTATTTCACTGAGCATGATTTCCAGTTTTATCTATTCACCAGTAAATGCCATAATTGCATTCTTCCTTATGGTTGGGTATAATTCCATTATGTATATGTACCACATTTTCTTTATCCATTCAACTGTTAATGGGTACTTGGACTGGTTCTAAAACTTGGCTGTTGTGAATTGCTCTTTTAAAAACATTGATATGCCTGTATAATTATAGCATGCTGATTTTAGTTCTTTGGGGAAAATACCAAGGAAAGGACATATATCAAAAGTATCATGCAAATTAAATGCAATCCCCACTAAAAGATCAAATGAAATTATTCACAGAATGGAAAAAAATACTGGTCACCAAATTCATTTGGAAGAATAAAAGACACAGAATAGCCAAAGCAATCCTGAGTAAGAGTGATATTGGATAATAAATGCTGGTGAGAATGTAGGTAAAATGATACACTCATGTATTTTTGTGGGAATAAAAATGAGTACAACCACTCTGAAAAGCAGTAAAGATAGTCCCCAAAACACTAGGAATGGAACAACCATGGGAGTCAGTTATCCATGATATTTCTATACACAAATTATCAAGTGAAACAGAAAATCATCTCCTTTATGATAACGTTGAAAAAGTAAAATAAGGTTTTTAGCAATAAATCTATCCAAGGAATTGAAAGAACTGTACACTGAAAATTATAAAGGACTAATGAAAGAAATTAAAGAGGGCACGAATAAATGGAAACAATTCCAAGTTCAAGTATTGGAAGAATTAAAAATGTTAACATTGCCATACTACTTTCAGCAATGTTCTAATTCAGTGTAATATCTATCAAAATCGCAAAAGCTTTCTTGACAAAAATATGAAAACAATCTGAATTTGTATGGAATAACAAAAGACCCCAAGTAGCCAAAGCAATACTGAGAGGAAAAAAACAAAATTGGGGGCATGACATATTCTAATGTAAAATTATATTACAAAGGTACATAGTCAGCTGGTACAAATGCAGAAACATAGATATATTTAACAGAATACAGAGCCCAGAAATAAATTCAAACATGTAGAGTCAACCACTTTTTGACAAAAGCACCAAATACAAAAACGCATACATACACACATACACAATAGGGAAAGAATTGGTCTCTTCAATAAATGGCACTAAGAAAATTGGATTTCTGTATATAAAAGAATAAAGTTGAACTCTAATTTTAGGCCATACATAAAAATCAACTCAAAATGGATAAAAGACTTGCTGCCATAAAATTCTTAGAAGAAAACACAGGCAGAAGCCGCCTTGACATTGGACTTGGCAATAATTTCTTGGATATCACATCAAAAGCTCAGGCTAGTAAATCAAAAATAAATAAAAGGGACTACATCAAACTAAAAAGCTTTTGCACAACACAGAGAACAATCGAGAGTTAAAAAGCAGCCTATAGAATGAGAAAAATATTTTCAAATCAATATATCTTCAGGGATTAATATTCAAAAATATATAATGAGGAAAATACACAACACAAGATGAAAACAATAAACAAATGTATTAAAATATGATATAAAGACCTGAGTAGATATTTCCCAAAATAAAATATTAAAGTGTCCAACTGGTACATTGGAGGGTGTTTGATATCACTAATATAAAGGAAATGCAAGACAAAGTCACAAGGAGATACCATCTCCACCTGTCAGGACATCTATCAAAGAGACCAGAGATACTAAGCATTGATGAGGATCTTTTCATTGCTTTGACCAAAATACCTTACAAGAACAACCTAGAAGAGCAGAAGTTCATTTTGAGATCATGGTTTCAGAGATTCAGTTTATGGTTGTCTAAGTCAATTTCTCTGGGTCTGAGGTAAGACAAAACTTCATAGCAGTAGGGTGTGTCAGAGGAAAGCTGCTTATGTCATGGAAACCTGGAAGAAGAGATAGTGGAAGAAAGAGGGAGAGGGTAAAGGACCCAGTGGTAAGATACAGTGTAAGGTCATGTCCCCAGTGACCTACTTCTTCCAGGTATACGCCTCCTGCCTACTGTTACCACCCAGCAGTCCATTCAAATTATCAAATCTATCAAATGGATTATCCATGGTGAGTTTACAACCCTCATAATCTAATTGTTTCACCATCAAACATCACTACGTTGCCTAACACATGAATGTTTTGGGTGACATTAAAGATGCCAGTGAAAATGTTAAGAAAAAGAAGAAAAGGGAGACCAATACTCACTGTTGGTGAGAATACAGATCAGTATAGCCATTTTGTAAAATATAGGCTCCTGTAAAAATTAAAACTATATCTGCCATATGTCCTCCTAATCCCTTTCCAAGGTATACACAAAAGAAAATGAAATAAAAAGATTGTAAAGATATTTTCACTCCCATTTTCATTGCAGCATTATTCACAATAACCAAGATATAAAAAAACCCTCAATGTCTATCCATACATCAATGAACAAAGACTGTTTTACACATCCAATAGAATATTATTCAGTCACAAAAAAGGAAGATATCTGCCCTTTTCCACACATTATGGAACTGGAGAATGTTAAGAGAAGGAAACCATACACAGAAAGAAAAATGTAGTATGATGTCATATGTGGAGGCAGAGTGGGGGAAAATGAACTATATACAGATACAGGTTATAACAATGGTTAGCAGGATATGGGTGGGAAGAGAATATGGCAATATGTAATCAAAAGACACAAAGTAGAAGGTAAATAGGATAAATAAGTTTGGAGATCTAATGTATATTTGGAGAACTATACCTAACAATTGTATATTGTATTCAGGATTTTTGTTAAATGAATAGATCAGAGTAACTCTTTCCAAAAAGAGAGACCTTGAAAAGAAATAAATGCTGGAGACACCTTTACTTTAGACTTCAAACTTCCAAATTTGTTGGAAAATAAATTTCCATTTTTTTGTCCCCAGTTCTGTGGTGTTTGTTAGAAAAATTTGGAAACTAATATCTAGATAGTTATTGGTTCAGGGAGAGGTAGGACACCTAAGCAAGTTTAAAGTATCTCTCAGATATTTTGTTTACAATGTAGTGAATAGGATATTTCTTCCTTCTGATCAAGAAAAATGAGGAAGGATGTAGTCTTAAGAGCTATTGCAAGCCATGTGAGCATCACAAGATGAGCCTCCTAGGGGAAGAAACCAACTCCAGAAAAGGAGAATATTGCAGAGTTTGGCAAGATCTAGCAGTATATTTTTGTTTATGGGGGCAATAAGTTCTCTACAGTTGACCCACATGATATTACTGATATTTGATTTTTTGCTATTTTATATTAGAGAAATTATTGTATTGCCTGACCTAGAACTTGTATTATGTTTTAAAACTATCATCAGGGATAAATACATGAAGTTCTATAACTTTGAGAACTTTTACTTCCTTAATTGCTGCTAAAACATAAATTTTATTACAGATTACAGTGAAAAATCTTTATTCCAGGGATATATTGATCTATTAGAGTATTTGATGAAAGATTTAAAAGAAATCCTGAGTATAGATAGAGATAAAGGCATTTTTAGGTATATATACAGGTACATGTATTGCTGCTGGTGACACTACTCTTTTTCTTCATAGCTGACATCTGTTTGCCTTTTGTTTATTCATTCTTTTTTTAAAAAAAATTGTTCTTAGTTGCAGTTGGATAAAATACCTTTGATATATATATATATATATATATATATCTATATATCTATATATCTATATATATATATATATATAGATATATCATATATACATATATATACCCTCTTTCGGTTTGTTTTTTACTAATTTCTGATCCCATATTTCTACTATAATACAACCCAACAATATGATGCCAAACAAAACCGAAACAGAATGAAACAAAAATGGAACAACAAAAAATCATTATGACAGCCTTTCTATCCTCCTGAAATGTCCATCCTATCTGTTCCTATCTGTCTCCCTATCTGTTCCTCAGATGCAAATAGTTTTTCCTCAGAAGTGATCGGGTTTTCTTCCGTCTCACTCATCTCTAGGGATAGGCAACTTAAAACAAAAGCAAAACAAAATGAAAGAAGAATCTTAAAATGGCTACCCATCCTCTTGCCTTGCCCTCAGTGGCAAGCAGTTTACCTTATCACTTACCCTCAGTCGTTCCGTACAGGCCACCAAATGCCGCAGTCTGGCTGGGGACAATTCACGAGCCACTTATCAAGCAGAAACGAACTTTACTTTTAGAACACACAAGCCGCACCACAAGAGCTCTTCAGGAATTCCCTCAGAGCCCAAGTGCCACCACTGGCTTCCCACAAGCCTCTCAACCCACCCACTCCTCTTGCTCTTGAGGCCAATTCGCTGGGTCGTGTGGGCGGAGCCAAAAGAGTCCCCCAGTGAGCAGCTCTGTGGTCTGGAAGGGCGGAGAAACAGCCCAATGAGCATCACCGCAGAGGAGCCAATCAGCTGGCAGCTGGAAGTTTACTGGGGTCCCTTCAACTGTGGCTCTCAACATCTCCCCCTCTCTGTTTAAACAATAAGCATGTGGCTTAGGGACCGTGCCTGCCTTAACTTGTCCAATAGTAATTACAGTTCTTACCCTTTATCAGATGAGCTGACCTCAAGGCATCAGCCTCCTGTCTTAGGTTGGTACCACTGCAATTGGATCTTACCCTTCATTGACTACTGGTCCAGCATACAGCCACACCTGTAGATAGGCCTTTGTACCAGCTGTGGGGTGAAGTTCTTTGCCTCACTTCTGTTGGCCCCCAAATTTTAGCTGAACGATCATCACAAGCAGAAGGGAGGAGAATAAACCAAGCCAATTGACGGCTCCTTTTGGAAAATTTGTACCACAGATGACACCATAAGCAAAAATACCCCAACACTACCACAAGTCGATGCACCAACAGATAGTTCACAATGTATACAAGTGAGTTCACAATGCATACAGGTGATACATAGTCCAGGCAAGTTCTGCAAGCATTTCA
Organism: Spermophilus citellus; assembly: GCF_964194105.1. Lineage (NCBI taxonomy): Eukaryota > Metazoa > Chordata > Mammalia > Rodentia > Sciuridae > Spermophilus > Spermophilus citellus. The sequence continues at coordinate 92,613,736 of NC_138197.1, read as the reverse complement.
GTGATAGCTATTGCAGAAGCTGTAGATTGGTTTTATCTTTGTCTTCACTGGCACTGGGATGAAGATAGGAATTCTGGCAATAATGGATAAAGAAAAAATTATGTAACATTCCAGCAGGCACTAAAAGAAAACAATTTTCTGAACAATTTACATTATCCTGAACAGAATTATTAAATATAATGAAAAGGAAAGGTGAAAGTAAACAAACAGATCTGTTAACCTCCTTTTTTGTTCACATATTAAAATAATCCTCAATAGCTGTTTACCCAATTTAAATTAAACCATTTCAATCACGTGAATAAAAAAAAATATTTGGATCCATTTTTTCATGAGCACTTATCATATATGATATATGGACATATGTACATACAAACATACAACACAAAACACAAGTGTGCGTACATAATATAAACATACAACACATAACATAATAGTAAAGGCCTTATAACTTTTTACAGGTGAAATCTCCATTGCAATGTTTAAAAACTGTATAGTCAAAAAATAGAACTGACCAGCAAAACATTAACCTATGTCTGTATGAGCTCAAAAAACAAAATAGAACTTCATGATGTGGGAAAGGGCAATAATAAAATAGATATTGAAAAAAGCATCCTGGTTCTGTTGTAGATGTAAGGATAGCCAAACTGGAGTTCTGGATATCAGCTGTTATGGATTTGAGCCAAATCATCTTCTTTTTGGTCTGTAGAAATCGCTTTAGTTAATCTCTCTGGAATCCAAATTGGCTGCTGTTCTCCCTGTGGAAACACACAAACAGACCCCCGACTCCAGACAATTACTGGGTCAGGACCTTTCCATTGTCCTGTTAGAATATCCTTTCAAAGTACCTTGGGCTTATGTACATTTCTTGGACACATATGCCTTTCCGTAGCACTAAGCCCTGATGAATCCAAATTTAAAAAGTTTAGAGTAAAAATGGTTATTTTAAGATTATCTTTGGGGAATATATATTGCCACAGTCTGGCTGGGCACAAAATCACGAGCCACTCACAGCCTTGTAGATTCAAACAGCAATTCTTTATTCCCGAACTCTCACCGGCACTCTACATGCACTTTCTGGGAAAAAATCCCCACCTCCACCGGGCTCTGCATCCCAAGTACTCTCTGAATCCCTCAAGAACTCAACGGGAACTCAAGTAGCGGGTGCCTGAAGCAGCAGTATACACCCTATTCCCAGCAGGATCCACCTTAAACCTGGAACCACCCTATTCCCAGCAGGATCCACACCCTAAACCTGGAACTGCCCTAAACCCGGATCCGCCCTGTTCATTCATTCTTTAAATAAACATTTAGTAAGCCTTCCCCATGCTTTTCACATATGCTTTGTACAGACAGAAAACAGCAATGTCCTGGGCTGGGCCAAAGTTCCTTATTACTTACAGGAGTGAGACCTTAAGCCAATGATTGCATACATATGAGTATGGGGGGGAGGTCAAGCTCAGCAGCCCAGATCCACCCACATCAGCCTGTTCAGGACCCAGGCTCACAGTAGGCCTGGTCTATTTCTCCTCTAGTGGGGCTGACACCTGCCAGAGCCTAGCCCCTATGCAGGAACTCCACTTCCAACCAGCAGACTACCTCAGAAGCAGAGACCCAGCCCCGACCACCCATAGGAACCCACCTACAACCCAGATTCACAGTAGGCTCCGTCCACATCTCTACTGATGGGGCAGACATTGGTCAGAGCCCAGCCTCTGGCACAGGACCTCCCCTTCCAACCAGCAGACTACCAAGGCAGGTCAAGCCCAGTGGCCCAGATCCACCCACACCAGCCTGTGCAGAGCCCAGGCTCACAGTACGCCTGGGTTCACCCCTCCACCGGCAGGCACCTGCTGGAGCCCAGCCTCTGGCCTAGGAACTCTTCTCCTGACCAACAGACTATGGTGGGAGTCCAGGCCCGGCCCAGATCTGTCTACACCAACTTGTATAGTACCCATGACCAGGATGCAGTAGCATACATTGAGAGACAACTTGAGGGTCTGGAAGCCCAACATCAAGGTGAGGTACAGACAGTCTGCACGGGTACTACAAGAATATAGGTAAAAAACTGTAATATCAAAGATACACACTGCAAGAAAGGAAGACACCTAGACAACATGAAAAAACAAGGGAGGAAAGTGCCCCCCCAAAATCAGGGCACTATAATAACAGAACCAATAGACAGCAAAGTTGATGAAATATTAGAGAAGGAGTTCAGAAGATTCATAATTAGAATTAGAATGATCTGTGAATTAAAGAATGACCTAAATGAGCAAATACAGGCAGAAATTGATCACTCTAACAAAGAGATAAGAGAGCAATTACAGGTAGCAAAAGACTACTTTAAGAGAGAGACAGAGACTAAAAAAAAAAAAAAAAAAAAAAAAAAAACAGAAAAACCAGTCAGAAATCCTTGAAATAAATGATACAATAAATCCAATAAAACAACTCAATAGAAAGCATAATCAACAGACTGGATCACTTGGGAGAAAGAACATCAGATAATGAAAATAAGGTATACAATATGGAAAATAAAGTTGGTCACATAGTGAAGATAGTAAGAAATCCTGAACAGAACATCCAAGAATTATGGGACAGCATCAAAAGACCAAATCTAAGAATTATCGGGATAGAGGAAGGCACAGTGTTTCAAACCAAAGGAATACACAATCTCTTCAAAGAGATAACATCAGAAAATTTCCCAAGCATGAAGAACGAATTGGAAAATCAAGTGCACGAGGCTTACAGGACACCAAATGTACAAAATTACAATAGATCTACACAAAGTCACATTATAATGAAAATGCCTAGCATACAGAATAAGGATAGAATCTTAAAAGCCACAAGAGAGAGGAATCAGAACACATACAGGGGGAGACCAATTCGTATCTCAGCAGATTTTTTAACTCAGACAATCAAAGCCAGGAGATTGTGGAACAACATACACCAAGCTCTGAAAGAAAATGGAAGCCAACCAAGAATCTTATATTCATCAAAACTAAGCTTTAGATTTGATGATGAAATAAAATCCTTCCATGATAAACCAAAGTTAAAAGAATTTACAACTAGAAAGATTGCACTACAGGATATCCTCAGCAAAAATTCCAAGAAGAGTAAATGAAAAACAATGATGAAAATCAGCAGAGGGAGGTATTACCCTAAAAAAAAAAGTCTAATCAGAGAAGAAAACAAGTCACATTAAGTACCAAAAATAAACAAAAATGACCGGGAATACAAATCGTGTCTCAGTAATAACCCTGAATGTTAATGGCCTAAATTCATCAATCAAAAGACATAGACTGGTACATTGTATTTAAAATATACCCAACAATATGCTGCCTCCAAGAGACTCATCTCATAGGAAAAGACATCCACAGACTGAAGGTGAAGGTTGGGGCAAATCATACCACTCATATGGCCTGTGGAAGCAAGCAGGGGTTTCCATCCTCATATCAAATAAAGTGACTTTAAACTAAAGTCGATCAAAAAGGATAAAGAAGGACACTACATACTGTTCAAGGGAACTTTGCACCAACAAGGCTTAACAATTATAAATATATATGTCCCAAATAATGGAGCATCTACATTCATCAAAGAAACTCTTCTCAAGTTCAAGAGTCAAATAGACCACAAAACAATAATTTGGGGTGACTTTAACACACCTCTTTCATCACTTGATAGATCTTCCAAACAAAAGCTGAACAAAGAAACTATCAAGCTCAATAATACAGTCAATTACTTAGACTTAACAGACATATATAGAATATTTCATCTTTCAACAAGAGAATACACTTTCTTCTCAGCACCACATGGATCTTTCTCTAAAATAGACCACATACTATGCCACAAAGCAACTCTTAGCAAATATAACAAAGAAGAGATACTACCCTGAATTCTATCAGATCATAATAGATTGAAATTATAAATCAATAATAAAATGAAAATTAAAAACTACTCCAACACCTGGAGACTAAATAACATGCTATTGAATGAACAATGGGTTGCAGAAGATATCAAGGAGGAAATTAAAACATTTTTAGTGGTGAATGAGAACACAGATACAACATATCAAATTCTTTGGGACACTATGAAAGCAGTTCTAAGACGAAAGTTCATTGAATGGAGTTCATTCCTTAAAAGAAGAAAAAGTACACAAATAAATGACTTAACATTGCATCTCGAAGCCCAAGGGAAAAAAAAGAACAAATAAACACTACAAGCAGAAGAATACAAGAAATAATTAAAATCAGAGCTGAAATCCATGATACTGAAACAAAAGAAACAGTTAAAAAATTGACAGAACAAAAAGTTGGTTCTTAGAAAAAATAAATAAAATTGACAGACCTTTAGCCATGCTGACGAAGAGAAGGAGAGGGAAAACTCAAATGACTAATATATGTGATGAGAAAGGAAATATCACAACAGACACTACAGAAATATAGAAAATAATTGAAAATTTGTACTCCTATAAAATAGAAATATTAAAGTTATTGAAAAAGTTCTAAAGTCCTATAATTTGCCCAAAGTGAATCAGGATGATATACACGAATTAAATAGATCAGTTTCAAATGATGAAATAGAAGACTCCATCAAACTTCTACCAACCAAGAAAAGCCCAGAGCCGAGTTCTACAAGCCCTTTAAAGAAGAATTAATACTAATACTCTTCAATTTATTTCAGGAAATTAAAAAAGAGGCACTTCCAAACTCATTCTATGAAGCCAATATCACCCTGATTTCAAAACCAGGCAAAGACACATCAAAAAAAGAATACCTCAGACCAGTATTTCTTATGAACATAGATGCAACAATTCTCAATAAAATTCTGGCAAATCAAATACAAAAGCATATCAAAGGGATGGTGCACCACAATCAACTTGGATTCATCCCAGGGATGCAAGGTTGGTTCAACATATAGAAATCAATACATGTAATTCATCACATAAATAGACTTAAAGATAAGAATATATGATCATTTCAATAGATGCAAAAAAAGTATTTGACAAAATACAGCACCCCTTCATGTTCAAAACACTAGAAAGCCTTAGGATAACAGGAACATATCTCGGCATCATAAAGGCAATCTATGCTAAGTCCCAGGCCAACATCATTCTAAATGGAGAAAAATTAAAGGCATTCCCTCTAAAAACTGGAATAATACAGGGATGCCCTCTTTCACCACTTCTATTAAACATAATTCTTGAAACACTGGCTAAGAGCAATTAGACAAAAGAAATTAAAGGGTTATATATAGGAAAAGAAGAACTCAAATTGGCACTATTTGCTGATATGATTCTATACCTGTGAATATGCACTTTAAACAGCTAATTTATATTTGAAGGAGCTCTCCTTAATCCAATATTTATTCAGGCAAAATACTTAGACAACTCATGTTCTTGCTCACAATAATTGTTCATTGCTAAATATTTAATACATTCTGAGGTCTTCCTCATGTCTTCACTGGAGTTAGCCATGAGAAAATACTCTTTTCTAGGTAGTCTCAGCTATATTGTGTGTAGATACACCTAGGGCTTCTGGTAACCGTTTTGTACACCATACCGGAAATATTGCAGGAGAATAGTCAAATGCATAGGGATAGTAGAGAGTTGTGATACTATGTTCTAGTTTAAAATAGACCAATTGTGCCTGAAACAAGTTCCTCTCTGGACTGTACAATTATATAACACAAACTCTGCCTCTCTTTCTTTTTTCTTTTTTTCTTTTATTTTTTAGTTAGATATATTTAGATTTAGGCTACTTTCATCAAAATTATTGTTAATTTACAAAAATCTTTATTCAAATGGGAATCTCTACAAAATCCTTCAAATTGCCTCTTTCCTTCTGGAAATCTTTATATTCCAATATAATCCTGCAAAAATTAAACTCTATAATTCAATTATTAACTTGCAATAGTTATCTTTTTTATTTTACTTTATACTCAATTTGAACTTGAGATTCTCAAAAGGTTAATACCAAATTGTCATTTGTCTTAAAGTGTCTGGTACATAGTACATGTTAATATTTGTTAAAGTAATGAAAAATAATTCAGAACATAAAATGTATTACAGAAATATTCATATTATATGTTGATACTATAAAATAAAACACTTGAATTGGGATTAAATAATACAATAAAGAAAAACTTACATTTTAAAATTACAAAAGATTTATTTCCTGATAATAAATCTTCAAATACTTGTTTTTTTTACAATTTGCGAAGCTCTCTCATATTTTTTCTTCCCATTTGATCCTCACAACAACCCTGTGAAATAAGCAGGGTTACTATTTTAATTTTGTAGAAACAAAACTGAGACTTAGAGAGATTAGATGATTTATTCAAAGAAATATCTGTAGTCAGAAACAGATTCAGGAGAAAGAATACATATATTATGTGCTTATAAGGAATCTTCTATAGTTCAAAACTAACTGGGTGATTGAAGGCTTGTGTATCTCAAACTACTAGTGGTATTCTGGGATGAATAATAATTTCTCCAAATAAATAAGAAGAGCATGATCTTCTCAACCAGGACATTTCAGAGCCCCATATATATGTGATATATAAACAGCCCTATTTTTTTGTGGCATTCAGTCATATTTCCTTACTTGCACGTGTAAATGGTGACTCGTCAGCATAGCTAAACAAAAGTCTTATAGCTTGGCTCTGATGTCCTTAGAAAGTAGCTTTTTTTGCTTCATGATCCAGATGGCTTTTCCATTCTTCTGCATTTTAACAAAGTCACTGGGAGAAGAGGAAAAGGGTTAGGAAAGGTATAAATATGATTTAAAATTTTTACGTATCACTTAGATGTATATCCCCACTGGCCCAAATACAGCTGATGGGCACACACAGCTTAAAAGAAGCTAAGATATGCCATCTTCATTTTGAACAGCAGGAGGTACCCTGCTAATAACTATATTTCATTATAGTGACAGGGAAGGGAGAAGAGCCATTTGGACATCAGTAGCAGTCTGCTCTAATACTGATGTGCAGGCAGCTCAAGAAGGTTGACAGGAGCAAACTTGTATAAGTGACATCGATGTGGCCAGACAGCAGGGGGGCAGACAAAGGGAAAGCAGGAGTAGCAAGTGGAACAGAAGTCTGGCAAAGGTTAGGTTAGGTGCACATTTCATGTGAAACAACTCTGCCCTTAGGAGGATCTCAGAAAGACATTAACAGGAAATGTCTTTCTATTTGACAAGTAGAAACTAATAAGCCATTGGTCATAGATACACAGACAGTTAAAGTAGCACACAAGCTTCCACAAGACAAGGGTAGGGGGTCATTTTAGACATACATATGTTATAATTGTAACAGCTTTTATTATAATATTGATCAATATTGTCATTACAGGATTACAGGTGAATATTTATTGAAATTCACATGTAAATGTAGTCACTTTATAAATTAATAGTTTTAATGGTCTTATTGATGATATGTGATGAGTAGACAGAATAAAATAAAATGTATATTAAGTCTAAGTAGATAGATATGGGAAGGAAGGAAAGAAAGGATTAGGCTTAGGCTCATAAAAGTGAATGTTCTGAGAGAACAATTTTGAGACAGTAGTTAAACTGGCCCTTTTAATAAATGGCAACCCTAAGTAAACTCAGAGTATAAAATTCATGGAAGATCAAGTCACTGACAGACATCTCAGATGAACCCAGGAGAGAAGTTTTGATTTGACCTTTACCTATATCGGGGTCTCAATTATTGAGTTAGGTTGATTATATTTCTCAGTTTCTAAAAGAGATATCCCCCACACACATACACACAAATGAACAAACAAACAAAAAAAACTGATTTCAGAAGTTATAGTTTAAAATAAATACCCCTCCCAATGTACTAAGTTCAACAGACTGCACTTTGTATCTATGCCGTCATACTCATATCGAAGTATTCTTCTCAAAGAAAGATTTTTGCAACTATAGCTAAAAGTATTTGCCATAATTTGAGGTTTTGAAGTGTCAAATAATTGCCATGGAGAGTCATAGAGGGAAATATAGAACAGGTCTCCATGTGGAATTGGAGCAGAGAGAGTAGACTCAACAGTCTCTGATTCACACAAATGGGCCACAGTGGTGAAGTCAGGGTTCCCCTCTGGAGATTTCTCATAGGGTATTTCAAAACGGTTCCTCTGAGTTTTGAAGGCTAGATCATTTTTATCAGACTTATTCTAAAACCAAAAGGATACTGCCAAATTTCCACCCTTTGAGGTTTTCCTACAGTGGATAAGGAATCTTTTTTTTTTTTTTAATTTTTTATTTACTTTTTTTAAATTTTTTTATTGATTATTTAAAACATTACATAGCTCATGATATATCATCTTTCATACATTTGACTCAAATTGGGTTTTGAACTCCCATTTTCACCCCAAATATAGATTGCAGAATCACATCTGTTACATATTCACATTTTTACATAATGCCATATTAGTGTCTGTTGTATTCTGCTACCTTTCCTATCCCCTACTATCCCCCCTCCCCTCCCCTCCCCTCCCATCTTCCCTCTCTACCTCCCCTGCTGTTATTCAATTCTCTCCCTTTTTTTTCCCTCCCCCTTGCCCCTCATAGCCTCTTATAATTTTATGTATCATTGAAGGTCTCCTACCATTTCCATATGCTTTCCCTTCTCTCTCCGTTTCTCTCCCCCCATTCGTCTTTGTTTACTGTAGTCTTTTCCACATGCTCTTCCTTCCTGTTCTGTTCTTAGTTGTTCTCTTTATATCAAAGCAGACATTTGGCATTTGTTTTTTAGGGCTTGGCTAGCTTCACTTAGCATAATCTGCTCTAATGCCATCCATTTCCCTGCAAATTCTATGATTTTGTCATTTCTTAGTGCTGCATAATACTCCATTGTGTATAGATGCCACATTTTTTTTATCCATTCATCTATTGAAGGGCATCTAGGTTGGTTCCACAGTCTAGCTATTGTGAATTGTGCCGCTATAATCATTGATGCAGCTGTATCCCTATAGTGCGCTCTTTTAAGGTCCTCAGGGAATAGTCCGAGAAGTGCAATAGCTGGGTCAAATGGTGGTTCCATTCCCAGCTTTCCCAGGAATCTCCATACTGCTTTCCAAATTGGCCTCACCATTTTGCAGCCCCACCAGCAGTGTACAAGTGTACCTTTTTCCCCACATCCCCGCCAAAACTTGTTGTTGTTTGACTTCATAATGGCTGCCAATCTTACTGGAGTGAGATGGTATCTTAGGGTGGTTTTGATTTGCATTTCTCTGATTGCTAGAGATGGTGAGCATTTTTTCATGAACTTGTTGATTGATTGTATGTCCTCCTCTGAGAAGTGTCTGTTGAGGTCCTTGGCCCATTTGTTAATTGGGTTATTTGTTATCTTATTGTTTAATTTTTTGAGTTCTTTGTACATTCTGGATATTAGGGCTCTATCGGAGGTGTGGGGGGTAAAGATTTGTTCCCAGGATGTAGGCTCTCTATTTACCTCTTTTATTGTTTCTCTTGCTGAGAAAAAACTTTTTAGTTTAAGTAAGTCCCATTTGTTTATTCTTGTTGTTAACTCTTGGGCTATGGGTGTCCTATTAAGGAATTTGGAGCCCGACCCCACAATTTGTAGATCGTAGCCAACTTTTTCTTCTATCAGACGCAGTGTCTCTGATTTGATATCTAGCTCCCTGATCCATTTTGAGTTAATTTTTGTGGATGGCGAGAGAAAGGGATTCAATTTCATTTTGTTGCATATGGATTTCCAATTTTCCCAGCACCATTTGTTGAAGATGCTATCCTTCCTCCATTGCATGCTTTTAGCCCCTTTATCAAATATAAGATAGTTGTAACTTTGTGGATTAGTCTCTGTGTCTTCTATTCTGTACCATTGGTCCACCCGCCTGTTTTGGTACCAGTACCATGCTGTTTTTGTTACTATTGCTTTGTAGTACAGTTTGACCTCTGGTATCACTATACCTCCAGATTCACACTTCCTGCTTAGAATTGCTTTTGCTATTCTGGGTCTTTTGTTTTTCCATATGAATTTCATGATTGCTTTGTCTATTTCTACAAGAAATGCCATTGGTATTTTGATTGGCATCGCATTAAACCTATAGAGAACTTTGGGTAATATCGCCATTTTGATGATGTTAGTTCTGCCTATCCATGAACAGGGTACATTTTTCCATCTTCTGAGATCTTCTTCTATCTCTCTCTTTAGGGTTCTGTAGTTTTCATTGTATAAATCTTTCACCTCTTTTGTTAGGTTGATTCCCAAGTATCTTATTTTCTTTGAGGATATTGTGAATGGAGTGGTTTTCCTTTTTCCATTTCAGAAGTTTTGTTGCTGATATATAGGAATGCCTTTGATTTATGCGTGTTGATTTTATAACCTGCCACTTTGCTGAATTCATTTATTAACTCTAGCAGCTTCTTTGTAGACTCTTTTGGGTCTGTTAAGTATATTATCATGTCATCCGCAAATAGCGATAGTTTAATTTCTTCTTTTCCTATTTTTATGCCTTTAATTTCTTTTGTCTGTCTAATTGCTCTGGCTAGTACTTCGAGAACTAAATTGAATAGAAGTGGTGATAGAGGGCATCCCTGTCTTGTTCCAGATTTTAGAGGGAATGCCTTCAATTTTTCTCCATTCAGAATGATGTTAGCCTGAGGCTTAGCATAGATAGCTTTTACAATGTTGAGGTAAGTTCCTGTTATCCCTAGTTTTTCTAGTGTTTTGAACATAAAGGGATGCTGTACTTTGTCAAATGCTTTTTCTGCATCCATCGAGATGATCATGTGGTTCTTGTCTTTAAGTCTATTGATGTGGTGAATAGCATTTATTGATTTCCGTATATTGAACCATCCTTGCATCCCAGGAATGAATCCTACTTGATCATGGTGCACAAGTTTTCTGATATGTTTTTGTATTCGATTCGCCAGAATTTTATTGAGAATTTTTGCATCCAAGTTTATTAGAGATATTGGTCTGTAGTTTTCTTTCTTTGAAGTATCTTTGTCTGGTTTTGGGATCAAAGTGATGTTGGCCTCATAGAATGAATTTGGAAGAGCTCCTTCTTTTTCTATTTCTTGGAATAGCTTGAAAAGTATTGGTATTAATTCTTCTTTGAAGGTTTTGTAGAACTCCGCTGTATACCCATCTAGTCCAGGGCTTTTCTTAGTTGGTAGTCTTTTGATGGCTTCTTCTATTTCTTCTTTTGTTATTGGTCTGTTTAAATTGTGTGTGTCTTCCTGTCTCAATCTGGGCAATTCATATGCCTTAAGAAATTTATCGATATCTTCGTTATCTTCTATTTTATTGGAATATAGGGTTTCAAAATACTTTCTAATTATCTTCTGTATTTCTGTAGTGTCTGTTGTGATATTGCCTTTTTCATCCCGTATGTTAGTAATTTGAGTTCTCTCTCTTCTTCTTTTCGTTAGCATGGCTAAGGGCTTGTCTATCTTATTTATTTTTTCAAAGAACCAACTTTTAGTTTTATCTATTTTTTCAATGGTTTCTTTTGTTTCAATTTTGTTGATTTCTGCTCTAATTTTAATTATTTCTTGTCTTCTACTACATTTGCTGTTGTTTTGCTCTTCCTTTTCTAGATTTTTGAGGTGTTGTGTGAGTTCATTTATTTGTTGTTTTTTTCTTTTTTTGAGGTAAGAACTCCAAGAAATGAATTTCCCTCTTAAAACTGCTTTCATTGTGTCCCATAAATTCTGGTATGTTGTGTCTGTGTTATCATTTGACTCTAAGAATTTTTTCATCTCCTCCTTTATGTCTTCTATAACCCATTGATCATTCAATAACATATTGTTCATTTTCCATGTGATGTAGGATTTTTCCTTCCTTCTTTTATCATTGATTTCCAATTTCATTCCATTATGGTCAGATATGGTGCATGGTATTATCTCCACGCCTTTATATTTACTAAGAGTTGTCTTATGGCATAATATATGGTCTATCTTTGAGTAGGATCCATGTGCTGCTGAGAAGAATGTGTATCCACTTGATGATGGTTGATATATTCTATATATGTCGGTTAAGTCTAGGTTATTGATTGTGCTGTTGAGTTTTATAGTTTCTTTATTCAGTTTTTGTCTAGAGGATCTGTCTAATGGCGAGAGAGGTGTGTTGAAGTCACCCATAATTATTGTGTTGTGGTCTATTTGACTCTTGAACTTGAGGAGAGTTTGTTTTATGAACGTTGCAGCTCCATTGTTGGGTGCATACAAATTGATGATTGTTATGTCTTGTTGGTGGATGGTTCCTTTTAACAGTATATAGTGACCTTCTTTATCCTTCTTGATTAACTTAGGTTTGAAGTTGATTTTATTCGATATGAGTATGGCCACTCCTGCTTGCTTCCGAGGGCCATGTGAGTGGTATGATTTTTCCCAACCTTTTACCTTCAGCCTGTGTATGTCTTTTCCTATCATATGAGTCTCCTGAAGGCAGCATATTGTTGGATTTGTTTTTTTGTTCCAGGTTACTAGCCTATGTCTCTTGATTGGTGAGTTTAGGCCATTAACATTTAAGGTTACAATTGAGATATGATTTGTATTTCCAGTCATGCTTCTTTATTTATTTATTTTAGTTTGGTTAGTTTTGCTTTTTGGTTATTTTCCTCCCCCTTTACTGAGATACTTCCTGCTGTTAGTTTTGGGCACTATTTTTCACATCCTCTTCTTGTAGTGTTTTGTTCAAAATGCTTTGCAGAGCTGGTTTTCTTGCTGCAAATTCTTTTAGCTTTTGTTTATCGTGAAAGATTTTAATTTCATTGTCAAATTTGAAGCTCAATTTTGCTGGATATAGTATTCTTGGTTGGAATCCATTATTTTTCAGCGTTTGAAATACATTATTCCAGGATCTTCTCGCTTTCAAAGTTTGTGATGAGAAATCTGTCGTTAACCTAATTGGTTTACCCCTGAAAGTAATCTGCCTCTTTTCTCTCGTAGCTTTTAATATTCTCTCCTTGTTCTGTACGTTGGCTATCTTCATAATTATATGTCTTGGGGTTGGTCTATTATGGTTTTGAATGTTTGGGGTCCTGTAGGCTTCCAGGATTTGGCAATCCATTCCATCTTTCATCTCTGGGAAGTTTTCTAGAATTATTTCATTCAATATGCTGTCCATTCCTTTGGTTTGAATCTCTGTGCCTTCTTCTATCCCTATGACTCTCAGATTTGTTTTTTTTAATGACATCCCATATCTCTTGAATAGATTGCTCGTGGGATTTAAGCATCTTTTCTGTGTTGACTATATTCTTTTCAAGTTGATAAACCTTGTCTTCGTTATCTGATGTTCTGACTTCTACTTGATCAAGTCTATTTGTAATATTCTCGTTTGAGTTTTTAATTTGGTTTATAGTTTCCTGTAATTCTAGGATTATTGTTTGATTTTTTTTTAAGATCTCTATCTCCTGGTAGAGCTCGTTCTTTGCCATTTGAATTTGTTTGATTAATTCATTTTCAAAATATATTTTTATTTCTTGGACTTGCTGTCTCATGTCTTCTCTAATATTCCTTTCCATTCGAGTTAGGTATGCCTTGAGTTCTTTCCCTATACCTGTTTCTGAAGTTTCTATTTCCTCCTGTAGAATTGAGTAGTCTTGCATTGTTTGTAATCCTTTTTTCCCTTGTTTTCTCATGTTGTCCACGTTACTTTCCAGCTCTTTTTGATTGTCGTGTTTCTGCTCTCCTCTATAGATTTGTTTTGTTTCTGTATTACTCTGATGTCTCTCCTTTGTGTTGTTGAACTATGACTGCTAACGTGGATTCCGCTGGGAAGGAATTCCGACGTTCGAGCTCCAGTGACGACACTACTCTGCTATGACGGGCCCCAGTCTCCTTGCCGGGGTGCCCTAATGGGGGGGTGTGACTGGACTGTCTCTGTGTGGTTTCAGCTCCCGGTCGTGGCAGGCGGGTAGACTCCAGCCGCCCAGTATCACAGGCCGCGGGCAGGTGATCCGTCACCAGCGGGAGGGCGTTCTCCTACCGCCCAGTTACGTGGGCAGTGGGTGAACTGTCGCCGGCGGGCCTGCAGTTTACCACTGCCCAGTCGCGAGGGCCTTGCCTCTAGGCTCCTGGTTTCTCCTGCTAGCCTTGGTTTCTCCTGCTAGACCAGATTTCCCCTCAGTGATGATTCTCGGCAGTTCAAACTGTACTCTGTGCCTGTTTTGTTGTTGCAATCTGTCGGAGAGTGGCGGTGGATACTTCCGCTCTCCAAGATGGTGGCCGCTGGTTACCTTAGTGGAGTGTCCCTTGTGGGGGGTGGGGCTGTACCAGTTCCGTCCCCGTCAGCAGTCAGCAATCCCGAACTCAGCCCGGGGGTCAGTGCGGGCTTGGGCTTGGCTGGTGGGATACCACCGTGTCGCAGCCACTTAATTCCCTGCTGACTGGTTAACCCCTTCTCTGGGGCGCCACGCCTTCTGTAGCCTCAGGGCAGGCCGCGCGTATCAGACAGCCTGGATCTCCGGGGTCACACCGTTGGCTTTTGGGATCCCCGGCACTCTATGGTTTTGATTTTTTCTGCTTGCTCCTCCCCCAGCGCTGGCTAGACAGGTTTTGTTTTGGCCGCTGATGGGAGGGGGGGTTGGGGGTCAGGTGCCTCTAGCTCTCCTTTAGTCTTTATGCAGGCTCACTCTGATAGTCCCTCCCCCTGAAAGACTAGGAGAGATTTTATGCGAAATCCCCCTATGTATGGGGGCTGAGCTGGGTGACACACACCTGTTTGTTGTTGCAATCTGTCGGAGAGTGGCGGTGGATACTTCAGCTCTCCAAGATGGTGGCCGCTGGTTACCTTAGTGGAGTGTCCCTTGTGGGGGGTGGGGCTGTACCCTGGATAAGGAATCTTTACAAGATTTGAATTATTCTCTGTACGAGATTATCAAGATTTGAGACACGTTATTTAAAATTTCTAAGTCTTGTTTTGTTTTATCTTTAAAACATAATTTACCATTATGAAGTCAAACAACAACAAGTGCTGGCTAGGATGTGGGGAAAAGGGTACTCTTGTACATTGCTGGTGGGACTGCAAACTGGTGCGGCCAATTTGGAAAGCAGTATGGAGATTCCTGGGAAAGCTGGGAATGGAACCACCATTTGACCCAGCTATTGCCCTTCTTGGACTATTCCCTGAAGACCTTAAAAGAGCGTACTACAGGGATACTGCCACATCGATGTTCATAGCAGCACAATTCACAATTGCTAGACTGTGGAACCAACCCAGATACCCTTCAATAGATGAATGGATAAAAAAAAATGTGGCATTTATACACCATGGAGTATTAAGCAGCACTAAAAAATGACAAAATCATGGAATTGGCAGGGGAATGGATAGCACTAGAGCAGATTATGCTTAGTGAAGCTAGCCAATCCCTAAAAAACAAATACCAAATGTCTTCTTTGATATAATGAGAGCAACTAAGAATAGAGCAGGGAGGAAGAGCAGGAAGAAAAGATTAACATTAAACAGAGACATGAGGTGGGAGGGAAAGGGAAAGAAAAGGGAAATTGCATGGAAATGGAGGGAGACCCTCATTGTTATACAAAATTATATATAAGAGGTTGTGAGGGGAATGGGAAAATAAACAAGGAGAGAAATGAATTACAGTAGATGGGGTAGAGAGAGAAGATGGGAGGGGGGGAGGGGGGATAGTAGAGGATAGGAAAGGTAGCAGAATACAACAGTTACTATTAGGGCATTATGCAAAAATGTGAAAGTGTAACCCATGTGATTCTGCAATCTGTATTGGGGGTAAAAATGGGAGTTCATAACCCACTTGAATCTAATGTATGAAATATGATATGTCAAGAGCTTTGTAATGTTTTGAACAACCAATAAAAAAAAAAACATAATTTAAAAATAAGTTCACCTAGCCAGGTGCAATGGTGCATGCCTATAATCCCAGCAGCTCAGGAGGCTGAGGCAGAGGGATCGAGTTCAAAGCCTGCCTCAGCAACAGGGAGGCGCTAAGCAACTCAGTGAGGCCCTGTCTCTAAATAAAATACAAAATAGGGCTGGCTATATAGCTTAGTGGTTGAGTGCCCCTTGAGTTCAATTCCGGGTATCCTCTCCCCTCACCAAAAAATAAGTTTGACTCAAAGCCTTGTTGAGAAGATTTAACAAGCTGACACAAGCTAACCATTTAAAATAGCCACATGGTGAGTAATGAGGGTATGCTTACAATATTATTTCATGAAAATCTGCTGGAGCTCTCCATCCCAAGACAAGAAATAAGAATTCCTAGTGAAGAATTTCTACGTTTTCAATTCCTTTCATTATAAGATTGTGTTTTTTTCTATATGAGTTCCTTCTAAGCTGTGCTCTGTGCTTCTTCTATGCTGGTTTGGGGATGTGTTTTGTCCTAGTTTCATCTCCTGCCTGAAATTCTGAGATTATTTTATGATATTTGAGGAACTCTCTTTTTAGTAGTGTCATATCCTTTTGATTTGGTGATTACTACCTAATTTCTTTGACTTGAAATGAAATTTTTCCACTTAATCTTTTTTGGAAAGTGAGGAGATATATATATATATATATATATATATATATATATATATATATATATATATATATCTTTATCTTTTAAAACTCTACTGCGTACTAGTTTCCTAATGTTGCTGTAATAAATTAGAACAAACTAGGGACAGAACAATAAAAATTTGTTCTCTCACAACTCTGGTAGTCAGAAGTCTGGGTTCAGCAGGGCTGGGCTCCTTCTGGGGGCTGTACATGCAAATTTGCTTTTGGTGGATGCCTTGCCATTTCTGTATTTGGGGTATCAAACTTTTTAATTTCCACCAGTGTCTTCACATTTCCTTTCCTTCTGTGTGTGTCATTTGAATAAGGATACTTAAGTCACCATTTAGAACCCATCACTGTAATCCAGGGTAATCACTTCATCTCAAAATTCCTAATTTAGTTACATCTATAGAGTTGTTGTTTTTGTTTTTTTTTTCAACCAAGATTACATTTAGAAATTCTAGAAATTAGGCCTTGGTATATTTGAGTGGCTTTTATTCAACCATAATATATTAACTGGTATACTTGCCTTGGAAAGGTATATCTACTCCATAGTTTGATATCCCTATTCTGTCCTCAAATGATAGTTGTTTTGACTCGTGTTCTTGTTTGCTTATTTGTCTTAGATTGTAGGATTATTGGCGATACACAAGCTTCTAGGAGTAGGCATTGTAAAAGTGAAATTGCTTTGTAGCAACTTCATTCACGATCCGTACCCCTGAGCTAAGCCTTCAATATTAAAGTGCCCCAGGAAATTGCTTATAGTGCTGAACAACACATAGCATGCTGTATGCCTGTCAAATCAACAAAAATGCCTGCCAGTCTTCAGGTGAGTCCACAAATGTTGAAAAAGTTCCCAGTAGAAAAATGTGGGAGGTACACAGAAACCACCTGTAGTACAAAGGCTGATATTCTAACTTAAGAGGAATCTCATGTTCAAAGCAAAGCAGAAGCATCGACCTAGAAGTCACTGACATAACACTTTTCTCCTAAAACAACTCAATTTTTGTATAAGAAAACTAAGTCCACAGTGAGGAAGAAGATGGGAAAAGGATCTGCATGCCCCGTAAGAGGCACCACTGGGGCTAAAAACAAGTTCTTTGGCTCCACAGTTGGTGCTTCTTCCAAACCTTGCTGAAGATAGTTGCAACCCCATTAATTCAACTTCTAGATTTCTAAAAGTTCCTAGCACATAAAGAGATAAGGCAAACTTATCATTGCAATGTATATTAAATGTTTCATTATTCTTTCCCATCTTGATAAAGAAAAAAATGAGAAATCAAAATAAGTGCAAGAATTTGACAAAATAGAGCACCCCCTTCATGTTCAAAATGCTAGGAAAACCAGGATAATAGAAACATATCTCAACATTACAAAAGCTATATATGCTAAACCCAAGGCCAACATTATTCTAAATGGAGAGAAATTGAAAGCATTTCCTCTAAGAACTGAGGAAAGACAAAGATGCCTTCTTGAACCACTTTCATTCAACATCATCCTTGATACTCTAGCCAGAGCAATTAGAAGAAAACAATTAAAGGGATAACAAATAGGAAAGGAAGTCAAGTTATCACTATTTGCCAATGACATGATTCTATATTTAAAAGTTACAAAAATTTCCACCAGAAAATTCTAGAACTAATAAATTCAGCAAAGTACCAGGGTATAAAATCAACACTCATAAATCAAATGTGTTCCTATACATCAATAATAAAACCATTCAGAGAGAAATTAGGAAAATTATCCTATTCACAATAGCTTCAAAAAAAATAGGAATCAACCTAAAAAAAGAGGTGAAAGGCCTCTACAATGAAAACTACAGAACACTAAAGAAAGAATTTGAAGAAGACCTTAGAAGATGGAAAAATCTCCCATGCTCTTGGATAGGCAGAATTAACTTTGTCAAAATGGCCATGCTCTCCAGCACCATTTACCTATAATTTCCATAATTTTATTTTTCTTTAAGTTTGAGTAATATGCCATTGTGTATATAGACCACATTTCCATTATCCATTCATCTGTTGAAGGGCATTGTGGCTGGTTCCATAGTTTAGCTATTGTGAGTTGAGCTTGTATAAACATTGATGAGGCTGTGTCACTGTAGTATGCTGATTTTAAGTCCTTTGGGTATAAACTAAGGAGTGTGATAGCAGAGTCAAATGGAGGTTCTATTCCACATGATGCTAAGCAAAATAAGCCAATCCCAAAATATCAAAGGCTGAATAATTTCTCTGATTCGCAGATGCTAATTCACAATGTGAGGGCAGGTAGCTAGGGACAAATATGGGTATTTTGGATTAGGCAGAAGGGAGTAGGGGAGGAGGTATAGGTGTAGAAATGATAGAAGAATGAATAGAGCATTTTTACCCTATGTGCATAAATGACTACATGACTTTTGTGAGTCTACATCATGAACAACCAGAAGAATGAGAAGTTATACTCCATTTATGTACATATGTCAAAGTGCATCCTACTTTCGTACATAACTAATTAGAACAAATAAAAAATACGCAAAAAAGTTAAGAATCAAAATAATAATAAAAAGAGCAAGAAAATTGGTCAAAATTTTTCTTCAGAAGATGTAGGAAACACAAGAAAAAAATTCTCTCTACTAACAAAGGGAAAAAAATCTTAATGTTTCCATTGTCATGGCGAAAATGTACTATTCTTATCAAATGTATAAATGCAGAATGCCTGAGTGATCCTCACCATGGGGTTCACAACTGTTTTGTAAAGGGTAGTATTAAGGACTGTATAAGACATCTCTCCATCTCTTATTTAACTTTTTTTTTTAAATTTCGTTAAACAAAAGCAAATAGTGCTCTATCTCTTGTCTTTGTGTTACAGGGTGGGGAAAATTCACTCTGACTGTAAAACAAGAAGCCAGTTGCTCTCTTGTTCTCATGAACATGTTATTCCCCATTGATTCACAATAATAGTGTCACTTATTAGATTAACTAGTGGTGACCTCATAAATCTGAAGCAAAAGGCCTGTGGAATTGGAACTAATAGAAAATGTCTAATGGGAATGTATGAAAAGGAGGCAGACAATTGCCTGGCAGTACTTCTGTCCCTTTAAGGTGCAGGAAAATAATAACCTGAGGATTTGTTAGAATGTAGATTCTGTTTCATAGGTAGGGGTGGGGTCTGAGATTCTGTATTTCCAATAAGTTCCAGATGATTCTCATATTGTTGGGCCACAAACCAAATTTCAGCAATTGAAGTGGGTGTTTCTGCACATAAATTTGAGTGAACATAAACCTGATGTCTTTCTAGAGCTAATTTATCCTGCATCACCATGATGACCACTGGTGACCAAAACTGTCTGGCATATTTACTTTTGTGTAAGTCAAATACCTCAGTTCTGATCAAGACAACATGAACATTCTGTGTTCCTTTCAGCTTGAATAAATTTTAGAGGGACTTTTTTGAGGCCTTTTATCTTTTTTTTTCCTTAGGGCATTTACTTGAGAAAACTTGTGATTATAAATCATTTCTTTAAAAAAAAGTTTTTAGTAGTAGATGTCCACATATCTTCATTTTATTTATTTATTTTCATGTGGTGCCAAGGATGGAACCCAGTGCCTCACACGTGCTAGGCAAGTGCTCTACCATTGAGCCACAAACCCAGTCCCATGTAAGTTATTTCTTACAAAGAGAGTCCTTTGAAATATATGTGAATATTTCCCCCAACCTCTTGTCAGTGTCACCTCATGAAATGTTTTTCCAAGGACCTGGAAATCACTTCTTTAAAATGTAAATATTGAAAGAGAACATCATTGTCTCTCGCACTCTGCAGGATTGTAGGATCCTGATTTCTCTCAGTGCCAGTTACCAAACACAGATGGCCTAAACATGGTGAAAAACATTTTCAAAATTGTTTGCCAAAGATTATTTAATTGTCTCAAATAGAAAAATCTTCCAAGGTTCCTTCTGTACCTGAGCTTTCCTATACATTTCTAGACTTTATCATATTTACTGCTTTTACTGATCTAAAAACAAAAAGCAAAAAGAAGTTCTTCCATTAAAATAGCATCTTAGCTTCAGCTTATGCCTCCCTTTCAATGTATTCCAAACCATCAGTTTGTTCTGATGAAGGAGAGACACCTGGAAGTTCTTCTTGGTTATTGATTCAATCATCATTTTCTTTCCTCTTCAGATGGAAAATATGGCCTCTTAAAGTATGCCCAGAAGATGTTTGGGGACCATATTCTGAGCTTCCACTTACATTAGCCAAGGCATATTTCCCTCTTTCTGTTATAAATCATCAGAGCTGATATACTGAAATTATTTGCTTTGCATAAATACAATAATCATCTACTTACAAATTCTTACTGATATATTCATCTCAATATAGGTCAAGAGAAAAAAATGCAGTTAGAACATATACCACCCAAATGAGTAAAGAGACCCTAAGGGTCTTGTATTTCCAAACATCCATAATATTTTTTAGCTATAACAAGAGTTTTACTCAGCTTTGCATCCCTGTGACGAAAAGACTCAACAAGAACAACATAAAGTAGGAAAAAGTTTATTTTGGTTCATGGTTTCAGAGGTCTCAGTCAATAAATGGTTGACTCCATTGCTCTGGTCCTGAGTCATGGCAGAACATCATGGCAGAAGGGCCTGGGGGAGAAAAGTAGCTCAGGACATGGGAAGAGGAAACAGAGGGAGAGAGTACTCTGCTAACCAGAGACAAAATATATACCCCAAAGGAATACTTCCAGTGACCTACCTCCTCCAGTTATACCCTACCTGCCTGAAGTTAATTCATATCATTGTCTATAATTTATGATATGGCTCTCATAACCTAATCATTACACTTCTGAAAATTCTTACATTGTCCTTGACATGGATTTTTTTAAGGTCATCTCATATCTAAATTATGATATTCCCTCCATATTCCCCAAAAGCCCATGCCGATCTCATAATGTAAAACACATTTAGTCCATTTCTAAGCACCCCAAACTTCACGGTTTTAATATGACCCAACAGTTCAAGTTCCAAATCTCATCTGAGACTCAAGGGAAACTTAGCTGTGAGAGCAAAATTCAAAAGCAAGTTGTATATACTCAATATATAATGGCACACATAAAACTTTTCAATTCCAAAGGGAAAAGTAGGGGCATAAGTAGAAGGGATGAAACAAAAGCAATACTGAAATTCAGATGGATAAACAAGCCCTATGGTTTCATATCCAGCATGGAACATGGCATTGTGATATTCTCTCCAAAGGGTTTATATGGTTCTACCCCTATGGCCTTGCTGTTTGCAGTCACCCATGACTTCTCTCTTAAATTGTCTGTGCTCAATTTCTACAGTTTTCTTTGACATATATTACATATTACCGGCATCTCAATCTTGGGGGTCTCTTATAGAAGCTTCAGCTTCCTTCTCACTTCTCTCATTCATTACTCTCCAAGGGATATTCCACAGGGACTTGAACCCTGCTACTCTTTGCCTAGCATCCCAGGCTTTCCTTTGAAATTTCAGTGGAAACCTCCACAATCCCTTAACTCCAGTATCCAGCATTTCTGCAAAATCAGCTCCATCTAGTTGACATCAAGGTCTGCCAGTCTGGAGCAGCAGACAAGTTTTCTAGAAACATAGCTCCAGCAGTCTCTGTGTACCTGCATGACATCACAGTGAAATAACTGCTTAGGCACCCCCTCTCAAGCAGGGTGACCACATTGTCTCTCACCAAATAAATTTTTAGTTTTACACCCATGAGCCTCAAATTGGTATGATCTTGCCAATTCCTGAGATGCCATCAAATCTTCTTTCCTATTGTCTGAATAAAGTACTTACCATCTCTTTAGTGGCTGTGATGTCCTTAACAACCACAACTTCCTTAGTCCCAATTTTGATCAGACTTTGTCTGGACAAACTGCAAGTTTTAAAAAATCTGTCCACTTGGCTATGCTTTCTACTTCTGATTATGCACAGTAAACATGGCTACAAGGCCACCAGCAATGTCCATAGCACTATCAGAAAGCTGTCGTTCCTTCGATCTCTCCTCTACTATATTAATAAGCGCATCATCTTTAGATTCAGTCTCAGAAAAAAAATCTCAGAACATATGCAAAATGTTAAAAATTTCTTTGCCAGAAGATAACATTAATGGTTTCCAGACCAATTTCCAATTGAGTCTTTCTCCTCTGAAACCTCGCAAGCCCAGTCTTGACTGTTCAAATTCATAATGGCATTCCAGTCTTCTGAGCCCCCACTAGAATTGTCCATTAAGATCTGTTTACAATATTCTAAATTTTTTCCAGTTTGCATCTCTAAACTTTTCAAAAGTTCTCCTCCAATAAACCAGCTTCAAAGTTTCTGAACCACCTGGTCAGGTTAGTCACAGCAACAACCCTCAATATTTGGTACTGATTTTCTACTTTGGCCCATTTGTGTCACTGTGTCCAAAATATTTGACTAGAACAACATAAGGAGATAAAAGTTCATTTTGCTACACAGTTTCACAGGTCTCAGTCTATGCGCAGATGATTCCATTGCTTTGTCCCCAAAACAAAACAGAACATCAGGTGGAAGGACATGGGGGAGAAAAGTTGTTCAGAACATGAAATTCAGGAAACATTGAAAGACAGCCATTTTATCAACATGGACAAAATATATATCCCAAAGATACACTTCCAGTGACCCACCTCCTCCAGTCACATCCTATCTGCCTACAGGAGATACATACCAATGGATTAATCCATTCATTAGGTTATAACTACCATAATCTAATAATTTTACCTCTTAGTGCTCTTGTATTGTCTCACAGATGAGCTTTTGGGAGATACCTCATACCTAAACTTTAACACCAAATATTTCCTGTTTATTATAATATTTAATATATTTTTGCATTTATATCCTATATAGGTATTTGACAACTACCTTCATAAGATTACTGAGCACATACAGTAAAACATTTCACTGAAATACTCATAATAAACTATAAATAAGTCCTATTATTTTTACTGTTTTACACATAAAGATAATTGAAGCAAAGAAATGTTAAATAACTTTTTGCAGGGGCATACATCTTAACAATAGTGAATTTTAGACCATACAATTTATCTATGCAGCCTGAAAGATTAACCACCAGGCCTTCTGTGAGAGACAATGACTATTTGAAATTGTTTCTTAACAGTTTATAATTACTCTGAAATCAGAAAATGCAGGCATTGCCACAGACCTTTTGGCACACCTACCTTTTAGCAAGTGACAAGAATAACTTGAATTGAAAGACAACTTTAATTTGCATTAGTGCTTAGAATGCTGTTGTTGGTTCTCAACCAACTGATGAACAAATATTTAATATATCAATATATGACACAAAAGAGAAAATATCAAAGTAATTTTATTCTTTCTATATATGTATATATAAATGCAAGTATATATTATTCTTGCTGAAATTATAAACCTTTGTGATAGCACAATGTTACAATGAAGCTATAATTTTAACAAGACTAATTTGAAGCTCTTTTACATGAATTTTTCAATGAATAAGTTACTTAAATGACTTGCAAAAGATAGTAATGCCAGTTTTATTGAGGTATGTGAAGCATCTAATTATTTATTAAAAAGTTTATTTTCTTAAAATAATGATAAGCTACAGACTAGAAGAAAATATTTGCAAAACAATCTGATAAACAAGTTATATCCAAGATATACAAAGAGTTCTTAAAATAAATAGTGAGAAAATAAATTATCCAATTTTTCTAAGTGGACAAAGAATCTGAACAGAAACTTCACAAAAGAAAATGTACAGATTGCAATAAACCTAGGAAAAATTCTCAAAATCCTGTCATTAGTTAATTGTAAATTAAAACAACAAAATACTAATACATACCTTTTGAATAACCAGCCAGCTAACAAAAGAAATCCAAAGAATGCAAAAAACTACAGTGTATTTATTGCTGATGGATATGCAAAATGGTACATCCACTTTGGAAGGCAGTTTGGTAGCTTCTTATAAAACTCGACATAGTCTTACCATATTATCCAGCAATTTTTCTCCTAGATATTTACTCAATAAAGTTGAACAATTGTGTGCACAAAAATACCTATATACAAATATCAATACAAACTGTAAATAATTGTAAAACTGAAGGATGCAATCAAGATGTCCTTTTATAGGATCATGAATAAACAAATGGTGGTATAATCATAATATGAAACACTATTTAGCAATAAAAAGAAATGGACTATCTAGGCACAAAACAACATGGAGAAAATGTAAATGCATTTTTCTAACTAAACCAACCAAAATCAAAAAGGGTTGCCCACTGCATGATTCTAATTATGTGATAATTTCAAAAAGACAAAACTGTAGATACAGTAAAAAATTCAGTGGTTGCTAGTTTTGGGCGAGAGGGTACAAAAGCCTTGATGAGTTTTAGGGTAGCAAGACTATTCTATATGAGACTGTACTGGTGAATACATGATATTCTTTTTTCATTAAACCTACAGAACTGTAAAACATAGTTAACTTAAAGACTTTAGTTAATAATTATATGCCAATATATCTTCTTTTACTGAGACAAATAGACCACACTAATTCAAGATGCTAATAATAGGAGAAACTGTGTTTCTGTGTGAAAATGCATATGGTAATTCTTGTTGCTGTATTCTCAAATATGCAGAAAATCTAAATCTGTTTAAAAAATTCAATTCTATTGATGTCAAAAATAATATAAGTAATAGTGTTCTCACTATATGTTAATTGCAAACTCTAGATGATCTTTTTGAGGGTTGTTTGTTAGCTCATCCTATATGATTAAGGGCAAATTCCAATTATAAATTTTAAAATATTAAGCATTTTCACCATTTTAAAATCTGTATTATTATAGGTAAGTAACAGAAAATGGAATTATATAGTCAGAATTATTTTAGATTTTTACTTTAAATGGGTAAAGTGAATTAAACCATATCTGTCTGCTACATGAATTACTAATTTCTTCAAAACAAATTAAGTAGCACCCAAATAGAACTATAAGGCTATAATCAGTAAAAAGGAAAAAAGAACATGTTTAAGAGTAGGTCTTCAGAGTCAAAAAAGCCTATTTAAAACACCAGCTTCACATGACCTGCTTTCTGAGTGATCATTTACCTACTCTCAATCTTATCTTCACACATAAAAATAGAGCTAATAATGTGATCTCACCCATATCTAATAGCAAATGGAACTAACATATATCAAAGCCTTAGTGTGCTATCTGGCATGTGTTAAGTGCTCAATGACCAGTAATTACAGATATCACTGACATTATAGACAAAATATTTTATTTTCCAAATGAAAGTAATCTGGGCAACTCAATTTGTTCTGTTTCTAATGCATAGTTTCACATCAGGTAGGGATTGTTGAAACAATACTTCAACTTTAGAGATGAGAAAATTGAACGTCCATTTGATCACTCACTCACTTCCGGGGAACTAGTAATTGATGATTCCCAGTCATTTGTTTACTGCATAGCCAGTGTTGTGTTCCTTGATTTTATCATGACTACAATGGCTATAACTCTTAACTAAAGTTATTCTCTTCCATTAGGTTTTACTGAAAGGGATTCTCCCCACCCTTTCAATAAGGCCAGTTTAGTAAAACAACACTAAAAGAAGCTCATGCAAGAGAGTCTGCTTATAATTCCGATTTTGCAAAGTGCCAAAAAAAAAAAAATGTCTCTTTAGGAGGAGAGTATTGTAAGATCTCACTGAATCTCAGTTTCTTCAAACATATAATGAGGACATTATATAAATGATTAGTAACGGCATTTTATATGTTATTAGAAGGCTATAATAAAATGTGTTATTTTAAAGTGATATTAAACTCACAATATGCTGTATGAAGTATCATTATCATATCCATGACACTGTGGGAGGGGGCTGAAAGCAGATTACTGTCTAAGGAATTTGTTGGTAATAATCAGAGCTAACATAGGAATGCACATTCATTTGAAAGTGGGATGATTCAGCTTGTTTTCTTTTTTCCTGGTATTATGAGCAATGTATAAGATTTAATTGTCATTTTAATTAAACAACATAGCAACTTAAAAGGACATTGTAAAGATTAGTGTTTGACAGCTCAAATTGAAAAAAAACAAATGAGTCTTAAGCTCCTGGAAGTAATGCAATATGCACTGATTTAAAAAAAACAGAAGTATGCATTTTAAAATATGTATTTTAAACACCTTGAGCTATATTTTGTAGCTCAATGCTGAAAAGATAGGCTGAGCCCCAACTTTCAAAATAATTCTAAACTAAACTATGATTCTTATTCATGGCTCTAATAACAAGCCCTGGTATTGCTTGTATAAAGAATGGTGAAGAGAAAAGGGAAAATTTCTACATAGGACAAAAGAGGAATTTTGTTTGTGAAAATTCTCAGGCAGATCGTGATTTCAGCAAGCACACAGATTGTTTTCAAAGACTCTACAAAAACGTATTGATATATTTAGAAATAACTTACTAGGTACCTACAAAGAGTATAATGCATTCCAAAAGATCTCAATTAAGGGGTTAAGCCTAATGAGTTCTTTAAATTATGGCTAAACTGGAAAATGACAAGGTCGCAGGTGAGATGTTGGGGGAGGAATAACAATTAGCAAACCAATACCTATTTCAATGTTTACACTTCATTTCTTAAGTTAAAGGTTAATAGGCTTGTCATGTTTATACCCTACTTAAAGGTACTTCCATATGCATGAGTTCAATGGAACAAGTCTTTCTAATGTCCAATGTAAGATTTAAGAAACAAAAATGTAATGCTATTACACACCTTAGCTTATTTTTGGTCCCCCATGGCTTATAATGGTACCTTTTATATTGTAAGTGATAAACCCAACAACAATTATCTATTTAATTGAAGGCATAGAAATGAAGAAACTTGACTTTTGTGGCTCTTTGTTCACACTGAATTTATTTCTGCTTTGTAAATTCAGGGAACCAGATTATCTGTTCTCTCTTTTATTGTGTCAATTCAGTGCAGAGAACATCTTAACCCCACAGCCACTCCATGTACATACCATGAACTAGTTGCCCAAATTTCAGCAAAAACAAGGTAATGGCGGGTTACAATAGACTTAGAAAAAATTTCAGTTTTATAGATACTTCATTAATACATGATTTCTTTCAAGCCCTTTCTTGCTTTAGAATAAATTTATGTTCCTTTCTAAAATTCTCTTGTTGTGTTACTAAAGAGTAGTTTTCCATCTGTAACTGTGGGCCATTTCAAGATAAATATTTCATACCCCATTTGAATCAAATGTATGATATATGATATGTCAAGATCAATGTAATGTTTTGAGCAACTAATAAATTTCTGATGTTTTCACAAAAAAATATTTCATTGAAATACAACTGGATCTTATCAATATTCACTGATGACTATTTAAAGGTAATGCATACTCGGTAGAGTAGTGGAATTTTTATGAATTCTATGGAGAATCACCTGAGCTAAATTTGCAAAGCAGTGGGAAGGTTGATTTAAGCAATATACTCTTGGTATATTAATTTCATATATGTATGATATGTAAAATATACATTAGATGTGTATGTATATATCTACATCCACAAATTTATTTATTTAAGCATTCATTATAACCACAGACTCCCCCTGCACTTGCCAGCAATTTATACGAGACAACCACCAAATATCAGCTTTCTTTGAGGGTGAAAATGTATCCTCCCACAAACCTAATATTAATACCCAAAGGCCTTACACATTTCTGTTTCCCTCATTCAAATAAACTTAGCAATAAACATTCCTAAACTAGGTGATCCATAGAGAGTCGATAATAAATAATATAGAAGCTTGTATAAATTATGACCAAAGAAAAATACTCTTGGAAATTAATAGATGTACTAAGAAGTACCATATAGCACACTGCAGCATGCTGAAAATTTACTATTGAATATATGTAATAAATATGTCACTGAACTGGGAGAAATATGGAATAAAGCCAGTGTAACTATACAGGCTCTAGGATTCACTGTGGAAATGAAAATTTTTGAAAACTTTTTACAGCAGCCTAAAAAGTAAGATAATTTCTATATGTTTATATGAAATATGTATTTCCGTATGCACAAATAAAATTCTGAGAACATTTATAAGATAGGAAGAAGATCACAGTATCCATTGGCTCATGAAAAGGGCTTGGATTTTGCAGGACAAATTTTCAATATTTCAATGTGATCACTTTTGAAATTTTTGTTTTCATTTTGCATACTATTGCCTTTTGATAGAGGGCATAAAAACTTTCTCAAAGTATTTTTCTCATGACAATAATGTTAAAAATAAATATTGGTGGTCATATTTCTTGAGTCTAAATTAAGAAATGTGTTTGTAGCACTATTTTTATCTAAGCAATATATAAAGCTAATGAAATAAATATCAAAATTATGGTCTTTCTTGTGAAAGAGGAAAATAAAAGAAATTTGGGAAAGGTCATGTGTATATTTTGAGTAGATTACTGCTCCCCCTTCAATGATCAACAAGGTGGCAATATGCTTATTATGCAGTGATAGTGAAAAAAAAATTTCCCACTATAGCAAATTATCACAAACTTAATAATGTGACGCAACATGAATTTATTATCTTCTCATCTTGTATGTCCAAGATCCAGTGCAGGTCTCTCTAGGATAAGATCAATGTATGGGCACAGCTACATTCTTTCTAGTCTTTAGGAGAAAATTGTTTCCTGGAATCTTCCACCTTCTAGAGATTGTTGGTATTACTTGACTTGTAGCTGCTCTTCCATCTTCAAATCCATGAGCACAGGAGATCAAGTTGTTCTCCCATGGCATTATTCTAGCCTAATGTCTACCTCAGGTTCCACGTTAGGAGCACTTGTAATTACAATGGAGCTACCTGGATAATCCAGGATACTCTCCTTATTTTATGGTAAACTGATTAGCAAATTTAATTTCATTTATAACCTAAAATCTTCTTTGCCATGCAATATAGCATATTTTAATGTTCTGGGATTAAGATGGAAATATCTTTGGGAGGTCATCCATTATTTTCTTTACCACAAAACTATGAAGAGACGCACATTTGTAAACAATTCCACTTATGGACATAACATTGTTTTAAAACATCCAAATTTACAAAACAAATTCTAACCATAAGTAAAAAGTGAAAATGCATACAAAAGTTTTATTTTAATTCAGTTAAAAATTGTTTATTAACATTCCTTGAAGTTTATTTTAAAAACAAAATGAATGGAAGTATGTTATTACAGGAAGAAAAAAATAGATGTATATATAATTAAAATTGAGGGGAATGCAGAAGAAAATGACATTCTACAATCTTCTTGAACTTCACATTGCTTTTACAAATCTCCAAAACCTGAGGATTTGTTCATTCCATCCTGCCCTGATTCTATTTTGCAATTTGCACAGTACTGTCACCTTATCATTTTTTAGTTGTTGCTCTTCTCTATGTGTGCCAAGTGGGAAGATCAGAGGTCTAGCTCTTAAATAAATACACAGTAAATCAGTGACTTCTCTAAGTGCCCTGGAGTCTAATACATTTTATAGAAATATAATTATAAAAAAAGGATGCTGAATTGATGCATTTTACCTACTATACCTCTTACTTCTCTAATAAGATTGTTGCATTTGAATATATTACCAGAGCCAATCATGACTCAATTTTCCAAATATGTTCTTCCAAATCTCAATATTTAAAATTATGCCTGTATGGTTAAGAAGGTACAGCTACAGTGTTGGAACAGGGAATATTTACATATACCACATATTGCTTAAAATTGTTCCACTTGCAAATATTATTTTAAATATACTCTAAGCCTACTTTATTCCCTGATGCTTATTATAATTAAATATAATAATTTAATATAAGGAGATAAAACACTATTTTGCTTGTTAATAGAGAAGACTTTCAGCTTTCTTTTCAATTGTTTGTAATAAAGTACACAATAGGACTGTATGAACTACACATGATGTCAGATTCAGACTTTCAAATCGGAATCTGGAAAGAGTTCAAACTCATAATCTGGTGCTGAAGTATGATACTCTCACAATAGACAAGCAAATAAAATATTTGGTTCTTAAAAATATCCATCTCCCCAACTACCCATCATCTCACCTACCTACCTATCCATCCGTGTTCTATACATCTTCTGTGAGCTTGTCGATATGCCCCACAGCTGCTAAAAATTTTAGATATCCCAATCTGTAATTCAATTTGTAAACATACCTTGAACACCTTGTCATCACAAAGGTTAACTTACGTGTGTATTTTTTCATTCATTTCACTCATTCTGCTTGTCTAGGGGCCTATATATACAAACGAT
Source organism: Spermophilus citellus (assembly GCF_964194105.1). NCBI lineage: Eukaryota > Metazoa > Chordata > Mammalia > Rodentia > Sciuridae > Spermophilus > Spermophilus citellus. Next base: position 92,582,939 of record NC_138197.1, on the reverse strand, counting down.
ACTGATTTTCTCACTGTTCCACAGTAAGTATCAGGTGATACAAATTTATGGGAGGACACTCAGTGTTTATTAGTGTCACTAAGGATAAAAGAGTTGTGGGAACTGTGGATAAGATAAACCTTCATGTAAAGTTTTATTCAAATTTCAAGTACAGAAGGAGTAGGGGAAAGTATAAAACTAATCCCATCCCATCTTTGTGAGTTGTTGAATCATATCTGCCAGACATTGACACAAACAAGTTTTACTAATTTTAACAAAAAAAATTAATTTCATCTAATTCTATCCATAAAATGCAGCAAATCCAATAGCTTTGTGCCTTCTAAAGGGTGAATCTTTCTTGTTCCCACGTCAAAAGAAATAGTTTAAACAACACAAGAGGGTTGAAAATTTTTCTGGCTAAAACTATTCCTTTTTATCTATGAAAACACATTGTTTATATGCCAATATGTGGGTCAGCAGTTTTGCAGTCCCTACAAAGGAATAAAATTGCATATGGAATTTTCAATAGTAAAGTCTCCCCAATTCCAACCTCAAAATTTTTATTCAATAAATTAATTCATTTATTAAACATCTACTGTGTACCAGGTACTGTTGTAGGCAATTGAGAGTTGTATAAGAAAAGCAGCAAGTAAAATTGCAGAAGAGAACAATAATAGACATTATAAATAAATCATTCAAGGTAAAAATAGTATGAAAAGAATAAGTTCAAAGGGAGAGGAAGATTGACAAATGTTTTAGTGAGCTTTTTGGTTGCTGTGACTAAAAGATCTGACCAGAATAATTTTAGGAGAAAATGTTTATTTGAGGGCTCATGGTTTCAGAGGTCTCAATATACAGACAGCAGGCTCGATTCCTCAGGGTAAGGCTGAGCATCATAGCAGAAGAATGTGGTGGAAGGAAGTGGCTCACATGATGATCAGAAGCAAAGAGAGACTCCAAACATAGATACAAAATATATACCTCAAGGCCAGCCCCCAGGGACCCACCTCCTCTAGCCACACCCTACCTGCCTTCAGTTACCACTCAGTTAATCCCCACCAGGGGATTAATTCAATGATTGAATTTAGGCTTTTATAATACAATCATTTCTCCTCTAAATCTTCTTGCATTGTCTCATGTATGAGCTTTTGGGGGATATCTCACATCCAAACCATAACAATGAACTGTACCTGATTCAGAAAGTGATATTTGACTAAAATCTTGCAGATAGATATCTTGGAGAAGAATGCAAAGTTAGTAAATGACTGACTTGCTCAGCAGATTGAGGAACAGAAAGGAGACCAATGTAACTGTAATATTATAGGAGAAAGATGGATTAGCACAAAAATGAAAACAAGAACCTATCAGTCTTTTGTGAATGGTCATAAATATGTATCTTCTTGTTTAGTTATCAAGTGGGTTTAGGGAGAGCAAAACCCTTTTGATAAGCCCCCATCAATTCCATAATGAAATTCACATTTCTTTGGAAGGCACAAAATAGTCCTATAATTCTGGAATCTGCCTGTTTTTGTAGCATCATGTCCTGTGTTACCAATCGTCCTCTCATTGTATATTTCAGAAAATGCTAAATGTACCCTTTCTTCAATGTGTCATCTAATTATATACCCTCAGGACCTTAAATATTGAAACTTGCCTTCTTAATTTTTAGGCCTTTATTTCCCTAGTAATCTACAACTTAACTTTTCAAGATCCAACTCAGCCATTATGTTTCCAAAGAATAAATCCCTTCCTTCTTTCAATCTATGTATTTCTGCACACCTCCAAATAAGAACTTATGACAGAGTCCTAATATACATTTTTCATGTCTACATTGTTAGATATTGAGGATTTTTTAAAAATCTTGGTTGGTCAGAACTATTAGAAAGTTGTTTTTTTTTTAAAAAAAAACAAGCCTCCATTTTTTAATCTTCTGAATAACACTTGATAAATTTAATTTTTTAAAGAAAAGGATTTCAAACAATTATGCATCTACAAAGGATTTCAAACAATTCCTTCACCAGTTTTCAAAAACAAACCATCTTTTGTGTTATATTGTTTCTCTTCCCATGACTAATTCAGTCCTGAAAACTCTGGTCTAATAAACACTTGTAGACAAATGGATGACAAGAATGTGAGTAAAGAAAGAAAGAAGACGGGGCCTTGGTACTTATGGTTCTGTCCTCGTGAGCTTAGCCATCTCAGCAACCCAGTTTCATTTTCATACTTCAAAATGTTTATCCCAAAAGTAAAATAGAACTTCCATATGAGCTTGAAAATATGCTTCACATTTTTATAAAATCCACTGACAGTAAATTATCTATGGTATGATCCAAAAAAAAAAAAAAAAAAACAAGCTATCTTTTCCCATCAGAGCAATCTGTTAAAATGTTATTCAAGACAGGAGTTTCTAGGGAATGTGAAGTGTGCCAGAGGAGAATGGGCCGACAAGGATGGAAGGGTAGATGGACATGATTGATGACAAAGCAGCAAGTATGGAAATATCACAATCTATCCCATTAGTTCAATAATCATAATTAATTTTTTAAAAAAAGTGTTCTAAACCTTCTCAAACATTTATTTTTGTGTGTAGAAAATCAGAGTTATAATGTGGAAATCTAAATTAATCTATTTTTTTCTTCAAATACAAATGTTCTATAATATTTCTATCTAAAGAAGAAATGTTATCATGAAATAAGAATTTAAAAATCAATTATTAGTCTTGATCATTTTCTGCTTAATAAAACAAGAGTCTCTTATTCTTTAGAAATTCTTTTACAATATTCCTGATATAGGGGATATTCCAGTCATATTGTACATTTCTAATGGGAGAAAATATATTTTTCAAGCAACATCATATGTTGGCTGGTCAGAACTATTAGAAACTTTTTTTTAAAACAAGCCTCCATTTTTTTTTATTTTTCTGAATAACACTTGATAAATTTCATTTTTTAAATAAAAGGATCTCAAACAATTATGCATCTATATTAACTTCATTTATCACTTTATTCATAATAAATGCATAAAATTTCCTTTACCAGTTTTCAAAAACAAACCATATTTTGTGTTATATTAAAATTTAAAAAAATCATCCTCTAAATATAAAGCATAAAAACCCATGTCAATTACTGTGTATGGAATTACGCATTTTCTTTCTCTGTATTCTGATGCATATCACTGATCTCATAGCAGCTATATACACCCAGGACACCACAACAACATTTAGCTTCCCCTCAGGAAGGAAGGATTGCAAATATTGGGTTATCTAGATAGGTGCAGATTAAAGTACAGTTTTGCATTACAGATTCTTTTAAACCTGAGCTCTCCAAGTACTGAAGGACTCGATACAGATTGTTTTCTTTCTTTCTTCTTATTCTTTTCCTTCTTTTTTTAAATAGTATTATGCTTGTTCTTTTTTTATGATCGATTGCAATACACTGTGGGGTTTTGATGTAGTACAACCTTGAATCAACTTATTTTATTGATATTGGTGGAATTGTCTTCTTCTCTCAAGACATTTTACGATAAATAGTTATCACCATCACTTCCAGAAAAGATCTCTGATGCCAAGAGCTATATTCAGTAAAGAATACATGCTACCAAAGTCTATTGGTTCTTTAGTGTTAGCAACTACTTTTTCCTTGATTGCCAATAGTATTTTCAAAGAACCAATTCTTGTTTTATTTTCATGTATTCTGTAGAATATAAGACCAGTCAGTACTTCATCAGGTTTGCTAATTTTAGAAAAATGAAGCTTCCAGCAGGATTTAGATGTTTACAAATACATATGAGCATTTACTCACTTTTTTTTACAAGTTACTTACATGATGGATATTACCCCTGGATATTTTTATCTATCCTCTCCATCTAACTTTAAATTAAAGCCTTCGTAGTCATAAAAGTAAACCTCTCAATGTGATAAGCTTTTATAATTTTCAAAAATATTCTTATTTTGCTTAAAAGGACTCATCATATTTATTTCACAAATCATAATTTAAGAAAAATCTTACAGTTTTTATACATGATTTAAATACTTGCTCAAAATATAAATCCTCTTTCTGTAATGTGACTAAAATCTTCAACTCAGAACATTTAACAATAGCCCACAGGTGGGAAAAAACATCTAACACAAAAAAATAATTGTTAAGTGTTATAGTTGAATACTTGTATTCAAAAAGTACTGACTGTACAATGTCTATAGAGTATTGCTTGTTCACTGTCTTGATTGTATGGCTGACTAGGAGCTGTGCCTTGGTGTTGACCACAGTCACTAGATAGTATCTAGTATATATTGCTAGCCTGGGAAAAGATTGAAACTGAAAATCAGAAGTATGGCTTCTATTGAGTACATATTGCTTTCTCACCAGGGTAAAGTAGAAAATTCAGCAGTTCTGTCAGGAACTCTCTCTGTGTGTGTGTGTATGTGAGACAGAGAGAAGTTCTGTCAGGAACTCTGTGTGTGTGTGTGTGTGTGTGTGTGTGTGTGTGTGAGAGAGAGAGAGAGAGAGAGAGAGAGAGAGAGAGAGATACATTTGTAACATAGGTTACATATATATTTAATTATCTATATGTATGTATGCTTTATCACTTCTGGAATTCAACCTTTTGCGGCAGGGGTGGGGGTAACTTTAGAAACACCTGGTTATTTGGGGCAAGTTTTCTTCTATTATTGAATTAAATCTTGTGAAACTTCAGATAAAAAATTCTCCTCTGCTCCTAGCCAAAATGAAGGTAAATGCAGGAGGGGACAATTAGAGAGTTTATCTCTAGGATTTGAATCTTGGCTGGTTGCCTTGACTAAGCACAGTCTGAGTCTATCCAGCGTGCTATGCAAATATTTTCTTTTTAAGTATGCTTTGAAATGGAAAAGGTAGGGAAATATTGATTACAATTTCTCTTCTTTTGTACACTACCATTTTGCCTCTTGAATAGTATCTGAATATTACACTCATAAGTGAAAAGTTTTGAGGCTGGAATCTTGATGGATTTGTGAGGAAATAGGGTGCTGAGAGGATTTCTTTTTTAAAAAATCAATCATGAATTGTATTGATGTAAATTATTTTATACAAAAAATAGATATTCTTTATTCATGAATCAATCTTTCTCCCTACAAATTTCTGTGAATGTGGCAAAAAAAATTAATCTATGCTGAGGGCCATTGCCAAGTGGGAATGACGCATCAAAATTTCCTTGCTAGCGTACCCCATGTTAAACCGATTTCGCTGTTGACATTGCATGTAAGGTGACCTTGCTCAAGGACCAAGGCGGATCCGGGTTTAGAGCTGATCAGGTTTGAGGAAGTATCCCGGTCCTTGGGTTTAGGGCATTCCCAGTTTAAGACAATAGGGGTTTTAGGGAAGTTGGAGGTTGAAGATTATTGCTGCTGGCATTAGGGTGTTCCTTCTGCTTGTTCCCGTTGAGTTCTCGTGAGATTCAAATGGGATATTGGAAAAAAGCCTCGTGGAGTAGGTGAATTGGGCGGCAGCAGAACTTGGATTTCCCCAGAACGTGTGTAGAGGCCGGTGTGAGTTTGGGAAAAAAGAATTGCTGTTTGAATCTACAAGGTGTGTGGTGGCTCGTGATCTTGTGCCCAGCCAAGACATTGGCAAATCTAGAAGTTAGTCTTTGATTTTAATGCTCTTGTTAAAATTAACTGTGAATGAATCCAATTAAAACTTTTACAGTTGATTTATAATAGTGAAGAACAAGTTGGATTTAACAATTTGCTTCCTATCTTTACAAGAAATATAATAATTCATAGCTTATTCTGATACTAAATCCTATTAGATATTTTAAATACCTTTTTTCCCCCTCATTCAAGTCCTCTTGGATGCACCAAAAGGACTTGAAAATCAAGTCATCTCACACTTAATTCAATATCAATGTATGGTAGTAAAAAAAATTTTTTTTATTTACCATTGTTTAGTTATTCCCAAAGGAGGTGATGGGTAAAAAAAACAAACAAAAAATAAATAAAAACAAATCAAACAAAAAACACTGATGTTCTTTTCTAGTTTCAGTCATCAACAGCTTGAATTTTAAAGATATCTATTTTATGCACCACTGATCATGTAAAGCAAGATGCAGTTTTCATATAATATTGTTGGTATGATGGCAGGTGTTCCAGCAGTGGGCTGCAGATACCATAAAGCTTTGTTCCACTGAATGAACTTGAGAAACTGTAAAGCTTCCAATTTGACATATATTACAAATATCGATATAAATTAGAGCTCAAAGGAACTATTAAAATCTTGCTTCCTCATTGTGTATAGGTAAAGAAGAAGTACCCTCCACAAAAATTCAAACCATATTTTGTTAGCTAATTAATAAGACCCTTCTAACACATAATAATGACATTTTCTGATTCTAGAGATTCTATAAAATTGCTTATAGTGTAATGACACTTAACCTACACCAGGTTTGTTATCAAATGTCATTTAAACAGTTGTGCCAATCTTTGACCCATAACAAGTTTCCTCCAGAATTTGATGTACCAACAAATCAGGGCAGATTTTTTTCTGATGTGATGAGTTCTGAGAAAAGGCACTTTGGGAACATAAAATCTCTGGACAAATCCTCCATAGCATTTCCAATTACTTTGTATGTCATTGATGGATTTTTATTTCTCTCTTGAAATTAGTAACTTACACAATTTGAACCAACAAATATCCCACCCTTACTTTGAATGTGTCAGCAGCTAAATTGAAGAATATTTATTTTGCCACTTGATGAATTGAAGAACAAACAATTAATCACAGATCTTCTTCTTCTCCTTTTTCTAACTCTTGATGGATGTTCTCGTGTATGTCATGTCATTGATGGATATTTATTCCACTTCTGCAAATATCGATGCATAAAAGTTTAACTGCAGATGCATGCCTCTTCCACTCTTGATGCATAAAAATGTAATTGCCACATTGCTGGGAGATAATGGACTGCATCACTTTAGGACCTAAGTTATTCCCTGTTAGTTTCTTTCTTAGAAGAATTCATTTGCAGAAGTAACTGCCATTTTTGCTTAGGGAACTGCAATAGAACACATTGAAGAGCTTTTCACACATCATATGATTAGGCTCTTTAGGGTTTTAGGGTTGAAGTTTTTGGTGTTTATATTATAATCCCCATGTTTAAAGCAGCTCCTGGCATGAGTATTTGCTGAATCAATATCTAAACTATTCAGAAGAATGGAGACTATTAGAATGAATTGCTATCAGTCCCTTTGTTCATCTACGTTTCACCCATCCATTCATTCACTGTTTGATTCACTGTTTAAGTAGCTACATTGCTGTCTAAAATGTGTTTCCATTCAGATTCCTAAATCCTCAAGTCTGGCTTATACGACTATGACTCCCTTAGGGATGTTGTTCTAATTTAAATAAATTGTTTTAAAATCCTTACTTTGTTACATTTTCTGTCCCTTCTGCGACGTTTGATACTATAGATGGCTCTATTCTTAAAATTTTCAACTCTTCTTAAGTTAAGGATATATTTTGTTGTTATTGTCATTGTTACATTTTTTTCCTTCAATCTCTGTTTTTGACTATTATCTGAAGTACAATATCATCTACTTATATACAGATATTCCAGTACTACTCTATGTAGATTATTCCACTTTTAAAACATCAACTCCATCATAGTTTATAAAAAAAAACTTATAAAAAACGAAAATTTGTGGCATTTCAAATTTTTTTCCATCTTTAAGGTCAAATTCTAACATGATGTTCAGTAGGCAAGGTATCTTAAATGCATTTTATGATACTGCAAACTTACGATGGTTTTATCAGACATAACCCCATCAAAAGTGCACCTTCTCCAGAAACACAATTTTAACAGGTGGTCAGAAAATAGATAATGAATAAGTTTTTACAGTCCAGATAACAATATCTATGTTGTACACTTTCAAAACTGAAAAAAAATTTAATATGGATATAAATAAATTTAAATATAATAAAGGTGGAAAAACCTGTGCTAATTGGATGATTACTTTATCTGTTTCTATAAAATCTGTATATCCAACAGTGAATAGAAGGTTAATTAATTTTACAGAAGCATTCTTTAAAAAAACAGAGGGTGAATTCAATAATTACTAAAGTGTGCCAAACTGCAGCGGCAATAAAGTAGCTAGTTAGTTTTTATTTATATGCTTAGAAATTAATGCAACAACACCAACATATTTTCCTTGTATATCAATTTTATATGAAAATACTAATTTCTTTAAAAGAAGTTTATGGATATTCACTAATTAGGTCACTAATATTCATATTGCTGTTACAGGTGCAATAATTTTGACTAGCTTAGAATAGGTCTTTAGTAAGTAATCAAATAAAATAGAGTCTTTTCCATTTTAATCATCACTACATCCATCAATGTTATTTATGTATATGTATATGCATATACATACATATATATTATTTTTTTTTTAGAAAAAAGGATGTGGAGAAAGAGTTAGCAATGGGTAAAGAAACTGGAAGGTTAGGGTAGTACAATTTTTCTTTAGCAGGCATACTCTTCAAACAAGTTTCTTTTATCTGGGGAAATTCACAGTTAGCTTTCTTAAAACCCTGATCCTCTCAGCAAGCAGAAGGAGATATGATTTCATTTTGAAAAACATAAACCTTGAAAACTCTACATAAGTTTCTTATTCTTTTATTCCTAAAAGCAGACACTTTCTTATTGTGAAGACAAGTAAATTAGAGCTTATAAAAATTTAACGTGATGCAGCTGAAATGTTTTGTTCTCAAAGGGTAACATGGAAAGAGAGAATCCAGATTCAGGTAGTGCTGTTCTGTGAAGCCTCTGAGTTAACAGGCCCAGTGGTTAAAACCACACACCCAAGACTACTGACACAGGTGCATATGACCAACGTTGCTCTGCATTGTAAAGAACAGAAATGTCAAAAGTTAACTGATGACTAAATAAATGAAATTTATCTGGGATTATAAGTACTTTAAATAAACTATGATCGATCTGATCGATAGATCGAGTATATCAACCTCTATCTGAAATTATGTGTGAGAATGTATATATCAGATAAGTATTCAGTTTAATTTTTAAACTATTATTCAGGGCTTTGGGATACTGATTTTTTAATGATCCCCCAATAATGTCTTGCATAAAGGTTATCATAACGAATTTGAATTGAGATTGGATTTTATTCTATATAAGTATCTCTTCAGGGGAAAGAAGGACATAAAGTAGGACTTCATATCACTTAACGAGCATATTTTTTTTAAAGTTGAGTGTACAATTAATGTCACATTGATTAGGATGGTTTTAATAACTAAGGACAGCAGCAGCAGGTAGCAGATGTTAGACTACCCACATGGCTCTAATTTTAAGAATGCATATTAGGTTTCCTTTTTTGTTTCTTTAAACAAAAGGCATTTTAAAATCTCACATTTAATCCCTTCTCCTACACAGGTTATATTACAGCTCAGACATGACATGTATTTCTGTTCAGCTGCTATAAATATTGTGTTATTTAAATATATTTTCTGATAGACATTTTTGGAGCAGAACTCTTTCAATCTTAATGCTTATATTTTAAAAGTTATATTTTCTCTACTTAAAAACATCCATTGCTTGCTCAAATATTTGAGAACATCTAATTTTATTGTGCTATCAAAGAAAATGTTTTTGCTGGAGCAAAAGTCAACACTCATACTATATTTAAGAGAAGCAGGGCCTGAAGTCTAATCCTGATTTTATTGATGGTTTAAGAAATAAAATGAACTCCTCTTGAAAAATAATCTGAATTCTATCTGACTTCCACTCTTCATTTCTTAGTTAAAATTAAATTTTTTTCTCCAGGAAAATAAGCAATATAGACTCATGTATCTTTGAGATAACGTTGAGGTAATAATGCTCACTAAACAATTAATCTTTTATTTTTGTTTTCAATGAGTGAGTTCTGGCAGTCTCTTACCCACTCTTCAACAATTGCCATTTAGAACCTAAGCTGAACACACCTTTAAACACAGTTCAAAACTGAACAAACTGAAAATACTCAGAGCTTACATTTGGGAAAACTCATTTCCCCCATAACATTTTTAATTTGGTCTTTAAATTATTGTTGATGACAGCCTACTTGTTCATCACACTCATGACATTTTAATCTTCTTCGATGTTGCCCCTTTTAGCACTTTTATGAAACATTTTTAAATTTGACTTGGAAAACAAACCCTTTGCTTAGGGCATTAGCTGTTGACATGCTGTCAGACCAACATGCAGCATTCTCTTCCACCCTTCCCCACCACACCAGCAGCCTTCAGTGCTTCTACTTCCTCCTCTGCGTGTGCCTAACCCTCCACTACCCACGAAGGACTGGAAATTCTGCTTCTGTTACACATAAACACATACTCTTTAGGAATTGGATATTTATTTTTTTCATTCTCAATTGTTCTATAGGTATCTATGAGTGTGGTGTTACATGTCATTCACAACTTTGACTCACACCTTGGGATATTACATATAAAGGCGTTACCATAAGTTATAGTTTCTCCCTTGTTAAAGGAAGATTTATTTACATACACATAAGTGATGGGTAAGTGCTCTGGCTTCCAAAGTTCATGCTTTGGTATGGATTCAACAAGTATAAACAATATTTGAAGCAAAATGAAATAAATTCTTTTCTTGCTTCTACTTTCCCACACAGTGTCTTTGCTAATAATGTAAGTATGTTAATATTTTTAATCATTCCATTATTTCCCAGGGATAGGTGATACCTTTGCATATTCATTTGCTTATGTTTAAAATATCTATCCTCCTTTTCACCCTAGTGAAACTGCATGCATCCTTTCAAAAACTTATGACTACTTTCAAAACTAATCTTTAGTATGAACTTGTCTTCATTCTTCCCACTCCTTATAGAATTCAGTATCCTTTTCTTTATGTTTTATAACACTTTTTACATTACCAACTATGACTGTCTCATAAATATCTGAATATAATTTATGTTACTCTCTTCAGTGGCTGAGGACTCTTGCTCTTACACACCTTTGTATTCAAATATCTAATAAAGTTCAAGTGTATATCAATATTGCACTGTGTTTGCTTAAGTGATGAATAAACTGATAGTGGAAATTACCTTGGATAATTTTCTACTCTAGAGTAAGAAAAAAAGTTAAACATAATAAAAATACAAATTCATCTGGGAAGAAAGAATAATACAATTTATACCCAAAGTTTAATATTTTCGTATGGAGATAGAATTTTCATTCATTTGTGTATCAACTCAAAAGTAGAAGAAATAGTACTATTATTTGTAATAAATTTCCAAAAAAAAAGATAACGGAATCCTCTGAAAATTAGGAAAATATTGATGGGAAATATGAGGATCAAAATAACATTAAAGGTAACTCAGTTCTAATAGAGATACCTAAAGGTTCAAGATATTTTCCCTGTTTCTTGGAAAATTATTGGAATAGTAGAAGAAAATAAATTATTGGATTAATCTAGAGCTGAGGAATTACAAAGAGTATGAGAATAATTTATGAAAGTTAGAAATTCTGAAGAAATCCAAAGTGTATCCTGAATGACTGGATAAAATTAGTTGCAGTTTTGACTTATTTGGATACTTGGGAGGTCAAAAAGAGTAGGGAGACTGGAGTAACAGGAAGTCGTGAAGTAAATAAAAATCTCTGTAAGATAAAATAACATGATTATGTTTGAATAAAAGATAAGAGTTTTTGGACAGGTGTGGTGTATTGGTAAGTGATATAATTTTATAATTTATCAAATGAAGAGCACATTTTTTTTTCAGGATCTTGGCAGATTACACTGGCTGAAGGATACTCTCCCACTGCAAAACAAAAACAAATGTAGCCATGACATTAAATGTTTTGAATGCATTTCTGGGCACTTAGGAATATTTGGACAATCTACAAAGACCTTCATCTAGCCTGTTTTCTCATGCCACTGAATGTAATAAAATAATCTGAAACATGATCTTGAAATTCAGAGTTGAGACCAGTGAGAGAACTAAGGACAAAACAAATACTAATATCAATTCTTTGGCAGAGATGACAGGCTTTGGATTGACAAGACTAGAAAGACTGAAACTCAAGACATCTTCATCAAGTCATAATTTTAAAGGGATCCAGAGTGACCCAAGATTAATAGACTCCTAAGAATCAGGCAGAGTCATTCACAAAGCTCATAAGTAAATTTGAGTTGACAACAAAGGTTCACCAGACATCCAGGGGATAAGGTATCATGAAGTTTTGTGAAGAGTTTGGCAAATAAGTTCAGTGCCATGTTTTTCAAAAGTTGAAATTGATAATAACAGCACACAAGATAACTATGCTTTTAATGAAAATAAAGGTTGAATTTGAAAATCTGAGCATGTTAAAATAGTGTGCTACATTTTTTTTTATCCATTCATCTATTGAAGGGCATCTGGGTTGGTTCCACAGTCTAGCTATTGTGAATTGTGCTGCTATGAACATCGATGTGGCAGTATCCCTGTAGCGTGGCATCTATACACAATGGAGTACTATGCAGCAATAAAAATGACAAAATCATAGAATTTGCAGGGAAATGGATGGCACTAGAGCAGATTATGCTTAGTGAAGCTAGCCAATCCCTAAAAAACAAATACCAAATGTCTTCTTTGATATAATGAGAGCAACTATGAACAGAGCAGGGAGGAAGAGCAGGAAGAAAAGATTAACATTAAACAGAGACATGAGATGGGAGGGAAAGGGAGAGAAAAGGGAAATTGCATGGAAATGAAGGGAGACCCTCATTGCTATACAAAATTACATATAAGAGGTTGTGAGGGGAATGGGAAAATAAACAAGGAGAGAAATGAATTACAGTAGATGGGGTAGAGAGAGAAGATGGGAGGCGAGGGGAGGGGGGATAGTAGGGGATAGGAAAGGTAGCAGAATACAACAATTACTAATAGGGCATTATGTAAAATTGTGGATGTGTAACCGATGTGATTCTGCAATATGCATTTGGGGTAAAATTGGGGGTTCATAACCCACTTGAATCTAATGTATGAAATATGATATGTCAAGAGCTTTGTAATGTTGTGAACAACCAATAAAAAAAAGAAAATAAAAAAAAAATCCATGAGAGTAGAAAAAAAAATAGTGTGCTAGTTAGCTTTTTGTAATTATAACCAAAGTACATGGCATAAACAATTAAAAAGAGGTCAAGTTTATTTTGGTTAATGGTTTCAATGGTTTCAGTTCATGGTCAGCAGGTTCCATTTGCTCTGAGCCTGAAGTGAGGCAGAACGTCATGGCAGAAGGGCACGGTTGGAGAAAGGCTGCTCAGCTCATGGCAGCTAAGAAGTAGAAAGAGAGAGAGAAAAAGAGGCAAAGACAAGAAAAACTCTCCCAGAACACACCCCCAGTGGCCTAATTCTTTCAACCAGGTTTCATCTTCTACAGTTTTTAGTGATTCTTATTAGTCTATTCAACTATCAATGGATTAATTTACTGATGAAGTGAGAGCCCTCATGATGAAATAACTTCCCCAAAGTTCTACCTCTGTTCATAGCTGTACTGGGAACCAAATTTAAATACATGATTCTTTCAGGGACATTTTATATATAATCCATGACAAATAGATTTTTATTAATGATCAGGCAAGTCAGAAAATTAATAAATTTTCAAAAATAAAACATAGTTGTTAAATCAAATCACAAAATAAATGTGCTTAACAGCAATACAGAACACAATGAAAAATTAATTCAATAAGAGAAATATCTATCTGGAGACATTTTTTAAAGAATATAAGCCAAAGAGAAAAAAATAAATATATGAAGGATAATATAAATTATATAGTAAGTAGAATGAATGTATGTCTGATGGCATTTCCAGAATTAAAATAAATTTTAAAAAAACTAGAGTTAGGAAATGTTGAAGCAAATGGATGAAAAATTTCTAATAATAAATAAGAAAAAAAGTTCAGGAAGCATATATCCAAGGCAGCTTTATTATGTTTTTAGGTTCACATACCATATAGAATATTCATAAGAAAAATAAAGCAATTTAAAACCAGATGGAGACTAAAAAATAGATGTACCTACAAAAAAAGAATTTTAGTATTAAATTAACATAAGATTTCCAAATGGTAACAATAGCATCCAAAGAATAATGGAATTAATATTCTAGACTACTGGATTAAAGCAACAGTCACACTAGAATAATTCACACTATCAAGAAATGATCTGTTTCTTATTGACAATTGTGAAGTAACCTGTAAGCCAAGTCCTTAGCCATGAACAAGTAGAAAAGTTTTATTTTTGATTGTTTTTCAAGAAGGCAAAATAAATTTTTTTGAAGGCACTGAAAACCTACTTAGAAAAAAAAAGGATTTAGGTAAGCAATATCGAAGAAAATGGAATCATAAAATACTTAAGTTATATTCAGAGTTATTTTCCCTGCAAGTAGTTACTGATTTTCACACTAAAAAAAAATGAAAGAATGAATAGAAGTACAGCATATTTACACTCTGCTAAGTACAAAGAGTTAAAGTTCCTATTCTTCCAAGAAAAAAAGGCCCAGAGAAAGTAACAGAAGAAACAGAGATTAATCAATTTAATTAAAAGTTAGAAATGAATATAGATGCACAAAACACATACACAAAATATAATCTAGAAAACTGTAGAAAATTGAATAGTTAAAAATTTAAAGCAATACTGTGAGATGACAGAAGCAAAATTCAGACATTAGTCTTATCAAAGACGATAAAAATGGAATAAATTTAGTGCTAAATAAACAGGAAAGCCCATGTTAAATACCGAAAAAGCATTTTTGAGCCAAATTTTATTTTAAAATATTATCATATTTAGTTGTTCTTCTTTCAGAATTTTTTAATAAAGATTTGTTTGGAGGCATATAAATGTAGGGTGTAAATGATATCTGATGATGTTCATGCCAATATTACTTGCATTGTGAAGCCAAATCAAACAAAAAACATACAAAATACTCAAGAAAATCAAAGCTTGGAAAATATAAAATTTTCACCAAGAAGAATGATTAAATTAATTATACTGTTTATAACTCAATACAATAGTCTAGCCTGATAATATCAACTACTATTTTTAAAGTATGTTTTCTGAGACTTTGTGCTGATTGCTTCTACAAGAGCAATATTTCCTCAGTGTGTAGATATAAAAAAATGAAGTTTAAATAGATTAGGTTAATCAGGAAAACATCTGTTGACTCCAAAACTCTGTCAAAATCCACTCTATTATGTATTCTTTTAATTTTTTTTACGGGGTAAAAGTACCTGGGAGCTAATATTATTAAAACTTAAGTATTCTTATAAGTACATGTTTGCATGGGAGATGATTTGTAATTTTGTTTTTAATAGTGTATTATTTTTTTAATTAAAAAAAAAACAAACAAAACATCTTAAAGAAATACAAGCTTTATTACTTCCATGAGAATAACGAAATTAGTATTCTTGACTCCTGAATTGAAACAATAGATTAGATTGTTGGTGCTGTCAAGCGATGGTTTGTTGTTGGCAATGGTGAACTAACCTGTGAACCAAGTCCTCAGCCATGAAGATCTAGAAAAGTTTTTCTTTTTCTTGTTTTAAAAGAAGAAAGCAAAATAAAGTGGTTTATAGGTATTGAACACTACCAAAAAAAAAAAAAAAAAGGACTTACTTGAGCAATCTTGAAGAAAATGGAAGCATTACAGTATTTATTTAATAACAACACTATTGAGAATTTTTATAAAAAGTTTGGATATACTAAGTATATACTTAAGCAAACAAGACTGATAATGGTTAAATATTAAGAAACTGGCCTGAGCTCTACAAAGGATGGTTTAAAATAATTATTCACTAAGACTACAGGTCAAAATGAAAAACATAAATCAAGAAACGATTAAAGCATTGTTATCAATTTAATATTAAATATAGGATTTTCCCAAAGAAAAACAAATATATTTTGTGTTTTCATATATAAGCTAGGTAACTAGATGTCATATAACAACAGTTTCAGGGAAGTACTGTTAGACATATCCTATGTGTTAGGCACTATCACTTAATGAGAAGATGAAGTGATGAATAAGTTGTCTCAGTTTTTAAGGAATTTAGAAGGACGATAAGCATGCAAATTAGGTATACATACTGCAATAGTTATAATAACTAAGAATTTGCAAGAAGCTTAAATATGTGATCATTAATTCTGTCTGCAAGGAAAGACCCAAAAGGAGGAATCAGGGACAACTTTACATCAGAAATGATGTTAAAAGATTTAGGGAAGGCAGAGAAAGAAACAGCAGACCAAGAAATTATCCAATAAAAAATAATGCCACAAAAATAGAATTTTAGTAGAGATTAAGGGAGGAAAATGTGCCTCCTTAATCTCAAGCAGAGGGTCAAGAAATCTGGCAAGACAATAGAGAGAAATTAAAAACTAGCAGAATTGAAAAATAAATTCATTTGGAAATAAAGTCCACCTTGGCAGCTATACAAAGGAAATAGTTACTGCTAAGGTGTAGGACACTGATGTCAGAATTGACAAAAGTGAACTAAGTAAGTGGAAATCAAAAGACAAGAATAGGGAAAATTCAATAAATAAAGCAGACTTATAGAGAAGACCCAAAGTACTTACAGTTTTCATATTTTTGTCTTTGTGAAAGAATCCCAACCAAATAGAAGTAAATATAATTTAAGAAAACTTCAGAGGGATAAATAAACACTTGAATCTGTAGTTTGAAAATGGGAACACTATTCCAGAGAGAAAAACACACTATTAATCTTCATATGCAGGAAAAAGTTAAAGAAAGAATCTTTCAGACATTTAAACAAAAGACCATATTAGCTTCAACTATAAAATAACCAGTACTTGTGAACAGTGGTAAAATGACTACCAGTCCTTGAATCAAAAAAGCAAAGACTAAGGAATCATGTGTACCTAGTAATCTGTGGTTCAAGTGGATTTAATTTAGCTGAGCCCTGTTGATAAAATTTCCACAGCACTCATTTCAGTCAGCTAAAAAGTGGATTAGAAAACTAAGCCAAAAGAACTACTAATAGGTGGAGCTGGGGTTGTAGCTCAGTGATAGAGTGTTTGCCTTGCATACACAAGGCCCTGGGCTCCATCCTCAGTACCACATAAGTAAATAAAAATTTTAAAAAATTTTAAAAAAAGAACTAGACAATGATTCTCTTCAACCAAAACTCATAAAGCACGGCTGGATAAAAGTTCAACTTCCCTTTGACCAACATGCCATCGGAGGATCCATCTTCAGTTGTGAGTAAAAATACCTCAACGTATACCCAGATGACCAAAGACACTCCAAGATGAGACATGATATGTAGGATATTGTCATCCGTGATATGTTCCATATAAACTACTGAACCACAGTGTCTGTAACAATAATAAGATAGTTGCTTATGGGGCTAAAATTGGGGAGATGCACCATGAAGTAATAGTATCTGGTATTAAAGATGACCATTATGCTGTATAACCTCTAAAGTCATTAAAACTAACATATATGCAATCACATTCAGAGAGGAGAAAAGAATGAATATATTTCAGAAGATTGAAAAAAGTGAATAATATAATCTATCAGAATTTCATCGGTATGGTTAGTTATTATTCTTCAATTTTGCCTCTATGAAAACATAATTAAAAATGGAACACAGAGTTAAAATATTCTTGTTGAAGGACCAAACTCACCTATTAAGTCAACTACTATAACTGTACAATAACAAGATACTTAAGTATTCAATATCCAAGTATGAGTTCTTATAAATTTGTAAAAATCATTTCAAGTGCAGAGTAGTGGGATTTGTAGCTCAATGCTTGCTTTAAAATAAAACAAAAGAATAAAATATTTTCCAAACTTTATTTACATACAAAGTATATCTTGGAAAATATAGGTAATATGTAAGTGTTACCTATATTTTGTTTCCAGGGAAGCAAACACGTAAAGTAAATGAAAGATTCACTTCTCAATGTATGTCCTTCAGTAATTTTTGTGTTGATCTTATGAATTTACATTTCTAATTCAAAGAAAAAATGAGATACTGAAAATAATCCATTCAGATTAATCTTGAAGTTATGTAGTAAGTTTTATAAAAGTAAATTAATTAATGGAACAACAAAGAAGAATTATCTGTAGCAAAAGGTGAGTAAATTGTCCATTTGAAGTGAAATTCAATATAAAACACATTCCATTAAATTTGATTGGCTGGTGTTTTCCAATATGTATGTATTTGATTGGCTAGTGTTTTCCAATATGTATGTATCATATCTACTTTCCAAAGACAACCTATGATGGTTGCTGTCTCAAAAGAATGAAAACTTTAGCTCAACTTTACTCCTGAATTAATTTTATAATTGTCCCCAACAATTGAATTTGAAAAATGCTAAACCTTCAAGAGACATCCATCAAATAAATAATTTTTATGAATGAATGTCTCACTCATGCAATACAGTAAATTATATATACATTAGTACTATCCATTAATAACAGCACTTCTTAAATAACTAAAATTACATTTTATCATATGCTGTTAAGAGATCATTGCAATGTGAAGTATTTCCTAACATCTGAAAACATATTTCACATATTTATGATACAAGCAAATAATTTAAAATAATGCAAATGCTGATGTACATATTCAAAAATTCTTTATATTCCAGAATATTAACTTTCTTATAAATGCATTAACTCTGAAACTTATTCTTTGTGTTCATATGGTATTAGATATAATCTATGTTTCTTTCTGCCCATTACACCTTAATTATTGTAGATTTATTATTTGAAAGGTAATTTAGATGACTTGATGTTCAACTCACTGGACTAGAAAGACATTTTAAAAATATCAATAATAAGATGTCATGTAAGATACTGGCTTCAGACTCCTCACTGCATTTTTTTTTAATGGCAGACCATAAAAATAGACATATTTCAAAAGGACAAGTGGATACTGTCAAAGGACAAAATTACTACAATTTAGCTTAAGGTCCTAATTGGCTTCATTTTTCATTTTGAAACAGGGCAACCCTTCACTCTACAAAGTAGAATAAGTGTTCCAATGAGCCAAGTAGAGGGTAGGTAGAAAAGAATTGGAAGAATCAGGAGAGAAAAACAAGAAGCAGAGTGGTCATTTCAATGTTACTTTAATTGTAGGCAAAGGAGAGTGAAACAAAACAATAGAAAAATAACTGAGTAGTTACCATCAAGTTATTTTAGATTACTTCTCTCATGATAAGGATTTCATTATCATGTGACTTAAACTGGCCATTTTTTGTGATATTTGGCCAGTTTAAGTAATAAAATTACTTAAAGTTTAAGTAAAAAAAAATCTCATATCCTGATTTATTGGGAGATCAGAAAAACAGCTTACTTTTAGCTTAGTGACATGGAACTTTAGTGTGAGGAACTCTGTTTTGATTTTCAGCCTGGTCTGTTAGGACCTAAGACAGAAGCTTAATTCAAAACAATGACCTCTTGTAATTTCTATTTAATAATACTAATTTATGTTCACTTTGGGATATAACAAAGTCCAACTTGGCTGACTTTTAACTAGATTCATTTTTTTCATTAATTACCAAATTTAACTAAAGCTGAATAGCTAGTAGATATATGTTATGAATAATGAAAATAATAATAATTTTCTCCAGTAAGATAAAAAAAACTTTTTTTCCCTAAGAAATATGAAATCCTTCCTATTGCTCAGAGAAAAATATTCTCTTTCATGCGAGATATCTTCTTTTAAAAGAAATTTTCCTTGCTAATTAATATTTCTAAAAAATTTTCCTTCTATACTAATAAGATAAATATGCATTAACATACAGAAAAATATGTTCATGGTTAATTAAATTAACTTATGAATCCAAATTTCTACATAATACTTATGGACTGTCTCATCTATACAGACTTCTTATCTTTATATGACTAATTCAAACCAAAATTATTTATGAAACCTAGTACTGCCTCTTTCTTCTATATCAAAGCTAAACTCTTTTCTTTGCTTTCATTCATTCACATGTTCGGAAAATATGGCAATTTTTCTCTCCCTATCTTTAAAAAGAGCTCCTTCTCCCCAAAATCACTTTTCTCCAAGTATAATAAAAGTTTTCAAACCTGATGCTATGTTAGCTACAGATGCACATTAACTAATAGTTTCCTGCTGATATTCTTTATAATGATCTTTTATGTTTCTAACTCACACCTACACAAGGCTCTTCAAAAGTAATGTTTTTATAAATTAATTAATTAATTGTGTATTCACTTTTACTTGACATATCCAGTTTTTAGTTCTTTATTTTACTCTGGGTTTTCAAAAAAGAAAAATTACTAATAATTTCAAGGTATTATACCAAAGTAACATTTTCATTGTTTTTGACAAGTAACATATCTGTCAATGATTCTTTCTGCATTAAAAATTTTAATTTAAAATAGTAAGTCTAGGGTTGGGTTTTAGCTCAGTGCTAGAGCACTTGCCTAGTAGGTGCAAAGCTGTGGGTGTGATTCCCAGCACCAGCACTGCAAAACAAAAAATGACAAAATAATAAGTCTACAAAATAACACATCAGATATGTGTATTTCTTCTGTTATAAAGATATAAATAAGTAGCAAGAAGACATCCTGTTTGATGGATAAGAGGAAGTAATGCTGAGACAAGGAAACTGAACTCTAAAATACATGGCTTTTTTGAAGCTGACATTTTAATAATACTTCTTTGGAGTTGCATTGTCCTCATTTTCTTTACAATTCCCATAAAGAGAGATTATTATCCTAATTAGAGCTTTTAGATCTTAGAAGAGAAAAACGTGTGAGCAAGCTTTCTTTTTCTTTTCTCAAGGAAAATAAATCTAAGTTAGGAAGAGCAAGTCAGTAAATTAGTTCATAGAAAAGACAATTTTACTTCTTGAGAAACAATTAGGTGTCTCACACAAAACTCAGAATTGATAAACCTATACAGGTTGAGCATTGCTGATCCCAAACTCTGAAATTGTACAAGGTCTATGTAAAAGCATAAATGAGTTTTCTATTTAGATTTGGGTCTCATCCCCAAGACATATCATTATGTATATGTAAGGATTTAAAATGTGAAAAAAATCCAAAATATGAAGCATTTCCGCTCTAAAACATTTCAGATAAGGAATATTCAATCTGTATAAAATTTTGTCATAAAACTCTGTTTGGCTGGATCTCCAAGAAACTATCCTCTATTGAACCAGTTCTTAGAAGGCTGTAAATCTGACCCTCTAGATCCATGCATTCTGCATTCATGAATTGAAACAACCAAAGATTGAAAATATTTTAAAAGAAAAAAAATCTTAAAAGTTCCAAAAAGTAAAACTTGAATATTCATAATGCTGTACACTATATTGAATTCACACAAATGAAACAATATTTAGGTATTGTGTTAGGTATGATAAGTAATTTAGAAATAATTTAAATAAACAGGAGAATATGTATAGGTAATATGCAAATGACATACCATTTTATAAAAAAGGGACTTGAGCACCCATTGATTTGGTGTTCATGGTGAGGGCCTGTCCTTGAATCAATCACCATCATTCCCATCTTTTCATAGAAAGATGTTTTTACTTACTACTGTTCAGTACATTTAAATATATGGGCCATAATTAAAAGCAAACTAAATTACTGATATTCAAACTTCAGGAGCGAACATGAAAAATATTTACTTTTATTTTGCACTAACAACCTCCATTTCAAGGCTCTAACACAATTTATTAAAAATATTGTGTAGATACATATTAACTAATATATGCTATAGCAGGCTGTTGCTTTCTTAAAATCATCTCCAGAATAAGTACCAATGAGGAATCATAACAATTTTAGATACTATAGCAAACATTTGACTGTCTTTTAAAGTTAACTAAATTTTTGTTGTTTGTACACTCTGATTAATTTGTTTCAAATACAGTAAAAATAATATTTGTTTTCTAAAACTAAATACAGAAAACATATTCTCTTTACTTTTCTACTTTTTTATTGGTGCATTATATTTTTATTTGTTCTAATTAGTTATACATGACAATAGAATTCATTTTGACACATCATACATGAATGGAATATAATTTCTCATTCTTCTGGTTGTGCATGATGTAAAATCACACCAGTCGTGAAGTCATATATGCACATAGGGTAATAATGGCCGATTCATGATACTAACCTTCCTACCCCTCCTCTCATTTCCCTCCCCTCTGCAAAATCCAAAGTGCCTATTCTTCCCTAGTCCCACAGCCCCACCTATTGTGAGTTGGCATTGGTATATCAGAGAAAACATTTCACCTTTTGTTTTTTGGAATTGGCTTATTTCACTTAGCATGATAGTCTCCAGCTCCATCTATTTACCACCAAATGCCATAACATCATTCTTTTTTAAGGCTGAGTAATATCCCACTATGTGTGTGTGTGTGTGTGTGTGTGTGTGTGTGTGTGTGTGTGTATGTGTGTGACATTTTCTTTATGCATTCACCCATTGAAGGGCAGCTAGGTTGGTTCCATAGTTTACCTATTGTGAGTGGAGCTGCTATAAACATTGACGTGGTCATGTCACTGAAATATGCTGATTTTAAGTCCTTTGGGTATAAACCAAGGAAAGGGATAGCTGGGTCAATGGTGGTTCCATTCCAAGTTTTCTGAGCAATCTCTATACTGCTTTCCATGGTGATTTCACCAATTTGCAGTCCAACCAGTAATGTATGAGTGTATATTTCTCCACATCCTCACCAACATTTATTGTTGCTTTTATTCTTAATAATTGCCATGCTGACTGGAATAAGATGTAATCTTAGAGTAGTTTGGATTTGTGTTTCTCTGTTTGCTAGAAATGGTTGAACATTTTTTTTCCATATATTTCTTGATTGATTGTATTTCTCCTTCTGTGAAGTGTCTGTTCAGTTCCTTAACCCAGCTATTGATTGGATTACTTGTTTTTGTTTGTTTGGTGGTAAGTTTTTTGAGTGTTTTATATATCCTGGAGATTTATGCTCTATCTGAGGTGCATGTTATAAAGATTTCTTCCCATTATATAGGTTCTACCTTCACATTATTTATTGTTTCCTTTGCTGAGAAGAAGCTTTTTTGTTTGAATCCATCCCATATATTGATTCTTGATTTTCCTTCTTGTGCTTTATGATTCTTATTAAGGAAGTTATTTCTTAAGCCAACACAGTGAAGATTTGACTATTTCTTCCGTTAGGTTTAGGGTCACTGTTCTAGTGCCCAAGTCTTTGATCCACATTGAGTTGAGTTTCATGCAGGATGAGAGATGGGGGGTTAATTACATTTTGTTACATATGTATTTTCCATTCACAATAGCCTCAAAAAATAAAAATACTTGCAAATCAATCTAACAAAAGAGGGGAAAGACCTTTACAACAAAAATTACAAGACTCTAAAGAAAGAAATTGAAGGAGACCTTAGAAGATGGAAAGATCTCCCCTGCTCTTGTATAGGTTGAATTAACATTGTCAAAATGGCCATACCACCAAAAGTATTATACAAATTTAATGCAATTCCTATTAAAATTCCAATGACTTACTTCATAGAATTAGAAAAGGCAATCATCAAATCCATTTGGAAAAAAATAAGAGAACCATAATACCCAAAGCAATCCTTAGCAAGAAGAGAGAATTAGGAGGCATCACTATACCAGATGCTAAACTATACAACAGAGCCATAGTAACAAAAACAGCATGGTGTTGGCACCAAAACAGACACATAGACCAATGGTACAGAATAGAAGACACAGTGGCAATCCCACATAAATACAGTTATTTCATACTAGACAAAGGTGACAAAAGCATTCTTTGGAGAAAAGATAGCCTCTTTGACAAATGGTGCTGGGAAAATATATTGCTTTTTGTTGCCCGATCTTAAGAGACATATTTTCTGTACCTGCCAACCAACTGAAACCCAATGGACAGTCACCTTGATCTTGAACTTCCCAACCTTCAGAACTGAGAAATAACTGTGTTCTTTTTGGCACTGAGTATATGATTATTTGTTATAATAGTGAAGACCTCCTAAAGTATCCACCTGAGTCAGAAAAACTTTGAGACTTATTTTTCAAATCTGCAAACTCTATTCTATAAGGTTAATACACATTAGGAAAACAACCTCAAACAAAACATAAAACTTACTGCCTGGAGAAACAATTGAATAATATATAAATATGTACAATTAAAAATTAAAAATCCACAGTATTGTAGAAGTAAATTACTTTATCTAGACATCAACCTTCTTCCTCCTCATTATAGTTCTTAATAATCTACATTTTCATTTATTCCTTAATTCTTTTATTCAACTGTGAGACATTTAGGATTTAATATATGTCAGAAATTATTTTAGGCAGTAGTGTATATAGAATCATTCATGTGATGTTTCTCAAGGAGCTTACCATTTTGTGGGCTCATCAAATTTTGATCATTATGAAGTTTTATATATTAAACTTGAATATAGTCACCATTCATTCATATTGTTTGACTCAATATTTTTCACCATTTAATATATAGTAGTTTTTGTTCTTTTGCATGATTGATACTACATCTTCTCACATTTGAGAAACAGCTTCAATTAAAAGCATATGATTTATGCATTTAATTGTTTTCTTATTTTTTTTTATGGGACTAGGGGTTAAACCTAGGTCCTGGAACAGCCTGAGCAAGAGCTCTACAACTGATCTACACCCTCAAACTCTGTATTTTATGTTTTCAAAGCATTGCATTGCTTAGTAAAGAAAACCAATGATTTTGACTTGGAATCAGCCACCCATTTGATGGTTACCTTCAATATATATTCACCACATTTAATTAATCCTGTTTTCTTTCAGGGAATCATCCTGGCTGTAGGTGTTTATGGGTATAGTTGGAAAAACAGCATGTGCCTTCAAAGAGACTTAAGTGTAGGCCTTGCAAGTGGCTACACTCTGAGTGGAGAAAACAAATATAATTTGAAATGAAAGAATTATGCAATGATTTATAATGAAAATTATCAAAAAGTATACAATTATTTAGAAAATATGTCCAAATAGCTCTGAAGAGGTCAAAACAGGCTTTCAAGAGTGACTGATAACTTGGGACAACCATTAACAGATAGATAGTGGATAGAGGCCTGCATCCCAAAGAAGAAGAAACATACTAGACAAGTGTAGCTAAGTCTCCCTCAGCACTCCCTGTGATTTGGTGAACATTCATTTCCCTACATGATGTCTCCAGAATGTTGAGAATGGTTCTGTTTCTTGAAGCTTAAACCTAATCTAATCCTCCAAACCCAGCACAGATACCCCCGGGTTAAAGGTGTGAATATATTGAAGCTAATGAGAATTAGAAGTCAAGCCAGGTATGAGCAAGCAGAAATAGGACTTTTGGTGCTATACAAAACCGTGAAGAAACATATACACTATAAATGTAGGCTCAGACTTTATCTTAGATGATAGATCATGGGTGGTACATTTTAAATGATTCAGTAATATAAGCAAACTGCATTTAAGAAATAAGACTGTGTCAAAGACTTTGTAGTATTTGTTGTTGTTGTTGTTTTAAGAAAAAAAAAAATCCTAGAAGCTGGCACAAAGCTCAGCTATCATATATATTCAGATTGTTTAGAAGAAAAGTTGGTATTGTTAATTGAATTATAGAAAGGAGAAGACATTTAAAACATCTATTAGAATTAGAGTAAATTTGACAAACTGAATTTCAATGATGAGAGAGAGGTATGTTTCTCAGAACAGTTTCACTTTCCATTTTGGTCTGGGTGAGAGTATGAAGGAGTGTTCATCCAGGTACAGAGGAAGTGACTTACCAAGAAGAATAAAAGGAATGGAGGGTGATGCAACAATTAGCTCTGTTCTTCATAAGAACATGATTTTTTTCTAAAAAACCTCAAATGCCTTTATTCCATTTTATATCTGCAAATAAGGAGTCACTTTTCTTACCTCCTAGGTTTCGCCATGCTATTCCCTATTTCCCCCCACAGTTGCAAATATTATTTTCTCAGGACACTCTGGAACTGATGTCAGTCTTACTGACATTTTTACATTATGGCTTATCATCCAAATGCAAGTAAAAGTTTCGAGGGCTATTAAACAGTAAATGTTCCCCACATATCACATTACAAAACACAGACCTGACTTAAAGGATTTGATGTCAACTTTCTGTGAAAACACAGTGTTCAATTGCCCAAAAACCTTCAAATTCTACACCTATAGTAAGAGTTTTCTAGTGCATGCACAATGAACTACACAAAACAAGCAATGACAGACACTGGTGAAATATATTTTTAAGGATATATTCAACACTGCTTTTGAGGTATATGCGTTCATCCCTTTTTCACGACTAACTTGAATTCTTTGGTTTTGTACCACATTCCAGCATATTTAAGGGAAATCATATTATATTTCAAGGTAGAAAAATGTCATGGGAAAAATAGGATTTGCTTAAAAATATGTCCAAGCAACTATAAGTCACATACAGATCATATTATAAACAACCATGAAGGGTACTATTAAGTTTCTGCTTTAAAGCATAGGATATATTAGATTAAGAGAAGAGAGATGGAGTTCAATCTTATGTATTTTTATTTTTTCCTTCTTAACTTTATCAAGTCACTTTTTAAAAAACTTGTTTTGTGTTTATACAATGTTAGTCTGCAGGGTACCTCCACTAATGCAGAATTTGACATTAATACAAATATGCCAGATTCCCAGAAAGAAATTTTTTTTTAGCACAGCAATTATCAGAGAATAATTAACACCAATAAAATACAGAATCAAGAAAGGGCTTAAAGTATTATGATGTTCCAATAAAATATTGGGGTCACCTTTTCAATCTTCTTCCTGTTACATTAAATCTGGGTGAACAAAGCATGTACTATTTTGCTGATTCAATTATAAAAGTATTGTTTCACACCAAACACATTTTGGATAGTCTAAAATGTTATCATTAAGGGACAAACAATATAAAATCAATAGGATGATTTTACACTTATTATTACAGGTAACTTTCTTAATTTACCTCACAACTAGATTAATGTGAATAACATCAGATATGACATATACTAACAGCAATATATACTTCGGATTTATTTTCATTATCAGAGCTATGTCTACCCAATTACAAATATATCTTTTGTCATAAAAGAGCAAACTTGATAAATTTTGATTTTTTTCTAACATATATTTTATCTTTAAGGACAGCATAAAACTTTTATTGAAGTAAAGTCAAAGGAACCGGGAACCACATATTATTGAAGAGAACTTGTTAAATCTTCACTTTCTAAAAAGTGTCTTATAGTAAATGAAAAGTAAAGAAGCATGAAGAGATCATTAAAATTTTTAATTTTTGCTTGAAAAAGCAAAATTTAAAAATTTTAAGGATATTCATATATAAAAGTATGAATGGATATGAAATGAAATATGAAATGATATTCATATATGAATATGAATAAATGAAATAAAATAAATGAATTAAATGAAAGGATATTCATACATAAGAGTATACAAATAAAATGAAAGGATATTCATACATAAAAGTATACAAGTATACATAAAAGTATAGCCTAATTACTGCAAATGGACACAACTGTGTAACCACTACCAATGTTAAGAATAGAACATCATCATTAGATCCTCATATACACCTTTCCAGTAACCTGTCTTTCTTTCCTTTTACAGATAACTGGTGTTCTGATTTCTAATACTATATATTAGATAACTATTTTTTGATGCTTATAAAAACTGAACAATATCATTTTTATTTCTTTTTATTTGTCGAATCCACACTATTATACACAATAGAAATTTGTTCATTTTTAGTGGCACATATTAATCCTTTGAATTATATATAAATATTTATCTTTCAGTTGATGCATTTGGGGCATTCTATGGACTGAATTGGTGCACTCAAAATTTTTATGTTGAAGCCCTAAACCTCAATGTGATTCTTTTTGGAGAGAAGGTCTTTAAAGGGCAATAAATGTTCAATAAGAACATAAGGGCAGTGTGCAGATCAAATAGAATTGGGGCATTATAAAAGAAAAAAAGAATGGTGTATGTGTGTGTGTGTGTGTGTGTGTGTAGTCTTCCTCCCTCTCTCTCCCCCTCCTTCCCTTCCTCCCTCTACCAAGTGAGGATAAGAAGTCTTAGCAAAAGGGCAGCTGTCAGTTAGCCAGCAAAAAAGCCAGAAACCATGAGAAAATAAATTTCTCTTATATTTATTTATTTATTTATTTACTTTGATAGCAGCCTCAGCAGACTAAGACAGATATATAGCTTGTTTCTAATTTGAGGCTATTTAGAACAGTGCTGTCATGGGCATTCTTCTATGCTCCTGTTCTTTGGAACAAATATGTACATTACCACTAGGTACAGGTCAGAGGATATGTATATGTTCAAATTTAGTAGATAATAAAAAATGTTTCAAAAAGGTTACAGTTTTGAATTCCTGCCATTAATGTATGGTTGTTCCAGTTCCAGTTGATATACATACAAATCAGAACTTGTTATTGTCATTCTCTTCAATGCTAGCCATTTTGATGTGTGTGCTTATGCATGCGGTAGTGGTAGTAGTGGTGGTGTCTCCAATGACAAAAAGAGTAAAGTACTTTTTGGCCATTTTACATATGATATTTATTCAGTCTTTTAACATTATCTTCTGGAATGTCGTATGTTTTGTAGTAGATTTTAACATTATTTCCAATTCTTTTTCCCTTGAAAACCTTCTTATATTTCTTCATCTTTTAAGGCAATGACCATTTAAGGTGAATACTAGTGGTTACTGGTACTTTCTTATGTACAGTGATGATATGACAAAACAGTTTAGGTGTGTTCATTTGAGAAACTAGAAAGACCAATGATACCCTTAAATGGAGAAAGTTTTATTAATTTAGCAAAATTTCTGACACCTGAAATAAAGGTCCATCTTTTCCCAAAACTGAAACTTGGCAACACATCTGCATCATTATAAAAAATAGTGTCACTCTTCTCTAGGTCACACTATTTCCATATCAACAATCATTGTTGCCAAATACTTATCAAGTAATACTTAGTAGAAGTTTATTTTTATGGATATTTTATCTATCAATTCTTAGACAGAGAATGTCTTATGTGGGTACTTTGGGGCATGTTTTATAATGGTATAGGACAATTTGCTTTAATAGACATTATTAACATATTGGAAATTATGTCTGGTATCACAAGTTAGAACTTTGTAAAGAACTTTCACTTTATCTTCTTCTGAGGAAAAAAAAAAGCAGAAAACTCTACTTTCAGAAATAGTAGACAAAAGGAGTTCATTCAGTACCAGGCTTACCTGGGTTTTAGCTATATAACTCAATCAAAGCCTTGCCATAATCATTATGGATGTTCCCGAAAATAGGACCTATTTTTGCTGAGCTCTCACTTTGAAAGAAAAGATTATGGGAAGAAAAGTATGCAAAATTTTCAAAATTATATGAATTATTCCTGTAGGCTGGAGTTGAGAGTGACAAAGATTTTTCTCTTTCATTGAAGGCTGAAATTCACAGAAATTTTGAACACAACAGAATTCTTTTGAAGTCATTTCTGTTCTGATAAACTTGAGCTTTAATTGTTTTATTCCTGAAGCAACTAATAACAGTGTAACTTTTTGTAAGGATGACATAACTGGATTGAGGACTCAGAAAATGATTTTGCCCCTTATTCAATTCAAAATGTCTTAGAGATTGCTTGTATTTCTTTACCCAAGATGGTCAATTTCAGACAATGGGAGCCATGGGAGAGTGGATCAGGTTTATTGTAACATACATTTGAGGATTAGTGTTTAATTTCAAACAGAATGGAAAGCTGGAATGATTGAATTTCAGATAATTATTATTCAAAATGCTTAAAGATCCCACAACAATATTAACCATAAATTCTATCCAAAATATAGAAAATTCTACATTTAAATTCATTTTTAACTGGAGTTAACTATAATTTTGAATTTTTGAAAAAAATTATATTTAAAAAATATTATACACTCTTTCATGCAAATGTGAGTACTTTATATATCAGGATAATTTTTTGTGAATTAATCCTATAATAAATACATTTCATATAGTCTATTTTTATATAAATATGGTCCTGAAAGTTTCATTAACTTGATTACATCAAATTATTGATCCCCAAAAGAGAAGACATGAGTTTGATAAAATAGAATTTGAGATTTATAGAGTGAATGAATAACAATTTATTTTATATATAGAATAATATTGAATTACTGGTAACTTCTTAAGGACACACATTCTTGTGCAAGGGTTTTAGTATTAGATATTAGATATATTGGTATTAGTATTTAGTACTTATAGAATATCTAATAAAAGATAGCACCTTATAACTAGATTCTGGTATTTTACTAACAGACAAATAAAAAATGAGATTTTGAACTGTCTGACCATGAATTATTCTACTAGAGCAAACAGTATTATTTGCGTATGGTGTAAGGAAATAACAGCTTAGCTTTTTAAATGGAGAAAGAACTTGCCAGAACATGTTCTTTATAAATTACATATAACGTGTTTTGATAGAATAAATGATAAATCAAATTAGGAGAAATGTAGAAAGTCATAAATGATATCATTTTATTTTGTTTTTTGCTAAAATGACAATTTAGCAAAAAGTTATAGTTTGTGATATGAAACTTATGCATCATTAGTTTCTTACAAAGATACTTACTGGTAAAGTAGGAAGGAAAAGGAATAATGTAAATAGCTTTCTCAGTCACAATCATGGAATGGCAAATCATAAGATTTTTTATCCCTCATAATTGTGTGTCACTTTTTCATTTATGCAGGTAGATGTATAAAGATATGTAGGTACATAGATATACATGTGTAGATTATATATCTTTATATAAAGAGAGTATATTATCTGCATGCTGGAGACAGAGTAGGGTGATGATACAAATCATTCTGATTCAAAAAGGTCTGAGAACCAGAGAGTCAATAATACAAATTCCAGTCCAAAGACAGAAGAGGACAACGTAAGATATTATAATATAAAAATTGAAGGTGAAAAAAGTGACAAATTCCTCCTTCCTCAGACTTTCTTTTCTTTTCTTTTTATTGCATTAGGAATTGAATCTACTGATGCTTTACTGATGCTATGTTCTTAGTATTTTTTTATTTTGAGACAAGGTTTGCCTAAATTGTTTAGTGTCTCCCAACCTCAGACTTTTTCTCTATTGGGCCTTTCAAATTCCTCCTTCCTCAGACTTTCTTTTCTTTTTTTTTTATTGCATTAGGAATTGAATCTACTGATGCTTTACTGATGCTATGTTCTTAGTACTTTTTTATTTTGAGACAAGGTTTGCCTAAATTGTTTAGTGTCTCCCAACCTCAGACTTTTTCTCTATTGGGCCTTTCACTGGATTGAAAGATGCCCACCCACATTAAGGAGAGTTATATACTTTACTGACTTTACTCATTTAAATGCTAATCTCATCCAGAAACACCTTTATAGATAATCCTATTCACTGGGAACTTTGTGGCCTACTCAAATTGATACACAAAAATAACTAACCATTGCTTTTTGCAAGTATAGCTCTGAGAGAGATATTTGGTATTGTCTTTGCACTTGAAGAAAGTGACCAAAACCTGGCAGGGTTATATCATTCTTTATCATAATTGTAAACTGCAAAAAAATCCAAAGTACCATAACCTTGACAAAATGAAGGGAAAAAGTGAAAAACATTCTCCTTAAAATATATGAGATTTGCAAATATTCAGTGCTTCAACACTACTTACATATTATTCTGTGTTTTCTAAGAAGCAAATGCCAAGATGGGATTAAATGTTCAAGAATTTTTTAATGGGTAATTCCTGTGAGAAAACTATGTGGAGGGAGGCAGAGAAAGTTGTGAGAGACATCAGACCATGGATTATATTTTAAATAATAAGATATAATATTTTTGAAATTTTAGAAATACACCAAGACTGTTGTGTGGAGAATTAATTGGTAACCTGTAAGAAAACTAGTTAGAGAAACACTAGTTAGGTTATTCAATCTGCCAGTAAAGAACATGTGTATTATTGCAATGTCTATTTTCTCTTCGATTATATTTGATGATATATCTTTGTGATTTATTTTTATTGTTAACCTTTTCTTATTTCAATTTATTTTAGGAATATCTCTTATAAATAATATAGTTATTATTCCTAGTCAACGTAAGTGGTTTTATTGTTATAGACTATTCTTGTTTTATTGTTTTAATTCTCTTACCTTCCATATACATGTTTTACTATCTCTGAATGTATATCAATTGGTTTATTTCTTGTGTACAGGCCACTGTCTTATTTCATAGATCATACTTTTTGCTTAAAACTGTATATATTAAATAATATTGTATAGCAACTGTGGAAATCAGAGCCTTATCTCTCCTAGGAGTGTTTTTGTTGTTTGTTTCAATAGCCTTGCAAACTAATTCTGTAATTTTTTTCTTTTTTTTCATGGAAGCTAGCTGAATCCTCTGCTCAGTTAGTTTATAAGTCAACAGATGACTGGACAAAGATTTCCTTCAATGACTGAAACCAACATTTTTTTAGTTTCTGGTGAAGGGCACTGTTTGTATTGGGGAATTCTTTTGATATTCAGTCAGTCAGTTTAAAAAAACCTAAGCTTTACTTTTCGGCTTGCACAAAACTGCAAGTTTATTAAAATTTTGGAGCTTTGTATTTTCTCAGGTTATCCTAAACATGCACACAGTTGGTGGTACATGCTGAGCCCTGCACATGTATGTGATTTATTAGTCTTAAGAATATGCATAAATATTTCAAAGCAACTTGAGCATCTCATTCCTCAATTTTTATTTTAAATGTTTGGTTAATATTTTCATTAAATTCACCATATCAGTAGCCACAAAATTAAACAATTGCCTGCAATAGATACTGACACCCCACTATCAGCCAGCTAAAACATTTTTACATTTTTACATTGGACAAATTCAGAATTTGGCCAAATAAAGACAAACAGAGTCTTCAAATGAACCACCAGACTAATAAAAAAAATGTAAATTTCTTGGGAATGAGTCTTTGAAGGAGTTCTAACCACATCTGTCCCCTGGTGTTTTCTAGGCTGTTATTTGTCAAGGCATGGTAATGGCCATTGGGAAAAGAAAAAAATTAAAATACCCCCCAAATACTGATTTACTGATATCCAGTTGTTTAACATTCCATAGACTGATGTACAACAATGATGAATTTTCAAATGTCTTTAAAAGTATTATTTTACAATTTTTTTCCTACCATTTTTCTCACTGCTTTTAGGGAAGTGAGAAATTTAGGAGTTGTTTATTCCACTTTTTGCTGATGCCAGCTGCATTTTGCTATATAGATTATTCTACAATTTTCCTTCAAATGTGTGTGTAAATTATGTTAATGAACACATAAACAAATTCAGTCCTCCATATCCAAGTTCTGCATATTTGTAGATTTAACCCATAGAAATTGAAAATATTCAGAAAAAAAAATTGTATGTATGCTAAATACATGCAGATTTATCTTCTTGTCATTATTCCCTAAACAATACTGAATAGCAACTGCTTATATAGCATTTACATTGTATTAGCTATTGTATGTGATTCAGAGATGATTTAAAGTATGTAGGAGGATGTGCATATGTTATATACAAATACTATGTGATTTTGTTTGAGGGGCATGAGATTCCACAGGTTTTAGTCTCCATGGAAGGTCCCAGAAACTGTCCTGCACTAATATCAAGTAAAGACTTTATATAATACTTCCGTTTTTAATTTATATTATTACATTATTTCCTTATTGTTGCTATGGCAAATTGCTACACACTTCTATGATTCAACAAGAAATGTATTCTCTTACAATTCTGATTGCAGACCACTAACATCAAAGTTCTGGCAGAGCTATGTTTTTAGAAGACTCAGCAAGAAAGCTGTTACCTTTCCAACTTCTAAAAGCCAGTTATATTTCTTGGTCAAAGCCTCCTTCCTCCATTTTAAGAGCTAGCAATGCCTGATTGAGGCTTTTTCACACTGCATTACTTTGACACCATAGTAGAGTCAAATTTGCTGCTGACTTAACTCCAATAGGCACATTTGTGATTTCACTGAACCCACTCAGACAATATAGGGCACTTTTCTCACTTTAAGATCATTAATATAAGCACAATTGCAAAGTCTCCATTATCATGTTAGATAATATATTCACATATTCTGAGGATTAGAACATGAACATCTTTTTGGGATCATTATTCAGCCTACCACAGTAACTTTAAGATTCTAAAATTATTTCTATTTTTCCAATAGGACAATGTCATATAAGTTCTTTCTAATTAAGATTAATCATTTGACATATAGTTTTCTATTTCCTGATACCTTAACCTGGTCTTTTAATCCCACAAACAGCTTAAGCTTTAATAATATTTAGTCCCAAAGTTATAATTAACAGATTTTATTTAACATTGTATACCTTTTCTTTTAATAATTGGTTGTTACATGCAACTACAAAAAAAAAAAAAACTACTTAGCGCAGCTGTATGTAGAATAAAAGTTAGAATCATCTCTATCACTCCCAGAGCCCTAAATCCCAGGATTTATATCAGTCATCATTTTTTTATAATTCTTTTAATGAATTTTCACTATAACATTAATAAATGTGTTCATATTTTATTTATTGATATATTAATTCAAATCAGCATGTACTCTACCTTTGTTATTAAAAATAATTATTGGTGTACACTATTTTTCTCCCTTCCTTCTCCTTTTAACCTTATTTTCAATTCTTTTTTTATAATTTAATAGTTTTATAATTTTAATGTTGACATATAGTTTTTCAAAATAAATTTTAGATTAAATTAGACTTAAACCTGCCAAGAAGTTGGAAAGATAGTTCTCTATAATCTCATAATCAGTAGCACTACTGTTTATTATATTATTAGTATAATACAGTTGTTATAATGTTGAACTAGTCTTAATCTCTAATTATTAATTAAAATTCATAATTTATTTTCATTCTTTTATTTGTGCCTAATTTTTATTCTCTCCAGGAACCCACCTAGAATAGCATAAGAGTTGTCCTATTTCCTTTGGTTCTTCTTGGCAGTGATGCTTTTTCAGATTTTGCCCTGTTTTAGACGACCTTGATGATCTTCAGGAGTGTTGGGTAGGTGTGATTGTCTAGAATGTCATTCAACGAGGATATTTAAAATATATGAATTTTAAACTGAAATGATGTTGCCGATTACTGGGGGAAAAGAATGGAGCTAAACTGCCCTTGTCAACATCAAACCATGCCAAAGGCATGCGCAGCCCGCATAGCTTCTAGCTACTTCTGGTAACTGTGATCTCCCAGCTGAGGAGAGATTTATCAAGTTTTTTTTTTTAAATGCAATTACCCTTTTTTTCTTTCTCCCACACAATATTCCTTGAAAATAAGTTGTGTAAAGTTCAAATTCAAAGCTGAGCTGTTATCACTCAATTCATTCAAGGTAGAGTAATATGCAAATTTTCTGAGATTTCCTGCATGGAATGTTTGGCTATTATTTATTCCCCTTGATTTGTATATGCAATCATTTACTTAAGTCAATTATTTGAGATTTTCTTTTCTGATATATATTTTAATTCTAGAAATTTATCTCTGGGTTTGTTTTCTTCTATATCCACAAAATTTGATAAATTGTATTGTCATATGAAATTATTTCAAAATATATTTAAATTTTTCATGAGACTTCTTTGAATCTTGTATTATTTGTAACTGTGTTGTCTAATTTCCAGGTGTTTGGACTATTTTCTAGCTCTTTTCCTTCACTGATTTCTGATTTAATTCCATTTTGAGCTGACAATATAGATTGAATAATTTAAATTCTTTAAAGTATGTTAGGATATGTTTTATGGACCAGAATTCAGTTTATCTTGGTGAATGTCCCATGCAAGCTTGAAAAGAATGTGTATTCTACTGTGTGAGATAAAATATTCTATAAATGTCACTTAGATCAGGTTGATTGATAGGGCTGTTCAAATGATGTATATTCAAGAGATGCTGCCTGCTTAATCTAAAAATTACTGAGAAAAGTGTTGAAATCTCTAACTATAATAGTTGATTTATCCATTTTCCTTTCAGTTCCATTTTTGCCTCATGTATCAGGCAAACAATATTCTGTTGACTTCCTGGCTAAGGGATCCCTTATATTTAAGATTGTTATGTCTTCCAGTACAATTGATCCTTTAATTTTTATGTAACATATATCTCATAATCTTCCTTGTTCTGAAGTCAGACTTTTATGAAACTCAAATACTTATTATAGATTTCTTTTGATTAGTGTTAGCCTAGTATAATATATCTTTCTTTTAATGTACATTTACTCTGTGGACTATTTTTTCCTCATCAATAGCTTTACAATAACCAAAAACCTCTACATGTTAACTAATGTTCAGTTGATAAAGATGCTGCTTACTCAAAGTAGTTAATCTTATCCACTTATTCCTTCTCAATTTCTCTTCTTTTACATAGATCAACATTTCTGACCTATATAATTTTTATCATTACTGGAGAATATCTTTCAATATTTCTTGCAGGTCATGTCTACTAAATTCTCATGTTTTGAGTTGTTTTTTATGTATCTGAAAACATTTGTTATTTTTGAATCTGAAATTATAGTTTAGTGTGTTTTCCCCCAAATGATTGATGATTTAACTTTGGTTTATTCTGTTTAAATGTTTTCTTATAGAAATCCACTATATATCTTATCTTTGTTCTTCTCTTGGTAAAGATACCCACTGCCACACATTCTGGCTTTACTCAAGAATTTCCTTTTGTGTTTCATTTTATGCAATTTGAATACTACATATCTATGTATAATTTTTGTTTTTGTGATTGTTTTGATTTTGAAATCTATTCTGTTTGGTGTTCACTAAGCTCTCTTGATCTGTGGCAGATGTCCACCATTATTTTGGCAATTTTTAAAAATTATTACTATATAACATATCTTCTCTGTTTTACCATCTTTTGTTTCATATTGTAATATACATGTATTTAAATTTTTGAAATTGTTCTAGACTTCTTGAATACTCTGTATTTTTACTTTTTTTATTTCTTGGTATTACATTGTAGGATATTTCTTTTGACCTATCTTTAAGTTTACTGATTCATCCTATATGCAGTGTATTTCTTATAATTTATATTTCTTCCCTTATATTACCCAGAGAGTCTTGAAATATGATCATCTTTTTTCATTTTTAAACTTTAAAATCCTTCTTCTAATAATTCCAATTATATCTGTGCCATCGTAATTTTATTACAATACTCACTTTGTCTTTAAAATTTTTATTGTCTTTCATCATAGCTTATAATTTTTTATTTTTTAAAAAATGCACTGTTACCAATAGTCACCCTGTTGTACAGTAGCACATTGGAACTTCTTAATCCTATCTAACTGTAACTTAGTCCCCATTGATCTACCTTTTCCCATCTCT
Organism: Spermophilus citellus; assembly: GCF_964194105.1. Taxonomy (NCBI): domain Eukaryota; kingdom Metazoa; phylum Chordata; class Mammalia; order Rodentia; family Sciuridae; genus Spermophilus; species Spermophilus citellus. The sequence continues at coordinate 92,545,540 of NC_138197.1, read as the reverse complement.
CCCTACTCATTACTCACCCATCCTCTGGTAATCATCACTGTCATCTATGACATCATCACTTCTTTGAGATCAACATTTTATATTCCACATATGATTGAGATCATGTGAAACTTTTCTTTATGTGCCTGGCTTACTTTACTTATTATAATCGCCTTCAGTTCTACCCATGACAGGATCCCATCCTTTTCAGTGACTGAATAGTATTCCATTGTGTATATATACCACACTGTCTTTCTCCATTTATCAGTTTAAGGACATTTAGATTGATTTAATTTCTTGGCTATGGCAAATAGTTCCAGAAATAAACATAATGATGCAGATGTCTCGTTGACAAACTGATTTCATTTCCTTTGGATATATGCCCACTAGTGATATTGCTAGATCAAATATATGTTTACATTTTTTGAGTATCCTACAGAATGTTTTTATAATGATTAAACTAATTTATATTCCTACTAATCATGTGTAAAACTCTCCTTTTTGTCCACACATTTGACTATCTTTGCTGTATTTTTTTACCATAGTCCTTTTAAGTGAAGTGAGGTGATACCACATTTCAGTTTTGATTTTCATTTCCCTTATGACTAGTGATGTAGTAATATATATATATATATATATATATATATATATATATATATATATATAGGCCAATTGTATATATGTTTTTAAAGAAATGTATATTTATATTTATATCCCACTTTTTAATCAGGTTATTAATTTTTGCTTTATATTTTTGGAGTTCCTTATATATACTAGATAGCAATGTTTTCTAAGATCTTAAGTGTGCTGATATTTTCTCCCATACTGTAAGTTGTCCTTTTAGTCTCAACTGTTTTCTTCACTAGGCAGAAGCTTTTGAAATTGATTTGATACCATTTTTCTATTTTTAGTTTTGTTCAACATACTTCTAGACTCTTGTCCAAAACTCTCTTGCCCATTCTAATATTCTGAAGCATTTCTCTTGTTTTTTTTTTTTTTTCCCCTAGTGGTTTCACTTTTAAAGACTTACATTCAAATTACTGATTCATCTTGAGTGTTCAATGTTTTAATGGGTCTATATTCCAAAGCTATGGCATCTACAAGTGTTTCTTGAGTGCCATAAGCATTATTAACACTACCCTCCACTCCCTTCCGTTTCCTTAGTGTTCTATTTATTTCCTTGATCTTACCGATATAGATGAATTTTTTCTTTCTTTGATAAGAAAAAAAATAATGAAGAACAAGTGAGTAGGAGTGAGTCCTTCTTCCAAACTCGAAAAAGGATTTGAGAGTGTTTTCACATAGAGAGTAAAACACTGTTATAGAGAAGACTGTAGCTGTATTGTATAATGATTGATTAGTCTTCCCCTTCCTTGGGCATAGTCACTAGGGCTTCCTTATTGATTAGTCTGTATGAAATATGGGAATATGTAAAGGTAAATCCCATGGTTGTGGTACCTGTGTGTAATTGTGACCACAAGGACTTTGAAATTCTCAGGTTTATCCACTGTCAACCACCAGAAATTCATCTAAGTTACCATTTAAGGATTCTTATGGTGTATGGGGTTTTATTCAGCTTTATCATCATTGTGACCAAAAGACCTAACAACAACAACATAGAGGGATAAGAGTTACTTAGAGCTTACAGTTTTAGAAGTCTCTATCCACAGATGACTAACTCCATAGCTCTGGACCCAAGGTGAAGCAGAATATGGTGAGGGAAAGGCATGACAGAGGAAAAAAAGCAGCTCAGGTGATAGCCAGGAAGTAGAGACATCTCTGCTTAGCAGGGGCAAAATATAAACTCCAGAGACATATCTTCGGTGACCTATCTCCTCCATCCACACCCTACCTGACTACAGCTACTCTCCAGTTAATCCATATCATACAGACTAAGTCACTGATTGAATTAAGGATCTGATACACTCAATGATTTCACTTCTGAAAATTTTTGCATTTTCTAATACATGAACTTTTGGGGGATACCTCATATCTACACTACAACATATGGTTTATGCGGCTTTTCTTTCATCTAAGCAGATTTCTTTTTTTAATTGACTTTTTAAAATATGACAGCCAAATGCATTAAAATTCATATTACACATATAGAACACAATTTTTCATATCTCTGGTTGTATATAAAGTATATTCACACCAATTCATGTCTTCATATATGTACTTTGGATAACCATGTTTGTCTCTTACATGCAGCCATCTTTCAGATTTCAGAGTAGAGTTTGTTTGTGACCTTAGTTATCTCAGAAGTCCAAGAAAAGCCTTTGATTTTCAGTTCATCTGGATGAACTGAATTTTTCTTAATTCAGGGAGTGATATCTGTATCAGTTTAATCCTCTATAAGTTTAAACCTTCATAAGTTTAATCCTCTCTTTTTTATAATATAAGTTGATTTTTACTGATTTCACATTTTATGACCTAAAGCATTGTTATCCTTACCTTTACCTTCATCTTACCATCTATTATGCTTTGCAAATTGTGTCAACTACTTTGTGCTATAAAACAACTTAAAGGCAGAAGGTTTTAGAAGTCTCAGTCCATGGTCGACCAAGTTCATTGCAAAAGCATCATAGTGAAAGAAATTGTCTCAGCTTATGGCAGCCAGGATTCAGAGAGACAAAGAGATCCTTTCAGGGCACACCACCAGGAACCTACTTCCACCAACAAGGTTATACCTTCTTGTAATCTATTCAGATACAGAGTTAGAGAACCCTTGTAATCCAGTCATTTCATTGCTTAACATTGCTGCACTGCTTAAAACACAAGTTTTGTGGGAACGTTTAAAATCCAAACATATATACACTCACACAAATACACATTCACACATATATACATATATCGGGTCCTATACTCCCATTATTATAGCATTTGATTTGTTTTATAATGTTTTGTAATGTTACTTTTTTGTTCTATATATAGGTTATAAAAATAAATGATGTTTGTAATATTATACTAGCCACAAAATCAGGTAGTAAAATTGCCTATAGAGAAATCATACATTTATAGTTCTGTGTTATTAAAGTTATTTTACTTTGAAAAGAATGAGAATCTGTGAAGACTGAAATGATTCTTTTGCTCATTCTCAATCAATTCCTAAGATATTTTTATATTTTAATTTATTTCATATTCTAACACTGCATTTTTATACAAGTTATAAATTCACCTATGATTTTGTGTCTGTTTTCATATTATGTTGCTAAAATTATCATGTTTCAAATTAATTATTAAATGATAAGGTGGCAGATTAAATCTATTTTGTATTTTCCATTTTAAGGTTAGTTCCACTGTCTTGGATCAATGTTTTAGATTGCTATTTATTTATTTATTTATTTTTGTTTCTCCAGGTAAACTTTTCCAGTTTGGTAAACTTTTCAAGACACCAAATATGGCAAATATATATTTTCAGTCCCTCCAGAACCAACTACTGCTTTTGAAGTCTCTTTCTACTCCAAGGAACTGCCCACTGTGTACTGCATCGAAATAAACATATATCATCTTGCTTTCTTTTGGGCTTAGTCTGTGAGAAGTTCTGATAGGAGATCAGAGAAAGAGATAGGAAAGGTAAGGGTATATATTCCCAGTTTCCCTTCAAGGATTTCTCACTTGGGGATGGATATCTACTTTGACTTTAGGGCAGATAGAATTATTTTTTTTTACATGATTCTCTATTTACTGGTTTCATTTGTTTTATTAGGCAGGTTTTTTTTTTTCAGAGAAGCAGAACTTTGCACAAGATTATATAGATGAGATAGATACTATGTCTTTATTTATTTTTTGTTTGTTTATTTATTTATTTATTTTTGGTACCAGGGATTGAATTTAGGGGCACTCAACCACTAAGCCACATTTCCAGCCCTATTTTGTGTTTAGAGACAGGGTCTCACTGAATTGCTTAGAACCTTGGAGTTACTGATGCTGACTTTGAACGCACAATCCTTCTGTCTCTACTTCCTGAGCCACTGGGATTACAGGCCTGCGCCACTGGGCCTAGAGAGAGAGAGAGAGAGAGAGAGAGAGAGAGAGTGTTTTGAGAACAGACTGACATGATTATGGAGGCCAAAATGTTCCATTATCTCCTGTCTGAAACTGGAGAAGCAAGAAAGCTAGTGGTAAAACCCAGCTCAATCAAGAAGAGAGAGAATTCACCCTAACCTTGCCTGCGTTTCTATTCTATACACACATACATGTGATCTCCTTAAGTTTACTGTACAATGAAATCTCATTTGTGAGAATAAGTGTGGTTCTATTTTACTTAGAATCCTTACACACAAGCTCCCAGTGCATGTATAACAAACACCAAGAAGATCATGGTCTTCCATAGCTCATGGGACAACATCCCAATTCTTTGTCTATGTGTGCACTCTGAAGACAAATACCTCTGTGGTACACATGGAGACAGGGAGACTTGCTTGTATTGCTTTTCACAGGCAGTGCTTCTATCAGTTACTTGAGTATCTGCTTATATTCCCACCCAGTTTCAGACTGTGGCCTCTGGTTATCTTACGCATGAGCAAATGTACTTTTTCCCTTTTAATATTCTGATAGATGAAGTTTAATTCTGTAACATGGATTTATCTACACATCCTGCTCTTGTGAAGCAGTTTCCCTAACTGTCTTATTCTCTTAAAATGAAATGGTACTTGATATATGTAGATACCAACATTCACTCATACCAGAGGCTTGCATATTTCTTTCATTTTTCCCCTTTGTCCCCGATACTGGGGATTGAACCCAGAGGAACTTAACTACTGAACCATCTCCCAAACCCTGTTAATTTATTTTTTTTAAATTTTATTTTGAGACAGGGTCTTCCTAAATTGCTTATGACCTTGCTAATTGCTGAGACTGGCTTTGAACTTGCAATCTCCCTGCCTCAGTTTACTAAGTCACTGGGTATGCACCATCCCACCTGGCTAAAGGCTTGGCTATTTCTTGTTTTTACCTTTTGAGGTAAAAACAAGTCAGGTGTGAAAACAATAACCATATAATGCAATAATTTTCCAAAGCATTTATTGTTTCCTGAGAGTTACTATCAATACATGGAAGTAGAAAGATCACCAAAAAGGGAGAGAGGGTAGGGAATTTCATTTTGATATTTGGAACTCATGATGAAATAGTATCACCATGAAAGAAAACCCTGCCATGCTCATAAAAAAGTTTTTAGAAGTTGGAAGAAACTACTGTGTAGGCTCTAGTGTGATTCTATTCTATTCTATTTTCTATTCTGTTATATTTTAAATTTGGATAAAAATATGTAACCATATGGGCATGATGATGCACACCTGTAATCCCAATGGCTTAGGAGGCTGAGACAGGAAGATTGCAGCCAGCCTCAGCAATTTAACAAGGACATATCTCAAAATAAAAATATAATAATAGGGCTAAGAATGTGGTACAGTGTCACAGTGCCCTTGGAGTCAATTCCCTGTACCAATAAAATATATGTAACCTATTGCAGGAATGAAAATATGTTCTTAGATAGAACTAGAGGCACACATTTACATAGGGGCAATTTTCTCAGTTCAATGTATATATTCAAAATCTGGCACTCTCAGTTTAAAGGAATTCAATAGTTGAATGTGTTACAATATGAGTGCCCTAATAGCAAAGTATAGGAAAGAAAATAAGAGAAAATGGAAGACCCCATAATTATAATTTATCTGATATTTGAAAGAGATTGCTCAGAAATGTGGAGATCTTTGCCTCTTGTCTGGTACGGGGCAATGTCAGAGAGGATAAAGAGCGAGTCTCCACTTGTCCAGTGGAAATTGGAAGCAAAGCTAATCATTTCAGGAAGTCTCAAGGCAGCCTACGTTAAAAAAATAATAATAAAAGTAATAAAATAAATATTAAGCAAATTGTGTCCTAGAGAGAAATTCCACACCTATAATGAAAAAGTTTTTTTTCAATAACAGCAGCATTTATCTTTTTTTATTAAAATTGATTATCTTGTTTTTTTTATATGGATGAAAGTTTCAGGGTTTTCTTTGCATTGATTCTCAGTGAAAGTACTTAGTTCTACTAGATCTACCAAGTTTTCACTGCCATTGATCAATAAATATATTGGAATGAAATCAGTCAACTGAACTTCTCTCGACAGGTATTTATCTACCAAATTATATATGACATGGAAACTAAATGATTCAGTAAATTGCACTTCATCATATTCAGTAATATTGATTGATCTCAGAATAGTATCAATTAAACCTTTTTGTATTTTATCCTAAAACTAATTTAAATATAAATTTGGACTGGTCAAAATAATTCACATACTTTTCTTTAAAAAGGTAGATTATAAGTTTTGCTCCTTTGCACAGTGCTTTCTTTGGTAATTACAGGAAACTGAAGGAAGAATATGAACTCAATATTTTGAACATCTTATTAAAAAAATGATATACTAGAGGGCTACAATTAAACCTTTTCTTTTTCCATAAGTATCACTGGGAGAAAGACAATATCATTTATTTATTTATTTATTATTATTTTTTTTTAGAGTAAGAGAGAGTGAGAGAGAGAGAGAGAGAGAGAGAGAGAATTTTTAATATTTATTTTTTAGTTCTCGGCGGACACAACATCTTTGGTGGTATGTGGTGCTGAGGATCGAACCCGGGCCGCACGCATGCCAGGCGAGCGCGCTACCGCTTGAGCCACATCCCCAGCCCCGACAATATCATTTAATTACTTCTTGTGGTACCAGTCACTGTATTACTATCTTTATTTGTATGAACTAAATAAACTTAAAAATAAAGCAACAAAAATAAATATTAATTATTTTTGAGGTTATTTCCACTTTTTAATGAGACATTTGAAACTCAATAAACTTGAGAAACAGGCCAATGGTCACATATCGTGCTGTTGGCAGAATTAATCTCTATCTGATTCCAGATTCCAGACTGCCTTGTTCTCATTCTCTCTCTGTCTTTGCATATGCATGTTATGCTAAAAAAGACTGTGACTCAATTTTATCTAAAGCCAAAGGCAGACAGAGAGCCAGCACCAACAATTAAAATTGAGGTGCAAAATCGTGAGCTGACTACCACCTTAAAGTGACAAAAGAGAATTAAAATAGAATTTCACTGATTCCATTGATGAAATGGTGGATTATATTTCCTGTTTCGCAAAGATGGTCAGAGGAATTAGTGATTTCCTCTAATCAAGGATGCTTTGAGTAAGCTATGAAAAAAGTCCTACAAGTGACCCCAGAGGCCTGAGAGACCTTGAAACTGTGATCACACACACATGAGATAACCGAAGATGTGGATGGCTAAAAGGATGCATCATCCTTAATAACATTCCAGAGGCGAATGTTTTATAAGGATCAAGTGTGGCCCAGGTTAAAGAGAGAACTTACCTTGGAGCTGGTTCCAGAGAGAATTTCCCCCACAAAACCCCATAGAAAAGAAATAAACTTGACCAACAAGTTTTAAAGTCCTAAGCACCAGAGACTGAAGAGTTAAAAAAAAAAAAAAAAAAACTGTAGCCAGAAAAGAATCAGTAGTCATTAACCAGAAGTGTATATGACAACCCCTCCCCTGTTCAGATAATTCCTTAAGGGATCTTCAAAACCATATATATTGTAACTAATTCATTTTAAACACTCTAATCCCAGAGAAAGGATTCTTAGCAATGCCAGTTCAGCAATATAGCTCTAATTCCTTATCCTCCATCTTCAACTTCTTTCAACCTTAAAAATATCTGAAAGAATAGTTAACAACTAAATAGAGGAAGAGGATATAATCACAGTGAAAGGACAAAGATAAAAACACACATCTCTTTTTTCATCACATTATTCCCTCTCATTTTAGGCCATAATTAAAAGGCAAAAGAGGTTTTTGTTTTGTTTTGGTTTGGTTTGGTTCTTTGTTTTAACTGATACACAAAAGCATAAAAATGATGTTTTATAAGTAAGATAGCACATAATAATATTTCAATATGTATATACATTTCATGTTCAAATCAGGCTGAATATATCTGTCTTCTCAAATATTTATTTATGATGACACCTTTCAAAATTCTTTTTTCAAACTTTTTGAAATGTATAATACATTACTGTTAATTTTATCAGTTTACTGTGCAATATCACACCAGTGTTTTTTACTTCATAACCATTAATCAATATTTCCCCTATCTTTCTTCCCCTTCCTCTCCTGGTATTTGATAACCACCATTCTACTTTTAAGGGAACAACTTTTTTCCCCCACATATGTGTGAGATCATGCAGTATTTATCTTTCTATGCCTGATTTAGTTCATTTAACTAAAAGAACTTCAGTTCCATCCATGTTGCTGGAAATGCTTTTATTCTTTTTATGGATGAATAATATTCCATTGTGTATTTATACCATATTTTCTTTATCTATTCATCAGGGGATGAAAACTTGGGTTATTTTTATTTGTTTATTATTGCAAATAATTTTATAATAAACATGGAAGTGCAGATGTCTCCTCAACATAGTTGTATTTCATTTGAACATATAACTAGCAATATGATGGCTAGATCATATAATAGTTCAATTTTTAGTTTTGTAAGGAACCTCCACACTGTTTTCCCTAATGGCAAAAATAATTTATATTCCCATCAATAGTATCCAAGAGGAGAACAAATTAAAATGATGTTTTGATTTTTATTGCCATGTATGACTATACTCTAACTTCTCAAATGAGACAGTTTTTGTTGCTTGAAATAACTATAGAAACTTTAATTACCTGTCTAGAAAATTCAGAAATTATGCTCAAAATTTCATTAATTGATGAAGGAGAATTAGTCTCACAGATTTGATTCAAACTAGTGATTCCAGCTAGGGAGAAATACGGTGGTTTTTGTTCCATATTCCAATTCTACCTGGCCCAATTCCAGCACTATATTCACAATTCATTCATCATCTGTCACTCTTGATTAATAGATATATATCATTTATTCTAATCATTTACTCATATATTAAATAATTTCAGCTATGTGTCAAATAATATGGTAGGCCTTGGAAACATAAGACAGCTGAAGATATGAATGGAAGAGGAACACAAAATATATATAAAGATATAATTATGACCTTGTTTTATGTATGTACCTTACCTATAATAAAGAGGTTTGACCTAACCTTGTCTATTCAGGGATTCCTTGGAAAGTAACATGCAAGTTGAAAAACAATTAAGGAGTTAAAATACAATACTTTAAGATAGAAAGGAAGCTATCTGTAAAATTTGTAGGAAACATAGAAAACATGAGGAACTAAAGGAGGCACGGTAATAGAATAGAAGGGAAAAGCTAAACACCACAGGTCTTAGTAGGCTTAGAATATAACTTTTCTCCTAAAAAATAGGGTACTGGAAAGCCTCAGAAACATACACACTGAACAGCATAACATGAGCCATACCATCTCCCAAATGAAACAATTGTCAGGCTTAGAACTGAAAACAAAATTAAGTCCAAATCTTCTCTTTTTTAGAGTCTCTTTTTCTTGAGCCTATTAATTAGCTTAAAGAGATGTTCTCAAATTGCACCATTTTCAAAGATTTCTCTAATCTCTTGATCATTTCAGCAAATATGACAGGGTGGATACTGGCAATTAAAAATGCAATTACCATTTTTGTTGTGACAAAAAATAAATGTTAGCACTTCTATTTTTTGTTATTTAATGATTTCTAATTGCCCACTAATAGTATAAAAAATAAGTAATATCTAGACTAAGAATTAAGCAAAGGGAAAATGGAGTTACTATTTTTCCTTTCCTTTGCAACCATCTTTAAAATAAGACTAGAATTTATTGAAGTTTTGGAAGGGAAAGAGAACTTTCCCTGTTATTTGCAGAACTTAGATTTGTTAAATGAGGAGAGAGCTATTTGAAAAGTAAAAAGAAAAATGTGGGTTGTCTGGGGATATCCCTATATCTCAGAACATAGGGATACATGCATCAAATACATTGATAATTTGGGAGTTTCTAAAAATAGATTATTGCTACTATGCAACCCAAGTTAATAGTTTAGATATATTAAGTGTCAGTAGAAAAAAGTCTATTGTCCCTTGATGTGATCTTAAACCTAGTAATTTTTTAAATCTATATAATCACAATTTTTAAAATCACAGAATCTATTATAGGTATATAAAATCTGCACAAGTTTAAGGTTTGTTAAATCATTGAGATGCCCATTTCTCATTACTTAGAAAAAACTTGTGGAAGATTCCTAACATACCATTAGAAATAAATCAACAAATTCAATTAAATTCTCAAGACATACAAGCACAATCAATCCGCTGGTAATGATATAACACCATTTCATGAATGTGATTCATTTCTCATAATAATAAAAATCCCAGTGAACAATGGCTATGTTGGTTAGAGAACTATATTTGAATATCTACTAAATTAAGATGAATGTTAATTAAAGTAGTATAAAATTAACATGCAAGCTGCATGCACATACATTGAATATTGTAACAATTTCATATGAATCTCTGATAGGGTACACTGTAGTGTTCTCAATAAGCTTTCATTAAATTAAAAAAATGAAGGGTTTAATTTTAATCATCAAATGGTTGAATTGAAAGATATGATCAAATATATAGTTTAGAAAAAAATAAAGATAGAATCTTGTAAGGGAGTTGTCTATTTTTGCCCAGTTAGAATAATATCATTTTGATTATACGTGGTAAAGGATTCCTCTTACTGAAATACTTGAATGAGCACATCAAAATCCTAGACTTAATGAAAATAACAAAAAAAAATTACCAAATGTAAAGTAAAAAAAATAGAGAATAATTCATGAAAATTCTGATATTCCAATATCTACTTCCAGATCATCCTTACTAAGAGTTTGATAGGGACCATTATCCAACATAATGAGACTATGGCTTTAGTGATTCATGTCCTTGGATTTTCCAAGTCAGTACTTTTTTCTTTTTTATCAGATGGCAGCTTTCTCCATTTCTACTATTCTAGGACACTACATTTCCAAGGCCTTTAGAATGGCTTAATATTATTATTTGCAAATATTCTAACCTCAATTTAATTATAAGCCAACCAATTTAAATATAGAAATGCGCTTACCACACATAAATTCTGTAAACTGCTGATTTCCTATTTTATTTTTTAAGTAAAAAAGCTGCCTAATCCAGGAGTTCTTTACATTTCTCACCTGAAAATACTGAATCTGAGCTTTTTTTATTCTTTTATAAACATCCTTGGTAGTAAAATTTTCTTCATGCTCAGAATCAGAACCAAGAATTTCTTAATGCCAGGAGAATCTCTGGGTGTAGTGGAGATTGCTAAATGTCCGCCTAAATCCATTCTTCTCTTTTTTAATAGTGGACTTCTTTGAAGATTAGTTCAGCACATGACCACCTCTCTGAAGTGTGTGTGTGTATATATATATATATTATATATATATATATATATATATATATATATGTGTGTGTGTGTGTGTGTGTGTGTGTGTGTGTGTGTGTGTGAGATTAAATTATATGTAAAGTATATAAAACAATAAGACTATCTAATGGGGGCCAGGCATGGTGGCACATACCTGTAATGCCAGCAGCTTGGGAGGCTGAGACAGGAGGATCATGAGTTCAAAGCCAGCCTCAGCAATGGCAAGGGGATAAGCAACTCAATGAGACCCTGTCTCTGAATAAACTACAAAATTGGGTTGGAGATGTGGCTCAGTGGTTGAGGGCCCCTGAGTTCAATCCCCAGTACCAAAAAAGAAAAAAAGAGAGAAAGAATATCTAATGGACTTAAAATACAGAAATAAAGTTTACAATAATAGCATGTCTTATGACATTGTGAATGTACTTAAAATATGCTAAGTTCCAGGAAGCAGTGAAAGTAGGAATTCATATTAAGCTTACATAATTCAAAGATGAAAAACAGTTTTTAATTAGTAAAATGTAATCAAAAGATCCACACTTATTATACTATCCTAGGTAAATTATGAAAATGTTAAAAATGAGAAATAAATAATGCAAAATAATTATCAGAAAAATATAGAAGTCCTTATATATTTCCATGAATAAAGTTCAAATTCATAAAACAAGATGAACTCCAAATATTGCCCTGACAGTAAAATCTCCTCATCTACTAAGTTAATGGTTAACTTAAATATCTTTCTATTTATATCTCTAGAATATTAACTATATATTTATTCAAACTTAGAAGAAAAATTAAATAGAATCTCTTCAGAAAAACAAATATATATGAAAGTTAGCTAATATATCACATAGAATGTTTGTTCAAATTAGAGCAATTAGAAATGCAGAGCTAAGTTGGAGCTTATTTTCAGAGTATCGATTATTTGATAATCTTAGAAGCCACTCTAGGCAGGTTAAAATAGAACCAAGTTTGCAGATAAAAAAAATAACTACAGTAATTTAATTTAACTGCCCAGAGTTACTTTTACCCTGAAAGACATAAATGTCAAAAGTAACGGTTATTTTGTCCTTACTCTTTGCTATCTGGGAAGTGGATACCTTGTTCAGTGACTACTTGACAGATTGCTGGGTTTCTTGATGCCCCGAGAAGTAGTCTGTTTCCCCCAGGCCTACTGCTGGTAAACTGGCACCAATCAATCTCCCGTTTCCATTTTACTGTCACTTTTTATTACAGGGAACTCTTACATTTCCTTGGTTTTCAATTAAATTTTTTAAAAAAAAAAATTTCTTTCGGTTACACACTTAGAGTATACTTTTTCCTCGTCTCGGTTTATTTACTTCTCTTCCGGGCCATATCATTTCCTTCTAACAATCCAATTCAGAAATCAAAACTGTTCTTTTATATATTTAGGAACCTATAAACCTATAAATATATTTTTAAAAATCCTTAAAAGTACTCTGCTCTGCACTTAGTTCTCTCATCTTCATTCATTATCAGTTCATTATTTACCACCTAAACCATGAGTATTATTAATATGTCCATGAAAAAATATATAAGAATTGATACATTCAAATGTTTTATCATTCAAAGTTAAAACACAGGCCATGTATTTCAAAGATGGTAATCAAAATATTGGTAGAAAATTGACTTTGAATTTAAAAAAAAAACTTTTTAAAAGTGAGCATGTAGGGCTGGGGATGTGGCTCAAGCGGTAGCATGCTCGCCTGGCACGCGTGCGGCCCAGGTTCAATCCTCAGCACCACATACCAACAAAGATGTTGTGTCCGCCGAGAACTAAAAAATAAATATTAAAAATTCTCCCCCTCTCTCTCTCTCTCCTCTCTCACTCTCTCTTTAAAAAAAAAAAGTGAGCATGTAACTAGATAATATTTGAAGTTACTCATTTGCATTTCCGCTTTCTTTTCTATCTATTCCCTTTCAAAAAAGAGGAGGAAGCTCTATTCATCAGTGGAAATATGTAGCCAGAGTTTAACTAGAAGTCCTCAAGACTTTATTCACATACTCCCCAGGAAATTCTAAAATTATTGAAGAAAAGATAATTTCAAGAGTCTTTCTACACAAAAGAAACAAGCAATAAATTCCCCAAAGGTGGAAGAAGTAGAAAGTTCAACAACTGGATGAGAGACAGCATTTGGTTCTTGGATTCTAGGCAGCCTCCAAGGAAGGAAACAAACCCTGAGAGAGAAAATAACCAGATAGTATATCTAAGAGAAAGAGACCAGGAATTCCAAAGTCATAAAAAAAAAAAAATCCCCTCAGTCCAGTATTGACTGCAAACATCAGAACCAGCAATGCTCACGGAAACCTGCCAGGAGACACTGGCTATCTCAGTAGCAACCACACTGAGGTGGGAGAGGACACCCTTCCCCATATACCTTTGTTCTGGGTAAAATTTCAAAATCTTAGTCCATCCTTACAGGATGTAGAAGTCCAAGTATTATGACTTCAAATTTCTCTGTTTGCTAGGATGGAGGTTCTTCATCAAAATTAGTTTAACATTGAAAAGAAAACAAAATAAAAAGTGATATTTCTTGAATGCAAGGTCGTTGACTCTGATTTATAACTTACTACAAACCTCAAACCTTAGTTTTATTTCTTATCAAATTAAATGATACATACTTATATTCAACTGAACATCTTAATATGTAGAATAGGGACTATAGCTGTTAACATGCCAGGTGCACTTCCAGAATGCCTGTTAAAAATAATGATGCAAGATCATGGCTATACTGGCCATGATTTGATTATATAACTCTCTACACCTTCCTTTGAGGAGCTCCTACTGCACAAACTCTGGGTTTATCCATGTGACTTGCTTCAGCCAATGAGACACAGAAACCTGAAACATGATTGAAAATTCCTTATGGATTATGTCCTCTCTTGTTCCTCTTTGGAAATCTGGAACTTCCATGTGAAAATGGCAAAGATATCCTACTGGAGAACATGACCCCATGTTGAGCAGAGATGTGCTGACCTAAAGAAGATTTGTACACATCCACTAGACCACTGCCCATACCCAGCTTAGTTTTTCCCAGGCTAGAGAAACTGGTGAAACTAGAAGATCCATGCAGCCAACTCTCAGAAGAAGAGATAATACAATATTTTTTTATTTCAAGCCATTATATTTTGGAACAGATTTTACTCAGCTAACTGATATAAATTCTATTGTTACTGAAAAGTAGTTAATTATTGATAGTATTCTTTTTTTAAATTTTCAAACATCTAGGATTGAATGGTAAATTATATGGCCATCCTAATTAAAAAGTAAGAACTGATATCCCCAGGTGCAGTCAAAATCAATTTATTATATGAGGAATTTGAAAGGTCCCTGTATAACTTCTTTTCTCTTCATGAATTAAGAACTAATTAAGGGATAGGTGTAGAAATTAGACAAATGGAAATAAAAATATAAGCTTTGTCATTGGCAAATGCTCTTTTGGAAAATATGAATTAGCAATGTGGAAACAATGGGCTGGCTGACCCTTCACCTCAATTAAATTTACACACCTTGTGAGAGATAGAGTAGAAAAATTGCAGAATGATAGGGGCTATGTAATAAATCAAAATAAAATCAAAGAGGGAATATGGGGCCCATGTTTTAATTTGTGAATAACCAAAAGTTAATCCTAGTTCTGCAAACTGTGTTCCAATTAAAGATAACTAGAATTCTAATAAGAAAAAGCCTTTCATAAAAGCTGACTTGTTTATAACATTTGATTATATGATATGTTAGTTTCGTCTCCTTAAAAAAGGACATCTTATAAGGACATAAGCACTGGAAAATTCTCTAAGGTAGATAATACAAAGTCCAGGCAAGCAACTTTTGTTGTAGCAGGTGACATATACAATCTCTGTTCCTATTCACTTTACTTTGACAACTCTCACTCTTGTTTACACAAGATTGACTAGTTTGGCTCTGTATCTAGCCCATGCTGCTTTTTTGAACTTTGATGACCCTGCACTTTATTGGCTTGGCATAATCCAAAATAATTGCAAAACTCTTTGACATCATGCCACTGGGACACTAGGTTATCAATTTCCTAATTGTTCTTTTTAAAAAAAGTAAAGAACAAGTTTTTACTTGACAAGCAAGCTTCTGCTTTCTGTTTAATGTCATAATCAGCTTCTATCTGACATATTTCTTTAGCACACATGTCAGTCTATTTTGCTGTCTCATTGCTCTGCCAAACTGAAGCTAGTGAAATTTCCAGAAAATTTTGTATCAGTAAAAATAATTAACCTTTAATATTTCATTTTCCTCAGTCTTGAAGCAGCATTTGGTACTTTTGATACCTTCTTTCTCTCAGAGCTAGGGCTCAATGTACTTTTGATTTCCCCCACCTTAAAGCCATGACTTCTCAAATTTTCAGTTATTTGCAAAGGTAAACTCTTTTGATCCAACCTTATGTTTTTAAATATTTTCAGGACTCTGTCATAAGACATCTGTTGTTTCACTATGCTTAAATAATCTTCTTTATGCTCATAACTTCAGAAGGAGAACATCCAGATTTATCTTCCTATTCCAGACTTCTCTAAGTGTTAAGTGCTCATAAGTTAATATTTTTCCCCAAAGCAATGAAGACTCTATACATTCATAACTTACTTCACAAACTCGCCCAAACCTGATTTTTCTCCATTATTTCCACTTAGTAAATCAATTCATTATCCAGGCAGTTTTTAAGCTGGAACCTAAAAATTATCCTAAATACTTATTTATCTTGTACCCACTTAAAATTATTTTTATGAGTTATTAATCAAAACCATTTGTCACATTTTCCCTATGCCTGACTCCTTCTACTTTAATCTAATCCCAGTTACCAAAATAATGCAAATAACATTCTTATGAGCTCTACCAGCATTTTCCATCTCTATTTAATTATATTTTTATTTATGATTTTTAATTGTATAAGTTATTGTGGTAAGCATAATTCTAAAATGATCCCCATGATTGCTATAGCCTGCAGCTCCTGCCCTGTACATTGTTTGCCTTTAAGTTTTGAGAAAACCATGACCTACTACTGGTCAACAGAATATGACAACACAACAGGATTTTGCAAGCATAAATGCCTTAACAGGATTAATTGAGAGGAAAAGATTCTTGCATGGCCTGAATTACTCAGATGAAACCCACTTAAAAGGGTGGTTTAATTAAATTTAAGCAATTAAAAATTTCTGAGATATTTCTCACAGATTTGATGAACTAAGGGGGCATGTTGGAGAAGTCTATCTGGGAAGAAACTGAACAGCCTCTAGGATCTATGGATGGCTTCCGTCAATAGACAGGAAAAAGCCTGCTCCTTAGGGATGCATCTGCATGGAAACAAATCCTGCCAATAACCTTAGAAGACTGCAAGTGAATTCTTCCCTAATCAAACCTACAAATGAGAGTACAGCTTGAACAAAACCTAAACTGCAGCCTTGGGAACTGCAGCTAAGCAGAGAACTAGATACCTGATCCACAGAAACTATGAGAAAATCAGCATGTATTGATTTAAGTTTCCAGGTTTGTGGTAATTTATTATGAAATATAGCACCAATACAGTGATTGTTTCAATCTCCGTGAAATAGACGGAATAGCTCCAGGTTTTGTTCCAAAAATAAATACTCTGTTTCAAGGGTTTACCACAATACAAATATATTTTTCACTGAAACTCAGCAGGTTACATGATCTGGTACACATATGATCATTTCGACATTATGTATGAATAGAATCAATTCATTCATTATTTGTAACACAAAAGGCAGAATATATGGAAAGGATGATTCTTGAGAAAGCAATCATATGAGCAAGTCATATATTTAACCACAAAGGAGGTTATTCCACAAAGGATGATAGAGAAAATGAAGAGCAGGAGGATTTAGATGCACACAATAGAACAATTTAATTATATCGCATAACATCAGGTTGAGGAAAAAAAAAAAACAAGGATATGAAGGGATGAAGGGGTTAGTAGATGTGGAAAGATGAAAA
Organism: Spermophilus citellus; assembly: GCF_964194105.1. Lineage (NCBI taxonomy): Eukaryota > Metazoa > Chordata > Mammalia > Rodentia > Sciuridae > Spermophilus > Spermophilus citellus. The sequence goes on along the minus strand of NC_138197.1, from coordinate 92,528,192 downwards.
ATCAATGGAGGTACCAGCATGATTGAGAAGTTACCAGACTAGAGTACAAGAGATACTTATCTGGAATTATGAGAAGCAGTGCCCAGAGAAGTTGATGTTTGAAATTGAGACTTATAGAAGTGGTAACAGATATTGATAATGACAAATTTGACAGCAAAGGTGTGATGACTGAGGAAGAGAGTGGAGTGAAAGACAAAGATGTTTGAAGTAAGGAAGCCAGCAGGATCAGGATGCATCATCAGAATGGATCAACTCCTCAAGGACAGTGCCAGTAAGAGTGGCTGAGGGAGGCTGGTACACTTACTCAAACCACAAGGAAATAAGGATTGGGATCATGAATAATGGTAACACAGATGATATAATGTGATATAATCTGATAACATGTTCTTTAGATACCATTGGACTTTTTTGTTTTGCTTTGTCTGTTTCTTTTAATTATTAGATTTTGCCTGGCCTGGGAATGGTAATAATGAATTTCTTTTATCTCAGAGTTCAGTTTTATGAAAGGTATAGGAGAGATAAAATCCATTTCTTGAGATAGCTGCAGGAAGATCCTGGGGTCAGATATCTCATCAGAAGTCTTCATAGGTCAGTCACTTCTCACAACTCCTAAGTTATTGATCTTGAAGCCATCAAGGGAGTGTTCGCAACAGGAACACTGTCTTAATTCAGGTCTTTACTAATCTTCTTTCATATTTCAAAAGGTTTTTAATGATCTCCTGTTCCCATTCTTCTCTCCCCCAGAGATATCTCTCTCCGCAGCCAGAGAGACCAGTCTATAGTGAAAGCAGTAACTAATCACTTCCATATAAAAACATTAAATTATTCCCTTAGAAGACAGAATTAATTTCCATCTCCTTAGATGAGCATAGTCCTCCAAGCTTCAGCTATTCTGATATTATCTCCTTTCTCTTCAGTCACTCATCACTTAGCTCTGATAGCATCTCACTAACAGTGCCTTACTCCTTTATGTCCACATTAGACAAAACTCACTTTTTTTGGGGGGTAGGGTACTAGAGATTGAACTCAGGGGCACTTGGTCACTGAGCTACATTCCCAGCCCTATTTGTATTTTATTTAGAGTCAGGGTCTCACTGAGTTGTTCAGTGCCTCAAATTTGCAATCCTCCTGCCTCAGCCACTGGGATTACGATATGCACCATTGTGCCTCGCTTAACTCACTTATTTTTGTTGTTGTTTGGTTGTGGATCTGGGGATTGAACCCAGGGCCTGGTGCATGAGAGGCAAGCACTCTATCAACTGAGATATACACCCAGCCCTAACTCATTTTTAACTCATGAGTGACTTCATGAAAATTCTAAGAAGCATTGAATCCTTTTTGCTGATGTAGTCCTTTGGAAATGGTATTTGGCCAAGCAGATTTTTGAGAATCTGAAGACGCTTCCTTACTGTATGTGGATCTAGCTCCTGGGTGTACCAGGAGAACCACAGGGGACCTGATTGCTTTGAGTACAGCTCGACTGTCTGCAGAGATCTCAAAAGCAATAATAAAATCAAAAGATTTAATCAATTTATTATCCCTATTTCCTAGCAATTCTAAACATTATTAATGGAAAACTATCTTCCCTAAATCTTTTTCCTAATATTTTAAACAATCACTACAATTATTCTTTGGTTTTAATCATACACATGCATGCACAACTACACACATATAGGTGTATGTGTGTGTTTGTGTATGTGTGTGTTTGTGTGTGTGTATACACTGATGTCTGATATTTAAGAGTCAGAATTTAAAACATAAAATTTACTATGATACCCTAAGGAAGTGACCAAAAACAAGCTTTTGTTTATTTGCCTATAAAATAAGGTTAGACTATAACATTTTGTAAGTGTTAAATGAGATAAATGTGCAAAACATTTAATACAGTGCAACATTTAATACAGCATAAATGATGTGTGTTTGCTTTTACTATGACCACTTAGATTCCAAAAGTATTAGTCCTTAGGGATCCAGATATAGAAAAGAAAGGGTTTCTCTTTAAAAACTTTTTCTAAGATAGGCAGCAGGTAAACAATTAATAGCACAGTGTGAGCAAAGAATGCATATATGCAAATACAGTAGCAACTGCCAAAAGAGAATGGTCATTTCTGCTCAAGATATAAGAAAGGAGAAAATTTACAAGGAGGTAACTCATACAAGTTATGAGAAGTGAGTAAAATTCAAAACAGCCTCAGGAAAATAAAACTATCCTCTGTGTATGACAATTCAGGTCATGGCCATACAAGGGTGTCTAGCTATGGTTATGCATCTGGGTTGGAATCAACACATGCTCTGGCAAGTCTTTTTTTTTTTTTTTAAGAGACAGTGAGAGAGGAGAGAGAGAGAGAGAGAGAGAGAGAGAGAGAATTTTTTTTTAATATTTATTTTTTAGTTCTCGGCGGACACAACATCTTTGTTGGTATGTGGTGCTGAGGATCGAACCCGGGCTGCACGCATGCCAGGCGAGCGCGCTACCGCTTGAGCCACATCCCCAGCCCCGTCTGGCAAGTCTTGTGTCCTTATATTATACATTGCTCACAAAGTTTGAAAGAATATCATTACGTAATTTGCAAAAAAAAATGCTTTAGAGATATGTCACATAGCCCTAGATGAGGGGAAGGCAATAAAATTAGGGTCAGAAAGAAAAGGATTAAAGATGTAACAGCATATACCAACATGGCATATTCATAAAGTATGATAAATACCTAGAGTGTGTGGTTAAATTTGGAGAACACAGGAGGACTTGGCGTGAGCACACTTTATATACAAATATATGAAAAATTGTGCTCTATATGAGTAATAAGAATTGTGATACATTCTGCTGTTGTGTATTTAAAAAATAAAATCAATTAAATAAAAAATAATAAGTATGTAAACATTTGAAAAAAAAAACATCAATTGCTTTGTGGGTAAGCAATGAGACCTCAGAAATTTGACTTTTATTGTCAAAGCTTTGGAGAAGCCTTAATTAGTTTAAACAAAAGATGATGAGACAACATCTTCAACGTCCAAGGTTCTCTGTCCATAGTATAGAAAATGAAACCATCTCCATGGGCGAAGAGATCCATATTAGCCCATCAAGCTACTTAAAAGGGACAAAGGAAAAATGGAAGGGAATTCAGGAGGAAAAATACTAGGAATGATAAACAAAGCCAGGATTTGTGGTGAACTCATCCCTTTCTCGGCCTTAAGAGTACCACAGAATTTGAGGAAAGTGTCCCAACCTCTGAATGTCTCTAGTGAAGCATCTGTCTCCCCCTGTCTCATAAGAGACTCCAGAAATTTCCCCATATGCCACTGGGCTGCCTTCTGACTGCTCTGACCAACAGTATATAACAAACTAATGCTATTCCAATTTTGGTCCTAGTCTTCAAGAAGAATGATAATTTCACTGTGTTACATCTTGGAATGCTGCCCTGGCAGAAAGTAGTCATAATGGAAGAAGTCTGACTGCTTGGAGGCCAGTTTGCTCTGAGGAAGCCAAAACTGGACATGTTGAGCCTGGTAATCACTGAAGAAGCCCTGTTAGGCACTTCAGCACCAGCAGATGCTGCATGGGGAACCCCTGAGGCCTGGGCATGTGGCCTCAGTTGAGTTTCTTAAACCTGCTCAGATTTTTTTTTTTTTTAGCTACCTCATGCAGCAAATATAAGCCACCAAGACTGAATTCTTGAATTCTCAATTTTATGTATAATGACATAGCTATTAAGTTGTTCACTTTGTAATGGTTTTCTCTGCAGAATAGCAAATGAAATAATTTTTCATTGATTTGTCTTTTTTTGTTTGTTTGCTTTTTTGACTAACTATATTATAAGCTCATGAATGCCAGGATTTACCTATCATTCTTATTAAGTATCACCATCTAATAGAATAATAGCTGGAAATACTACAAAATTAATTCTTACTGAGGAATAAGCAAAAATGAATTAAAAAGAGTTCTTCCCAGGATAGAATCTACAGCATTTGATAACTGATTGGACACAGTAGTGTATAATGAAGAAGACATGATAACCTCTAGGATTTTGATTGGACAACTTGATTAATAATGATATCACTAAAAGAAAAAAGAGAGCTTAGGAGACATAACTGGTTAGGAAATATAAGGTGATGAATTTGGTTTATATTCAGCTTCAGCCATAAGGACATCAGAGGAAATGGAAGACAGTGAGTTTGAATATCAGCAAATTGTATCTTTGATATCACAGTACTATTAATTCAATAAAGAGATACTAGTTTCAATCCCACCAGCAGTGTATGAGTGTACCTTTTCCCCCACATCCTTGCCAATACTTATTGTTATTGTCTTCATAATAGCTGCCATTCTGACTGGAGTAAGATGAAATCTTAGAGTAGTTTTGATTTTCATTTCTCTAATTGCTAGCAATGATGAACAATTTTTCATACATTTGTTGATTGATTGTATGTCATCTTCTGAGAAGTGTTTATTCGGGTCCTTGGCCCATTTATTGATTGGTTATTTGTGGTTTTTTTTTTTTTTGGTGCTTAGTTTTTTGAGTTCTATATATACCCTATAGATTAGTGCTCTATCTGATGTGGGAGGAGTAAAGATTTGTTACCAAGATGTAGGCTCTCTATTCACCTAATTGTTTCTTTTGCTGAGAAGAAAGTTTTTAGTCTGAGTCCATCCCATTTACTGATTCTTGATTTTAATTCTTGTACCAAAGGAGTCTTATTAAGGTAATTGGGGCCTATATCCCACATGATGGAGATTAGGGCCTACTTTTTCTTCTATTAGATGCAGTATCTCTGGTTTTATTCCTAGGTCCTTGATTGATTTTGAGTTAAGTTTTGTGCATGGTGAGAGATAAGGGTTTAATTTCATTTTGTTGCATATAAGATTTTCAGTTTTCCCAGCACCATTTGTTGAAGAGGTTATCTTTTCTCCAATACATGTTTTTGGTGCCTTTGTCTAATATAAGATAATTGTAATTTTGTGGGTTAGTCTCATATGGAAAGCAGTATGGAGAGACCTTGGAAAATTGGGATGGAACCACCATTTTTTCCAGCTATCTCTCTCCTCATTCTAAATCCAAAGGACTAACAGCACACTAAAGGGACACAGCCACATTAATGTTTATAGCAGCAAAATTCACAGTAGCTAAACTGTGGAACCAACCTAGATTCCATTCAATAGATGAATGGATTAAAAAATTGTGGCATATATACATAATGGAATATTACTCAACAATAAAAGAGAATAAAATCATGGCATTTGCAGGTAAATGGATGGAGTTAGAGAACATAATTCTAAGTGAAGTTAGCCAATCCCCCCAAAAAACAAATGCCAAGTATTTTCTCTAATATAAGGAGGCTGATCCATAGAGGGATAGGGAGGGGGAGCATGGGAGGAACAGACAAAATATAGATAGGGCAGAGGGATGGAAAGGGAAGGGAGGAGGCATGGGGCTAGAAATGATGGTGGAATCCAAAGTACATGTATGAAGACACAAATTGATGTGAATATACTTTGTATACAACCAGAGATATGAAAATTGTGTAGTAAGAATTGTAATGCATTCTGCTATCTTATATAAATAAAAAATAATTAAAAAAAATAAATACTAGTTTCATATTACTAAAAGAGGGAGACCAGGAACAAAGCTGAAACTTGTTGAAATCTATACTTTGAGATATAGAAGGCCATTTGTAAACAAAATTAAAAGAAATCTAACAAAATAAGATGAAACTAATCTGACAGTAGGCTGAGGAGTGAATTAAAATATAAGAATTAAATATACAGTATAAACTACTCCTTGAAGAAGACTAAAAAAAAGAAAACATCAAATAATGAGTTCTGAATAATGACAATAATTCCAAACATTTGATATAGAGCATAGAGAAGACATGAAGGAAGAAAGATAAAAATCAACCTGTAACTGCTCCTGAACTAAATTAGAAAATTCAGATGGTGTTTGCATTTCTAAATACTGAAAAATCCAAGTCAGTTGGGTAGGTGAAAGGATGATGTTTAAAACCATATTATTACTGTTTGAAAATGTCATATAATTGCTTAATGAAATAAGTAATGAATATATTTATAAATATAAAATAATCTATAAATAAAACATAATAAATCTGTCTAGACATGTTCTATGTCTAGACTATCACAAAACTGATGTTGCTAACAAATAATTTACTAATTATGTTAAAAAGAATTTTCATTTATTTTGAGACTTCAGGACATTTTTGACAGTATCCAAAAATCTAATAAGAATTCCACATTTAGAAATAATCAAGAATTAAAACTATCCAAGCAGAGTAAACTATTCAGATTTTTTATAGCATTATTTTTTCTTAAAGAGTCAATGATATTATCTCAGGAGTCACTGCCTAATTCTGTGTGATGTAAGAAATGCTTATAATATCCTGATTGTACTAGATAAATAATTGTAACTGTATTCACACACACACACACACACACACACACACACACACACAATTTTTATTAGATATACTGGCAGAGTAATAGTATCTCCTGTACACAACCCAAAATAATGCTGTGGAGGATTGAATAAAACAAAAAAGAGCTTCCTAATTATGAAATAAAATTTAATTATGTAGTTGACACGTCATTTTCCAAGCCAAAATTTATTTATAATTAAGTTAAGTTATTAGAGGTAATAGAATGAGAAGGGGAAAGCAGAAGGGGAAATATTTTATTTACAGGTTAATATTCATCTTTTGTCTTTTAAAATCCCTCACCTCTAGAATATTGTTAGGTCCAGTATAAGGCTACCCACACAGGTAGCCTGAAAAACCAAGGAAGTTCAGCCTAGTCTCTGTAATTTCCCATCATTTACTGCTGCACTTGGTCTGCCCCTTAGAACTCTCTGGATCCAGATTTACCTTGGCAAAATAAGATTAAATTCAGTACTTGATGAGGGAATAGATGTCTGGATTGGAGTTAGGGTCAGAAAAATCTTTTAACTAGAATCAGTGCACATTATAGTCCATTGGCCAGAGATTGGTTGTGACAGGTAATCAGAAAGAAATCCCCAACTTTTCAGTAAAACATAAAAGGTATATAAGGTATATAAGCAACCAATGCACAGACCAGTGATGAAATGAGGCTTTCAGAGTTTTCAGATACTGAGTAATTCTGACAGTACTAAGAAGACTGAAATGTTCATAACTCATTTTTTAAGTGTAACATCCAACACTTGAAGGTTTTAGATGCATAATTAAGCAACATGGGTATGATATTGCAGATATATTATTCTCTTTGGTAATTTGAATGAACAAGTTACTATGAATGAAAATATGCTGTGTCAAGATTATACCATAAAAACTGTATAAACAATTCAATAATAAACCACAAAACCTGTAGCTATTATATTTTGAGTTAATAATTTGAATATGATTTAAAACATAACAAAATTTATGAAGTTTTATCAAGTTAGATAGTTTTTTTCTACAATTATGGTGACTACTTTTCTAAACTTATATATAAAAATGAATGAATAAGGGGCCAGAAAATGAATCATGTTAATCATGATGTATATCAGAAAATATTTAATTATTTCTTTAATGGCATGCAAATTAAATACAATTTCAACATTTGGGAGCTCTTAATTCACTACTGTTACTTTACTTGTCATAGAGTAAAGAAGGAAAAAAAAAAGCATAACATTCTCTTGTGTTCTATTAATAGGTCATAAATTTCCTGGATTGTTAGTGAAAAAAATATTCAGAGCTAAGAGAACTACAAAAATCACTTCAAATGATAAAAACAAATTTTTTCCTCTAATAGATATTGGCTAAAATGTCAGACACGCTTCTGAGCATGAAGCACACAAAAAACTCTGGTAAGACAAAGAAATGCCAAATTTCTTTTTTAACTGACAAAGCATCTCAGAGTTATTTTGAACAGCTTCTCAAAAATCAAAGAATGTATTTTTATATCCATGACTATTTCTGTTTTTGTAATATATTCCTTACATATGCAAATAATTTGCTAAACATAATAAACAAGTCATGAAAAGGCAAACATTGTATAATATCATATGATTCCTCCTATATCAGGTACTACATGTAATCAAAGTCATGGAGATAAAAATGGAATGGTTGGGGCTGGGGATGTGGCTCAAGTGGTAGCACGCTCACCTGGCATGCGTGCGGCCTGGGTTCAATCCTCAGCACCACATACAAAGAAAGATGTTGTGTTCGCCTAAAACCAAAAAAATAAATATTAAAAAATTCTCTCTCTCTCTCTCTCTCTCTCTCTCTCTCTCTCTCTTAAAAAATGGAATGGTTGTCAAGAGGTGGAAAGGGATGGGAGGAAGGGGCAGAGGATAGGGATGTCTTTTTTAATGGGTATAGAGTTTCAGTATTGCAAATGAAAAGAGTTTTGGAGATGGATAGTGTTGATGGTTTCACACTGTGCACTTACTTATTTCCAATGAACTCTATAGTTAATTATGGCTAAAAGCAAAATTTCATGTTGTGTCTACCTCACCACAATTTAAAAATTTGGGGGGAAAAAGGTGATGTGATTCTTTTTTAGTTATATAATACATTATTGTTGATATAATGTATCATGTAAAATTATATGTGTGTATGCACACACAACACACATATATAATTATATATATATATATATATATATATATATATATATATATCTGTATATATCTGTACATATATTTTTTTTTTTTCTTTTCCAGATTTGTGGACTTGTACCCCAGCTGCAATAATTGTAGCTCGCTACTACTCTGAGGAACTATCTTTTCCAGAGAATTTTCCTGGCCAAACAGGAGCTGTTCAGCTGCTCAACTAAAAAATTATCTGTCCATTTACTCAGTCAACCATAGATAAATAATTTCATATATGAAGATTTCTTACAAGGGAAGGCAAGCCCCCTTGCCTCAAAACAGAAAAAAAAACCTCTGTGGTTCAATTAGTGCTACAGATGTTCTTATGAGATATTGCTGATCAAGTCTAACAGCTTGTTCTTGCTTGGCTTTCCCCCTTGAGTTATACTAGTTCCCTCACAACTGTTCCTTAAAATTTTTCCTAAGTAAATACCTTGCCTGAACATCACCTCTGATTCAAGAAAGGCAAATCTAAACAATATCTAGAAGAGCTACAATATGTTCCTGAAAACATTTTTAGAAATACAGAATTATAAATGAAAGAACATTCCAGATCCTTCTATGGTTTAATGAATCTGATTTTCAGCATAATCATGATCTTAAAGCTCAAATTTGATAATGTGCTCAATGTTTTAGAAGTACCTGTTTCCAGTCAATGTGCAAAATTCTTCACTTTGGGAATATGATATCAGGTCTGGAAAACCAGATTATAACCATTTAGAAAATCTTGCCTATTATAGACGACACTTCCAGATGGACGGCATAGGAAATAGCCATAGACCTGATGTTAATGTATTAATTTTATTATGAGTAGGTTGGCTGAAAAAGTAAAAGAAACTAAAAAAGCCTTATGGGCATATGGGAACATCAGGACATCTCTCACAATGGTGAATGGAGTATTGCTGAAAGATGATTGCAAAGCTATTTCCAATAACCTTTGCCAGGAAGTATTAAACAGAATACATCATGGCTATTGGAGCTCATGAAATGTTGCAAAAGAAGAACATAGGCTACAGCATTTTGGCAAGAATCCAACAAAGAAATTGATGAAAAAGTGGCTTCTTGTTTGGTATGCCAGCTCTTACAACATGAAAATATGAAATAGATACTAATGAGAAGACCAGCAGCTGTCTGACTGTGGGAACAAGTTGGCACACACAAAAAAAATAGTTATTACTACTATTAGAGACTTGGAATTGTTATTTCATAGTCTGGAACCACTAACATAAAAAGAGATGAGAATGAAACATGATAGTCAACATCCATATACAGTTCTTACTGACAATTACAAAGGGTAGAATATTTTGAACTAATACATTGCACAAGAGTAATAAAAATATTTTTATATATATATATAATTTTCCATTAATTTATGTAGTTTAGACAATTAATTTACTCATAGAGTACCCACTGAGAGAAAATATTTGCTAAATTTAAGTTCTTCAAATTAATTAATCATATATGGTATGTTCATTACATTAAATGATCTGCCAATGACAAGATGGATCCTGATAGGATATGAAGGATCATGTAATACCATTAAAAATTAGGAGATATTGTTATAGTTTTTAAAAATGTATAATTAAAAAAGGTTCAAAGTATTTCTCAGAACAATAGTTCAAATAATAAAACTTCTCAAATATCTATCTTAAATTTAGTCCGTGCTTACTTTGACAAGATATCTGGAAAAGGGATTTAGTAATTTTGTTTACCTTGTGGATAAACTAATAATCACACTGTTTTTAAAGGCATACATTTTTCTTCTTTAACAAGTAGTTCACTTTTAACCTTCTGCACAAATATCTGTGCACAGGCTAACTTATCCACATGTGAATTATAATAAGTACTGAATACATTATATAGGGAGGATTATTTCATATTTGGATACTAATTTCTAATATAAGATCAACTTTTACTTTTTACTGGTGTACCACTAATAAGTTCAATTACTTATGTATCATATAAATTACAATGAAACCCATGGTTCTCATAATTTCAGACGAAACAGATTATAGAATTTGGGGAAATGTTTGTTAACTCTTGTGTCAAAGTGATTCACTGTGCTTACATTTTGAAAATATAAATACCATCACTCTACATAGAATGTTCTATATGTGTGCCTGAGTTTACAAAGTAATGAAGTAACAAAAACTGAAGTGCGGTATAAACTTTAAGTAATAAAATGAAATCCTTATTCAGTTAATTTGTGATTTTCTGTTACACAAATGTTTTGATAGAGCGATTATATTAAAAACAAACTCTCTTAAAATCTAATAGCACTAAGAATAGTAAAAATGAATATATAATACAACAGAATCCATTTTAATCTTTCTTAAATGGAGCTTGGTTTGAGTACAGGATTTTAAATCTGATACTGAGGAAAACATATAATCCTTGTTTTTTTAATGATAAGAGTATATCCTGTTTTCTTTCTCAGAGGGATGTCAAAATTGTAAATAATTAAAGCAAAATCAATACAAAATATTTTAATATCAATTAACAAATTTGGGGGAGCATTATCAACTAAACAATAATTATTGATAATAAACTAATCATAATATTATATCCCTTGGAGAAATAAACTGCTGCCTTTAATTTCTCCATGTCTCTTCTTTTACAACAGTAGTTGATTGAGACTATATGCAAGCTTAAGCTATTATGTTTTTCTCTGGCTCCAAATCTTTGTCCCCTGGGGAACAGATGGTAATAGATGGTATTTTAACATGAAACAGACTGGTTTAATTCTAGTTATCCTTCCAAGTTCTAAGATGTTCTCATCAGATGCTAGGAGCCACAAGCAAATAATATGACGCATGGCACTTTCGGTTGGGCCAGCTAGCCATTGAGATGATATGATTATGTTAAGATTTACATTCATATGGAAATTGAACTCCTGCTGTTCACCTTGGCCTGCTATGGGACTCATGTTACAGGACTCCTGGAGAGTTCCCATTGGTTGGGGAAGGATAGTAGGAGGGAATTCCGGGGGGAGGTCGGGCCCCGGTTGCGTGCGTGGGTGGACCGGTTTTTTGGCTTGCCGGCGAGTACGGAGTATTGGCGGCTTTTTCAAAAATAAAGTTTTGTTGCTGCTTGAGTGGCTCGTGATTCTGTGCCCAGCCAGACTGAGGCAATCAGAAATCAGGTATTGCTAGAAATTCCAGAGAGAAAGAGGGGGAGAGAGAAGAAAAGTGTGTTACCTAAGCCACCATAATAAGAATATAAATTCCATAAGGACAGAGATGTTTAAAGGTTTCACTAATTTCCAAAATTTAAGATTTAAAAACAAAAACAATGGCAACATATAGCAAGATACAATATGTGTATTTGTTGACTTGTAGGCTCAGAAAATGCTTTCCCAAAATACGATACCTCAGAAGTCATTCTCTTACCTTCTCCCATTCTCCATTCTTCTGCCCTCCTTTCCATTTGGTGTGGCTTAAAGAAATTAGAACTCTACCCCTCCAAAGTAAGCTGTAAAACTGAGGAGACACACGTTGGTTTTTTTTTTTAAATATTGTTCTAATTAGTTATACATGACAGCAGAATGCACTTCATTTTATTGTACACATATAGAGCACAACTTTTCATTTCTCTGGTTGTACACGATGCAGCATCACATTTTGCAATCATACATGTACCTAGGGTAATGATGTCCTTCTCATTCCACCATCTTTCTTGACCCCATATTCTCTCTCCTGCCTCCCCTTTTCCCAACCCAAAGCTCCTCCATTCTTCCCATGCCCCCTCACCGCATTATGGATCAGCTTCCACATATCTGAGAGAATATTTGGTCTTTGGTTGTTTGGGATTGGCTTACTTTGCTTAGCATGATATTCTCCAACTCCATCCATTACCTCTAAATGCCATAATTTTATTCTCCTTTAAGGCTTTTATTTCATTGTGTATATAGACCACAGTTTCTTTATCCATTTATATATTAAGGGGCATCTAGGTTGGTTCCACAGTTTAGCTATTGTGAATTGAGCTGCTATGAACATTGGTATGGCTGCGTCACTATAGTATGCTGATTTTAAGTCCTTTGGGTATAGACCAAGGAGTGGGATAGCTGGGTCAAATGGTGGATTCATTCCAAGTCTTCTAAGGAATCTCCATACTGCTTTCCAGAGTGGTTGCATTAATTTGCAGTCCCACCAGCAATGTATGAGTATGCCTTTCCCCCCACATCCTTGCCAACACTTATTGTTGCTTGTATTCTTGACAATTGCCATTCTGACTAGAGTGATCTCTTCCCTTATTCCCTGAAGATCCTCATGTGACAGGTGTTCTTCCCCATATCCAGGAAGAAGGAATGCCATACAGATGCTCAGGAAAGAATCTGAGCAAACAGGTGTTATTAAGTTCCCCAATGATTACCATCACATCAGACTCCTTTTTTTTTTTTTTTTTTTTTTTTTTTTTTTGTACAATCACGTTTCTCTACCTCTATCCCCTTCTTTAATGTTACTAAATGTAAAATTACCCAGGTTTCCCTGGGCCATTGGGTCTTCATTTTAATGGCTCCCACATTATATAAAACTTTGGTTAAATAAATTTGTAAGGCTTTTCTCTTATTATTCTGTCATTTGTTATAAGGATATCAGTCACCAACCTTTTGATGGATGAGGAAAAGATATTACTTTTTCTTTCTCACATTACAAGAATGTAAGAAATGAACCCTTTGGATTACTTTTAGGATCTATGTAGAAAAGGCAAATTCAGAATCATAAAGTAGATTGGAGTTAGCAGGTGCTGGGGAGAAGAGAGACAGCAAAAAAGTTTTGGAAATGCTGGTTACCCAACATTATGAATGTGATTAATGCCACTATATTATGCACATAGAATGGTTAAGATATATTTTTCAATTCATATTATATAGTAAACTTTTTAAAAGAATTATAATTCTAATCTACAAAAATTCACCAATTTAGAATTATGCATATATCTTATACACCTTTCCATCCATTCAAGTACCCCAAAAGCTGTCAATGTTTTAAATCTCTAAACAGAGCTTAATTTTGTTTGCTTTTGAACTTCACATGCATGGAATCATAGAAAACATTCCTTTGGTATCTGAATTCTAAGTTTATTTTTTTCAGATTCCTTATATTTTTGCAATTTTTAAGTTTCCAAGTTGTGTGTCATTGTAGGAACATACCACAATTTGTTTTTCCAGTCTCTTTATGACAATATTTGAACTCCTTATAATTTTGAGTTATTTTAAATTAAGTCACTACAAATACTCATATATCTTTTGTGGATATAAGTTAATGTTTTTAAATTTTTTTATCTTAAAGTTTTAAAATTGACATAAAAAATAAGATATATGTATGGGACACCTATGTGATATTTCAATCCATGTATCCACTACACTATGTTCAAATAAGAGTAAACCTATTTACTTCCTCAACATATATCATTACTTTGTGGTGAAATATTCAAAAAAATATTTTTTTAAAAATATACAGTACATTATTGTTGTCATTAGTCATGAAAGTATAAGAAGGAATTTCAGAAATTATTTCTCCTCTCTACAAAGTACCAATTAATCATTTTTTTTCCTCTACATTTATTCACTGTATTCACACAGACTCTGGCAAGAACTATTCTACTATCAACTTCTGTGAGAGCAACACTTTTAGATTTCACATCTTAGTGAAATCACATTATATTTATCTTTTTGCTTCTGATTTATTTCACCTAGTATAATGACCTTCAGTCCCACCATAATGACAGAATTTCTTCTTTTCATGGATGCATATTATTTTATTATGTGTAAATATTTTCTATCTCCATTTGTCAGCTTATGAATATTTAGAGTGTTTGCATTTCTTGGTTATTATGAATAGTGCTGGAATTACCATGGAAATCTCCTTGACCAACTTATTCCATTTCCCTTCGATTACTCGTGAGTGTCCTGGGTAAGTCCTTTCTAGTAGTGGAATTGCTGGATCATATGGTAGTTCAATTTTTAACTTTTTGAGCAACTTCCATACTTTCTTTCATAATGAGTACAGTGCTTAGTACACATTTGTGCTGTACAGTCTTTCATAATTAGTATGGTATTCATAATGATTGTACTAATTCTCATTCTTACCAATAGCATGCAGGGTTCTTTCTAATCCACACCCGGTCTAGCACTTTTTTTCTTTTTCATAATAGTGCTTTTAATTGAAGAGAAGTGATACTGCACTTTGGTTTTGATTTGCATTGCCCTGATAACTACTGATGTTGAGCATTTTAATATATTTGCTAGCAATTTAAATGCCTTTCTTTTCTAGAAATGTCTGAGAATATTACCCATTTTAATCAAATTACTATTTTTGTATTATTTATTTATTTTGCCATTGATAGTTTGAGTACTTTGTATATCCTTGGCATTAATCCCCTGTCAGATATATAGTTTGCAAATAATTTCTTCCATTCTTCAGGTTTTCTCTTCATTCTATTGATGGATTGCTATACAGGAAATTTAGTTATATGTAATTCCTTTATCTATTCAGATTTTGTTTCCTATGCTTCTAGGGTTTTGTCCAAAAAAAAAAGCCCATTTAAATGTCCTGAAGCATTTATCCCATTTTCTTCTAGTTTGTTTGCTTCTTTCTTTCTTCATTCTTTCCTCCTCCTCCTCCTCCTCCTTCTTCTCCTCCTTCCCCTCCTCCTCCTCCTCCTCCTCCTCCTCCTCCTCCTCCTCCTCCTCCTCCTCCTCCTCCTCCTCCTTCTTCTTCTTCTTCTTCTTCTTCTCCTCTCTCTCTCTCTCTCTCTCTCTCTCTCTCCTCTCTCTCTCTCTCTCTCTCTCTACTACTGGATTGAACCCAAGGGCTTCACACATGCAGACCAGGCAAGCACTTTAACACTAAATCATAATCCTGGTCCTTTCTAGTTGCTTTACAGTTTCAGGTTTTATATTTAAGTCTGAATCCATTTTGAGAGGGATTTTGCATGCTGTGAGAGACGGGTCTACTCACATGTTCCCACATGTAAACATCCACTTTCCCCCACATTATTGAAGAAACTCTACTTTCCCTAATGTGTGTTCTTTAGCACTTTTGTCAAAGATCAGTTGGCTGTAGATGCATAGGTTTTATTCTTGGCTCTCTAGTGTGTGATGTTGATCTATGTATCTACTTTTATGTCAATATCACACTATCTTATCTACTATTGCTTTGTAGTGTTTTGAAGTATGATAGTATAACGCCTCTTTATTCTTCTTGCTCAAGATTGTTTTGATTATTTTGGTTTGGAGGGGAATTAGATGAATTTTAGCAGTTTTTTTCTAATTTTGTGAAGGAGATTATTAGTATTTTGGTATAAATTGCAATGATTTTGTAGATTGCTTTGGGTAATATGGAAATTTTAACAATATTGATTTTTCTAATTCATGAATATGGAACGCCTTTTCATTTTTGTGTGTGTTCTCTTCAATTTATTCCATCAATGTATTATAGTTTTATTGTATAAATTGTCCATGTCTTCAGTTAAATTAATTTCTAGTATTTTATTTATTTATATATTTTGAGGCAATTGTAAATAGGATTGTTTTCTTCGTTTCTTTTTCAGAAAATTCCCTATTGGTTATAGCAAAACTATTGATTTTCTATGTTGATTTTTTTATCCTCTAAATTTCTGTAATTCATTTATTGTTTTAATACATACTTTGAGGTGGAGCCTTTGGGGTTTTCTATATATAGGATAATATCTTCTGCAAACAGTGACAATTTGATGTCCCTTTTTCAATTTGTATGTTTTTTTGTTTCCTTATCCTGCCTGATTTCTGTTCCTGGGACTTTTTATAAAAATATTTAAAGTGGGTATCCTTGCCTTATTCTAGAAATTACAGAAAGAGCTTACAGTTTGCCCCCATTCAGTATTATGTTATCTGTTGGCTTGTTTATATGGACTTTATTATGTAGAGGAGTATTCTTTCTATACCTGTTTTGTTCAGAGTTTAATCATGAAGGATCCCTGAGCTTTTTCCAATGATTTTTCTGCATCTCTTCTGATGATCATATGTTTTTGACCTTCATTTTGTTCATGATATATCACTCCCATTTTTTGATTGATGAATGTTTAATCATCCTTGCATCCCTGGGATGAATCCTACTTGATCACAATGAGTAATGTTTTAATGGGATATTAGATTTTGTTTGCTATATTTCATTGAGTATTTTGGTGTCTCTATTCATCCATTCAGGATGTGGCCTTCAGATATTTTGTTTTATTCTTGTTGTCTTGTCCTTCTCTGTTTTTTGTTGTTTGTTTTAATAATAATGCTGGCATCATAGAATGAGTTGGAAGGGTTTCCTCCTCTTCGATTTTTTGGAATAATTTGAGAAACTGTAGGAGACCAGGCCTAGTTGGAGGAAGTGGATCACTGGGGAGTATATCTTGTCCTCAACTCTTGCTTCCTCTCTTTATCTCTCTGTTTACGGGTCACCTAGAGGTGAACATCTTTGCTCTGGCACATCCTTCTGCATCACCACATGCCCAGGAACAATGGATTTTGTCAAGTATGGGCCAAAACTTCTGAAACCCTGAACTGAAGTAAATAATTCCTCCTCCAAATTATTTTCTCAGATATTTTTGTCACATAGTGACATAGCTAACAGAGACCTGTCTAATAATATTGATGTATTACTTTATTATTTTCGTTGTTTTATTTTTTTAGTTTGTATACTAAAGATATGAATGATTTATGTGTTACATGTAGAATATTAGAGCATTCTGAATTTTTTCCTATAGTTACTCTAACCAGGGAATTTTGTATCTTTTGAGTTCTTCTTGTTAGCATCTCATTCATTCAGTTTGAAGAACTCCCTCTAGTATTTCTTTTAGGACATGCCTGGTGGTAATAAATTCTCTCAGTTTTTGTTTGTCTGGGATGTCTTTATCGCTTTCATTTCTAAAGGTTAGCATTGTTGGGTACAGTATTTCGGGTTGAGAGTCTTCTTTTTCCTTTAGCACTGTGAAATTTTTATTCCTTTCCCTCATGACCTGAAACATTTCTCCTGAGAAGTTGCCATCAAGAAAATTAGAAAATTCTTATTATGTGCTTTTCTCTTGCTGCTTTGATAATCCTTTCTTTGTTTTTCACCAGTGAAGACTTCACTATAATATACTCGGTTGCATTGAATTGAATTTGACTGGCGACCTTTGACCTTCCTATACCTGAAGGTTTATTATCCTTCTCTGTATTTGCTAGGATTATTTTATTTCTTTTAATAAGCATTCTATACCATTAGAATTTGATAGTCCTTCTTGAGCCACTATAACCACAGTATTTGCTCTTTTAATGATGCCCCAAGATTTCTCTATTTTCCTCAATTTGTTTCTCCTCTGTGTATTTTCAAGTAATTTGTCTTTGAGTTTGTGTTTGATCTATTCTGCTATTGTTGCATTTTATCACATTTTACATTTTCTTCATGTGCTTTTCAGTTCAAAGATTTCTGTTTGCTTTCCATAATTATTTAAATATCTCTGTTGTGTTTTTCTGATAGAGTACTAAATAATTTCTCTGTATTTTCTTGAAGTTTATTGAGTTTCTTTAAAACAGCTGTTTCGGATTCTCTGTGTGAGGGTTTGTACATATCAGTTGCTAAATACTTAGTTTCTGGCATTTATTTTGTCTGTTTGGTTAAGTCATAGTTCATTGAGATTTCTTGATATTGATGTGTAAGGTTGTCAATGCATACTGAAATTTCTCAGTTTGTGTGCAATGGAGTGTGCACATTGAAGGATTAGGTATTTATTGCAACCTTCATAATCTGTCTTTGTTCCTGTCCTTCCAGATTCTAAGTAGGCTTCTTGTTTCCTCTGAGTCTGTGGTGACTTCCACTATTTTAGGACTAGTTGGCACCCCAACACCAGACTTGCCCCAAGTCTGCCATTGTTGTGTTTTCACCATTTTAGCACTAGAGGGCCCCCCAAGCCCAAGTTTATCCCAAACATGCAGTTGGTGTATTCTTCAGAATGCACTAGGGGAGTGTCTAAAAGTGGATGCTCATTCTCACAAGACTCACAAGTCTGATGGGCAGGCACTGTGAGATTACACCTAGCTCTGTGCCCCACTGTGGAGGGAACGGCTCCAGGTTCCTATGTGACAACTTGATAGCAATCTCCTTCTTTCTCCTACATCATTTTTCCCACCAAAAGGACAAGTGTTTTCTCCATGTTGTACTCCTTAAGCTTGGGAGAGGGTTGAGAAGGATAGTCCTGTAGCTACCAACACTGCAATGCCCGAAGTTTACAACCCACCAAGATCAGTACAAGACCAAGGCCCACGCTGCTATGGGTCGCCTGTGGCTGTGGTATATACCTGATCCAAAACAATAACAACCAGCCACAGGTAATGTTGGCTGGAATAGAAATCTGACCAACTGGGACCATTGACCTTTACCTAGCATGGGGTAGGCCCAGTGACTTCATGTGTGGGCACTAACCTGGGTACAGATGCCAGTGGGATTAGTCCAGTGCTGGGTTGCACAGGTCCCCCACTGAGTTCCAGGACAGTCTTATACTTACTTCTTTCTTTTTGATCCAGGAGATGCAGCTTTGCTCCAAGCTCTTCTTCCCAGGGTTTGGGGATGGGTGGTAGAGGCAGCTTCTTATCAACCCGGCTAACTTGGATTCGGAGGTTCATCTATCTGAAGGAAGTGACTTGAGGACAGGAGCCATGGGGTTCTGCTGAATAGTGGGTTTCAGTGTGGCATTTTTGGTATTGCATTTTAAGACTGAGAACTGTACTTAATTTCTGTCCCCTACAACAAAAAAGAGGTATCTCTCTCCATTGTGCATTGCTTAAATTGAGAGGAGGGTGTTGAGGACAACTCTTCATTCTCCCTTCTTTAAAGTATCTTTTTCTTTTTACTGTGGTCTCTGTCTATTACCTGGTTTCTTTAAAGCTGTTGTATAGTAGTTTAATGTCAGAATAACTTTTCAAATTGATATTTCTTCGTGGGAGTGTCGTATTTCACCACCATCTTGTTCTCTCCTTCCTATGGATATATACTTCTCTAAAAAAAATTCTTTTAAGGGTTGGAGTTGTGGCTCAGTGGTAGAATGCTTGCCTAGCATGTGTGAGGCACTGGGTTTGATTCTCTGCAACACATATAAATGAACAAAATAAAGGTCCAAATAAATTAACACCAATTTTGTTTTAAAATAAAAAAATTCTTTGAAGTAAGCATATAAAGTGGAACTGATGGATATCATGGATAGGTGTACATTCAGTGGAACATGCAGGTAATTCCATCTAAGCTGAAGCAGGAGGAATGCACGTTCATGCCAGTGTCAGCTGTTTTAATGATACTCCACCTCAAAAGGAAAAAATGAAAGGGAAAAAATCAACTTCACAGGGCTGAGGATGTACTCAGTGTAAAGCACTGTTTCTTCTCCAGTTGGGGGGAGGGTCAATTTTAAAGAAGCAATGTGTATGTTCCATTTCACATTCCCAACAACAGTGCTTGAGAGTTCCAATAGCTCCACTTCTACATTAACATTTAGTGTTGTCAGTCATTTAGGTTTTAGCAATTGTAGAAGGTTTCAAATTATAGTTCACTATAGTTTTAATTTGATAATTATGTTGATATCTTTTCAAATGTACATTACTTGTCTGCATATCACTTATAAAGTGTCTGTTCAGGTCTCTTGTCTAATTATTTTAAACTGGGATTTTTAAATTATTGCTTTGCATTATTTATTTATCTGGCTGATTCAAATCCCGTGTCAAATTGTGGGTATTTAGTAGGTCTATATGCATTTTTGGAAAATAGTCTTTTTTCTTAGTTGATTTGCTTCTGTCTCTTGTCAAAAAACAACTGGCTTCACACATGCTCCTGTACTTTTTATTTCATTGATTTAGTTGCCTATCAAGACTTAAAAAATATATTGTTTTGTTTATAGTAACTTTATAGCAAAATATTAAGTTTTGGAATCAAATGATGTGAATTGGCTTATTTTTACTCAATTATTTTGACTGCTCAATATATTTTAAAATCCATATGTATATTTTATTTACAACTCATCAATTACTACAAGAAATCTTGTTGGAATTTTTACTTCAAACAAATTTCATCTTTTTAGATCAAATGAAATCTTAGCAATATTAATTTGTTTAATTCATGTGTATGTTACATAGCTTCATTTAAATCACCTTTAATTTCTTGTAGCAATTTCTTATAGTTTAGAAGTATAGATGGCTGCTTAACTATTATTAAATTTATCTTTATGTATTTTGGTGTTTCCACTAATAAATGTTTTAAATTCATTTAGTTTACATCAGCACATAAAAATATAATTACTTTAAAATTTTTGAGCTGTGGTCTTCCTATATTTACCTGTTATTCATAGTAGTACCTTTGCAAATTCCTTTGGATTGTCTATATAAGTAATTGTGTCCTTTGGAAATAAATAACAATTTACTTTCTTCCTTTGCAATATTTGTGCCTTCTCCTTTTACTGCACTGTTTGGTCATTTAATGTAAAGCTAAATAGAAGTGGTGAGCATAGATATCTCTTTTTCATTTGGGAAATTTAATGAGAAACTGTTTGCTACTGCACAACTAAGATGCTATTCGTCAGAACCAGGAACTTGACTTCTATCTATATTTTCTGAGAGATTTTGTTATGTATGTATTTAGATGATCTTATATATATTTTTTACTTTATTCAATTAATGTGCTAATTTGCCTGGATCAGTTTTAAGTGTTTAAATGCTGTATTATTGATATAATACTCATTTGTCTAGAATATATTGGGTCTGATACATTTTGTGCGCAAAGGTTATGTTGAGTGTTTTTTAATCTATTTTCATGCAGATACTGACCTCAAATGTAATGTTCCAATAATATCAATGTTAAGCTTTGATTTTTGTTATTATGCTTTCCTCATAAAATGAATTACAAAGTTTTTTTTTCCTCTTCTTTGGAAGAGACTTTACATATAATCAGTATTGTTCCTTACTTGAATATCTAACTCCATGTCCTAGAATTTTCTTTGTGACAGATGTTTGATGATGTATTTCATTGATATGAAGGTCTTCAGATTTTCTCTCTGTTTTTTGTCAGTTTTGATAAGTTGTTATTTATAGAGAATATGCATTCTGCCAATTATTCATATGAATTCATTCATAAAATGTTCTTTGTTTTAAATTCTGCAGGAGTTATAGTAATGTCATGTTATTGTTTGGAATTTTCAGGTTTATTTTCTTGAGAAATCTTGCAACTATTTCATTGATTCTATTATATTTGCTAAGGAACAAAATCTTGAATATGTTAACTACATCTATTTCTCTTTCCACCTCATTGGTTTATATTCTTGTTTATATTATTCCACTCCATTTATCTATTTTCTTGGTTTAATGTGGTTTTCTTTAGCTTTTAAGATGGAAAGTTAAATCTTTTATTAAGATACCTTTAACAGAAGCGTGCAAAAATAGATCCTTTCAAAGTACTGCTCTAGCAGTCACAGATCTGATGCTGTTTTGTCATTATCAGTTAGAAAGCTTTTCTAACTTATAATTTCATCTTCTCTACATTCTGTATATTTAGAAAAAAATTTATTTTATATACAAATATTTATGGAATTTCTACATATTTTGATACTAATTTTAATTTAATTATTTCACAATCATAAATATTTTTATAGCTCATCAGTTTTCTGTATTGATTGAGATATATTTTAGGTGCCAGTGTTAAGTGTAGTGTTCTTAAGAAAGAATTAAATGGTTGGTTGATGCTGTCATTGCTGATTGTTTTCATCTTGGTGCTCTATCAATTTCTAGAAAAGATGTATTAAAATTTTCAAATATTAATTTGGGTACGTGTACTTTTAACTTTGTTTCCTTTGGATTTTGCTTCATGTGTGTTAAAGCTATTTTATTAAATAGAAACCAGGATGGAACAGTCTTTACTCATAGCTTGTACTTATAATGTCTTGTTTGACCTGTTTTTTTTTTTTCAAGATGTGTCTTGTCTTTGCATTCCAGAAGTTCAGTAGGTGTGGCTCTTACTAATCTTGTTTATGACTTCCTTGTTCTTTAGACTTATAATTTGGTGCTTTTCATCACAATTGATAAAAAAATTATGTGTGATTCTTCACTAAACTCTTCCCTGGACTCAATCCCATATATTTTAGAACATTTCATATTGCTTTATAAGTCTCTGGGGACCTTTTCACTTTTTAAAGTCATTTTTCTCTAGTTCTTAACATAGACTAGTTTTTACTAATCTATCTTCAAAACCAATAATCCATTTTTCTTCCCTTTCTTTATATGTGCTATAAAAATCTACCCAGAAACTTTCTATTGTGAGATATTACAATTTCATACTCTAGAATTACCATTTGGTTTACCATTATTGATTTTTTTCATGATATTCAGTTAATATAGCCATGTTTTTCTTCAAGTCCTTGGATATATTTATAATATCTGTTTTTACAATGTTTTCTAGTTCCACATCTAGGTTATCCCGTTTTCAGTTTATCTAAAGTTTTTTTTCTTTTCTTACTTTTTTCTTTCTTCCTGAATACTAACTTACACATTAGAACACTTCACAAATTTTTGTTGTACACTGGGGTTATGGGTGACACTTTGTAGAGTTTCTGCCTGCTGTTATCTTCTTGTACATTCTTTGATTTTTTTTTCTTTTTTTTTTTAATCAGATGGATTCATTACTGGACATAACACTTTGAGCTTGTGGAAGTTTGGTTTTACACTGGAAAGCTCCACATTTTAACAACCATTTAATCTAATTTGATTGGACTCTCACTCAAAACTCTGTTCCCTCCCTACTCAGGCTTTGTTAGAAGCTGTAATCTTAATCTTTTAGTCGTCCATTTTTTGTTTAATTTCTCCATTTCATTCTTTGTAATCTCTCACTTTCACATGCAGTTTAGAAGTAAATCATGGCTTTAAGAGAAATTATAGATATATATTTTAGGGGAGATCCTGCTTATGTTTTCTCCTTTTTAGGATTTACATGCTTAATTTTTAAAATATTCTTAAATTTTTAAAAATTTATGTATTTATTCTAATTTGTTATACATGATATCAGAATGCATTTTAATTCATAGTACACATATAGAGCACAAATTTTCATGCTTGGGTTGTACCAAAGTAGAGTCACATCATCCGTACCTTCATACATGTATTTAGGATAATTATGTCCATCTCATTCCACCATCTTTCCTACTTCCATACTCCCAACCTTCCCTTCTCTCCCCTTTGCCCTATCTAAAGTTTCTTAATTCCTCCCATGCTCCCCACCCCAAACTCAGCTTCCACATATCAGAGAAAAAAATCGGTCTTTGTTTTTTTGGGGATTGGCTTACTTCACTTAGCATGATATTCTCCAGCTCCATCCATTGACCTGCAACTGCCATGATTTTATTCTCTTTTATTGCTGAGTAATAGTCTATTGTGTATATATGCCACATTTTTATAATCCATTCATCTATTGAAGGGCATCTAGGTTGGTTCCACAGTTTAGCTATTGTGAATTGTGCTGCTATAAACATTGAAGTGGCTGGGTACCTGTAGTATTTTGGGTTTAAGTCCTTTTAAGGAGTGGGATAGCTGGGTCAAATGGTGGTTACATTCCCAGTTTTCCAAGGAATCTCTATACTGCTTTCCAGATTGGCTGCAACAATTTGCAGTCCCACCAGCAATGTATGAGTGTGCATTTTCCCCACATTCTCACCAACAATTATTGTTGTTTGTATTCTTAATAGCTGCCATTCCAACTGGAGTGAGATGAAATCTTAGAGTAGTTTTTTGTTTGTTTTTGTTTTGAGAGAGAGAGAGAGAGAGAGAGAGAGAGAGAGAGAGAGAGAATTTTTTAATATTTATTTTTTAGTTTTTGGTGGATGCTAGGAGCCACAAGCATATATACGATGTATGGCACCTTTGGTTGTAAAGTGACGCCAGCTAGCCACTGAGATGATTATGTTAAAATTTACATTCATATGCAAACTGGACTCCCGCTGTTCACCTTGGCCTGCTACCGGACTCAAGTTACGGGACTTTACGGGACTGCTGGAGAGTTCCCATTGGTTGGGGAAGGATAGTAGGAGGGAATTCCGGAGGAGGTGGGAGGAGACGGGGGGGTTCCGGTCGGCGCGCGGTTCCGGTCGGACACCCTCGTGGGAGGACCGGTTTTTGACTTGCTGGCGCTGAGAGTGTTAGCGGCTTTTTCAAAATAAAGTTTTGTTCCTGCTTGATTGGCTCGTGATTCTGTGCCCAGCCAAGACTGCGGCATTTGGCGGCCCGTGCGGGGAACGCCTGAAGCTTAGAGGTGAGTAAATTGCTCGCCCCTGAGGGAAGGCGACAGGATGGATGACCTTCTCAGAAAACAATGTGTTCTTGTTTTGATTTATTTTGTTTTCATTTCGAGCTCCCTAGCCCTAGAATTTTCTCAGGCGAACTGGAAAAAATGGTTGGCTCAAGGTTTGAAGTTATTCAGCCCTGAGAAAGAGAAAATTGATACAACCATTGTCTGCTCCGTCTTTGTTTCATTCTGCTTCGGCTTTGTTTTATCCTACCTTATTGGGTTAGGTTATAGTAGATTAGAATCCAATAAAAAACAAACCGAAAAACTGTTAAGTAAATTGTTAGAGGTCCAGACTATGGTAGAAAAAACGCTAGGTCAAGCAAAAGAGAAGGTCTCTCAAGCTAGTCAGACAGAGGAGAATTTAAAGAAAGCAAGCTTAGAGGACAAGCAGCCATCAGGTGGAGAATTACAACAGGAGGTTGCTACCAACTCCGTTCTATCACCAGAGGGCGTAACTCAGCCAACAGCTCCATCTACCGCTGAGCGGCCCTCAACTACCGTAGTTGATGGACGGAATTCTGAGGCAGGACCCCAAAGATTAGCATGCCCTGTACTTGAGCAGGCAGGAGGGCAACGAATTCACCGTGCTTTAGATTTCAAAACAATAAAGCAATTAAAGGAGGCTGTAACGACCTATGGGCCGCAAGCTCCCTTCACAATAAGCATGGTTGAATCTGTTACCAACTTGGACATGACACCAGCAGATTGGGCTAACATGTGTCGATCTGTGCTAAACGGAGGACAATATTTGTTATGGAAGGTTGCCAATGAGGAATTTTGCATGGAGACAGCTAGGCGAAATGCAGAAGCTGGGTACCCTCAAAGAAATATGGACATGCTTTTGGGGAAGGGACCTTATGAGGGTCAAAGACAACAAATTGAATATGACCCTGGTGTGTACGCACAAATTGCTGTAGATGCAGTTAGGGCATGGAAAACTTTACAGGGGCATGGAGACTTACAAGGTCAATTATCTAAGGTAATACAAGGAACTAATGAACCTTATGCTGAATTTGTAGATAGACTTATTCAGTCAGCCTCTAGGATATTTGGAAATACAGAACAGGTAATGCCATTTATAAAACAACTGGCTTATGACCAAGCAAATCGTTGCTGCAGAGAGGTCATTAGACCATGGAGACATGAGGATTTAAACACATATATTAAATTATGTAGAGACATTAATGAACAGGGGCAAGTCTTAGCAGCAGTACAACAGGCTTTAGATGCCAGGCCAAGAACATGCTATAATTGTAATCAAACAGGACATTTTAAAAGGAGTTGCCCCATAAGAGGAGGGTTTAACAAAGCTGGATATCAAAGGAATAGAATACCAGGTATTTGCCCACGATGCCGTAGAGGGAGACATTGGGCTAATGAATGCCGTTCTCAAACCACCATAGAGGGTATTCCGTTATCAAAAAACGAACAAGGACCAAGTGTTTACCCACGATATCGTGGAGAAAGGTATCAAGCTCCATTGCCAAAAAACGGACTAGAGGGCCCAATGCCCCGGGGCCCCAAACCACAAATATATGGGGCAATGGAGGAACCCAACAGCCCCATCAAGGTAGTGCCCAGGACGCATTATCCATTAAATCCCTCATCAGACAAACTAGAGGGAGCGCAGGGCTGGACATCTGCGCCTCTGCCAGAGCAGTACTAACCCCAGAGATGGGAATTCAAATCATTCCCACAGGAGTAAAAGGACCTCTTCCCCAGGGAACAGTAGGCTTATTATTGGGACGCAGTTCTTCTACACTAAAAGGACTTATGATAAGTCCTGGGGTAATTGATCCCGATTATGAAGGTGAAATAAAAATTATAGCTAGTTCTCCAAGAGGTATATCAGTAATTTCACCAGGAGATAGAATAGCACAGTTATTAATAATACCCAGCCTGCATGATAAATTTTCCAGTTGTAATGTAGAAAGAGGTTCCAAGGGATTAGGCTCCACAGGTGTAGATTGGGCTATGCTGTCTTTAAATTTAGATTCTCGCCCAATGCTAAAATTAAAAATTCAAGGACATGACTTTAATGGGCTGCTGGACACAGGAGCTGACCTCAGCATCATATCTCGTCAAGAATGGCCAAAACATTGGCCATTACAACAAGCCACTCAAACGCTTCGAGGCCTAGGAGTGGCAACAAATCCCCATAGAAGTGCTATGGTATTAGATTGGAGGGATCCTGAAGGATGTGAAGGAACTATACAGCCCTATGTATTGGATCATCTTCCTGTAAATTTATGGGGACGAGATGTCCTAGATCAATTAGGATTGACATTAACAAATAACATCAATCCTAACGCGCCCACTACTAGGGCTAAACAAGGCTTTAGGAAAGAAAAAAGATTAAGAGAACAAGAACAAGGTATGACAGCACCTATTCAAATAGATCAAGAAATAAATAGACATGAATTGGGTTTTCAGAAAGGGCCACTGAGACAATCAAAATTACTTGGAAATCAGAAAGACCAGTGTGGGTTCCTCAGTGGCCCTTGACTAAAGAAAAGATACAAGTAGCCCATGACTTGGTCAGACAACAGTTAGCGGAAGGACATATACAACCTTCCGTATCCCCCTATAATACTCCCATTTTTGTCATTAAAAAGAAATCTGGTAAATGGAGATTATTACAAGATTTAAGAGCCATTAATAATGAGATGGTTATTATGGGACCTGCTCAATCAGGGATTCCTCAATTGTCTGCTTTACCAAAAACCTGGCATGTTTTAGTTATAGATATTAAAGATTGTTTCTTTTCAATTCCAATTCATCCCGAGGATAGTCCACATTTTGCATTTACTATCCCTGCACTGAATCATGAAGGTCCTGATCAGAGATATGAATGGAAAGTACTCCCTCAAGGGATGGCTAACAGCCCAACTATGTGTCAAATTTATGTTAATAAAGCAATCCAGCCACTTAGAAACCAAAATCCTGAACTACAAATATTTCACTATATGGATGATGTGTTATTGGCACATAAAGATAAAAACACATTACTAGAATGTTATGCCACACTTACAAACTTATTGAAAAACTATAATCTAGAGATAGCAATAGATAAAGTACAATTAAATCTTCCAATTAATTATTTAGGAGTTCTATTATCCTCAACCATGGTCCGTCCACCAAAAATTCAAATACGAGTAGATCAACTCAAATCACTTAATGACTTTCAAAAGTTATTGGGAGACATAAATTGGATAAGGCCTTATCTAGGCATACCAACAGGAGAGTTAGGACCTTTATTTGATATTCTAAAAGGTCCATCAGATCCAAATTCACCCCGCATGTTAACGCCTGAAGCAAGAAAAGTATTAAAAATCATTGAAACATATATGGAAAATATGCATTTGGATAGAATTGATATAAGTTTGCCTTTATTATTTATTGTACTACCAACAAAAAATATTCCTACAGGAGTATTTTGGCAAGAAGGTCCATTATTGTGGATACATTTATCTTATTCCCCTAACACTATTCTTACTAGATATCCTGAGGCTGTAGGACAATTAATACTCAAAGGAATAAAAGCAGCTAAGGGAGTGTTTGGGATTTCTCCCAATAAAATTATTACTCCATATACTATGGATCAAATTGATGAGTTAGCTAATGAGTTAAATACTTGGGCAATAATCCTGTGTAAAACTAGTGTTTCATTTGATAATCACTTACCATCTAATCCTTTGTTGTCTTTTTGGTCTAAGCATCCTGTAGTTTTTCCAAAAATGACAAGAAAAACCCCTATCATAAATGCTCCAAATATATTCACTGATGGGTCAAACAATGGTACAGCAGCAGTAGTTACTCCTGATCAAACTTTTACATTTTTAGTACCCAAACAATCAGCTCAAAAGGTAGAGCTTAATGCAGTATTACAAGCTTTTATGATGTTTAAAGATTCTGTATTTAATTTATTTTCTGATAGTCAGTATGTAGTTAATGCTATTAATTCCCTTGAAGATGCTGGTAGGATTTCCCCTTCCTCTACTGTTTTCTCTTTGTTTTCCGCTATACAAAGTCTAATCTGGGACCGAAAAGATCCATTCTTCATAGGTCATATCAGGGCACATACAGGATTGCCTGGAGCCCTTAGTATGGGCAATGAACTAGCAGATAAATCTACACATGACATACATATTTTCTCCACAATAGAAGAAGCTATAAATTTTCATAAAAGGTTCCATGTCAATGCTAATACTTTACAAAAGCGTTTTAAAATAACTAAAGAACAGGCCAGACATATAATAAAACAATGTCAAAATTGTGTGACATTTTTACCACAAGTTAATCTTGGAGTCAATCCTAGAGGACTAATACCTAACCATATTTGGCAGATGGACGTCACACACTTGCCAGAATTTGGAAAATTAAAATATTTACATGTTACAGTTGATACCTCTTCCGGATTTTTGATGGGCTCCCTTCATGCCGGAGAAAAAACTAAAGATGTTATAGCTCATTGCTTACAAAATTTTGCCACTGTGGGCGTTCCAAAACAGTTAAAAACGGACAACGGTCCTGGTTATACTTCCTCCTCTTTTAAACAATTTTGCTCATCATTTGGTATTACTCACATAACAGGAATTCCATACAATCCACAAGGACAAGGCATAGTTGAAAGAGCTCATCAAACTATTAAAATGTACTTATTAAAACAAAAGGAGGGAATTGGAAAGGGGTATATATCCCCCAAAGATAAACTTAAAATAACCCTTTTTACTCTAAACTTTTTAAATTTAGATTCATCGGGACTTAGTGCTGCGGAAAGACATTTGTACCCCAAAAATGTACATAAGCCTAAGGTACTTTGGAAAGATATTCTAACAGGACAATGGAAAGGCCCGGATCCAGTGATAGTCTGGAATCGGGGCGCTGTCTGTGTTTTCCCACAGGATGAACAGCAACCGATTTGGATTCCAGAGAGATTAACTAAAACAATTTCTACAGAAAAAGAAGATGATTTGACTCAAATCCATAACAGCTGACATCCAGAGCTCCAGCTTGGCTATTCTTACATCTGCGACAGTGATTAACCAAGGTTTTTTTTTTTCAGTATCTATTTTATTATTGCATTTTTCCACATCATAAAGTTCTATTTTATTTTTGAGCTCATACAAACCTAGGTTAATGTTTTTCTGATCAGTTTTATTTTTTGACTGTGTTTTATTTTTTATTTATTTATTTATTTATTTATTTATTTATTTTTTTTTTTTTGACTGTGGAGTTTTTAAACATTGCAATGGAGATTTCACCTAAGTATAGTTACAAGGCCTTTATTTACTATTGTCTTATGTGTTGTATGTTGTGTGCACATTTCTGTTTTGTGTTGTATGTCTGTATGTGTGTATGTCCATATTTCTTATATGAGGAGCGCTCATGAAAAAATGGATCCGAATTTTTTCTTTATTCACGTGATTTATATGGTTTAATTTAAATTAGGTGAACAGCTGTTTATGATTGTTGTTAAAGATGGTTAACAGATCTGTTTGTTTACTAATTTAAATTTGGTAAACGGCTGTTAAGGATTGTTTTTAAAGGAGTTTAACAGATCTGTTTGTTTACTTTCACCTTTTCTTTTTATTATATTTAATAATTCTGTTCAGGATAATGTCTCTTTACCATCATTGCCAGAATTTCCATCTCCATCCCAATTCCAGTGAAGACTGAGATAAAACCAAACTACAGCTTCTATGATAGCTATCACAGTAAACTGTATAAACTGATGCATCAATGAATATAACTCAACAAGTAATGCTATCAAGGACTTGATTTACTTTGGGAGGATATGGACATATTGATAGACTCCTCCAATTTGAACTGCTTGCAGAACTTGCCTGGACTATATATCAGTTGCATACATTGTGAAATATCATCTGGTGCACCGAATTGTGGTACTGCTGGCATATTTTTGCTGATGGTGTCACCAGTGATGCAATTTCCTTGCCAGCTCACCCCATGTTTATTGTGGTAATACTGGCATATCTTTGCTGATGGTGTCACCAGTGACGCAATTTTTCCAAAGGAGCCGTCAATTAGCTTGGTGTCGTGGCATTTCTGTATCCTCCTCCCTTCTACTAGTGATGGTCTAAATTTGGGGGCCAACAGAGGTGAGGCAAAGAACCTCACCCCCCCACTGGCACCAAGGCTAAATTTGGGGGCCAACAGAGGTGAGGCAAGAACCTCACCCCCCCACTGGTGCATAGGCCTATCCACAAGCATGGCTGAATGCTGGACCGGTAGTCAGCGACGGGTTGCTCTGATTACAGTGGATTCAACCTAAGACAGGAAGCTGACGCCTAAAGGTCAGTTCTCCCATGACGGGTAAGAACCATATGTTAAATTGGACAACCTACCAGGCACGGTCCCTAGCCACATTGCTTGTTGCTTAATTAAACAGAAGGGGGCAGATGCTAGGAGCCACAAGCATATATACGATGTATGGCACCTTTGGTTGTAAAGTGACGCCAGCTAGCCACTGAGATGATTATGTTAAAATTTACATTCATATGCAAACTGGACTCCCGCTGTTCACCTTGGCCTGCTACCGGACTCAAGTTACGGGACTTTACGGGACTGCTGGAGAGTTCCCATTGGTTGGGGAAGGATAGTAGGAGGGAATTCCGGAGGAGGTGGGAGGAGACGGGGGGGTTCCGGTCGGCGCGCGGTTCCGGTCGGACACCCTCGTGGGAGGACCGGTTTTTGACTTGCTGGCGCTGAGAGTGTTAGCGGCTTTTTCAAAATAAAGTTTTGTTCCTGCTTGATTGGCTCGTGATTCTGTGCCCAGCCAAGACTGCGGCAGGTGGACACAACATCTTTATTTTATTTTTATATGGTGTTGAGGATCAAACCCAAAGCCACGCGCATGCCAGGCAAGTGCGATACCACTTGAGCCACATCCCCAGCCCCTTAGAGTAGTTTTGATTTGCATTTTTCTAATTACTGGAGGCATTGAACATTTTTTTTCATATGTTTGTTGATTGATTATATATCATCATCTGAGAAGTGTCTGTTCAGATACTTGGCCCATTTATTGATTGGGTTATTTGTTTTATTTTGTTTTGTTTTTTGGTGTTGTTTATATATCCTAGAGATTGACACTCTATCTGATGTGCGTGTAGTAAAAATTTGTTTTCAATCTGTAGGTTCTCTCTTCACTGATTATTTCTTTTGCTGAGAAGCAGCTTTTCAGTTGAAATCCATCCCATTTATTGATTATTGATTTTATTTCTTGTACTATAGGAGTCTTGTTAAAGAAGTTGTCGCCTAATCTGATCTGATCTGATGAAGATTTGGGCCCACTTTTTTTTCTATTAGGCCCTGGGCCTCTGGGCCAGTTCCTAGGTCCTCGATCCACTTTGAGTAGAGTTTTGTGCATGGTGAGAGATAGGGGCTTAATTTCATTTTACTGCATATGGATTTTGAATTTTCCCAGCACCCTTTATTGAAGATGCTATCTTTTCTCCATTATGTGTTTTTGGCACCTCTGTCTAGTGTGAGATAACTGTATTTATGTGGGTTTGACTCTGTGTCCTCTATTCTGTACCATTCATCTACAAGTCTATTTGAGTGCCAATACCATGCTGTTTTTGTTATTACTATTGCTGGGTGGTATAGTTTAAGGTCTGGTATAGTGATGTCATCTGCTTTACTCTTCTTACCTTGCTTTGACTATTCTGTGTCCCTTATGTTTTTCCAGATGAATTGCATGATTGCTTTTCCTATCTCTCTGAGGAATGTTATTGGTATTTTGATTTGAATTGCATTAAATCTGTTCAGTGCTTTTGGTAGAATGATCATTTTGACAATATTAATTCTGCCTATCCAAGAACAAGGGAAATCTCCCCATCTTCTAAGTTTTTCTTTCTTTCTTTAGCATCCTGTAGTTAATTTCTATTGTACTCTGGTTACTTAAAATTCTGTTTTATGAATCTTAAGCTGGGATAGCTTGGCAACTTTCTACTTGGATTTTACCCTCTATCTTTAGATGACTGGAAATACCAGCTGGGGAAGACATGTACATCTGATTGACATACACTGTGGAAGACTGACAACCTTGCAGTTTCTTTCAGATTTGAATAGCCATGTACTACCTTATAAACTTTTCCCCATTATCATTGTTAACTTTGGACTGATTATTCCAATTCAATCCACTTTGCCACTTTTGGTACTGAAACTCAATAATTTATTTTAAATGTGCAGTGTAAAGGCCTTGCTATATAATTAACTTAAGTTGCCTCTAATTTGGATTTTAACCAAAGAGATATTTACACTTTTATAAATCATATACCTATACTAATGATTGATTTTTAAAAAGAAATTAAAAAGATTTGCATAATGTATTAAAATATGTGACATATATATAACTGAATCACCATCAATCCTCTAAAAATCTAGCTTAAAAATTTACACTTTAATGCTGCTTACTCTTTCAGATATAGTGACTTGAGATTTAAAATTTTAAAAACCATAAGACAACAGTTGGACATTAGACTTACAAAATATTTGTTATAGACTTGATTTTATACATACATTTGATTCTTGTATTCAGAAAACATCCAGAAATGTTCTTAAGAAAATGGGTTTTAAAGCAGCAATAACAACAACATCAATTAAACATCATAAATAGATTCACTAAACACACTAGGATTTTTTTTAACTTAAGTAATATCTATAATTAGATTTATAATATATTTCCTTTATATTTTAGCAAAAAGTACAGATAAATAACTAGTTTCTTTTCATCTTACAAAAGTGAATGGTAATATATAATTATAATTTTTCATGTAGAATTTTTAAAATATAAATATTTATCCCCTTACAAATTCTCTAGAGATATATGAAAGCTGAAATGTGGTAAATTTAATCAAGTAAATTTTCTTCCCATTTTTCCTTTAAATTAACTCAGTTCTCATAAGGTTCTCTTTTAATAATAATTAAAAGAGAATGAATACCGAAGTTCCAGATCTCAGAACCTCTTACATCTTTTCCAACAGTAAGAGGAAATTTTCCTTCCCTAAAATTCAAGAAAATGTTCTTGTTTCCAATTGACTCTAGTTGATAATATCAGCAGTTTGATATAGTTATAGAAGTCAGAATTATAAAATGGCTTGATTGTAACAGATATTATTCAGATAAGTCTTTTCTTGTAAAAGAGATGTGGAACCTCATCCAAAATACACCACTAAAAATGGATGGAAATGTGATTTTCTTGAAGGAAAATGGAGACAGAAATAATTATTGGAAGTCCATAACTAGTATTCATGAAATAGTCACTTCATTTTAATGTTTCTCATCTTAAGATCTTGACTAGGAAGGCTTGTCACTAACCTTATCATTACAGATGTGATTTCAGTTGGAAAGCATCCCCACATTCTGGATTCTACAAATAAGTCTACCTAGGCCTCTTTGAATTCAGGTTTATGTTCCAAAGAAAAAAGGAAAAGAATAAAAGCATTACCCCAGCTTTTACAGCCCATGAGGCAAAGATAGAGACATTCCATTAATAATAGGATGCTATTACACATTTCATTACACTTAAGCTATTTTCCTTCTTTCATACATATTAAGCTTCTCAAACTGTGCACAACAAAAGATCCCTACAACAAAAACGCAGGTAATAATCAATATGCAATTCTCCTCTCTATTCATTCCCTTTGATGTGTGAGGTTGGACTGGGGAATGGAGAAGCTCAGGGTAGGGTTATTTTGAGGTACTTTTGAGCTGCTTATTAGCAGGCCCTTATTAGCAGCTTCTGATTACCAGCTCTCCTAAGGCAGTTGTGACACGTTTTGAAGATAACTCTTTTGTTCCATGGAAACCATAATGCCTACTTTAATCTGCAATGAATTCTAAAAAAGAAAAGAAAAGGCCAATTAAATTATAAAAATACCTCAAAAATCCCGGCTATACATCACTAGCTTTTACACCTTAGACAATATTAAATTATAGAGACCTTAGTGAAAAATTACATTTTGTATTGAAACTGGTCTGACAGCAGTAATGTGTGTGCTTCAACATGATGATAGGCACCAAAAACTTCAGCACCACCAATAACCCACTTAGAGATTAAAGGAACCTATAAATAAAATAACCCTAGAAAGGCTAATATTTACATAGATACTTCAATTAAAAGACAGATCAAATATTGTTGTATCAAACAATCTAATGACAATTTATTGTGTTAGGAAACTGTTTTATTTCCTACTGGTCAATGTAAACCTACATATAAGGCCATGTTCCAATGTCTGCTTTATTAAAAGTGTACATAAGTGACATCCTTAATCCTTAAAAAATGAAGAAAGCACCATCATTATTCCTATTTTACTGAGACATGGAGAGGTAACATACATACCCACTGTTACACAGTTGTTATAGTTTAGATGTGATGTTCCCCAAAAGATCACATGTGACTCAATGTAAGAAGCTCCAGACTTTAATTCATCTAATCCGTTAATTAATCCCTGGTGGAAATAACTGAGTGGTAACTGGAGGCAGATGGGGTGAGGCTGGAGGAAGTGGTTAATTGGGTGAATGGCTATGGGGTATATATTTTGTAGCTGAAGAGTGAAGTATCTTTCTCTCTCTCTCTCTCCCCCTCCCCCTCCCCCTCTCTCCCCTCTCCCCCTCCCCCTCTCCCCCTCTCCCTCCCCCTCTCCCTCCCTTCCTCCTTCCCTTGCTCTCTGCCTCTCCCTCTCCCTCTCCCTCTCCCTCTCCCTCTCCCTCTCCCTCTTCCTCTCCCTCTCCCTCTCCCTCTCCCTCTCCCTCTCCCCCTCTCTCTCCCTCTCTCTCTCCCTCCTTCCTGATCACCATATTAGCTGCTTCCATCTGCCACACTCTTCATGCCATAATGTTCTGCCTCACCTTGAGCCCTGAGGAGTATAGCCGACCTTCTATGACTGGCGACTTCAGAAACTGTGAGCCCTCTAATAACCTTTTTCTCCCCTATAATTGTTCTGGTAAGGTCTTTTTGTCACAGTGGCGAAAAACCTGACAAAAACAATAGTCATTACAAAATATGGCCTGTATACAAAATTAGAAAGTCGAACTCCCATGTGTAGGTCATTAACCCTAAGGCAATAGTGACTTCATTTAAGAAGGGGATATAAGTATCTCTAAACCTTATTTGTAAACTTACCTTTCCAAACCTCTGAGGTAGTAATCTAGCATTTCCACTTAGCAATGTTTCTTTTTAAATTAGCCAGGCAGTTTACTATCACCACCAGATAAATTTTATATATCCTTCCTCCTATATCATAGGATTTTGCTCATACTATTTTTTTGTGTGTGTATATATGTGTGCTGTATTATCTTCCTTTTGACATGCATTTAATGAACCTCTGTTTAATGATCCAGATACCATGTAACTCCTATTAACTCCTAGCTGTTACTTCAAGGTTTGGTTTAAGATTCCCATCATATAGAAAGAATACATAATGCCTTTTTCTCACACTAACCATTCCTTACTTAAAGTTATTACTGTTGAGCACACTGAGTATTGTGGGTTTCCATTCTTTTATCATGCACATACATAGGATTTTTGTGTGTGTGAAATAAGCCTCATATTTTAAATAAAAAGATACAAACCAAAGCTTAGTAATCTTGGCCAAGTGATTTGTCATAGTTGAGTCATTCTTTCTTTGTACCAAATGTTAATAATAGCAGTGATAATATGATTTAATTCATATTATTGGATTATTAGAAGGATCCAATAAGGTGATGCAAATAGTCATTCCCAACAAAACCATAAATAATATATATAGTATATAGAGCAAAAGTAGTTTTTTTAATCCTATCCTGGTCCCAAACCACACCCATTTTGCCTGTAATATTTAACCAGTCTTTTTTTTTTTTTTTTGGAAGCAAGAAACACATATTTTATTATAAACACTCTGCCATTCAGCTTAGTGAATATGGGGAAAGAGAAAGAAGACTATGGCTTGACCATCAACAACAGGCTATATAACAAAGACACACTCTTGAAATTGTCACTGGACGCAATAGTTGTTCAGATCCTGAAAGTAAAAACAACCAATGTTTGTAGAGCTCTGGAGTTCACTAGTGAGCTCAAGAGGTACATGACCTCACTAAACCCTGTCCATATGCTTATTCAATAACAATCACTGCCATTCCCATACAGGCAGGGACTGAGACCCACAGAGGCCGATTTTCCCAATGTCACACACCTAGCAAGAGGCAAGTCTGAAATCAGAAACCTGTCTTCTGATCTGAAATCATATTTATTTTTTTGTCACATTATGCCACCATGTCTGAGAGACACCCACAAGAGCCTTGGCCACACATTGCACATTCAGAGTTCTAGGAAATAGATATCCAGAAGGCATACAATTATTGTCCTAAAGAATGATGCAGTGAGGGGGCTGGGGTTGTGGCTCAGTGTAGAGCACTAGCCTGGCACGTGTGAGGCACTGGGTTTAATTCTCAGCACCGCATATAAATAAATAAAAGTCCATTGACAACTAAGAAAATATTTTTTAAAAAAAAAGAATGATGCAGTGAGATTAGTTGTCAGTAATACAGTTATATTCTTTTTTTTCCAAGATGATAAAATTATTTATTTATTTATTTATTTATTTAAAATTTTAATTGGTTGTTCACAACATTACAAAGCTCTTGACATATCATATTTCATACATTAGATTGAAGTGGGTTATGAACTCCCAATTTTACCCCAAATGCAGATTGCAGAACCAGTCTTTTGCAATCAATTAACCATCCATATAAGAGTGTTATTTTAGCCTGATAGACATTTTAAGGGCACTTTGATAACTTTAGGTAATATGGTTTGCAAATTAGTCTCAGGCTATTTATATGAAAAAGAGTAGTTTATCTTACATAAGGGTAATTTCTCAACTGAAGCCAATGATCCAGTGAACATTGCTGCTGAGGCAGTTCCCCCTCTTTTGCCTCTTCCTCCTCTTCATCCTTCTCAATCTTGTCCTCATTTTTCTTCACAGGTTGAGTCATAGTTGTTGTCCATTAAACTATACATACTTAATATATGTGATGTTTGATTGTTTTGACATACATGCATCCTTCAAACCATAATCACAATCAAAACAATGAATATATGGGTCACCCATAACTTTGCTTGTGCCGCTTTATCAGCCCTTTTCCCTCCCCAGTTCATCCTATTGGTCTGCTTTCTGTCACTATAGAGTTTGCTCGTACTTCCTAGAATTTCATATAACTTGGATCCACACAAAATGTACTCCTTTTTGTCTGGAAGCTTTCATTTAACAAAATTATTTAGAAATTTATCTGTGACATTTCAGGTGTTATTAGCTAATTCCTTTATACAATTGAGCAGAATTCCATTACATAAATATGATGCAGTTTGTTAATCCATTCACTTGTTCATTGCGTAAGGTTGTTTCCAGTTCTTAGCTAATACAGATAAATCTTCTATAAGCATTGTGTGCAAGCCTTGAGTGAATATATGCTTACAGTTATCTTGGGTAAATATGTAGGAATTGAATGGTTGGGTTATGGATAGGTGTAAGTTTTTTTTTTTTTTTAAGAAACTGTCAAACTACTTTACAAAGTAGTTATGTTGTTTTACATTCTCACCAATAATGTGTCAAGAGTTCAAGTTGCTCATTTCAGCAACACTTGAAATTGTCATTTTGATTATTTTTTTATCTTCTTATGATCCTCTGTCATATTTAAGATATCTTAGACAAGCCTAAAAATCACTAATATGATTTTACCTATTTTCCCCTAGAGTTTTATAATTTTAGCACTCACATTTAGAAATATTCTCCCATTTCAAGTTAATATTTTATCTATTGATGTTACCTTTTATCTTATTGCAGTTACTTTTTTTTGTCAATAAGCGGTAAAAGTATTTAATATCTTAATATTTTAGAAAAGATAATGATTTGTGCAGTGACTTCTTTTGGCATTTTTTGGCAATTTAATTGACCAGACATATGGGCTTATTTCTAGTCTTTGTTCTGTATCATCTACATGATTCTCTTTCTTTCAATCCAATACTGTCTTAATTGAACTAAATTTAAAATAAATATGAATATCTAATAATGTGTAAGTCCCCTCATTTTTATTTTTCAAATTTGTTCTGGTCATTTTTTATTTTGTTGAATTTTCATATAAATTTATAATTTAGCTACTAAATTCTTTTTTAAAAGTAGGCTTTGATTGGTACTCTGTTGAATTTAAAATAAATTTGAGAAACAAAAAGAAATGGCCTCCAATGCTAACTTTTAACCTCCATAGTATATTCTGATCCTGAATTTATTTAGGTCTTGTGTGATTTCTCTTAGCAATGTTTTGCTGTTTTCCCTATATAAGGCATGCACATGTTTATCAAAATTCTCTAAATATTTCATACTTTTTAGTTATTACAGATTGAATATTGGGATATCTTTTTAAATTCTAATAGTTTGTTATTCATAAATAGAAATAAAATGGTTTCGTGTGTATTCATCATTTATCCTGAAAATTTTCTAAAACCATTGGTTAGTTCTACTAAAATATTTGCACATTCCTTAGGATTATCTATATAGATAATCATGTTATCAGAATGAAGAGCATTTTTTTGTCATTCCAATCAGGACAGCACACACTTCTATTTGTTGCCTATTACACGCTCTAGGAACTCCAGTAAATTGCTTAATATAAATGGTAAGAGTGGACATCCTAGCTTTCTTTTTGATCTTGGAGGAAAGTATTTACTTTTTCTACTAAGTTTTATGTATACTATATGCTGTTTGTAGAGGCCCTTTATTAGGTCAAGAAAGTCCCTTATGTTTCCAGATAGCTGAGATATTTTTATCATTTAAAAGTGCTGAATTTTTCAAATTGTTTTCCTTGACTCACTGAGATAATCCTATGCCTCTTGTCTGTAGTTACATGATTTCCTTTTAAAAATGCATGTCTACTGTTAAACAAATATCTCCCACATATTATGCTGTGTCTGACACTTCAGCTAAATGAAATTTGTTTCATACTATTTCTTCAGAATTAGATCTTTTTCCAGCTTTGACTCATGCTCAGCATCAGACTTATTTAGCACCTTCAATATGAGTCATAAGAATAGAGAGATTGTTTTGTTTCCTATTGAGGGAAGAACTGTACTCATCAACTAATCTTAATATTATTTTCTCATTAAGCAAATTAAAATGTAATGATTAAAGGAGTGAATTCTGTGATCAAAACAGCTTGGTATGAGTCTTGAGGCTGCATGCCACTTAGTTGATATGTCAACTTGGGCAAGTTATTTACTTCTCTATACTTCAGTTTCTTCATGCAGAAAAATAAATAGACTGTTTACTAACTCATGAAGTTATTTTATTAGCTAAATATATTAGCATATTAATTGTATATGTCAATATTTAGCCTATAGTGAACATAAGGGTTGGGAATTTTGTATTTATAATTGTTTGACTTTGACTAAGTTATTCAGGTTTATAAATATCTAGTTTCTTCCATCTACTAAAATGATAGTAGGAGATAGTATGTACAGTTTTATTTAATGAAATATAATTATCTCAGCATCTCATAATTATAACACATATTTAGCATATAAATGCTTAGTAAGTTAACCTATTTTTATTATTGGTATTTTGTTCTTTATTCACATCATATTATTTGCACATTTCATTCAATTTTACATAAATTGCATGAGTCAATACTGGGATGAACATTAAAAATAATTCAAATTAATGGTTTTTTAAATAAAAGATTATGTGAGTAATCAAGGAGTAGAATTTCCCTGGACTGAGACTGTAATAAATAAGACCAAGAGATGCCAAAAGTAATAAGAAAGGATCGTGGAATAAAACTGTACTTTGGCGGGAGAGCATGGGAGGAATAGATGAATTCTAGATAGGGCAGAGGGGTGAGAGGGAAAGGGAGGAGGCAGGGGATTAGCAAGGATGGTGGAATGTGATGGACATCATTATACAAAGTACATGTATGAAGACTTGAATTGGGTGTCAACATACTTTATATATAAACAGATACAAAAATTGTGGTAAATATGTGTATTAAGAATTGTGATACAAAAAAAAAACAAAGTACATGTATAAAGGCAAAAAATAGCATTATCTTAGATTAGGTAGAGGGAAGTGAAAGGAGGGGAAGGCAGGGGATGTGGGGATAAGAAAGATAGTAGAATGAAACAGATTTTATTACTCTATGTATATAAGTGACCACATGACCAATATGATTCTACAATTTGTATACTCAGAAAAATGAGAAATTATATCCCATCTATGTATGATATATCAAAGTATATAAGTGCATTCTACTGTCATGTATAATTAATTAAAACAAATAAAAATTTTTTTAAAAAATTTGTACCCTACCCTTCCCTTTTCTGAATGGTGCTGATGGATTTAGATGGTAAAGTGGCTAAATGAACAATCATACATGGGGAATATTCTCTGAGCCACATAAAGTCCCAGCATGTTTCCTTCCTAAATGACAATATGTTTGCTTTCTAATGGAAAACATGGCATGTGTTTGAGATAGAATCAGACAGAAAGAGAAACCACAGTCCACAGTTAAATTCCAGTAATTGGCTATTAACTTTAGTAAGCCAGGGGTTAAAAGATTATTGAATGCTAGTTTAAAAAAAATATATATATATATATTGGTCTGTGTAATTCAACTCTGTAAGGGTAAAAAATGTTTCTGGAAACTTAAGCATTGAGTGTTAACCCCTGTTGCCTTGATTTGAAGGACATATGCATTATAGCTGAGAATTTGGGCCCCACCAGGAAGCTCTCTCCTGTTCTTCTACACTCTTATCTTTTAAACTATTGGCCCTTGCCAGTGAGAAGCATTCTCAGCAACACTTCCAGAAATTCTCATGCCTAGACTGAACAATACCACTTCTTCTTGAATAAATGTTTTGAATATTTTTTGAATAGTTTTGTGTATGAGGTTTCTAGGGTTTCATATATTATTTTTAAATAGTAAACCCTTAATTCTGTTGTGTCCTGTTAGAGGACCTAGTCAATTGTGAACAACCTCTCCTCTTCCTGTCAGAATCTCCAATCTCAAAACTTCCTCACTGACCACTAGCCAGATAACATCCCAGGAGTCATCTCCATGTTTGGTTAGGCTTAGAAGTACTTTTCAAACTGCCTGCAGACTCATAGAATGTTTACAGTGAAGCTCAATCTTGAGGCCTCTCATTTGTACTGTTTCCTTCAGAGGATTCTAGAAATATATCCCTAAGTTATTGTAAAATTTCAACAGTTAGGAATTTAACCACTTTCAATTAAGTTTTGCTTTTTTACCTAATTTAATGCTTTCAAATTTATATTTCTTTTTTAACTTAAAAAGAGTCTTCAAAGTTACATGAACTTCAGGTACCATAAACCCTAGATCTGCCACTGTTATTACATACATTTTAAAAGCTTTCTTCTGTTTTAAGGATTAATGAGAATAATTGCCAGATACATGAATGTTTCCCATCTTGTCATCCAGCCCATTCTGAGCCACTTCAGAGTATGTGCCAAATTAATGTCAATTAATTTCAAAATTAGCTTTAGAAAAGCATTATTAGTAACATTAGGTAGGGGAAAAAAGCAATTGAGGACACTGGAAACTAAATATGATGTATTTTGGATTTATTATGGTTCTGTGTTATCTCCTCCCTTGTTCCCCTCTGTTGGCATGATTCTTAAATGTAGGGAATACATTTTATGTTGATCTCTTTGGGCAAAGGAGATAGTACATTTATCATTTAATAAGCTCTCACCTGTATACTGGAAACTTATTACTCTGAGGTAGTGATTCTGGTCTGACATTTGACATAGGTTTCTAGAAATTCATCAGAATTTTACCCTTGGAGATTTGATTTATTTGAGGACAAATATTTGATCCAAAGCCAGGAATTTCATGTACTATTATTTCATGCTATTATTGTAGTTTTGTGTATGAGGTTTCTAGGGTTTCATATATTATTTTTTAAATAGCAAACCCTTATTTCTCTAACTTCCAAAGGCTTGTAGCCCTAGACCAAGGTCCAGCATAGTTGAATTTTTGCTTAAGATGTATTTCCTGGTTTACAGATGGTCATAATCTCGTGGTATCTTCGCATGTAGAGAAGGAAAAAGAAAGCAAGCTTTATTGTGTCTCTTCCTATAAGGAGACTAATCCCTTAAAAGTACAAGTTTTTTGTTGTTTCTGAAGTTTTTCTTTTGTGTTGTTGTTGATTTTGTTTCTGAATTCCAGTCTGAACACAGTTCTGCATTTTCTATTTGGAATGTCCCATTGACAAGGCTCAATCAGGGTATATCATAGTCAGGTATGTGAAGGACTGTGAGATAAATATCACTCAACTATGTTTTTAAATAATAGATGAAAAAATACTTATAGTAAGTTACATAATGCAATCATTTTAACACAAACATGTGTAATGCATACCTACTTAGTAGCAATATTACAACTGTTCCTGATTGATTATTATACTCAACTTAATTTGTGCAGAATAAATACTCTTCTAAATTAGGATGGTACCTAAAGAACCAAAGTTCAATGTAAAAAAAAAAACCTGCTCTGAAGTTACATTTAACATACATATTTTAACTAATTTTTAATTTTTTATTAGATCATTTGACATAATTATACAAGCATGGAATATAATGTGCTCCAATTCAGTCCCCAGTACCTTCCCATTCCCTCCTCTTCTCCCACAACTGTTCCCTTTCCTCTATTCTAATGATCTTTCTTCTATTTATTTATAATTTATTTTTAAGAAGGTGAAATCCCTTGCGATATATTCATATATGTATGTAGGAAAGTTTGGTCAACTTCATTTTACAATTCCTCTCATTTCTTATCCCTCCTCCTTATCCTTCAATCCCTTTCCTCTATTCTACTGATGTCTGTTATATTTTCATGGGATTCCCCCCTTATTTTTTTTCTCTGATTTTGTTCTACCTCCTTCATACGAAAGAAGACATAACCCTTGCCT
The DNA here is from genome assembly GCF_964194105.1 of Spermophilus citellus. Classification (NCBI taxonomy): domain Eukaryota; kingdom Metazoa; phylum Chordata; class Mammalia; order Rodentia; family Sciuridae; genus Spermophilus; species Spermophilus citellus. The sequence continues at coordinate 92,484,279 of NC_138197.1, read as the reverse complement.
TTCCAAGTCTGGCTTATTTAATTTAGCACGATGTTCTCCATTTCCATCCATTTACTAGCAACTACCATAATATCATTCTTCTTATTGGCTGAGTAAAATTTCATTGTAAACATATATATATCACAGTTTCTCATCAATTCATCTTTTGATGAGCAGGCATCTGGGCTGTTTCCATAGCTTGGCTATTGTGAATCATGTTGCTATACATATTGATGTTGCTGGATCAAGGTAGTGTGCTGATTTTAGTTCTTTTAGATAAATACCAAGGAGTGAAATAGCTGGGTCATGTGGTGATTTGATTTCTCATTTTTTGAGGAATTGCTATGCTGTTTTACATAGTGGCTATACTAACTTCTAGATCCATCAACAATGTATGAGTGTACTCTTTTCCCCACATCTTCGCCAACGTTTATTATTATTTGTGTAATTGAAATTTGTCATTCTGACTGGAGTGTGATGAAATCTCAATGTAGTTCTGATTTGAATTTTTCTTATTGGTAGAGATGTTGAACCTTTTTAAAATATTTGTTGGCCATTTTTATTTCTTCTCTTGAGAAGTGTCTGTTTAGTTTTTTTGCTCATTTAGTAATTGAGTTATTTGTTTTTGTTTTTTTTTCTTGTTGCTAAGATTTTTGAGATTTTATACATATATGTGTGTGTGTGTATACATACATGTACATATGTGCTGTATATTAATCCCCTATTTGAGGAGCAGACAGCAAAGATCTTCTCCCATTCTGTAGGCTCTCTGTTCACACTCTTATTTCCTTCACTGTGCAGAAACTTTTTAATTTCTTTTTGTCCCACTTATTGATTCTTGGTTTTATTTCTTATTTTTTAGAAGTTTTGTTTAGAAAATTTGTGTCTGTGCCAATATGTCGAAATGTTGAGCCTACATTTGCTTCTAGTCATTTCATAGTTTCTGGTCTAATTTTTGGATCTTAAGCAACTTTGAGTTGACTTTTGTGTAGGGTGAGAGAGTTTAAGATTTATTTTTCTACATGTAAGTATCCAGTTTTTATAGCCCCATTGTTAAAAAGGCTCTTTTTCTCCAACATATATTCTTGGTATCTTTTTCAAGTATCAGATGGTTATAAGTATGTGGATTTGTCTCTGTGTCTTCTATTTCATTGTTCTTCGTGACCATTTTAATGCCAATACAATGCTGTTTGGGGTATTATACATCTGTTGTATAATTTGATATCTAGTAGTGTGATGCCTCCAGCATTTCTCTTCTAATTGAGGCTTTCTTTAGCTTCTCTGGGCCTCTTATAAATCCAAATGAATTTTAGAACTGTTTTTTTCCTAATTTTGTGAATGATTCCATTGTTGTTTTGATGGGGATTGAATCTGCATAAGACTTTCATTAGTATGACCATTTGTTGATATTATTTCTGCCTTTCCAACATCATGAGAGGTATTTCCATTTTCTAAAGTCTTCTTCAATTTCTATTTTTCAGTATTCTATAATCCTAGAACAAAGTAATTGATTTATGAATGTTCATATTGAATCCTGACATTTTGCTAAATTTTTGGAAGTTTTCATATTTGGAAGTTTTCTGGTGGAGTTGTTGTTTTTGTTTTTGTTCTTCTAAATGTAAGATTATATGATCAGCAAAGAGAGAAAATTTGACTTCTTCTTTTCCTATTTGTATCCCTTTAATTTTCTTCTCTTACCTGATTTTTCTGGGTAGAGTTTCAAGGAACAAGTTGAATAGGAGTGGAAAATGTGGACATCCATGTCTTATTCTTGTTTGTAGAGGAAATGTTTTTTTTTTTTTTAATTTTTCTCCATTCAGTATGATGTTGGCTGTGGGTATGTCATATATAGATTGTACAATGTTGAGGTATATTTCCTCTATCCCCAGTTTACGTAATGTTTTAATGTGAATGGGTGATGGATCTGTTTAATGCTTTCCTTTTTGTTATTTTTGCATCTATCAAGTTCATCAAGTGATCCTACCCTTAACTCTATTTATATTGTGTATTATGTTAGTGGATTTGGGTATGTTGAACCAACCACTTATCCTGGGATAAATTTCACTTGATCATAATGTAATATCTTCTTAATGTGTTTTGGAATGCAATTTAGCATTATTTTATTAAAAATGTTTGTACCTGTGTTCATTAGGGATATTGATCTGAAGTTTTCTTTCCTTGATGTGTATTTATCTGATTTTGATATCAACATGATATTGGTTTCAAGAAATGAATTTGACAGTGTTCCTGCCTTTTCTATTTCATGGAATAATTTCAGAAGTATTGACATATGTCTTCCTTAAATGTCTGGTCAAATTTCAGCTGGTCCCAGGCTATTATTTGTTGGAAGACTTAATTGCTGCTTCAATTTCATTGCTTGATATTGGTGTGTTTAAGTTTTCCATAATCTGTTCAGTTTGGGAAGGTCGTGTCTCTAGGAATTTGTCAATATTTTCACATTTTCTAGTTTATTGGAGTGTAAATGTTCAAAATAGTATATAACAAAACTCTGGGTTTTAGAAGTATCTGTGGTGATATCTCCTTTTTCATCTCCAGTTTTATTGATATGGATCTTCTCTCTTTCTTTTGATTAGTCTGGCTGAATGTTTATCAGTCTTGTTTATTTTGTCAAAGAATAAACTTTTTATTTCATTGATTGTATTTTTTTATTTTCAATTTTATAAATTTTGCCTCCGATCTTAATTATTTTCTCTTCTTATTTTGGAATTAGTTTATTCTTCATTTTATAGTTACCTGAGTATTTGTTTGATATTTGTTTTTTTAAGTAGGAATTCAGTGCTATAAACTTTCCTCTTAGAACAGCCATCATATTGGCCTTGAGATTTTGATATATTGTATCTTTATTCTCATTTATTTCTACTTTTGTTTTTATCTTTCCCCTTATTTTTTCTGTAGGTCACTACTCATTCAAAAGTGTACTATTTAATCTCAAGAAGTTAAAAAGGTTTTCTGTTTTCTATCTATTGATTTCTCATTTCATTCTATTATGACATAATAGAATGCAAATAATTCTTATTTTTTGTATTTCTACTTTTTGTGTGTGTTTTCTAGAATTTTCCTTGCATCCTAAAATATGATCTAATTAATAGAAAGTTCCATGTGCCACTAAAAAAAGTGAATTCAGTTGTTGAATGATTATATAGTCTATAGATGTATATTAGGTCTATTAATATTATTTATTACTCTGAGAATTATTTACTTAGTTTTTGTCTGGGTGACCTATCTAATGATGAGAGAGATGTTTTGAAATCACCAATGTCATTATATGATGATCTATTAGATTCTTTATATTGAGAAGGATCTGTTTTATCTATGTACCTTCACTATTATTTGGGGCATAAATATATACAATGATTTTATCTTGTTGAATGATTCCCTTAACCAATATGAAATAACTTTCTTTATCTCATCTAATTATTTTTTGGCTACAGTAGTACTTTGTCTGATGTAAGAGTAGCTACCCCTGCATGCTTTCAGTTTCCATTTGCATGATATATCTTTTCCCATCCTATCACCTTCATTCCATGGATGATGTTGTTTTCTCTAAGGTGAATCTCTTGCAAACAACATTTGGTTGGGTTTTTTTTTTCCCATCCAATCTGTGAATTTAGATCTTTTGATTAGAGAGTTTAAGCCATTTATAATCAATGTTATTTTAGAGATAACAATTTTTATTTCTTGTAATTTTGATGTATTTCTAATGTTTTATACTTAATTATTTATTGTGATTTGTTACTATGCTCATTTTCATTTTTATTTTGTTATTTCTTCTTCAAGAAATATTTTATTGAGTATATTTTGTACTGTAGGCTTAGTGGTGAGCTTTTTAGCTTCTGTTTATCATAATTTTTTTTCACATGCAATTCTGAATGATGCTTTTCTGAATATAGTAATCTCAGTTGACACTCATTTTCCACAAGGGTTCAGTATATATTATTTTTATGCCTTCATGACTTTTAGGGTATAGGTTTTGAAATATGACTTGACTAACTTCTAAGCATGACTTGCCTCTCTTGGAGCTTTTAAAATTCTATCCTTATTTTTTTATATTAGACATTTTCATTATTATGTGTCTCGAAGAGCACTTTTTTGATCTTGCCTTTTTTGGGGGTTTCACATACCTCTTATATTGGGATTTCATATCATTCACCACATTTGGAAAATTTTCCAACATTATTTTATTGAAAAGGTTGCGCATTCCTTTAGTTTATATTTCAGAGTCTTCTTCTACACCAATGATCTTATATTCGATTCTTAATGTTATCTCATATTTCTTAAATATTTCCATTATTGTATCTTACCAACTTTATTGTTGATTTTATTTTCAATATCATATACCTTGTGTTCAAGAACTGTCTTCAAAGTGGCCTAATCTATGTGTGATCCATTGCATTAATTTTTAAAATTTGATTTATTGTGTGTTTCATTTCAGTATTTCCATTTGTTTCTTTTTCAGAATCTCTTTATTGAAATGATATTCAACTTTCTATAATTTCTAAGTTCATTCCTTAAATCTTTTAGCACTGTCAACATTTTAACTATGAACTTTCTAAATTCTTTTTCAGACATTTCTTCCACTGTGATATTAATGGGGTCTGTTGTTTAAGTGTTGTGGGCTATTTGGGGTGGTTTTTTCCCTGCTTTTTTATACTGCTTTTATGTCTACCAACATATTGGGATGATTTTCATTTCTACTTTTATGTAAGGGACTATTTAGTGAGCTTTTGTCTTGTAAGAGCCACAGGCTGTGTGCATATCCAGCTGTTGATAATTTCAATCAATCTTCGTCCTCTACTGTTTTCAGTATCAACACCAATTTTGACAAGATATTAAACCTTATTTGGTACAATAATTTCAGAGCAAAACCACATACTATTCCACCTAAGGGAGACTCCAAAACTTCTCATTATGTTTCTCCATAGTTCCTCTTGTCCAGGTATGAAGTAATATTCTCTCTGGTCAGCTGTTTTGTTCACTGCTTCTTTCAGCACTATGGAGGTGTCAGTGAATACTGACTATATCTTCACAAATTGCATCTTTCCCTTATTTATGGAATAACTATTTTTCTATGTGATTTTCTTAAGATAAATTTATGTAATTTTCCTTTTAAACATGTTAATCTGCATACTATATCTCCATACATGCTGGATTTTAACATATCAAAATTATGATCCCATTTTATTTAGTTTTTTTATGTGTGGGGGTGCTAGGGATTGGTATTTGCCTCATGTGTGCTAGACTAATACTATCACTGAGCCACAAGCCCGGCCCTCGTGATCCCATTTTAAAAATTAGTATTGCCTTTCATTTAAAAATGAAGTTTGGACATTTTTGTTACCATTTAAGGTTAATGCTTCTTTTCTGAGCATTACACAGTGATTGGTAAGAAAATATATTGGCTAATATTATGTAATGGTGGGATTGTAATGTAAATAGATATATGTTCATTTTTAGCAAAAGTGTAAAAATTAACATTTGTGAGAAAGTACAGCTAAAAGGACTCAGGATATTATTCATAAAAACTAACATTGATTATTATCATATTTTAATACTTGTTATCATGGGATATGTTTTGGAATAACTTTGCATTTTCACTTCCTTTTTTACTTTTGGGTAGATTCTAAAAGAGACATACCAAAAGCCCCAGAAATTTCTATTCAAGTCAGATTTTTATTGCTATGTACAAAAACCCAACAAGAAAGGAATAAAAAGAGAAAATGGTTATTTTGGCTCATGGTTTCAGAGATGAGGCAGAATACAAAACTCTGGGCCTGAGATGAGGCAGATCATCAGTTCAGAAGGGCATGGCAGAAAAAAGCAACTCAGAGTATCATGGCCAGAAGGCAGAGAAAGAGAGAACTCTCCTGACCAGGAACAAAATATATAAATCCACAAAATACACTCTCAAGAGACCTATTTCCTCCAGGCATACTCTACCCACACTGATTAGGTTACACCTCTCATAATCTGATCATTTCAACTTTGTAAATTCTTGCATTGTTTCACACAAGAGCTTTTTGAAGATACCTTATGTCCAAATCATAATACTCTTACCTTCAGTATACTCAACTTATTTCAGCTAATTGAATACAATTCAGAGCAATATATATTCTAAAAATTTTTCCATAACTTATATGTAAGGATTTTAATTTATATTTATATATATGTATATATAAATACATATATAATATATAGAGAGAAATACATATATATATATATATATATATATATATATATATATATATATATATATAAAACTCTATTTGAAATTAGTATCTGATAGGGTAGAAGTATACATAAGTTTATATTGTGTTCAGAAACTTTCAATAAAGTAAATATTTATACTTTTAAATTACAAACATATGCAATCAATGTTGTAGATTCTTGGATTCAAAATATATCTCCTTTACACATCTTGCACCTTTATTTTGCATGATAATGTTGATTCTATCAACACAATGGTTATGTTTATAAAAAGAAAAATCACATTTTAAAACTAACACTTCCAAGATATTGAACCTGAATTATTATTTGCAGCTCACCTAAAAAAATCGTGATCAGAACTTTACCTCAGAGATTTTTAAAGTGACACATACAGATGCTATGTAATGGAGTGGAACATAGTACTAGAAATGTGGGCACTTGGCATGGGCAGTAATTATTAGACAATCTCTTAAATACCTTAATTTTTCTTTGCTTTAGTCACCTTTATTCATTTTTGAGATTACATACCAGCCAATAAAGATTACTTTGTGAATTAGGTAAATTTATTTTAATTTCTTTGTGGTAGACCTGTATTGAATGTACAACTTTGAAAAGTCATATTGCAATTTTTTTAAGAAAAGGAATCTTGCTACCTAAATGGGAACTTTTTCTTCTTATCTATTGCTATAAAAAGATATATCCATTAATAATCTTGTCTGATTTAATAATGTGTATTTTGGTTTATTTTAAATGATGGTAATTTTATATTACAAAGATCCATTAACATTGTAAAAGAAAAATTTGTATATGATCCAAAAATGTGATTTGTAGGTACTATTTTTGGAAGTTTAGGAATATATTTAAAACCCAAGGGAAATAGTAAACAACATCAAGGTAATTCAATTTTTATATTGAAACTTTAATATTAATTGTACTTCAAATGTATTTAAAAACTGCTAATATATACTCCTTGACAAAATTATTTTTAAAAGAAAATTATAGACTTTTACTTTACTGAAGAATCAACCCTTTTATTTTTTGATGCTTTGATAGCAACATGTTTGATTATATGTTTAGAGCCTGTACACATTTATTCATGTTGTTTCTTACTCCAGAAATGTACTTTTTTCACCAAATCTGCATTTTAAAATTATCTGAATTTTTAATAGCCCACTTAGCTAAATTTTCCTGCCTGAAGTACTCTTTAAAGTTCTCAATTAAAATTGATTTACTCAATAATCAATTAGTTATTTATATAGCAACTTTAATTTGTGATTTCATTTTTTCATCCTTACTCGATTCTCTTTTCAGTAGTCATTATAGTAACTTGAGAACAGAGATATTTTTCGTGTCCCTAAAATGCCAAGAACACTAAGTACACTTTATTTGTAGGGCTATATTACAAGACTCCCAATGTATTTCTAAAATTGAAGATGGTACTAAATCCTGTATATTCTATTTATTTCCCTACACATATACGTTTAAAGTTTAATTTTTAAATTAAGTAGAATCATATGTTAACAACAATTATAAAAATATTCTTTATTAAACTCTTAAAACTTTAAAGTTATTTATTTGTAAACCTTTTTATTTAATATTTTCATACAACTATGGGTAAGTGAAACTACAGAAAATGAAACCATGGACAAGGATAAATAACTGAATAAAAATTAATAAATATTAGATTTAATGTACAGACATAATATGAGAAATTAGTCAAAATTCCAAAACTTTGATTTCTGGGGTTTTTTTCCTTGCTTGTTTGCTTAATAAAGAATTCTCAACAGCATAGTTATTATTTGCATACCATACATTTTATCTATTTTATGTATAGAGTTTAATGATTTCAATAAATTTATACAATTATGCAATGATCATAATAACCATGCAGTTTTTAAATTCTGTCATAATTGTCCTCAATTTTCCTGTACTTTCTTGCACCTTTTTCAGTGAATCTTAATTCATTCACATGGTTAGCTCCAGATAACTTGTGTTAGGGTTCTCTAGAGGAAAGGAATCAACAGAAAGTGTAATAATAAAAACGATATTTATTAGTTTGGCTTATGCAACCAGAAGCTGCATAGTCTACAATGGCTGTCTACAGTCTGGAGAGCTGGAAGAACCAGTGGCTGCCCAGTCCAAGAGGCTGAAGCCTCAGAATAAGAGGAATCAATGGTGCTACCCTAGTCTGAGACCTAATTATATTGACATACCTGTGGTTGTTACAAAGATCTGTGAGACTGCATTAACTTTCTTTAAATATTTTAACTCTGTCCTTTGGAATGGAGCCTTGTGTTATCATCAATTTCTTATTTTTTAATCCTCTATCTTAAATCTGTAGATCAGTTCAGCTATTGAAATTTTCATCTCTAGCATTTCCATTTGTTTTATTTTGTATTTTTCATTTCTCTTTTGAGGCTCCCTGTTTTACTCCTATTGTTATCCTTCTCCCCCCCCCCAAGTATTGAAACCTATTTTTCTTCCTTTTTTTTGGCATGATTATAATAATGGCTTTCAAGTCTTTATTTGTTAGATCCAGTTTACAGATACTTGAAACTATACAAATTATATGTTATGAATTGTTTTCCTCAGCAATTGTTGCATTTCCTTTTTCTTTATGTATCTAGAAATTTTGTTTACAAACTGTATATTTTGGATGTTATATCCTAGGAAATTTGGATTCTTATATATTTTTCTGAAAATTCTCTCACTCTTGTGATCTTATCAGGAATTAAATGATGTAGACAGCCTCTTTCAAGGTATGCACCTAAAAAGAGCTCTACTAACTTGTTTATTTTTCTTTTCTTTCTTTTCTCTTTTCTTCTTTGAGGAGGAGTGTCAGGAGATTTCAATAAATTCATTCATCATCCCTTAAAGAAGTACTAGTGCACCCCTTACTTATGTCTTCATAGCTTATGGTTAGCCAATGATTTGTAAACCTCAGATCTGCAATGCTATCATCTTTAGCAAACCAAAGATATGTTGGCCTGGGGAAAAAATTCAAAGTGGCATTCAGTTCTCAATTTTTTTCTTGGTTTCTTTGTTTTTTCCTCAGGAATCTCTTGGATTTCTCCACAACTAGCAGAGTTTACTAAATCAGTCAAGAATGTATGAAGAGTTTATGTCGGCATCTGTAATTTTGTCACAATTCTAGATTTCCAGTCTAATTCTGGTTGTTTCTTCTCTCAAGACACATTTGGCTTATATCTTCAACTGGGGGGAAATTTCCTAATGATTAAAACCTATTAGCTACATTGACTCAGCAGAAGCCACAGGTTTTTGCTACTCTCTATACTTTCCAACTTTCAATTGTTTCTCTCCTCTTTTGTCACAAAGTTACTGGTTTTTTCTGTCAGTCACAAAGAGCTAGAGCTATAATTTTCTCCATTTAAACTGGTGGGAATGTTGGAAACAGCTTTAACCAAAAATGTAGCAAGTGTGCCACCATCCTCACCCAACAATGTTGGAAATTTGAAGAATAATTTTGCTCAATTTGTTGTTCACCTTTGGTTGATTTCTAATCCTCTGAAAGAATTAAGATCTTGGGGTTGATTTTTCTAGTTGTTTTCTGCATAGGTAGTCACTCAACCTCCTCATATCATAATTACTAGAACTACTGATGGTATTTTTTTTGTGTGTACAAATTCTACTAAAAATCAATACAGTCATGAGAAAAATGTAAAGAAGTGGATTCCATCGTCCCTTAGAGAAGTACTAGTCTACCCAAATGGTGGATTATAAACTAAATGATACCCAACAAGTTTATAAGCATGATTGGATAGTATACATGAACAATACAATGATACACTGTTAGAGGTAAATGATTTACATGTATGATAAAATATACTCCTATGGTAAAAAATACATGTAGAAAACGTTTGAACAAGTGACTAAATGAAATCTTACATGAAATCAGAGCAAAGTTGTAAGTAGAAATCATGTTGAAAGCACACTAGTTGTCACACTGTGACCAAGAACAAATGTAAAAAAAAAAGAATTCTGCTAATTCTAAAAGGAAATCATCAAAATAAATCAATTACTACAAAATTTGATATATACTGTAAAATTTATAAGTGCAGTTTCTTACACAAGAGGATTTACTGTTAAATGGTATAAAAAGTACCTTGTATTTTGCTAATTATGTTGTATTTGATGCTGTCATAAAATGAACAGCATTATTTGAAGAAAACAAATATTTGATTCAAATGAGTATACTGTTGCAATTTAACATCTCTGTGAGATGTTAAATCTAATCGTTTAATATGATTCTTAGATTGGAAAGTCTTCAAAATAATTGTTCTTTTAATATTAAAGTTCATATTAAATTTAAATATTATTATGTATATTTTATTTCTTTAATGAGAGAATTCATAACACACTGATTTCTCCAATCCGGTGCCTGAATGTACCAATTTAACTTAACTTTTATCCCTGCATTCTCTCTGTATTACTCAGGGTTACAGATTCCATCTGTGACACAAATATGGGCTTAGTGATTAATAATTGCAATTAACCTTCATTTAGAAACCTTTGCAATCTATTATTTTTAGTATATCAGTATCTGACAAGTTATTTAACTATTCTGGCCTCAATCTCAAGAAATATCTGATTCATAATATTTAGTTAATATTTGTTTAAGAACAGAGAAGTAAAACAAAATTTTAATTGGCCAATGTATAAGAGATTATTAAATTCATCTTTGCTCTTTTGTTGAAGAAATGAAGTAACATCATACTGTTATACCAAAGGAACAAATCAAATCAATCATTTAATATAAAATGACATTTTTTATCTGCTAAAATGGAAAAGGAAGATTAAAACATTTTCTCTCATTTCAAATACTGTACCTCAAAACCTGTAACATAAATTGTCATTTGAGAGACCACTTAGTTTTGAAGCACTCAGGAAAAAAATAAAAGGAAAAATGTAGTATCACATACCTTCCAGACATATGATTGCATAAATCTGCAATATCTGATTATCAGATTGAGAGAGAATAAGATAGAGTTTAAAATACCTAAAAGACTATTTTTGTTCCCATTGGAAACTGTCTGATATAATAAAGCCCCTCAGAGAAAAGATTTGACCTTGGAAGTAGACTGGATTATGTGTTAAGAAGATTGTTCCCCAGAATGTATTCTATTCAAGTATCTTTGTTGAACTTCTGTGCTATATGAGTGACCAGTCACATCGGACTTGACTGTCATGAGTGAGAATTTGTATAAAGAAATTGACTTTGATACAGACTCACCATTTTCAGGAATACCATGTTCAAATCTATTCAGGAAGAAGACATAAATTTAAAGATACAGCTGAAGGAAAATTTGATCCATTTGAGTCAAATAAACACAATATTTACTTTAACTGTCAAGTAAGGTATTTGGAAATGTATGTACCAACTACAAAAGGAACCTAAAGGAGAGACATCTCAAGGGAGATCTAAGGGAAATAAATACAGTTTGGTGAAAATCAGCAGCTTTGACAACATGTGAGTCAATTTTAAATAAATAAAATCTAGGAAGTTCTTTGCACTTAAATTTGCTAGAGGAGCAATTAATTAATCAGATTCTAAATTTAATTATTTCTAGTATATCTATCTCAACGATATTCTGTACAAAATGTTCACAAAAGAGAAAGGTGATAAGGAGGGTCAACTTAGGGTCTTATAAAGGACAAATGCTTCAAAGAGATGTGTTCAACTGAGAAAAGGCAACCATAATGTAAAAAAGAAAAATGCAATTTAATAGTACTTCTCCCCCCATAATTTAACTTGTGAAAAAAAAGCTCATGAAAAGTCTTTGTTTTCATTGCAAGGAACATACTTCTAACTATCTTAATGTGCATTTTGCCAGTTTTTGTCACAATGATACTGATTGGAAAAATAATTTCAAAAAACTGTGAATCTTGAACATCTTCATTTTGAACATTGAATCAGGATGAAGATAGTTGGTAAGTAAAGTGGACAATAAATAACTCCAAATGTAATGCTGAAGGATATCAGGGGAATATGTTTGCAGCATTTCTGTGTATATTTTGAATCTGCAGTGGTGACAGCAGGTATTGACAGCTGGCTGGTGTAATGTAACACCTGTTAATAAGCTACAGTGCCTGGGAAAACTCTAGGAGAGTTATTAAGGAATTTATATAAATTTGGTTTTGATTTAGCAGTTCTTAGTTAAGTTCAGAATGTTCTGTAAATCTATAGTTGGCTCAGTGACATTTTGAATGGTGAAATTTTGTTTTATCCCAGGAAAGATTTGCACGTGGGAAAGGAAATTTACATTGAGATTTGGCTTTCAGGTTTGCAAAGTCTCAGTATTGTAAATTATAATTCAATATGCATGTCTTATAAAAGCAAAACTTCCTAAGTAGGCAAGTCCTTGATTAAAGTTATTGGTCTTCAGTGTCCTCATATTTTGCCTCACAGGGTTGCAAACCAAATTACTGTGGTAAGAAAATAAGAGAGAGAGAAACAGCAAAAAGGAAAGGAAAATGTAATAGAATTTATCAATTCCAAACATAGCTCACTTGCAAACATAGCTAGTCTTAGTCAGATGAAATAGAAGTTTTCTAAGTAACAAGTTATTTATATGTTTATGAATCTGATATTTTTCACAATGTTCCCGTTTCTAAGTGGCTTCATGTTTGTGCTGAACTATGACCTAATGAAAAGAGTGTTTACTTTGATATTCTTCTTTTTCTTTCTGTATTTGTATCCTGCATATTGGAAAATCTTATGTATTCCTCCAAATAGGATTATAAATTTGCCCCTTGAACAGAATAGACGCATTATAATATCTGCTAAATTGTATTTTTTGTTCTGTTGGTTTTCAAAGAATCATTCTGACAAAATTTGAAGTGCTGGTAGAGTATATAAATTCAACAGTTTATAAATAATTTCATTTTCAAAGGTAATCTGATAGAGGAGAAACATATGAATAAATTTGACACCAAGAGGCTAACTTGATATATAGAATAAAGAGACTTGTTTGAAACTAATCATGATATAATATAGACTTACACAATTAACATAATACAAATCCAAATAAATGGCTATGGGAATGCTTTAATTTTTTTTTTTAAGAGAGAGTGAGAGAGGAGAGAGAGAGAGAGAATTTCTTAATATTTATTTTTTTTTAGTTCTCAGCGGACACAACATCTTTGTTGGTATGTGGTGCTGAGGATTGAACCCGGGCCGCACGCATGCCAGGCGAGCGCGCTACCGCTTGAGCCACATCTCCAGCCCCTATGGGAATGCTTTAAAGAAAATAAGTTGAACATTATTTTTAAAATTTTATTTGTTATTTTTAGATTGTTATTTTAGTAGAGTATATTATGACATATTTATGCAAGCATGGAATATATCTTATTCTAATTAGGATCTCAGTCTTGTGGTTATACATGTTATGGAGATTCATTGTGTTTTATTCATATATGTACATAGGAAATTTCTATCAAATCCATTCTACTGTCTTTCCTATTCCTCTACCTGACTCTTCCCTTCATTCTCCTGTGTCTAATCCACTGAACTTCTATTCTTCCCCCTTCATATCCCTTGTTGTGTGTTAGAATTCATATGTGTTAGAATATATATATATATCAGACAGAACATTAGAACTTTGGTTTGGGGGGACTGGCTTATTTCACCTAGCATGATAATTTCCAGATCCATGCATTTACAGGCAAATGTCATAAAGTCATCTTAAATAAAAATAAAAAAGAACAATATTGCCAATATTTCTTTATTAATTTTAAAGTAATTTACTGGAAAAGAGAGCCTTAGGCTAGTTGTAAGTGACTATCATTGTAGTGTTTGGATGCCATAATTTGAACCTAAAAATATGTTGTTTTATTTAAGTTTTATTTGGATTTTAAAAGTAGTACAATTTTACAGCTTTTGCTAAATTATAATTAATATATAAATCTTTCATATATTTAAAATACATAACAATGTGTTTGAACATATTCCATTGATAAGATCACCACAATGAAGGTAATAAGTGTATCTATTATCTCCAAAAGTTTCCATGCATCCTTTCTTTTGTGTGTGTGTGTGTGTGTGTGTGTGTGTGCGCGCGCGCACGCGCGCGCATGTGTGTGTGGTAGTAATAAGAATATTTAATGTAAGATCAACTCTTACCAAAGTTTTAAGAGCAACACAACATACCTTCAATTTTCGACACTATTTTCTACAGCAGATCTCTAGACACTACATCTCCTGTAATTGAACCTTTATACCCACAGAACATCAGATTCCCACTTTCCCTCTCTCCATCCTCTGGCAACCTCCATTCTATGCTCTTCTTCTGCAAGTTTGGCAATATTAGATATTTCATATAAGTAGAAGGGTGCCTTGTTTGATCTCTTTTTCATTTATCATTATGTTTTCTAGATCAATCTATGTCGCTAGAAATTGTAGAATTTCCTTCCTTTCCAGGACATTGTGAATACTGCTGCAATTTACAAGAGAATTCAGATAACTTTATGATTCTGATTTCATGTCCTTTGCATATATATTCGGATGTGGAACTGCTAGATCATACATAATTTTATTTTTAATATTTTAAGGAAACATCATACCGTTTTCCATAAACATATCATCATTTTACATTTCTACCAATAGTATACAATTTCTTCATAATTTTGCCACCTTTTTTATCCTGTGTTTTGTTTTGTTTTTGATAATAACCATCCTAACAGGTTTGAGGTGATATCTCATAGTGATTTCAATGTACTTTTCCTGATAACTAATAGAGTTGAGCAATTTTATTATATATCTGTCAGTCATTTGTATGTGTCTTTGGAGAAATGTCTAGCCAAGTCCTTTGCCTATTTTTTAATCAGATCTTTTGTGGGGTTTTTTTCGTTGTTGTTGTCATCTTTATTTTTTTACTTATTGATTTGTAGTGTCCTATATATATTTTGGAAATTAATACTTCATCAAATACATGGTTCAAAAATATTTTCCCCAATTTCTTAGGTTGGCTTTTCATTGGATTAATCTTTATTCTTTTGCTGTGCAGAAACTTTTTAGTTTGAAATGGTCCCGTTGTCTATTTTTGGTTTTGCTGCTGTATATTTGGTGTCATACTCATGAAATCATTGCCATGACCAATGAAATAAAGCATTTCCTTTTATTTCCTTCTAGGAGATGTATGGATTTTAGGAGAGCTGAGTTCAAGTACAATTAAATTATGAATCTTAATATCAACATGTTTGAGAAAGTAAAAGAACAACTATAATTTTACAGATATATCATGCTAATTATTACAGATAATAGAACGATATCTATATTTTTCTTCAATAATGTACTTTCGAAACTAATGAAGAAGAGTATTCATGGGGAATTTGTTCCAGACCTTTCTCAGATACTAAAATCTCATTTAAAAAATCCAATAGTCAATGAAATTATTCAGGATTCCCAATGATCCAAAGCTCCCTGTTCAATCCTTTTAGATATAAAGAGCTCTGGGCATATCATAAAAATTCGAAAGCATGAGCTTTCACAAGAAAAGTAATAACTAGCCCTTCTCAATAGATTGTTACTTCCAGGCTTCCTGACTTCAAGAATGAAATTGCTCTAAGCAAGTTTATTTCTACATCAGAGATTTTCACCTTTTGACACTGTTGTTATTTAGGACCAGATATTTCTTTATTGTTATGAATGGTCCCATGTCCTATATTGTCTTTCAAAGCATCTTTGTCCTCTGTACCAGATACCAGTAGTATTCCCTCACCTGGGACAATCTAAAATAACTCCAGAAACTGAAAAATGCCTCCAGGGCAATATAAACCCAATTAAGAATTGCTACACTAGGTGACTTTTCATGTAGGAATTTTTACCTTCACTGACAAAAGGAATTCATTTTCTAATTTACTTAGTCTGAGATTCAAAATAAGTCTTACTTGATTAATGTGACTTAAGGTTACACTTATTGTTTCCATGCATTGAAGGATAGCATTTTTCTGAGATGTACCTGAAACTTTTCCAGCACTTCCTCCTGAGGTCTTGTGTTATGAATTCAGAGGTATCACTTACCTTATTCAGGAGTTCCAGGATTCCCCGTGCCCAGTCAGGAATTGTCATTAACATAGAGCACGTTCTTCTTAATTCAGACACATTTTTTCTCTCAAAAATATTGGTCTCTGAATGATGAATGCCTAAATGTTTAATGAAAATCTCCTAGAGATTTCTACAAATGACAGTGTTTGTTTGACTTCTCCCCACCCCCAGGATATCCACTTAGCATTCTTTTATCAATAAAGATCGAACTGTTAGCAGATAAAGTGAACTACAAAAATAATGCTACTACATAGATATCCTGATAACACTTTATTTAGGAAGTTGAGAATATCCTATCTTAGTCTTTCCATTTCCTTATAGCTGGCAAAAATTAGTACAAAATTATCAAAATGACTGTTATTATAGAACAGTGTCACCTCCGTCTCCCTATGCCTTAATGATTATTTTTTACTCAAGATCCGCGTAACTCTATGCTTAAAACAAAACAAAACCTAAAAGCGCCCTTGCTTCTTACTGTCTAGTGATAATTGCTCAATATCCCCTTTGTGGGGAATTGCAGACAGATCTAATATAAACCCTGAAAGGTTTAAGGCATGTGAAGCCTGAAATCTCTAAATCTTGTCTCAAGATACCTGCCAGCTTCCCCTCCTTCTTAAGTTGTATACAGAGTTTTTCAAAGAATATGACTTTCAGAGTCTGACCTCTTGAGTTTGAATTCTGGCTCAAAACTTAAGGTTTTTAATGCTACTCCCTTAAAATATAGAAGATACTAGTGCCTGTTCCTAGAGTTGTTGTTACAACTTAATGAGAAAGTTTATATAAAATGCTTAGGAAGACATCTATTAAATAGTGATGATAGCAAGTGTTAACCATTATTATTTTTGTTTGTTTGCTGATTCCTTACTAAGTTTAAAGCTTGAATAATAAAGCATCTCTGGAAATAATTTGAAAGAATATTTTAAAAATAATTTTCTTTCTTTAAACAATGTCTTAACTTAGATATTCAAGAGTATAGCATTTTTGTGTGTATATTTAAAAGACACTGCACGTCTCTCTTACTTAAGTTACAAACTTTGCAAATTTCAAGTAAGTGAGAGACTTGGCTTGCCCTTAGTGGACCATAATAAAAGAGAAAGTTATAAAATGAGATTATAACTGTTTCCACAGGAACCAAGAAACTATCCTCAAATATTTCTCTTTTTTCTTCTTCATTAATCAATCAGTAAACAAATCGATAGAAAGCTAGTGTAAAGATGCATATGTCCACACACGAATGCATACACCAAATTCTCTATAGATTTAAAATGTATTTGCCAAACTGTGAATGAACACTTTCATATATCTTAGAATGTGCTTTTATTCAAAACAAAGTTAAATTCTTTAGTACTAAATATTTGGTTGGAAAATGTGAGCAGAGTATAACCTAGCTTGTAGTTTAAAGCATAAACCATAACACAAACATAGCACATAGCAATTAAAAATAAAGACAGTCAGAGAAATAAAACCACTGAAAAATTATTATTCAAACTTAATGTTAAATATTTTTAGGGTGAAAATATAAGCACTGATTCCAAGATATAGATAGAAGAGTTTCTGACTCTTCCATATAATCTCCACCTGGCCAGCATTTCAACTGAAATCATGCTTCTAGATCATTCTCAGTTGGCAGGAAATCTTCTTGTTTGTTTAAAATCTTATTCACAACCTAAGGTTCTCTTTTCTCTGTGGAGCCAACCTCTTAATAATTTTATTGCATCCCTGTAAAGTGCATTTACCTGAAAATTCATATTTACTTATATAATTGTTTTGCCTCACTTTTGGTCTTTAAGATACTCATCCTTGGAATGTGGGTATGCTAAAACATATGAGTGGCATTTTATTTGTTTCACTCCAATTTCTAATTAAATGGTAATGAGGTAGGACAACAGTATGACTGAAAAAGTACTTCTAAGTACAGGGAAATATACAGTGTGTTTAAATTACTAGAAAAATCTTACCTATAAATGAGAACAATTCAGTCCAGGCTAACATGACGCAAGTAGAAAAAAGTCAATAAAGGGAGATTGAAAAGTGACGTTCTTGATTCTAAGGACATTCTTTCATTTGCTCAACAATTCTTTTAAGGGACTATTTGACAACACAGTATCTTTTCATAGGTGAACAAGTGAGGTTCAAAAATAAATAAGTGATTATGATACAAGATAATTAATGAAAATCAAAATGTGATATGTAAGCATATAGGAAGAACACCTACAATAAGAGTAGCTTTTATTTAAAAAATACACATGGTAGACAAACATTTATACCCTCTAAATTTAATCTTCTTCCCTTCTCTTGGTCTTTTATCCTGCATCTACTTATATTTCTTCTTACTGCTTCATGGTAATGAAACTGAGGCAAGAGGACATTGCCCCTTTGGGAGACAGAAACATAAAGAAAAAAAGATGATATCTAGGACAGTTTTAGAAATAATTTTAAATGTACCTAGAATTTTCCCCTAACTCTAAAAATTGCTCCACAGAACAAATGGGGAAATTTTCTTAACTTGGGCATTTAAAAAATAAAAATCTTAATTCCCTTCCTTTTAGCAAAAATATCGTAGTCAGTGATTTTCAAAAATGTTTGAGTAACACCCAGATTGGTTCTCTGGTTCTCTCAAAAGACAACACAAAATTTTTTGATGTGAGTCACAACAAAAAACATTATAGTATATTCCTAAATAATTGGGGTTCAATAGGGACATTGAATATGTAAGGGAGAGGAATCATGGAAGTTGTATGCTCCTATTTTTTCCTACTTCTTCACAGCCCTAACAAATGTTGGAAAGCTCAGGAGCTTGGATTATATTCTTCACAGTCTGTTTAATCGTCAGGAAGACGATATTGAAATGTTCACCAGTTGGTCCCAGTCTTCCCTCAATGAGCCATTCTACACTGTGGATCTCTTTTCTGGCAATAAAAATCTTTCAATTCTAAAGAAAGCAATTGAAATTTTATTTGGGGGGGATTAAATATTACAGAATTTTGAAACTAGAAAACGTTAAGAATTATAGACATTTGAAGCACACAGATTTTACTTTCTCCCAGCTTATCAAGGAAAACCAATATCAGTAGATGATATCAATACCTGGTTGAGCTGAAGACCATAAAATTTGCCAAAATATAATATTGGAATTTTTCTCAAGTATGCTTGAAATTTCTGAAATGTGCATTTCAAAATCTTTCACACACAAGAGGCTTGCAATACCTTCTTGCACATACTTAGATGGCATAAAGGAAAATATAGAAAAGATAGGCATTGGATTACCAATGAAGCAATCATAAGCAGAATGGAAGAGACACTTACGTGTGAAGATTTGTTCCATCTCTATAGTACGATACCAAGTATTTTTCTAAATGACTCAAATAGTTTCCTATAGGGATTCCTTGGATTAATCCATGATACATGGATACTGAGTTTCCAAATAATAACAAGAATGCAAAAACACTGACAATAAAAATTAAAATGGCCACCATTTATTGAATTTTAAATGTGTGCCAGAGCCTTCTAAGCCCTGTATCTATATAGATGTATTCAAACATCGCATGTCCACAGCAGAGATAGACACAATTAATAACTGCATTACGCATGAAGAAACAAAGATATAGGACTCATTAATTTGCCTACAGTTACACAACTTTAAATGGCAAAGTCAAGGTTTGATAGCAGGCAATATGAATTATGACTGTTACACTATTCTAAACAGAGTTATCACAACAATTATCTCAATAGCATAAAAATTATAATAAAAGTGGTTGCTTTGTTGTTGTTGTTGCTGTTGTTGTTTTGCAATAAGGCATAATACTGAACAATGTCCTTAAACCCTCACATCTTTTCTCTGGAGAAACGTGATATGAATATGTGAAAAGCATAATACAAACATTTAGAGTTACGTTTGAAGAAAGGAAATTAGGTTTGCTTGGCAGAACGATGCCTTGTCAGCATACTAGAGACATAGAACAGGGCCTCTGGAGAACTAGGGTGTGCAAAATCATTCCACCTTTAGATTTAAAAGACAAAATTTTCAAACAGATGTTTCAACACAGTAAAGGCATATACCTCAAGTTTGATGTAATTCATTAATGATGAAACAAAGATATTTGTAGGAAAGATGTTCTTGTAAGAATTATCAGAGGTAAGAAACCTAAGATCACAAATCTGACTGAATTCAAAATATGACAGAAACTGGAAACATTTCATGAGGTGAACAAAAGGGTTTTTATTAAAATTAATGAGTCTTATTCCAATGTTGAAAGAACAGAGATTGTGTCCGTTAGAGCTCTAGCTGAGTTGATCTATTCTTTCTCCACCCTTGAAATAACATCAGTTACCATGGCTAAATCTGTGGTGTAGTTGATAGCATGGAAATGAATCCCCTGACACATTCTTACTGACATTTGTGGACTAGCTTTGCCACCATCAATTCATCATTCAACTATGCTATGGTCTAAATGCTGAAGTAAGAATCAAAGGGAAACAAAAACTAATAATAAAGTAAAATATTGATAATATTGCTAGTGCTTCTGCTCTAAACATCATTTTTTTGGAGAGGAAAGAATATATGTCTTAAAAATCTGTTTCCTCTTCAAAGGACAGATACACTGAAATAGAACTTCCACTGAAGCAACTATAGGAGCACACAACAGATGAGCAGATGAAAGGGGAGCGTGATAGTCAACACTGTCAATCAATACGGACTTGCTAGTTTAATGAATCCTCAAGTGTCATTATTAAGAGAAATGAGCATCTATTATTTTGGAAGGCAAAATAAATTAATTCCCTACAATCCATGAGACCTCAGACAACTCTTAATTTTAACCCTATCATTCCTATGTCTGTCGGTCAGAATGAGGTATATTTTCACTTTGGCCAATATTCAGATGCAGACCTATGTGATGAGTGCCTCCTTCAGGCTGGCACAACACAATCCGTGTTTACTACAAATTCTCCTTGATTTCTGATCGAAGTATTTCATACCCTTTGGTGAGCAAGTCTATTTAACATCACTAAAAATAAACCCCGTGTACTTCAGAGAAATGGTCATTTGAGCAGAAAAGGCAGAGGTACAATGGGACAGACAGCTATAGGTTTGCTGTCAGAGAAACCAGGATTTCTGTGTGATCAGCAGCTAGTTACTTAATCATGGAATAAAGTTCACTCAACCAGAAAATAGAGGTAATATCTATCTCACAGAGAGAGTGTGCAGATTGCATGACATTCGGACAACACAGCTGTGTATATTCAACATTGCTCTTTAGTATGTTCTTCATTTACTCGGGAATGATGGTGATCCAATAACCAACTGAAAATATAAAGTTTGCATGAAATGTTTTTGTCATCCAACCAACATTTTTTGAAACTTTGAAAATTCAGGGCTATTTTATAGCCACCAATCCGAAGGGGCATTGTCCCCTGCAGATCTCCTCTATTCTTTTTGAGTGTGGGTAGAATGGCACTGGGGATTGACTCAGAGGCACTAGACCACTGGGCCACATCACCTGCCCTATTTTGTATTTTATTTAGAGACAGGGTCTCACTGAGTTTCTTAGCAACTTGCTTTTTTGCTAAGGCTGGCTTTGAACTCATAATTCTCCTGCCTCAGCCTTCTGAGTCATGATTACAGGCATGCACCATCGCCAGGCTGATCTCTATTCTTTATTTTTTAAGTGGATACAATATTTTTATTTTATTTTTATATGGTGCTGAGAAATGAACCCAGTGCCTCACTCATGCTAGGCAAGCACTCTACCACTGATCCACAATCCTGGCCCTGATCTATATTTTTAAACAAAGTTTTATATAATAGTTAGTATTCAAACAAATCACTGCATATTCAAATGTATGAATAAATGAAAAAAAGAATGCAAGGTAGTATTAAGAATTGCTATTAACACCCCACTTTAAATAGGAGATATTCTTTATGAAGAATCATTCTAGTTTGAAAATCTTCATTTTACTAGCTAATATGAGTAGAATAAAAAGAAACAAGTGTTTTAACCTGCCTCCAATATAAACAAAGCCATAGCCTAACATTTACTATAGATTCATATTTCATTTTCTCTCTTGTTTTATTGGTTCTATTTAGTTAGATATGACAGTAGAATTCATTTTGATATAATTATACAAGCATGGAATATATCTTATTATTCTAATTTTCAAATTGAAAATAAGAGTCGCAATTAGGAAAATCAAATCTGATCTAATGATATCTAACTATAGAAACCTCAAAGCATTAAAAGAACAGCTATGTTTATACATAAAGTTCAAGTGGAAGTTAAAATGGTCCACCATGTGTGGACTTGCATAGAAAACTGTAGCACACTTTCAAGTTCATGGAAGTGCTACATACTTTTTATCTAAATAAATGATTATGCTTATCAATGTCATTCATTCATAATAAAATGACACTCTGAAGAAAATTCTACAGGAAAATACTATCCTTCAATGCCACATCTCAACAATACTTCCAGGGACTACCAACTATCTTGCACTTGAGGAGTGCCCAGAGTTCCTTGGGATGATTTTTCTCTTCAATTCTTCTGCCACCACCCCCAGACCTCAGAATATGGCAGTGCACCCAGCCTTTCACTAAAATCTGAAATATGATGAATGGCAATTCATCACAGTCTTGATCTGAGGCTAGCAGTCCTTTAAATTTCAATACATTGAATGAGCCACACTCAAGCAAACATGTTAACATTTTAACTAACTTCTCCATATCCTATTCTATGGCACATTTTTCTTCCTTCTACGGCTTCTCCATGGATATAACCAATTGTGATTTTTAATTTCTATAAAGGGGTTGCACATTCTTCATTTTAGATCATTTGGATTTCTTGTTCTCAGCTTTTAGAAATATGCAAAAAACTATAGTGTAGCTTGTCCAGATTTTCCTCTGTTAGGATACCATTGATGGTTTCTTAAAACTTTCTATCTACATTCTAACTAGAAATTAAAATTTTATCTTCCCTTTTAAAGCTTATATTCAGTGAAAGTCAAATTCAAGTCTATGAAATATTGTTTTTCAGAATTTCACAGTGCAATCACCCTGTCTTCTAGATTTTTATCAATTATTTGAAATGATAAAATTAGTTAAAATTAGTTAGTATTGTTTTTCCTTCCTTGAAAGTAAGTCTCTTTTTCCCCTTTTGCCTATCTATTTTTCTTTGTTTTTTTGTCACTTTTATTAGGATGTGCCTAAATGTAATCTTGCTTTTATCTTTTCTTCTTCTTTCTTATATACTGCACACGATCTGTATCTTCTAGAATCTGTGAGCTCATGTCTTTCAATAATTTTAGGCAATTTTCAGACCAGTCTTATCTTTATATAGTTTGCTTTAGTTATTTTAATAACTGCTTACTATATTCTCAAATTTAAAACTTCCATTTGATAGATTTTTTAGATTCACACTTTCCAGTGATACTCACCATTTTCTTATTTCACTATCTTTTTGAGTACATTAACCATAGCTACTCTAAAGTTTTCTCTAAAAACGTTCTTATCACAATTAACTTAGGATTTTGTGTTATTGGTTCCTTTTGTTTGTTTTGCTTTTTGTCCTGTGTCCATATATTACTGTCTCCCTGCAGTGCTCATCATCTGTATTTAAATAAAAATTTAGTCTTCTTAAAATGTTATCTCCTCCAGGAAAATGTGTCCCCTGAACCATCCCAGAGTAAGGACTCATTTTTTTTAATTCTATCTAGCAGTAAATTAGTTAAATTTTGGTAAGATTTTTGAAAAATCATCTGCTTTGCGTTTGCCCACTATTTGCTTTAGGGCTTTCACCATCTATTTTTTATCCTCCCACATGAATGATATAAGAATTTTCTTGGCTTAATTGAAGAACTATGCTTGTAACAGAGGATATGCAACATGACATGAAACAGTGCAGTACTGGGTAGGTGAATATTATCAACTATTTAGCCATCTGATTCAGGTTTCTTGAGATGAATCAGTTAAAATACAATTCCTAATTTTGGGTCAGCATCGTTTCACTTTATATAAGTTACCAATTTCTAGTACTTTTTTTTTAAAAAAAAAAGCCTAGTTTTATTTAGTTAGAATCAGTTACCAGTAAGTTCAATAAGGGAATGTAAAACTTCCAAGAACATATCTAAAGGCATGTACATTTGGCTTCTTATAAATATTCTTTATAAGTAAACAGAAAGGAAAAGCACAAATATTAATGTATTTTATTTTTATCTCACTATACCCATGCCATTTTTAAGAAAAAGTCATTGTCCATTTAATGCATTAAAAATATCTATTATCAGAAGCCAATAGAAATGTCAAATCTCATTTCCAGGCTTGCTAGTTATTTTTAACATTTCTAGAAGGCTCAGTAAGATCCAGAGTGTAATAGTGAAGATGTTTTCAGTACTTATCTGAAATACAGATGAATCAGATTTCAAAATGTATTTTTATGTAATTAGTTTAAATTAATCTATTTGAAAAAATAGTTACTTTGATATATTTTTAATCTTTTTCATGACTGAGTAAAATTCCATTTTGTATAGATGCCACATTTTCTTTATTCATCATTTGTTCATGGGAACCTGGGCTGGTTCCATGACTTGGCTATTGTGAATTGCACTGCTATAAGCATTAATCTGCATGTATCATTATAATTTGTTGAGTTTAGTTATTTTGTATAAATGCCAAAAAGTGGAATTGCTGGATTCCATGGTTATTCCATTCCTAGTCTTTGGAGGAATATCCTTGGTGCTTTCCAAAGTGGTTGTACTAATTTAAGTCCCACTAACAATATATGAATGTATAGTTTTTCCCTCATCCTCATCAGAATTTATTATTTTTAATTCTTGATGATTGCCATTCTAACTGGACTGAATGAATCCAGGAGAACATCATGCTAAGTGAAATAATTCAGGCTCAGAAAGTCAGAAGTCAAATGTTTTCTTTCAGATGTTGAAGCCAGAGAGAAATAAAAATTTTTTAAAAGGAGGATCCCACAAAAATAGAAGGGAGATCAGAGGAAAGTGATAAATGAGGAAAGAGGAGGGATGGGAACAATTTATTCTATGCATATGTATGATTATACCATAGTGAATTTTGCCTTTATGTATATTTATAAAGCACCAGTTAAAAAATAAATAAAAAAGACAAAAAGAATAGAGGAAGGAGAGCAGGGCGGGAGAGGAGGGAAGGGATTGTGGACGTACTGGGAATAGAAATGGGGCAAATTATATTATATGTATATATGTATAAGTGAAAATGAAACCCACTATTATGTATAATTATAATGATCTAATAAAAACATTAAATGGGTAATGTGAATATGTAGTACTAATATTTAGGAATTTAAAGAAACTTTTGCTTTTGGCAGTATGATTCATAGAATATTATGCAGACAGGGAACATTAAATAACTTTGACATACCACTGTACATTAGTTATTCTGCATAAAAGTGCTGAGTTAGAAAGAATTGTATGTAGAATTGGTTCACTTTTATTTTTACAAATTTTGTGATTGCTGGGTCATAAGTCACAATTTATGTTCAACAATTTATGTTTAACCCCAAATTGTCTTATTTAGTAAGAAAAATAGAAAACTTCTTCTTTAATAGAATTCATATGTGAATTTTCTTTTTCACATTGCTATAGAAAACCAAAGAGAAACAATTAAGCATTGTCTTTACAAATTAGTCTACTCATAGTGGTTTTCAATAGATACACATAACTATGTTCTCTGACACATGACAAAATATACATGTAAATTATTTGTAAGATTTTACATTGAAACATTATATTATTATGTATTGAAATGGTGAAACTTAGTAACCAGTTTGACATTGTCACCAAACTTAGCTTTAAAGAACTTTGCAGACAGAGTTATGAGACTTCATCCTTAGAATAATAACAATTGTAACACAAAATAGCAGGGTATTTGTCCAAGATCACACAGTACCTAAATGGCAGATCTATGAAGGGTACTCTCATCTTAAAACACTGTGATTTTCCCCTCAAATGTATTGTTTCTCTCAGCAAGGACACTTTATGAGCAAAGAATATTTATATCAGTTCTTCATATTGGTATGTTCCAAAAAAGCACTTTATCCCCATCCTTGAAGAGATTACACTCAATTGGCAGGTGGCATATAAATTTGAAGTGAGTTAAAATTATCAATGTACATTAATATGGTAAAAATTGATGATGTAAGAATTGGAAAATTATGTGATGTCAATAAGGTACCTTGTGAAGGCAAATTTAAAATCAGTTTATAAAGATGATAAAGATATGTGTCCGCCGAGAACTAAAAAATAAATATTAAAAAAAAATTCTCTCTCTCTCTCTCCTCTCTCCTCTCTCACTCTCTCTTTAAAAAAAAGATGATAAAGATAGATAAGTAGAAATATTAAGGATGAAATCCTTGGTTAAAAGCACAAGAGAAGGAATGGGTGAGTATAATTAGAGCTTAGCAAAACTTTTTTAGAGCTGAGGATGAACAAATGGTAAAGAAGCTAATAGAGAGCTAGAAAGCTGCTCAGAAGGACTATATTTCATGGAAGGGGAAATACTACAGTGAAGCGACAGTAGTTTCTGTAGGAGAAATACTGCGCAATGAAACTGGATGTGAAAGGAGTATTTCTGCTATAATGGATAGTTCACTTAACAGCAAAAAAAAAAAAAAAAAAAAAAAAGGAAAAGA
Organism: Spermophilus citellus; assembly: GCF_964194105.1. Lineage (NCBI taxonomy): Eukaryota > Metazoa > Chordata > Mammalia > Rodentia > Sciuridae > Spermophilus > Spermophilus citellus. The sequence continues at coordinate 92,457,342 of NC_138197.1, read as the reverse complement.
AGAAGAAGCAGCTCAGAATTTGCCTAGCAATTTGCACTTTTCATTCAATTTCCTTATTATCTTTCATAGCTACCTTTTTATGGGGGTGGGGTGTTACCTGTCCTCTTGCATTTATTTCTTCTTTATTCCCTGTAATAATATAATCCTTGAGTTTTAGTTACAATATACTAATCCAGAAACATATATTTCCTAGGCTTTCTTCAGTGTACCTGCATCCACGTACTCACTTTGTGTCATTTGGGTCAGTGGTATATGAAAGGAAATTATGTGATCAAATTCTGGATCATCACCACAAATGGTTTTCTTTTTGGTACTGGGAATTGAATTCAGAGGTGCTTTGCTACTGATCCACATCCCCAGGCCTCTTTATTTATTTATTTTTGAGACAGAGTCTCACTAAGTTGCCTAGGGCTCAATAAATTGCTGAGGTTAACCTCAAATTTGCAATCCTTCTTCCTCAGTCTCCTGAGTCACTGGGATTACAGGCATGCACCACCAAGTCTGGTGAACCATGGATGATCTTATTAACCACTTTCTGGTGGATGTGGATACAAGACAGTGTTGATGACAAAATCCCTAACTATTTTCAGGGAATAAATAAGAGAAAGAAGTTTACCACCCCTGAAAAAATCACTTATGTACTCTTGGTAAAGCCCCATGCTATTCAAGGCACTGAAGATGGGTCTTCTGACTTAGCAGCACAGTCTGAATAATTACTAATAGGAGTTAGTGCTTCAAAGTGGGGTTTTGTAGCAATGGAAGTTGAAGTCATGCTACATTGTCCTGGTGTTTGGGCCACCAGCAGAGAAAGGTGCATGCCATATGGTGATGTGCTTATGACAGGGGTTGTCCTGTAGAAAACCATTTGGTGAACAGTAACCAGTGATAATTGAGAGCCATACCAAATGCCTTTGAACTTGTAGCTGGAGGGGAAAAGTCTACAAAAACAAAGAATTCTGTTACTTGCTACTTTTAGCAAAATCCTATAAGGAAGAGATAAGCCCAGTCAAGAATCTGCCAGTGTTCAAGCAAAGGTGGAAGAGAGGTTCTCTCTGCCTGTGGCCTGTAATCTAAATTACAGAAAATCAGGAGACTGAGAGATAGAAAAGTCAATACTTTCGTATCCTAAAACAGCAGGAGATAAGATTGTCACTCAGAGCCTTTCTTGGTCAGATGCAGTCTGGCCAGATTCAAAAAAATAAGATTTCAGTCATTCTCTTTCCTTTTGACCCTGTTGTTCCATTTGGTAACTCCTCCCGAATTGAGAGAGACACAGGGAATTTAAAGGTGCCCAAAGTAATTAATTAATTCTCTCACTGAAAACAAGGGAAATAAAATGATGGAGGAATGGGATATAAATAATGGAGGAATGGGATATCTTATGAGAAGTGATGTCCTGCAGAGACCCTGGTGATCTTAAGGCTGATTTTCTAAATTGATTTTTTAAATCATTTTCATTGACTTTCAGTAATTACAGATATTTATTGGGTCCAAAGTGCTATTTTGATATATGTCCAGCCAGGATAATAAGTGTAACTATCACATCAATACATTTATCATTTTTGTGATAAGAATATTCAAAATCTTCTCTTCTAACCTTTGTGAAATATAGTTTATTATTGTTAATTATAGTCACCCTATGGTGTAATAGAACACCAGACATAGCTGAATTTTGACTGAAAACCTATAAGTAGAAAGCAATATCAAAGAACACAAACGGCTTTCTTTTGGTTTTTGATTCTAAAAATCATATCTTGTTGTCTATGCCTCATGTTGTTACAGCTGCTCTGGAAACCATCCTCATCCTTCACCTGAAGCACTGTTGACCTGCCATGAGACTCGCCACCCAGTACCTAATGTGTCAGATCTCTCCTAGTAGGCTGCCAATCATTCAAATTATAAAGTTGATTGTTAGGCACATTAAAACTTGGAAACAGCTTTCCCTTTTATTACAAAAAAAGTTAATATCAAATAAGAGAAATACATCTTATTTTTCTTGGTATGACAATTAGCACCATGTCAATGACAAGCAGGTACTAAGCAAATTTGACCATGAGATTGAAAATAAAGATAATGGTTATTTTAAAATATCTTTTTTTTCACATAGGTTTATGATTATTAATCTAGAGATTGTCAAATAACAGTAGGACTAGATTGACTTCGGCAGTTTATAAAACAAAATTACATTCACTTCTATATTATATATTTTTCAGAAACAAATCTACTACATAAAATACAAATACTTTGACAAAACAATTAACAATTCTGAAACTTGATAAGGATGTATTCAGAGAAAGAGTGAAACACAAAGAGAGAGGGAGGTAAGGAAGGAGAGAAGGAGGGAGGGAGGGAAGGACACAGAGAAAGAGAGAATGAGTTTGTATAGCCCTTATTAAAAAGAATAATCTAGTCATCAAATGAATGTCAAGAGATGTAACATAATTTCAAACAAGTCTTTTCAAAAGTCTTAACTTCTTTTGTTAAGCTTAAATAATGATATTAATCAGTAAGGCCTCAGTTATTGTTCACTTATAAACCTCTTTGGTAGATGCCAACTTAGCAATAAATCCAAATATTTTATACCAGAAAAGAGTTAAGTTACAAAAGAACATGGATATGAACATGTCTTTGAAGAATTGATATTAAACATAGGAAATACAGAAATAATCTTTGCTGTTAGCACTCTATAAATTTTTAATGATCATTTTTGTCTGAGCTAATTTTTAATTGCAGTAACACACCCCAGTCAGTATGTGTATTAACCTACAGAGTTAACTCACTTATTAAACCAAATATTACTTGAAATTAAAATATAACTTTTTATAAGCAAGTCTATATTATAATTAAATATTAAAATGTCATTCAGGTCACTGCCTTGGTACAAATAACATGAGGCTATATTATAAATTTAATGGATCCACCAAAATAATGAAGGATCATATATCTTAGATCAAGTTTGCATTCCTGATTTTGTTTTAATTGCCCTGCTCATCCCACAGGTTATATTCTAAACATTAATACATTGCTAATACATCTTCCATTTTAGCCAAACTATTTAACAAATTATAAAGGATTAGCTGAAATTTATACCTAAATGACCACATAATTTGAATATGTATTTATATCAATCTCATATACTGTCAACTATCCTGATAAATTTCATCTAGAGAATGGCAGCTTCCAACTCTTTTGAAGGTTTTTTGGAGATAATGTAATGATAAGAATATCATTACAAGCCATGAACACACAAAGAATCCACAAGGGTACCTCTTCAAGAAAGGCTAGCATCCTTTGCTTACTTTATAAGGACATAGAAAATGCAGTCTTCTTATAAACAAACATGATCAACCATCACCAGTGGGCAATATTTGTTTCTATGGAAACTAGACTATGTTAATGACTTTCTTTTTTCTTGGAAATACACCAGGAGGAATAGTCCTGGTACACCAATTAACACCAAAGGAGGGGGCAAGTGGGAAAAGAGGAAGCTAAATTTAAGTTAAATAAATTAATTGATAAAGGCTAAATAAAAATAAATATGTAACTGAAAAATATAGATTTGTTTTTGAAGAGAAGAAAAAGAAATCAGGCTGGTCAGAACTTAAAGTTGAGTGGTATTGTAATCCACAGTGTAAATGTCAGAGGAAGGGCCACAGTGGATGATACTCCCACCACACTAAGTGGGCTGCCTACTTTGACTCATCTTTGGGAGAGAAGTTGAGGGAAGTGAAACTTGATTTTATGATTAGTAGCTATTTTTAGATCTGTCAACACTCATTTTTTAATTAAATTGATATTACTTAATGGGGAGATCAAATTTAAAATAATTAGAGTTTTTTTTTTAAATGTTTGAAATGAACTCAACATGCTTTTAAAGAGTACAGGCACCTGACAGAGTGAAAAAGAGTTCTTGACAATTTCTTTTAACTCTACAAATTAAGATTTTTATGTTAAAAAATCAAATTACACCTTTAAGATGCAAAGTAAATTTTTACCTATTAAATTTAAAATAGTGAAATTGATCAAATTACATTTTTATTTATACATGAATATGCCAAAATTAAGTCCACCATTATGTATAAATAATATCTACCGATAAAAAAAAGAATGATTGAGGGTCACATAGGAAACTTGGCTTAGACAAATTTGTGTTTGAGAATGGTTTTGAAGTTATTTTCCCCAACTGTCTTGCCTTAGTAGGAACCTCTCTGCTTACTGACAGTAGTACTCTCATTAATAGAGTTTGCTTGGCCGTGGCATGAAATTATTAACCATAATGATATTCCCTGCCCAAAGTATGGGTAAAATAGCTTCTATACAGTTCTCATGACCTATTTCTTAGATCTCCTAGGGGCATTTGTTCTATCTAATGTGATTGAACAGAGACTTCATAGATTTGAAAACTTACCCAGTGCAAGTTTGATATGGAATATACTGAAAGCAGAGAAGATGGTTGCTTATAACACATATCATTGTGGTCCCTGAATTCTCCTTTGTTTTTACTACATCAAAATCCCTGTAATTCTCACCACTGAGCCATGATCTTTATATACCATCATTAGTTTCCCAGTATTGTCAGCCAGTGATATTCATCACATGGTGACATTCAAACATTAAAATATTTGAGCAGTATTTAAAATGTAACAGAACTTATTTCCAAAATAACCTAGAGCTCTGATGTTATTTGTTTAATATAAGAACCAATTCCAACCTCAACCAGCTCCAATTCCAATATTTATTTCACCTTACTAAAGTATCTTATGCCAAGATACTGGACTTAACATTAACGTTTTTTTCTATAAACAATATAGTTGTGACACTAAAGCAATAATAAAGGATGATGCTATTAGAAGGATGATCACAATTTTTTTTGTACTTTAAACCATACACTTGTGTGTGAAAATAATACCTGGGCCAGAGTGAGTCAGCTCCACCAAAAACCAGGCCCAATCTTCTCATAATGCAGATTGCAACTGTATATTTTAAACAACTATTCCTCATTTGTGGATTCCTGAATGATGAGTTTGGGGAAATGTTTGCTAACATAAAATATTCTGCAAATTTTAGTTTTCCATGACTATGTATAAACAGTTACATTAAATTGATGTGTGGTTCCTTACACAGTGTTATTTAAAATAAGTATTGAAAATAATGTATAAATTCACATTTATTCAAACATAATTTAATCTAAAAATTTAAGGAGAAAGAATGAAGAAGTAGATAATGGTAAAGAATTAATTATCATTTATTAGTTTGTGATAAATTATGTGGGAACTTGAAATAGAATTGTAAAAAAAATTATAAAATTGGGGAAAATAACTTTGAAACCATTCTCAAACACAAGTGACTGGAAATATTTATGTTGAAAGATAAACATATCTTGTATTTATTAGGATGCAATTTACTATGGCATCTTGTTCAAAAAAAAAAACTCATCAGATTTTGTATTTTCTGATTGAAAGTGAAAGTGATTTAACTTCTACGTAAGTATTAGCAAATGTGGCATTGCTCTTCCATTAGGATTAGCTGTCAGCCATCAGCTGAATTACTAGAAATGTCAAAGCCCTACTCTAAGCAAGTCCCAAAGATGATATCAGAAGTTACTAACAGGTTCTATGCAGGTATATAGAGCCAGAAAACTTTACACAAAGGCAAAACCTAGATTGGGTGTGAAGCACATAAAAGAGTTACATTAAGTTTTTAGTGAATTTATTATGACCTAAATTGTTTCATTTAATGAAGTGTTCTAAGGTTTTAACTCTCACTTATCTAAGCCTGGCTACTTAAGAAAGAAAAACCTAAGGTGACTTTAGTTGTCTTTGAAATTAAGGAAGAATTTCTAAGAAAAAAATGTTATTTCTATTTATGTCTTTTAAATTTGTTTTTTTTATTGGTTGTTCACAACATTACAAAGCTCTTGACATATCATATTTCATACATTAGATTGAAGTGGGTTATGAACCCCCAATTTTACCCCAAATGCAGATTGCAGAATCACGTCGGTTACACATCCACAATTTTACATAATGCCCTATTAGTAATTGTTGTATTCTGCTACCTTTCCTATCCCCTACTTTCCGCCCTCCCCTCCCCTCCCATCTTCTCTCTCTACCCCATCTACTGTAATTCATTTCTCTCCTTGTTTATTTTCCCATTCCCCTCACAACCTCTTATATGTAATTTTGTATAGCAATGAGGGTCTCCCTTCATTTCCATGCAATTTCCCTTTTCTCTCCCTTTCCCTCCCATCTCATGTCTCTGTTTAATGTTACTCTTTTCTTCCTACTCTTCCTCCCTGCTCTGTTCATAGTTGCTCTCATTATATCAAAGAAGACATTTGGTATTTGTTTTTTAAGGATTGGCTAGCTTCACTAAGCATAATCTGCCCTAGTGCCATCCATTTCCCTGCAAATTCTATGATTTTGTCATTTTTTATTGCTGCATAGTACTTCATTGTGTATAGATGCCACATTTTTTTTATCCATTCATCTATTAAAGGGCATCTGGGTTGGTTCCACAGTCTAGCTATTGTGAATTGTGCTGCTATGAACATCGATGTGGCAGTATCCCTGTAGCATGCTCTTTTAAGGTCTTCAGGGAATAGTCCGAGAAGGGCAATAGCAGGGTCAAATGGTGGTTCCATTCCCAGCTTTCCCAGGAATCTCCAAACTGCTTTCCAAATTGGCTGCACCAATTTGCAGTACCACCAGCAATGTACAAGTGTACCCTTTTCTCCACATCCTCGCCAGCACTTGTTGTTGTTTGACTTCATAATGGCTGCCAATCTTACTGGAGTGAGATGGTATCTTAGGGTGGTTTTGATTTTCATTTCTCTGACTGCTAGAGATGGTGAGCATTTTTTCATGTACTTGTTGATTGATTGTATGTCCTCCTCTGAGAAGTGTCTGTTCAGGTCCTTGGCCCATTTGTTGATTGGGTTATTTGTTATCTTATTGTCTAATTTTTTGAGTTCTTTGTATACTCTGGATATTAGGGCTCTATCTGAAGTGTGAGGAGTAAAAATTTGTTCCCAGGATGTAGGCTCCCTATTTACCTCTCTTATTGATTCTCTTGCTGAGAAAAAACTTTTTAGTTTAAGTAAGTCCCATTTGTTGATTCTTGTTATTAACTCTTGTGCTATGGGTGTCCTATTAAGGAATTTGGAGCCCGACCCCACAATATGTAGATCGGAGCCAACTTTTTCTTCTATCAGACACAGAGTCTCTGATTTGATATCAAGCTCCTTGATCCATTTTGAGTTGACTTTTGTGCATGGTGAGAGAAAGGGATTCAGTTTCATTTTGTTGCATATGGATTTCCAGTTTTCCCAACACCATTTGTTGAAGATGCTATCCTTCCTCCATTGCATGCTTTTAGCCCCTTTATCAAATATAAGATAGTTGTAACTTTGTGGATTAGTCTCTGTGTCCTCTATTCTATACCATTGGTCCACCCGCCTGTTTTGGTACCAGTACCATGCTGTTTTTGTCACTATTGCTCTGTAATATAGTTTGAAATCTGGTATCGCTATACCGCCTGATTCACACATCCTGCTTAGAATTGCTTTTGCTATTCTGGGTCTTTTATTTTTCCATATGAATTTCATGATTGCTTTATCTATTTCTACAAGAAATGCCGTTGGGATTTTGATTGGCATTGCATTAAACCTATAGAGAACTTTTGGTAATATCGCCATTTTGATGATGTTAGTTCTGCCTATCCATGAACAGGGTATATTTTTCCATCTTCTAAGATCTTCTTCTACTTCTCTCTTTAGGGTTCTGTAGTTTTCATTGTATAAATCTTTCACCTCTTTTGTTAGGTTGATTCCCAAGTATTTTATTTTTTTTGAGGATATTGTGAATGGAGTGTTTTTCCTCATTTCCGTTTCAGAGGTTTTGTCACTGATATACAGAAATGCCTTTGATTTATGCGTGTTGATTTTATATCCTGCCACTTTGCTGAATTCATTTATTAGTTCTAGTAGTTTCTTTGTAGACCCTTTTGGGTCTTCTAGGTATAGAATCATGTCATCTGCAAATAGTGATAATTTAAGTTCTTCTTTTCCTATTTTTATGCCTTTAATTTCTTTCGTCTGTCTAATTGCTCTGGCCAGTGTTTCGAGAACTATATTGAATAGAAGTGGTGATAGAGGGCATCCCTGTCTTGTTCCAGATTTTAGAGGGAATGCCTTCAACTTTTGTCCATTCAGAATGATGCTAGCCTGAGGCTTAGCATAGATAGCTTTTACAGTGTCAAGGTAAGTTCCTGTTATCCCTAGTTTTTCTAATGTTTTGAACATAAAGGGATGCTGTACTTTGTCGAATGCTTTCTCTGCATCTATTGAGATGATCATATGGTTCTTATCTTTAAGTCTATTGATGTGGTGAATAACACTTATTGATTTCCGTATGTTGAACCATCCTTGCATCCCAGGGATGAATCCTACTTGATCATGGTGCACAATTTTTTTGATGTGTTTTTGTATTCGATTCGCCAGAATTTTATTGAGGATTTTTGCATCTAGGTTCATTAGAGATATTGGTCTGTAGTTTTCTTTTTTGAGGTGTCTTTGTCTGGTTTCGGAATCAGGGTGATGTTGGCCTCATAGAATGAATTTGGCAGAGCTCCCTCTTTTTGTATTTCCTGAAATAACTTGAAAAGTATTGGTATTAATTCTTCTTTAAAGGTTTTGTAAAACTCCGCTGTATACCCATCCGGTCCTGGGCTTTTCTTGGTTGGTAGTGTTTTGATGTCTTCTTCAATTTCATCCATTGATATTGGTCTGTTCAAATTGTGTGTATCCTCCTGACTCAGTCTGGGCAAATCATATGACTTAAGAAATTTATCGATGTCTTCACTATCTTCTATTTTATTGGAATATAGGTTTTCAAAATAATTTCTAATTGTCTTCTGTATTTCTGTCGCATCTGTTGTGATATTGCCTTTTTCATCCCGTATGTTAGTAATTTGAGTTCTCTCTCTTCTTCTCTTCGTTAGCATGGCTAAAGGTGTGTCGATCTTATTTATTTTTTCGAAGAACCAACTTTTAGTTTTGTTAATTTTTTCAATAGTTTCTTTTGTTTCAATTTCATTGATTTCCACTCTGATTTTAATTATTTCTTGCCTTCTGCTACATTTGCTGTTGTTTTGCCCTTCCTTTTCTAGGGCTTTGAGATGAAGTGTGAGCCCATTTTTTTTTTTTTTTGGTTTTTTCTTTTTTTGAGGAATGACCACCAGGCGATGAATTTTCCTCTTAAAACTGCTTTCATTGTGTCCCATAGATTCCGATATGTTGTGTCTGTATTTTCATTTATCTCTAAGAATTTTTTGATTTCCTCCTTTATGTCTTCTGTAACCCATTGATCATTCAGTAACATATTGTTCATTTTCCATGTGATGTAGGATTTTTCCTTCCTTCTTTTATCATTGATTTCCAGTTTCATTCCATTATGATCAGATAAAATGCATGGTATTATCTCCACCCCTTTATATTTACTGAGGGTTGACCTATGGCATAATATATGGTCTATTTTTGAGAAGGATCCATGTGCTGCTGAGAAAAAAAGTATATCCATTTGATGATGGTTGATATATTCTATATATGTCAGTTAAGTCTAGGTTATTGATTGTGATATTGAGTTCTATAGTTTCTTTATTCAACTTTTGTTTGGAGGATCTCTCCAATGGTGAGAGAGGTGTGTTGAAGTCACCCATAATTATTGTGTTTTGGTCTATTTGATTCTTGAACTTGAGGAGAATTTGTTTTATGAATGTCGCAGCACCATTATTTGGTGCATAAATATTGATGATTGTTATGTCTTGTTGGTGAATGGTTCCTTTTAACAGTATATAATGACCTTCTTTATCCCTTTTGATTAACTTAGTCTTGAAGTCGATTTTATTCGATATGAGGTTGGCCACCCCTGCTTGCTTACGAGGACCATGTGCGTGGTATATTTTTTCCCATCCTTTCACCTTCAGCCTGTGTATGTCTTTTCCAATCAGATGTGTCTCCTGGAGGCAGCATATTGTTGGATTTGTTTTTTTAATCCATGATACCAGCCTATGTCGCTTTATTGGAGAGTTTAAGCCATTAACATTCAGAGTTACTATTGATATATGGTTTGTACTTCCATCCATGTTTGATTATTTATCCTTTTTTAAAAAAATTTAGTTTGTTTCTCCATGATTATCTTTCCCCTCACCCTCTGTCTTTACTGAGGCACTTCCCACTGATGGTTTTGGTTATTGTTTTTCATTTCTTCCTCGTGTAGTGTTTTGCTCAAAATGCTTTGCAATGCTGGTTTTCTGGCTGCAAATTCTTTTAACTTTTGTTTATCATGAAAGATTTTTATTTCGTTGTCATACCTGAAGCTTAGTTTTGCTGGATACAGAATTCTTGGTTGGCATCCATTGTCTTTCAGTGTTTGAAATACATTGTTCCATGACCTTCTTGCTTTCAGTGTCTGTGATGAAAAATCCGTTGTTAACCTTATTGGTTTACCCCTGAATGTAATCTGTCTCCTTTCTCTTGTAGCTTTTAATATTTTCTCTTTGTTCTGTATACTGGATATCTTCATAACAATGTGTCTTGGCGTTGGTCTACTGTGATTTTGTGTGCTCGGTGTCCTGTATGCATCTTCAATTTGTATATCTGTTTCCTTTTTTATTTCTGGAAAGTTTTCTGTAATTATTTCATTCAGCAGGTTACTCATTCCCTTGGTTTGAATCTCTGTACCTTCTTCTATCCTGATGACTCGTAAGTTTGGTTTTTTTTATGTTATCCCATAACTCTTGGATGTTTTTCTCATGATTTTTTACCAGCCTTTCTGAGTTGGCTAGACTCTTTTCAAGATGATATATTTTGTCTTCATTATCTGACGTTCTGGCTTCTACTTGCTCCACTCTGTTAGTGATACTCTCAATTGAGTTTTTAATTTGGTTTATCGTTTCATTTCTAGAATTATTGTTTGATTATTTTTTATAATCCCTATCTCCTGATAAAGATGCTTAACTTCTTCTTTTATCTGTTTATGTAATTCATTCTCAATGTGTTCTTTCGCTGCTTGAATTTGCTGTCTTGTATCCTCTTTAAGGTTCCATTCCATCTGTCTAAGGTGTTCCTTGAGTTCTTTATATGATCATTTTTCTGATGACTCTAGGTCCTCCTGAATATTTAGGCTGTCCTGCATTGTTTGTACTCCTTTTCTTCCTTGCTTTTTGAAGCTGCTCATGTTACTTCTTGTTCTGTTTGACTGCTGAGTTACTGTTTACTCCTATAAATTTATTTGATGCTGTAGCCGCAGGTTTCAATGAAGTTATCTCCTCCGCCGCCTTTGATGTGTTTCTAAATATAAAATATTCTAAAAGCAACATTCAGTCGTGATGGCCGAAGGGAACGGCTCCTCGGACGAGGGACCGATCAGCAAAGATTGGAAAAGTGTCAGAGTCAAGGCCAGCAGGCAGCCAGCAGCCATCTTCCATGTCTTTTCAATTTGAAATTCAGTATCTGCTTAAAATATTCAGCATGTGACTGAAAAAGGAAATATCATTCAAGTATATTAAGCTTTGTGTATGCATATAGATGTAAAACTGTCGTATCAATTTATATGTCTACATGTATAATAACAAACCTATCAAGTACTTGTATATATGTTAGCATAAATTTTCCATGGCTAATTTTTATTTAACAAATATTTGCAGAGTACTTAGAATTTTTAAAATATTCTGATAGGAGCAGAAAGGAAACCAAAGGTGAATAAAACAAACAAACAAAAAAACTATGTGTTTGGTTTTCTAGTAGAGAAGACTGGCACATACTTAAGAAATGAGATGATATTTAAGGCAGTGGGGAGAAAAGGAAGAACAGTATTTAAAATGACAAGAATAGAACCCAAGTTGCAAGGAATGTTCCTAAAATCCTAACTCAGCAGATCTGTTGCAGTTCAACAATTCCATTAGATCTGATAAAGATAAAATGGATAAAATGGAAATTTTTGCCTAAATCTTAATTAGGGAGACCATTACTAAGACAGAAGGGAATGCAATATCATCAGTCATGTGGCTAGACAAAGGATAAAGGTCTTTTTTTTTTTTTTTTTTTTTTTGGTACCAGGGATTGAACTCAGGGGCATTCAACCAGTGAGCCACATCCCCAGCGGTATTTTGTATTTTGTTTAGAGACGGTCTCACTGAGTTGCTTAGTGCCTCACTTCTGCAGAGGCTGGCTTTGAACTGGTGGTTCTCCTGCCTCAGTCTCCTAAGCACAGGGCTTACAGGCACAGGGATTACCACTATGTCCAGCAGGATCAATGTTTTTGAAGGGACATTTTTCTAGTATCTTTCAATTGCTAAGATTTGTACAATCTTTGACACAAAAAGACACAACTAGGAACTTCCTCTCACCTCACCAAACAGAAAAAAAAATGACATATTTTTCCTCCTGAGAATACATAGAAGGACTTCTTAATACAATAAAATTAGGAACTACCTAGACTTTCCAAGAAAGGAAAGCAATATTTTTAAAAATATATTTACTAATTTTAAAAAGCTGTTCACTATGTGTTAAATTGTACAAGAACATTTTGAGCTTCTCAGCATGATTTAGAGATAGAGGCCTTTAAAAAATTTTTTAAACAGAAGTACTACCAATAGATTTTTTTCATTGTTGCTGGATATCAGCACATATACATACATATAAATCACATACAGATGTGGTTATCATCTCATACACAATATTTCACAAGGTGCAACTCTTCTCAAACTCAGTTGGATCCATAGAGAGGTGAGCTCAAACTCAAACCATAGCTGCACAGAACACTTATGTTACTAATCATGGTTGCTATCTCATGCCTTTAACACAAGTATGTGGAGGATATGAGAACCCTCTCTAAATTCAGACCCAATTCCCACTGTGGTGAGCTGACTATTTAGAGCTAAGCACTAAGGAAGAAAGTAGCCTTAGGTAAGCACTATGTCACATCTCTTGTTTAGATTGTTAGAATGTCCAGGAACTGAATAAACTCTGATTGAAGTTGTGACTAACCTTTTCTATTCTCCTAAACCAAACAAATAAAGGTCTCTCTTGAGAATTTTTCCTTCAATTTTGAACTTTTTTTTGTCTCCAAAGATTTGCTTTCCTCTTGGTGGTTTCTAAAAACGCCTCAGTCTTTGAGTTGCTTCATTGAAGTGTAGAATATAAAACAGCAACTCTAAGCCACATCATGGATAACTGCATTATTATATATGGCCTCAAATGGTATTAGGCAAAGTATTTTCTTGTTTGTTTGTTTGTTTTGATGCATGTTTATATAGCCCTAGAGTCTTTCTTTGGCAAACTCACTTTTTCGAACAAACAATGCTTTGGTTTTCATTCTACTACAGATTTGACTTTCCTTGAATATCATCAATTCCTTCCTACATGCTGAAAAAAAATATGTTTATCTGGCATAGGTATAAAACAGTGTCAAAAGAAAGTTTCTTGTGCAGTTGATAAGTTGTCACTTAATAGTTATTTATGTACTTCCAGTGCCTATCTAAACACATTTAATTTAGTAACATAGTTGACCTTTAAGTTCCTATGGCAGAAAAAGCATTAACATGCAGATTCAACACTAAATTATCAATGAAATTGGCAGTACATTTTTCTCCCCTTTATTATTTTGAGCTTTATTAAGACACTCAATGTCATTGATTGGTAAAGTGGGATATTTCTGATCTAACATCAAAGCAAGGTGTTTGCTATTACTATTAAAAATGTTTTTCTACAGCTTTCTAAAGTGATACATCCAGCAAAAAAAAAAATTAGTAGCTCCTGAACATGGTTAACACTTTTTTCTTTTATATGATTTTCCTCAACCAAAGTATTCTTGTTTTATATAGGACAGAAAGGATACGATTCAAGGGAATGTGAGCAGCCGGTAGAGACAGACAAAAGTCAGCATCAGTTCTTTCCAAATCAATGGGAACTCAACTGGCTCCTTACATTTAATCCAATTTCCTTTGTGCCTTTTCCCCTCTAGGTAGGTATCTTTAATAATGCATTTAAAACAGGACAACATCTTTATCAAATAATTGCTACTAATTGGAAGGTCCTTGGTATGCATAGTTTTCCAATTCTCCCCTTCAATAATTTCTTCATTTCAAGTTGGTCATTTAGGTGACCCCATTAGCAGCATAGCTGAGAATTCACAGTTAGGAGTCTTGTTCAGCCAAATTAATTAAGTACCATTTTCCTTCTGGGAGGAAATTAGCTGTTTAGATAAATATATTAATTGAGTGTTTGTTTCTGTTTATTGTAATCATACTCAGGATCCCTTGGCACCGTTATACCTTATTCCAAAAAAGCTCTTTTAAATATTTCAGGTTTTTCCAACAGTTTTTGAAAACACTTATAATTTTCTTATGTACAAAAAATCATTCCCACTACATTTCTCCAAATTTACTAAAGAATTACCTGCTTTCTCTCACTTCCTATTTCCAAGTAATTTTGGGTGACTACTGGAATCAAGGTGGTTCTGAACAAATGCAGCCATTTGTTCAAAGCAGAAGATGGTTTAATATCTTCATTCCTTAAAGTCTGGTGATGAGAATTACTGAGAGGACTGCACAATGTTGGCCACAAGAGAGGCCATGTCACAGGCATTTCTCCACAGATGAAGGATGCACAAACATGAATATGGCGTGTCCTTTTCCCACAATAGAAATAAACCACAAATAACCCAAAATAGATGTGCAAAGTGCATTAAGAGGGGGGAAAATGTTTCACAAGAGCACTGCAAACATAAATCTGGACAAGTATATGAGAGAGAGAATGTGGTAACTGTACTAAAAATATAACAAAGTGTGAGAAATTTAATGACATATGGAAGAAATGGCAAAAATCTACTTTGACTAAAATGCCTGCCCTGGGCAGCATCTAAAACCAATAAAGATGAAGACTGCATTTGATCCCAGACCCTTGAAAACTTTCAGTTGAAAACTAAATATTTGAGTTTTAGCATGCAATGGGAGTCTTAGAAGGTGTATGAGTTCACATCATTGATTTCGGAGACCATCTAAATAACATTCTAATTTGGTTTGGACAAAACCGAGAGAGAATTTCCCAAATGGCCATATTTTCTTCACTTACATCCTTTATTCATTGTGTCATCAGAACACTAAAAAATTAAAAAAAAATAAGATCTGAGGTTGTAACTCAGTGTTGTAGTGCTTACTTAGCATGTGTGAGGATCTGGGTTCAATCCTCAGCACCACATAACAATAAATAAATAAAATAAAGGCATTAAAAAGAACACTATTTTAAAAAACATTTAATAGAGGTCTATACTGTATTATTATGGAGTCATTTGCCTAATCTGATATACCTTCTTTAGCTCCATGGAATGAATCAGAAATGATATTATTACTTGCAATCCATGATGATCCATGATGAATAAGACATGATATTATTATTTGCTATTAAGAAGACAGCATAAGAAAGTGCCTAAATAATACTATACTTTCAGGGATCATTTTTATAGTATGTTATTAGAGACTTTTCTCTGATTGGGTAGATTACTGGAAACTGCGAGGAGGAGTTGAGTGTTCTCTCCTGAGCATGAAGCTGGTTCATTACTGCATTACTGCAACTGCCTTTTGCCATTGATGATTGTTCTTAATTCTCTTCAGAGATTAAGAGGGAGAGAACACAATCTGAGTGATTTCTGATATTAAAAAAAAAAAAAAGGAAATGCCTAAATAACTGCAGAGTGGGTTTCAAAAGAAGCTGAAGATCAGGGAAAGATTCACAAAATGTTAGTCTAAGCATTTAGACCCAATTAAGTGATTTTTTTATTAGAATTATTTCACAGTTCATCTTATGGAGAAATAAACGCAATATATAAAGAAACCATTTTATTTGAGGTATGCTAGATTAATCTGGTACTCCAAAATACCTGCCAAAATTCTTCAAAAATTCCTATTTTAAGTGAGTCCCATGGGATTATTTCATTGTACTTCACTGCAATATAGTCATCTATTTGAACACAGTTTTTGATGAGCAATGAGCAATGTGTTCCTTTTCCAATATCTTGGTTTATTAGCTTTATCAGATCATGTTTTCCCATACAAGCAATTTGAGACAAGAAGAAATTAGAATTTTGATGACATTAAGATGCCAAATCATAATGTGGACCAGTGAGCCAGAATCCTAAAGATGATACAGCGAGTGAGCCTGAAAGAACAGTGAAAAGCATGAAGGTAGCAGAATACGAATCAGAGACCAGGTATATGAAACCTAGGGGCAAATGTCATTCATGGAAGAGGAAAGAAGGAGGTGCTGGAGATAAAACTCAACATCTCACAGTTTTGCTCACCACGGGTGCTACTCAGGACTGACACTGCATGTATACCAGCTCTTCTGACTGGTCAGTGTCCATGGGTGTTTCTATTATTAAAGATGCTGCTTCTACTTGAAACCCATGTAGTACCTGCAGTTCATGTTGTATCTCCTGTTAAATATCCTGATTTTTCCTCTTTGAAATTTTCATTTGATTTGAGGAAATTATAAAGTAAATTTTTCTACAGTAACAAGCTTTAGCTTCCTTATATATCCAACATTTTTTATTTTTTTTTTCCTGGAGTCTAGCTCATTTTCCCATTTCACAGTTCATTGAAGCCATTTGTGGTCACTGAGTCTTATCCATCTTATTCTGGACTGACTTTGTGAAACTCACACATCTCAAGTAGAAAATAGGGATAAGCAGAATCTAGGAACATAGGTCTCACATTGGATAGGCATGTGACATCCGAAGGCAGATTTGACAAAAATGAATGAGACAGCTTGGGAAGTGATAAATATGATGAATATAGCACATTCTGTGACCTTGCAAAGAAAATATTCACAGATTTTTGTGTGTGTGTGTGCGTGAGGGGCTTGGGGAGCACACAAATAATGTTGCTGTAACATTTTCAGAAAGTTATATTCTGAATAAATTAATACATATCAGCATCATTTAAAATATTTTTGGTTTCATGTGTGTGCTTGTTTGAAGTTCATTTTTTTCCAAACTAATACCCTGCTCCCTCCTATCTTTCTAGACCTTTACCTCCATCTCTGTTAGAAGTGTCTTTTTCTCCTTTCATCTCTCTGATTTGTGTAATTTCTGACAGCATCTCTTTGGTTTTGTGTTTTATCTTTAGTGCTTATTTGAGGCATTTAATCTTCAAAGCTCCTAGAGAACATTACCTAATTAATCCTCCCTACAGTCTTGTAAGGAAAGTCATTATTAGAACTTCTACTTTTTACATGTGAGAAAAATAAGGCAAAGGTTAAATGGCTTACCAAAAATCACATACAGAGTGAGTTGTAACCTGTTTTGAGATTTTTATGCTCAATTCACTCAATCACATTGCTTGCTGTTTCTCTCTCTTAATAGCTTCCTTCTAGTGTTCTGCAGTATTTCTTTCCCTTAATATTATAAATTTCATTTCTTCATATTTTATTCTCTCACAATGAACAGTGAATTTTCTCCCATTTGCTGTAGTTTTTTTAAAAAAATTAATTATATATTTTCTATTACCACAATGCCAGTTTTAGTATTTTTGTGTTTATTTTAAATTATAAAATTTAAAATTTTAATAAAAAGTTTGCAATGTTTGTCACATTTTTAACGTTCATTTTTAAATTTTTAAATTTCCTTGTTTTTTTCAAAATTGTAATTCATTTTCAATACTTACTCTTACATTTGTTCTATGTAAGTTGGTCAAATAAATTAATGCCTCTGATCTATGCTATCTTTTTCGTTGTATCAAAAAAGTAGAATGTGTATTTCACTGAACTGCTGGAAGGATGAAATAGGTACCACATATACAGGGTCTCTCTAGCACCTGCATAAAATTGTTTCAAATCTTTCTTCCAATTTTAATGTCCTTTATCTTAAGGCTAATATCTAAAGTGTAGTTTCATAAGTTTAAGAAATTATAACTTGTTTTTGGCTCAGGATATGGGACATGTCTATCATCCCTGAAGGTTTCCCAGGGACAGTTTGAAGTTGTTATCAACCCAGAGGCACCACTGTTCTCATGATCTGATTATAGTTATTCAAGTATTTCATGTAAATACAATCATTAAGTGTATATGTTCTTTCATATATCTTCCTTTTACTCATCAATGATTTTGAGAACCATCAGTATTGTTGGATGGTTTTGAACATTTGTGCTTCTGATTTTCCTATTAATGGGCAATAAGCTTGCTCTGATTTGGAGCTGTTTTCTGTAAGATTCTTATATCCATTATGATGAAAACCCTTTCAGGCAGATATTTTATCCATATTTTAAAAATACCTGGGAATGGAGTTGCTAAGCCATAAGGTACATGTTTCACTTTGTAAGATGTTGCAAATCAGTTTTCCATAGTGGTTATTCCATTGTATTTGATTCCCAGGAATGTATGAAAGTTTTATGGTTCAATGCCCTTACCAAATCTTGGTAATGACAGTATTTTAAATGTAAGTCATTCCATGTAGTATACAGTGATATTTCATTTTTTAAAATTTTCCTAATGACTAATGATGTTGAGCATCAATTGGCCCAATTATTTTTCTAGAAGAGTATTTTTATTTCATTCTTTAATGGATTTTTATTATATTTTGAGATTATAATAATTCTAAATTAAAATTATTCATTTAATTTTATAATTTTAACTTTACAGAAATTATCACAGTAGAGATTGTTTAAGCAAAAAGCAGGAAAAACATATGGCTAACTCACCTATTTAAATTCTTGGTATTTTCAATATAAACTTTGCAAGAATGATCAATTGTCTGCTGTACAATAAAACAATCATTTGATATTTCTCCTTAGGAAAGTTTCTGAAGAAAATGAGAAATAAAGCTGGAAAAATTAGAGCAGTGATGATCTTGAAAGTCATTGAGGAGGTTGGAAGGCAAGGCACATTAGAAATGGAAGAATGATATTTGGTGTAAGAATGAATGGATTAAGTAATTTTAGGAGAAATTATGTGGAGAATCAAAATTTTGATAGGTTCATTAGTGTGTGTATGTGTGTTGCATCTCAAGGTAGGAGTTAGAGAGGAAGACAACAAAGAAGAAAAGGAACCATTAAAATATGGTTCAAATTTTTCCCAAGAAAAAAAATCATCTTCTCCCACTTCTTATTACCTTGTACATTGTTTTCTGGAGATAGCAGATACTCAAAATAAATAATTATGATTTTACTAGCTGTGACTACAAAATAAAGTACTCTTCAGATGTTTTTCTGTAACATGGTTACTTCAACCTTCCTTCCTACCTGTCATTTATCAACCACTCACTTTAGAAAATATTGAAATATGGGGATTTAAAAAACAGGATAAAAGTATATGTGTCTAAGAGAAAAGTTTGGCACTTGGTATACAGCCAATTGCATTTAGGTTTTTCAGCCTGATAGCAGCATAGATGACTAAGCTGCCAATCTTAGGTAGCTAAACTACTGAACCAAGTCAGCAATTGATGATACTATTGATTTTTTAATTAGTAGCCTTAAAATAGGGACAACAATAAAATGTCCATAAACCAATTAGTCTTTTTATTCTGTAACTTCAGAAGTGCACACCATACTAGCTATCTGCATGCTACAGCAAGTAGATGAAAGAGAGAGAGAGAGAGAGAGAGAGAGAGAGAGAGAGAGAGAGAGAGAGAGAATAAGATTTAAAAAAACATATTGCAATAGCTACTATTCTCCTTTAGTAACTATATTTAGTTTCTCACAATTAGTGATATAAAAATGACTGATTCTCTAACATTCTTGAGTAATTATGGTAGTCAAGAAACTGCTCATAATTGGATTGACAATAGAAAACTAACAGATATAATCCATGCTTACAGGTTCAGCTATGGGTGTGTGTGTGTGTGTGTGTGTGTGTGTGTGTGTGTGTGTGTGTGTTCTATAATAGTAAATGTATGCTAACTAGAGCAAAATACAGTACAGTAGTGTGAGAAGAAAGAAAAAGTAGAATATTCATAATTATGCAATGCTAACTACCCTCAACAATGGAGACTTTATGGAGCTTAAGACAACAAGGAAGAAACTGAGGACCATTAAGTGGAAGAGACCAGACACAAAAAACAAAATATATAAGTCACTTATATGTAGAATCTAAAAAAGTTGATCTGACAGAAGTAGAGAGAGTAATGGTGGTTACAAGAGCCCGATGAGGTTTGAAGCTCGGGGATTTTTTGGTCAATAAATCAATAATTATAGGTAGATAGGAGGACTCGAGTGTGAAATCTATGGTATAGTATCGTGATTGTAGTTAATAATGACATGTTGTGTTATTAAAAAAATACAAAGACTTAAGAGTCCTCACCACAAAAAATGATAACTGTGAATGAGGTAGTGCATTTATTAATAAGCTAATGAAAAAATACTTCAAGTTTATCTGACAGTTTAATAATAATATTTTAATTTTTCAAAATTAGAAAAAGGACTTCAGATAAGAAAAATGCTGAAGTAAAGGGTATTATTGAAGCCCACAAGTACTCAGTTGAAACTTCCCTTATAATGCATTCTGTGAACTACTAAATTCTGGTGAAAACTTTATGGCTTCCAAGATGTGAGAGGTAGAAGCAACTGCCATAGTGATGTGATCAATGAGGAACACATTACCTCCAAGTGAGAACTAGCCAAGGAGTGTAAGTTGTCATATCTATTAATACAGTAGACAATAAAGGAATAAGGTGGTTTCCTATAATATTAATGCAAATGGCCACCACACATGGGTGCGCACACACATTTAAAATAAAAGATGAGATGCTTAAAAACATTATGTATGATGTCTCAGTTTGGGTCACTATAACCAAACACTATAGCCTGGGTGACTTAAAGAGCAAACATTTTTCTCTCTTTTCTACAGGTTGAATACCTGAGATCTGTATGCCAGAATGATCACCATCTTTGTTAGGAACCTCCTCCTCTTTAGGTCCTCACATAATGTTTCTGGGTTCATGTAGAGAATGAAAGGGAGAGATTCATGTCTCCTCTTCTTCCCTTTCTGTAGGATCATTCCCTAATTTCATCACAAGAACACACCCTCATGATCTCATCTAAACTTAATTACCACCAAAATTCCACACTTTCAAATACTATCCCTTTCACGGTTAGAGTTTCCATTTATGAATTTTGAGAGAACACAAACATTCAGTTCATAATTCAGGACCTAAAGGCAAATTTCCTGGAAGGATGATGAAGCTTGAATTCAGAACACTTACTGGTAGAGATCTTTCCAAATCCTAGGGAGGACCTCAGCAATGTGCTCACATTGTTATAATTCTTTTGTAAAAGTTTTTTTGAAAAATGGATTTTAATTCAATTACTTGAGAACAATGTCTCAGTAGCCAATTTTACTTGCTCTCCACCTTCCTGTCCCTTCTGTCTGGTAACAATAGAATATGCATGAATATCTTGAGATGTGGCTAAGGGACAGCAGAGAACTAAAAAATAATAAATCAATCAAATAGAATAGGATCCAGAAACAGACTTAAATTGGAGTGTGAATTTTTTTAATGAAGGTGCAGCTTCATTAAATTGTAGAATTAAGAGATAGTTAACAAATGACATGGGAACAATTGCTAACTACTTAGGAAAAATATAAATATTTATCCTTAACTTTGCCTTACAGTTTATATAAACTCAAAATATATCAAATTCTTAAGCTTAAAAATAAATTCCAGTGACAGGGAGGAACATCATTCCTATGGCTATCAAAAGGCAATTGGTAGCTGGCCTAGGAAAAGTTGATGCTTTAACTGAAATGTCTTACTTAAAGCTCAGTCAGATTTTCTGTTTTAATCTGGTTGCTCTGGGACCTTTGCAGGGGCTAGAAGCAAAGATATAGAAGGAAGTCCACATAACATGAATTGAACTGTTAAAATGTACAAGCATGTCAGATACACAATCGAATATTTAGACTAAATTTAGAAAAAATTAAGAGTACAGAGATTAGCAAATATGAGGTAAAAAAAAGGCTCAGAGTAATTCTGTCTGAATTATAACCCATCGTCCTTCCTTCCTGTGATACCTGTCATTGTAGATGTTGCATCCCCTAGAAAGTTATTTTAAAATGAGAGCTAAATGTCACTAATTATATATAATCACATTTGTTTTGATTTTTTTTTTCTTTTGGAAGTTAAAGAAATCCAGTGAAAAACATTTAAAGAAAAGGAAACACAGGATGATAACGTTTTTAGGCATGGCTAGAGACCCCAGACTCAGTGAATCTTACTCTGACTCTTTCTTTTCCATTTCTCATA
The DNA here is from genome assembly GCF_964194105.1 of Spermophilus citellus. Lineage (NCBI taxonomy): Eukaryota > Metazoa > Chordata > Mammalia > Rodentia > Sciuridae > Spermophilus > Spermophilus citellus. The sequence continues at coordinate 92,435,050 of NC_138197.1, read as the reverse complement.
GCTGCTCTCATATACGTCTCCCGTCACATTACCAGCCTCCGTGTGTTTGAGCAAGATGGTCGCAATCACTTCCAGCAAAAACAATTCAGGTTGCTTCTGATTCTAGCAAAATAAACTCCTCTAAGACCAATATATCATATCTCAGGAAAGACTCTGGCCCAATCTAATTCAATACTCAACCCTTCCAGAAATAAATCATAGCAAGGGGTTTGAATATTCTAAATGGTTTATTTGAATCACAGCTTATCCTTGTGTTGAAAATAAGTATTCCATGAGTGATACAATCCATGACACAAAGCTGGCAATATTCTCATTCCTCTGTTTGGGTCACCAATCATCCCAGGGTGAAGATGGAGTGCCATGAGTGACTTTCTGAAATGGCACTGTGGTGGTAGGCTTCCTAGAGGTAAGAATACTAGACAGACAAAAGTGGCACACTATTTAATAGAAGCTAATATGTAATAGTTATAAGAAAGACTATTATTTATGTAACATTAAGGGAAAAAATAAGCAGTTGTTGAAACCTTTACACTTTCTACCACATACTTTTTAGAGTATTTATTTAAAAGGATTCTTTAGATGAAGTAACATTATGTTCTTGTTTACTTAAAAAAGAAAAAAAATGCATGAACTTTATTTATTTAAGTGTCATTAAAACATTTTCACATTCTGTGTCCAATTCTAAAACTCTTAGAGTGTGCATATCAGTATTTGTGTGTGTGTGTGTGCTTCCACCTATTTTCTGGTCTTAAGGGTTTTGATATTATAGTGAATCTTGAATGAGTATTCCACTTTATATTTGAAAAAATTTTCAAACTATGTCCACCCACTCTGTAGCTTCTAATGCAATGTCTAGACAAAACAAGTGCTTCATAACTGTCACTGGGACTATAGCAATGAATGATGGACCCGATGTTAAAATGTGACAAAATTTGCCTCTTAGAATCCATAAAACACATTATATCAATTAAATATGTATAATTTAAGTGACTTTTAGTATTTGCAATGAATTATTATTTGCACATATGTAAATAATAATACATATAATTTTATACATATATATGTAACCTATTCATTTACTCCACTAAATTTATTTTTCCATATGGTTTCTTTAATAGCTAAGGTTTCCAGGGAAATAAATCTATAGTTAGGTAAAGATTGCTTAAATGGTAAACATTTTTAACTGATACAATCTATAGTAACATAAAATAATAAATAATCAGATTTTTGGCTATAGTAAGAAATAGGATTACATCATTTTCAATATGAACTCTAAAAAATAGTTAATATTCTGGGATAAGCAGAATAATGTCCATTTCCTAACCCCTTGAATCTGTGAATATGTTATAGTAGACAATAGGTAGAATTAAGGTTTCAGATGGGAAAAAATGTTGTTAATCAGCTGGTTGTGAGATGGGGAGATTATTTTGGATTTTCTGGGTAAGCCCAACATAGCAAACATTCTTATAAGTCAAAATACACAGAAAACTCAATGTCAGTTGCAATGTGAAGAGTAATCTACTAGCAATGTTTGGCTTTGAAAATGGAAATACCATGAGTCATGGAATACGGGTGGCTTCTAGAGGAAGCCAGCTCTTTTTCCCTACAGCCTCTGGAAGGAAGGCATCCCTGTAGACATATTGATTTTGTCCCCTTGAGACCAATTCAGATTTCTTACCTCCAGAACAGTTAGATAATAAATTTGTTTTCATAAGCCACTAAATCTATGGTAATCTATTATAGCAACAACAGAAAATTAATAAGATTTACTAACTTAAATTTTCAATTTTCAGAAAGAGTGATGTTATTAATTAGTAGAAATCTGTTGTTTGAGTTTCACAAAACCAAGATTTTTTTTTTTAACAATTTCACATTTCTAGAGAAATAGCTTAATGTGACAAGACCTAGTAAGCAGGACATGATTCTTCCTCTAAGAGTTATACAGAAAAAAAAAAAAATCTTGTCTTGATCTCAGGCTAGCTAGCTTCATTATTATGATTGAAAGGGAGGGAAACACTCAAATCTTTCTGAGAGTGCCCTTGATTGGATAAATCACAGGTTGGTTAATCTGTCAAGGTACCTTTCTAGAGAATCAAGGATCTTATTACCAAGAATCTATTCAGCAAGAACCATTGCAAGTAATCAAATACCAAGACACTTTCTGACAGTGGTAATTAATAATACGGATTTGTTTATTGGCCTGTAAAATTGTCAGAATGTGTGTTTCCTGTTGCAAAGGCATCTTTTAAATGAACAAACACAAAAACAACCTATCATAAAGACTGTCATCAAACCTACAATATGTAATGATTTGTAGGGAGAGGATTTCTACTATTCTTAAACATAAATTTAGCTTTTATCCTCCAGCTTATAAAAAATAAAAGAAGACATGGGGTTAGAAGCAAAGGAATGTTGCCTTCCTTTCTGAAAAAAATTGTTATTTCATATCCTGTCAAAGGTGCTGAGAATATGCTAGGAATAGAAATATTTAATTCAACACAAGAAAGCAATCTTCTCACTAGAAATTAACATCTACCTCTTCTCTCATTAGCAGTTCTGGCTCATCACAATGATATGTGCTTTCAGACTCAAAGATTATGTGAGACCAGCCATCATTAGCCCATGTATTCTAAAATATTCACTGATCAATTGCAGCAATCCATAGCAATATAAATTTCCCAAATGGGGCAAAGGCTGGGGGTCGCATAGGTGAGTCCAGGGAATGCATGCTTCCTAGCAACTGTTTCTATAGTTATCTACACCATAGCACTGCCTCCCCACCTCCTTCCCCTCGTCTGTTTCCCTCTCATTAAGAATAATTTTACTCAACAGCAAAGACTAATAAAGCAGAACCTTTTCATGAACTCTGGATTTCTGTGAATGCCTTTGGCATTTTCTCAGTATAGCCAGTTTCTATAACAATTGTACAGTCATAGTGAGAAATTTTAGAGTGGTTAAAAAAGGCAATTATTTCTTTTTTATTATTGGTATAGTGGGTCAATTAAGGGAAATGTAGAGCTATAACTTTCACAGATTTACTATGGAATCTTGGGGAAGGTCACTTTGTTTTATCTTATCTAGAAATTCATTGGGTATATCAGAATCTATTATAGCACAGGTAATAAGAGTTTTCTGGAAGGAAATTGTTTCATTAATAGGCTTTTAAAATGGTAAAAGAAATGGCAAACTGTTGTGTGGTGAGATAAACTGTCTAATCATGCAAAAACCATGCACAAGTATCACCTTTCACATATAAACATATATAGTTGTTTATATTGTTTACATACACACAGCAGCCCTCCTTATTCACAATGAATGCAGGAGGCATTCCAAATTTCCCAGGGGAATGCCTGAAATCCTGGACAACAATGAACCATATATATATATATATATATATATATATATATATATACACTCTCTCTTTTTATAGGGACATCTTATATGATAAAATTGAACTAATGAATTATGTATAAGAAGAGATCAATAATAATAACTAAAAATAAAATAGACCAATCGTAATAAAATATTTTGTTCTGACTTGGATGCAAGATTTCCTTCAAAAAGTTTCTGTGTTAATGCAGGTATGTTCAGAGGTAAAGTGATTGGACTGTGAGAGCTATAACCTACTCAGCTCATCTTAGTTCATATGAACTAACTTGTCAGGTGGGGCATGACTAGTCAGGGAGGGCTATTAGGGGAATGCCCTGGAAAGATGCATATTCCCTGTGGCCCCCTCACCTGGCCCCTGCCCCTTTTATGACACTACCATAAATTGATCAGCTTTCATCTACTGATTGGTCTCTTTCCCTATGATGAGCTGCCTCACTTTGGGCCCAGAACCATGAAGTCAGCCATCTATGGACTGAAGTCTCTGAAACAGTAAGCCCCAAATAAAATTTTCCTCTCCTAAGTTGTTCTTCTAAATATGTTGGTCACAGTGACACAAAATCCCTTTTGGGATAAAGCATGATGGTACAAGATTTTATCATATTACTCAGAATGAAGTACAATTTGAAACTTAAGAATTGCTTATTTCTGAAATTTTCCATTTAGGATTTTCAAGTGAACTTAGATAAATGAAACTGTGGAAAGCCAAACTACAATTAAGGGAGATTACCCATACACATATACCAATTAGACATGTGTTTGTACATTGCGTTATTCCTCCCAAGTTAAACTAAGACTGTAGTTTTAATAGACCCATAAATGTGATTTGTCAGTTCCTCTAACACAGTCCCTGGCATCTACCTATCACTCAAAAAAAAATTATTAATGACCAAAATTTTCTTTTGATATAACTACAAGTTTGTTCCTTAAATTTTTCATTCTGTACTGAAAGGAATATATTCTTTCTTTGATATATTCTGTCATTAATGTTCCAAAACACTCATATGATAATGAGGTACTTAATTCTTAGTATTTACTTAAATTTACATTTCTGGGGGAAGAGTTCATGCATTTAGCCAAGTTTTTCTTCAGACTTTTGAGGAATCTCCTAGGGCCATTATGCTTTTATGAAACCCACCTGCCCTGTATTCCATACCTCCAAACATTTTTCCTTGCTAAGTGAAATCAAATTCAATATTCTATTCCAGATTAATTAGCAGATGACAATAGCTTATTGTTTTGCCTCTTACAGGGTATTATCCATGTAAATATCACCAAGGTTATGCTGAACACATGATAATAATAGAACTAATACTGATGATAATAATAACAGCTAAAAACCTTGGTGCCTTCAATGACAAGCACTGTACTAAAAATTTCACCTATGTGCTTGATGTATTTCTCACCTCTCCCTGTAAAAGATTCGCTTTTATTCACTCTATATGTTTTACAGAGGAGGCAATAGAAGTTCAACTTGTCAGTCGCCCAGTCTGAGCACATGGGACTCAGGATGAAAACCTGACCCTTCTGATTCTAGAGCTTTAGATATAAAAACAGTATTTATTATACTTCATCATTAAATTCCCAAGACCATTTTAAGTGAATCTACCTATTGCCTTGGCAATCTGGTGATATTAACACAAAACACGCCATGATTCCATAGGATATTATGCATCAGATTTGGCTGGTACTTAATTTTCAGTCACTTTTAACTTTGTGGATGTATTTGAAGTGATGTATAAGTTACTTTGTTTTAATTGATGATTATATATTATATATGTATATCATAACATGCAACACGTAGACATTCACAATTAATATTTGTTAATAGTATTTTTTTTTTAAAAAAAAGCTGAGAATCACAGGAAAAGTATTATAAGGGGCCAAGATATTTGTTCAAGGACCCACTTTTACATGAAAATAGCCTCCGTTACTTTAAAAAAAATCAGTTCAACCAAACCACACTGTGTGCAATAGATAATCCACAGTTAATGATCAATAGTGTTATCTGGTTGCTTACAGATTCTGATTTCCTAACATTTATCCAGCTTTCTAATTTTAAAAAGAATTTGCTTTTCTATTTCATGAAGCAATATGTGGAAAACCATTTTGTAACTCAATTTCTCAATGTTTTCCTCCTGTAGCTTTTAGGAGCATATGTGAAAGATTGGGCTTGGTTCTCATTATCACCTGCTAATTACCTACTGTGAGGAATGTGTTACTTGATAATGACACATTGTAAAACATTGATCGAAGCTTTCCCTAGCACACAGAGGTATCAGTGTGAATGTCTTTGTTTTTACTTACTAGATTGTCACAAAAGGAAGGGGCATTTTAGGGCTCACTAATTCCATAGAACCACCTCCCTGTACCAAAAAACAACATATGTAAGAATTATTTTCATCCATTTTTTTCCTCTATAAGTTAATGAAGGGGAAATATCACCTTCATATGAAATTACTAACAATGTAATGAAATGACCACAGCCTAGGAAAATGATATAATAATAATTGATTGCTTTACCCAAAGATCATGAGACTCTACTGAGAATATGTATGCATAAATTTACAATGTAGTAAAATGACACTTATGCTTATGTCAAAAACTATTTTGCCCAAACACACACCCCTATATCGTGGGCATTGGACTCTAAAGAAAGTAGCAGCTATATAAAATTCTACTTTACTTTTAAGATTAAAATGAGAGTGTCCAGTGAATTTATTTGAAATATAACAACTTATAGATGATTTTAATTGCAAAGTTAAGACCATGCCTAAAACTGGATTGACAAGAGTTTAGAATAGTGAAAACATAATAGAAATTTATCGGGAAACAAACAGATAAAAATTGTATTAGCATTTCCAAAGTTTATATAAGTTTGTCATTTCTCAGTCATGAATTATGCAGCTACTAAAGACATAGCTATTTCAATAACTCTTTGGAGAATCCAAAATAAAACAAAAAAGGAATGTCAAAATTTTTCATTTTTATCAACTTGGAAATGACTAAAATGCTAGAATATGCAGTAATCCCATTGCCAGAATAAATACCAGATACCAGATTTAACAAAATGAAACAAACACTCCTGCCATCACATGGATGTCCATGTTTATTGCAGGATTAGTTACATTACAGCTGCTTCTCAACCTGCTGAGCTTTTGCAAAATGGAACTATCTGTGCCTTTGTGTAAACTCTGAAGGGAGAATTCTGATGGAGCCTATCCATTTGCATTTTATAAATACATTCTGGATTTTGTAGACGTCAGTTCTGTTGAAAATCTGTGGATTCTTTTTTTTTTTTTTTGTCATTTATTCCTAGGGATGACTCGATTTTCTTGAAAGTAATTTTATTCTTATCCAATTCAAAACTAAAGCAAAAAGAAAAACTATCTTTCATTATATTTTTCCTTAGTTTTTCCTCAGGAGACAGTTTCTATCAGTCTCTCTCCTGCCAACACTCATTATAGTTTTATCTACTTGGGTACATCAAATTCTATCCGATCTAAAATTATCTAGATCAGTGACTCTCACTTGTTATTTTTCAACATGCATCAGCATGGAGGGCTTGTTTGAATTCAGCTTACTTGTTTTCTCATCCAAAATTTCTGATGCAGTGGGTTTGAGGTGGTACCTCAGAATTTGCATTTCTAACAAGTGCACAGGTAGTGTAAAGTTAAAGGTACTGGAACACACACCGAAGTCCTCTCTTTAGAATATTAAGGGAGAAGCACAACTTTCATTAGTCTACTTGGGAAATGAATTTTCAGATTTCTTCAGCAATGCTTTTAGTTAAAACATTATGGATTCTTAAAGATGTAAAATTAGAACAAAAGTTACAACAAAAAGTTTTTTAACTAAATTCATGCTTGTTTCTCCACTAATCAAGAGCCAAAATACAACCTTTTCATATATTCAAAAAGTAGAGAAAATCAGATTCTATAATAGTCTTCTTTTTACATATATGAATCAATGTTAGTAACAATATTTTTAGTATTTTTACTAATCAGTCCTAAAAAAAATAAACCTGCAAAATTTTCACAAGGGAACTAACAATTTTAACACTTCAAAATAAATAAATCAGTTTATATTAACATGTATATAAATAATCTCCCTTAAGACACTGACTAATCCATTGGTGTTACACAAGGTATGTATTTTTTAAATGAAGTATGTAGATTATTGCTGTGTCAAATTAGATTCCAGTGCCTTAACACTTGGGAGTTTTAGGACTGAAATCACCTTAAACATCTGTTGGTCCAAGAAACCTGAATTAGAGATCAAATTACTAGACTTGAGTCTGGGCTTTGTTGTCTGTAAACTGCTTATCTGAAGGTCATATTTTACTACCCTGAACCTCATTTTATTTGTTTTAAAAGTAGTAAGGATCAAAGAGGACAAATGTGTCTGAGTAAATAACAGTAACTATCTCATGATAGACATTCCATAGAACAAAATAATAATCAATACACTAGAATCAAAGTTTTCCCAACCAGTGTGTAGAAACACTATAGAGTTAGAGTTCTCTTGCTCCTTGGCCATAACAATGACCTTTCTTTTGAACCTTAGGAAAGCTGTGTGGGAGGCCATCCTCCCACGTGATTTGAGTTCCCTCCCTGGCTGGGTGAGAGGCGCTTAGACACAGCTGTGTCAGAGCTTTCCCCACCCTTCTCCAGGTCTGAGGGCTTGTCCATGGAGAGGCGTGTCTGGCCACTGCCCCGAAGACCCAGTCCTCGCCCCTGACCTTTGGATGCTGTCCCCCTTAACCTAAATTGGATGGAATTTTCCCCAGAAGTTTTTGTTCCTACTCCCTGGCACGTTTTCTCTCTCTCTCTCTCTCTCTCTCTCTCTCTCTCTCTCTCTCTCTCTCTTTCTGTAAACCTTGCTACCTTGCTACCACATTAAGTGGCTGGAGGCGGGAGCCATCCTGGAGCTGGTTTTAAAGGTAATTAGAGTCTTGTCTCTTTAATTTAAAAACTCTCTAGCAATTTCTCATGAATCGAACCTTGTTTCAGGAAGCCAGCGCTGGTCACGTGGCAGAGCTGGGTTTTAACAAGTAGATAACTGAAAGAAAAAACCAGGTATGTTGGACATATGATGTGCATACATATTCCCATTCAAAGGAATTGTTACCTCAACGTCAGTTCCTGCGGTGATGGCTTCAGCTGCAAAGAAAGTAACCCTTTCCCGAGAATAATCATTTTCTTGGGGAATCCTGCATACAAAGATATACATAGGGGCTGGGGATGTGGCTCAAGTGGTAGCGCGCTGGCCTGGCATGTGTGCAGCCCAGGTTCGATCCTCAGCACCGCATACAAACAAAGATGTTGTGTCTGCCAAATACTAAAAAATAAATATTAAAAATTTTTTTAAAAATATATATACATAGAAGTTCTGTATGCAGAGCTTGAGAATTTTAAAAGAAATAGCTGGCCATTAGCCTTAATTCAGAAAAATTTTAAAGGAATTATAGGTGTGGAAATCCTTATGGGGTTAATAAAGGCTGTCTTTGGCCTACATTTATGTTCTGCTTCTCACTTTGCCCAACCCTACTTCCTTTATTTCCCTCCACAGATATTGATCCCAAGGGTCCGTCCTACACTCATTGCAAAGAATCCATCCTCCAACTCTAAGGTAGTAGCAGTAATAGAAGCTACAGCTGCTAACAGAAATATCAACAGCTTCACAAATCCTATTTATGGATTGTCTACCACAGTCCATATTATATGTGAGGTTATTATTATCTCACTTTCTTCACAAAAATATGTCAAATAAATTATTATAATATATACAACCTTGACAATCAGAACATGGAAATCCAAAGATATTATGTTCTATTCCCGTGGCAGTATCCCACCAGATGGATTTGAAATTAAGTCAAAGAAGAGAGGAACCATTCAAAAACAACAAATTATTAACTTAGAGGGCAAAAATCTGTTTTTGAAAGTTCACCTGTCTCCCTCCAGACTCATGTTTTGTCTAACTCCATCTTTCTTACTTGGTTGACAAACTTGCTTTTGCACATGTTAGATTCTGTAACTTTTGCCAGTGGTATAGAGAGATCCTCTTTATTTTTTCATTGAATGAGTCAACATTTATTCAACATTTACAATATTCAGACATTATTGTAGTTGTAGCATAAAAAATAACAAGAAACATGAGGTTTTTGCTTGCATGGAAGATAAAAATTTTAAAAAGTAAAATACAAAATTATAAAAAATATTTTGGATGGGAATTGACAAATGCTGTAGTGAAACTATCAGAGGAATGTGATGCAGAGTGATGCATGCAGAACCACATATAGAGGTCTCTTGACAGTGGTATGGTCTAGATTATCCTTTATCTTCATTTTTTAGCTGCACCTGACTGATATCAGTTCCTAGTGCTGATCATAGTGTCTCTGCCATTTGTGGAAGGGAACAAGCTGTTTCCTTGGCTGGGATACTCTCTTTCTCCTCTTAATATTCAGATTACAGGTCAATCAGCACTACCACAAGAAAGGTTTGCTTACTTTAACAATTGGGTTAAATGCCTCTTAAAAAAAAAAAAAAAAAAAAAACCACCTATAGCATAGTTTATATTTGTTTGTTTAGTTTTTGAATATTTCCTTAACTCGACTGCAAAGTACAAGAGTAAAATCATAATCTTATATTTGCTTAGTTTCCTATTCCCAGTACCGAAGACAGTGACTAAAACATAGTAGAAATTCATTCAATCAAGTGTCAAAGATTTTTTTTGAACATTTATAATACTAATTAATAAACAAAAAATTAAAACTGATTATCAGACCTAAGTGAGCTCGAGTTAAAGGTGAATGGTCAACATGCCAAATTTAGTGTGAATTAAGTGCTCTGTTATATTTTTTATATTGAATACATTTCTGATTGCAATAATTATGGATAATAAGGTATTCTGGGGGATCTTTATAAGTTCTCCTCTATGCGTTATTATATCATATATTTATTCAAACCACTAATTTTTAAATTATTCACCTGACTGTGGTACCAGTTAAATAATACAATTTTACTATAAATTTTATTCTTATATTTTTCTTAGTTCATTAGTCATTTATCCCATTGGGAAGCGATTTTAAATAGCAGTGAATCATACAACTAGATGCATGTAAGCTTACCTTTCAAATTTTACTATTGTTCTTAGAGAGAAAAAACATAAATAAGTTATTTCTCTTCCTTTTCAATTGGACATGAAAAAGCATCATGTTTTTAGGCTGCAAAAGTAAAATAAAATAAATTCTTAAATTATTGCTTCTAATACTTATGCAGGAAGCATAAAATATAGAGGCTACCAAATACAGACATAAGAAACCAATCCCACTATAATCTATCCTGCTTCCTTTCAGATGTGCAGCAACTAGATCTTCCAAAGATCATATCTTAGGGACCATATATTTAAAATTATTCATGATGCTGCTTTGCCAGCTAAGATCAAAGTTTAATTCATCCTACAGTATACACACCCACATACCAGGAGACAAATACTTATTATATTATCTCTCAGAATTTTAATTTTTCAATGTATATATCAGAATTCATCTCTAAATTATTATGACAGCAAATTGTCTTTCTGTAAGTGTCCAATTAAACCACCAAGGAAGTTTACAAAAGACATGATTTATTATCATGTGCACATAAAATTTATCTAGGTAGGTTTTTCTAAAAAAGAAACTATGATAAATATAATATGAAGTTGTAGAATATTGGAGCTGTAAATTTCCTTCAGAGAAATCTGGCTAGTATAATAATTAATTGACTTAACCAAGTAGATCAGCTACTGAATAGCAATACTATAATTAAAACTTAAGCCTATAAAGTTGTAACCATTTGCAAACTGACTAATATAATGGTACTTCCACTACTATTTATTCATTGTATTACAAAAATCAGTGAAATATTTGGGAAAAAATCTTGTACTCCATGTAAAATAAAATGAGTAATACTTAAGATAGATTATTAGTACCTTAGAGGCAGAATAAAATACTATACTGAACTTACGTTTTTTTTTTTTTTTTTTTTCCTGAAGGGCAACTTGCATTCTGTTCCATCTTCTCTAAGCTAGCAGCAAATGCATTGAGAATTTATACGAAACCATCACCTCCTCCTCTATGAACAAACTTTTACAATTATGTGAAATTCTGATGTCTTCAGCCAAGCAGAGAGATCATTCACAATTTTCAAGAGAGTTTCATGCAGAAATTCTGAAATTACAGCAATAAAACATAATGTATCTATGTATATTAATTTATTTCCTCTCTTGTCATCCAAAGATATTCTTCATTGTTCTATTAATGCCTACATTAACAAGAAATATTGAAGGCTGTATTTTCTTTTAGATCTTAAAAGTTGGCTTACATGTTTGGAACACATGCTTTTAGACTCTTTGATTAGATTTTCCCAACTTATAAGGATTGATAACTTCAGGCAAACAAAGTAGCATGGTGTCTTAAACATTTATCCATTGAGAAGTGATCATTCAAAAACCCGTTATCCTCTCCACTGACCTGAGAAAACGGTTTACAGCACTGAATTCAAGAGTGAGGGTGGATTAATACATTAGGGGCTTTTTTTCTTTTGAGAATTCAGTTTCAGTCCTATTTTACAGACATGGGATCAATTTGAGATCACTGGTACCTTTAGATTTCCACTTAACATTATAATCACTTGAAAATTCATCTTGATTCACTGTAAATATCTGACTTATGGTACATTCACAGTACAATGTGGGGGAAAGTGGACATATTAATAATTGTAGTAAATTCTATGTTTTTAAATTATACTTGTATAATTGGATACATTGTTTAGAAGGGTAGAAAGCTAAGAGCAAAAGTTAGCACATGCTTAGAAGAATGATAAATGCCTTTATACATAAAGGAGTCAAAACAAAAATTCTTCATTTCTAATGCCTTGAGAATATTTTATGAATTCAGTATTAACATAAATAGCCATATTTTAGAATAGGGATAGAATGCTTTATCTTGTTTAGTAGCCTGTGAGGAGAATTGACTTTCTAGTTTTATGCTCATAGGACTAGTGCTTAACTTGAGAGAAGTGCATAATCTTTGAAGAAAAGAACAGAAATCAAGTAATTGAAAATGTATTAGGAGGATCATCTATACAGATGTCTAAATATTTCATAATTACAGTAGAAACAACATCAAAGACAGGTAAAATTATCCAGGAATACTAATCTAACAGACAAATGAAAGTTACACGAATAGAAAATGGCAATAAGAAGGGTGATGATTGATGTAGTTTAATTACATTAAGTGAAAAGTGCAGAATTGTGAGAGCAGGCAGCCACAATTGAACAGAAAGGAGGACAGTCACCCACCTCCAACCCCACAACTAGTTTTATGAGAAGAGCAGAAGAAACAGTCTCTCTCTTTAGAGGACAGCTAGGAATGTAACATCTCAGGACTAAGATGAGATTCAGTCAACACAAAAAACTTGGAAAGAACAGAGGAATGCTATCAGATCATTTGTTTATGAGTTACAGAAAGCACAAGAGAAAATTTTATAACCTGGTGTAATTTAGATTGGAAAAGTAAATGTACAAAGTGCATATAAAGATTAGCATCTGGAGGCTGAAAGATTCCTGGGTAATTCTAGAAGTCTTGCAACTACCAAGTTCAATTCCACTCAACAATTTTTTTTTTTTTTTTAAGGTTTGACTATATCTCATGCACTCCTCTTGTCCATAAGAAAAACAAGTTTCTTTATTTAAGAATCTACAATCCCATGTTGGGCATATAGTTTAGTAGTAAAGCATTTAAGAGGTTCTGGGTTACATTCAGTACCATAAAATACAAACCCCTACAACCTAGAGTTGAAATATAATAAGATCTCAAGGTTGAATGGACATGAAGCTCTGAGTTTGGAGAAAAGGAAGAGAGGAAGCAAACTTCAAGAGAACACTGATTTCTGAACCTAGCATTTCTGTTCTTCCCATTGTTAATTTGAATTCCAAGTAAAAGCCTTCCAAACAAGTTCTGATATTTCCTGAGAATTCCTTCCAGTTGAGCCATGGGGATCCTAAAAGAGATAGATATGGAAAACAGCAACCCCCAGGGAAAAGGGAGAAAACAACCCTGAGGGAGAAAGGGAGAACAAAGGGTCCCAGGGAGAGAAGGAAAATAATGGGCCATGGACTTTCACCATTTCTCAGCAACAATGGGCTTTGGACTTTACAGTGTTCCCCCTGACTTGGGTTTTGAATTTACACAACTATTTCTCTGACTGCTCAACCAATGCATTTTGCTATGATTAAATGCATATGATTAAGTCTCATTACACATCCCGCTATGATTATTTAGTCTCACTTAAGCCCTACAAAAGTCAGACCCCTGTTGTAACCAGTTTGCCAGTTTCTCTCCTGAAAATGTGCCATTTTGCTGCTTAATAAAGAAAGCCTTGCTGGTCTGTTGAGGTCTATCCCTTTTCATTTATTTTTGCTTTCATACACTTCTCTGGAAAAAGTGGTCTCAAGAATGGATATATCCTGTCTTAATTTTTAATTATGTTTTTTTTAATTGTTTTAAATAACCAAGTTGATTTTTAAATTTATATATATGTGTGTGTGTATATATATATATACACACATGCACACACATATATACAATTTTAATTTTTTATTATTTACCATTTAAAAGTTTTTTTGGTTAAATTTTGTTGTTTTCATTTGCCATCAATGGTTTATTATATAAGAATGTTGTGGCATTTAAAAAATCTTCTTCTGCTTTTGTTAATGTTAATTAATCTTTTACTACATGGTATCTGTTTGGTGTTAAACACAAATGCACCTTTCTTAACCTAAATATTTAGTAGCTTAGTAAGATCTTTCTTAGTACGTACATGTTTTCCTGTTTTATTTAACATTGAAATTTTCATCCATTGGACTTCATTTTAGTCTTGGGCAGTGATTCTTATGTATTTCTAACAAAGACATTACTTGACAGAGATGAGTTACATGTTACGTCCAGGCATTAGAGGTAAAGCCTAAATAAACTATTGCTTAATTAAGTGTCTATGAAGCCTCATGCTTTATTTTTTAACTGTAAGTCAAAATTATCTTCAATGTAAAAACAATTTAAAGTGAATAAGCATCGATTAAACTTCAGGAAGACTTGCCATATTTGTCTTTGGATTTCAAGATCCAGCACATATATATATGCTGGATCTCTAACACTTTATTTTCTAATTGTATATTATTTAAGTAAAAAAAAAGTATTATTATTTATTGTACACACACACACACACACACATATATGTGTGTGTGTGTGTGTGTGTATATATATATATATATATATATATATATATATATATATATAAAATCTTTATCTGCAGTACATTGCTATTCATGGATTAAACTAACAGAGCATTAGGCAAAGTCCTAACTTTATCTTTTAAACAACTTATTAAGGTTTTAGCACACATTCAATGAAGTCCACAGATCTTAAGTATACAGTTTAAAGAATTTTAAAGTGGACAAAATGGTGTAGCCACTATTAAAATATAGACATGAAACTAGCATAATTCTAGAAGTGTCATCCATACAACTCCTGAGTATTATCAACCTTAATGCTAGTTACTATTCTCAATTTCTTATACTATAAAACAACTCTTGTCAAATTAGGTATTTAATTTGAATATATTCATATGCTATATACTCTTCTGAATATGTATTTTTTATTCAATTTTATTCCTTTGATAACTAATATTGAAGACACTATCTTTTCTCCAATGCACATTTTTGGCATCTTTGTCAGTTTGTTCTCTCAATTTCATGCCTGTGAGAACTATCCATTATTAAATACTAGTAGTTTATTTTCCTGTGTAGTATTTCATTATTTCATTGAATAATTTATCTATCTATTTTACTCCTGATAGATATTTGGATTATTTCCAGTTTGGTGCTTAAACAACTAGTACTGCTCCAATCACTACTACCTACATATCTTTTGTTATAGTCATGTACAAATTGCTATTGGGTATATGCATAGGAATGTAATTGCTGAATCATGTGGCAGGTCTTAATGAATACTACAAAACAAAATTCCAAAGAGACTTAATCAATTTATCCTCCTGCCATAAACATATTATTTAACTTGATGCAATGGTTAATTTTGTATGTGAATGTTTCTAAACTGTAATAGCCAACTGTTCTGTCAAACACCAAACTACATACTATTTTAAAGGAATATTTTAATGTAATTTTTTATTTTAATGTATGTAGACTTTGAATAAAGCAGAGTGCTCTTCATAGTTTGACTGGGCCTCATCTAATCATTTGAAGGCCTTGACAAAAAGGTCAAGGTCCCCTGAACAAGAATGCCTGCCTTACAGAATTCAATTTGCCTGCTCCCGCACTAGCATATGCCAATTCCTTAAAGTCTCTCTTTCTCTCTCTCTCTGTCTCCATACATACATATCCATAAAATTTATCTCTCTCTGTGTGCTTTGTATGCATCACTCACTACACACACATACATGGATTCACACAAACATAGCACTTGTATATGCATACTGTTGCATCTGTGTCTCTGCAAAACACTGACTAATACCCTTGGCATTATCACTTTTTAAGCATTTTGGATCATTTCTGAATTATCAGAAATTATTCAGGGTCTGAATGCTTGTGTCATCTCAAAATTCATGTGTTGAAATTCTAACCCCTATGGTGATGGTATTAGGAGGAATATAGAGTAAATCCAACAATGTGCACTGAAAAGATCATATTTAATTCTGCTGCATTTTGATAAATTATTTTATAAATGAAGTGACTGTGGATGACTGTGGATTCATTTCTGCTCTCTCTACAGTTTTATTGATCTATTTTTCCAATATACCCTCATCATCATATTGTCTTAATTACTTTAGCTTAATAATAAGTATGGATCATAGCCAGAGAGTCTTCCCTCCTTTGCTCATCTCCTAGTGTCTTATTTCTTTCTGATCCTTTTATTTTTCAGATAAAATTCTAAAATGGCTTTTACTATCCACCAGTTACTGTGCTAGAATTTAATTGGAACTACAACCAAGTTTCAGATTCAGTAAAATAACATCTTTACAATGAGTTTTGCAACATATGAATATGGTAAATTCCTTTATGCACTTATTATCTTACTTATTTAATGAAATTATTCTTTAACCTCTCTCAAAAATCTTTTAAGTTTTTTTTTCTGTATATGTCTCAAACCATTTTGATTAACTTATATTATGTATTCAATGTTGGCATTATGGGGAGTCTTCCCTTTCTCTAACACTTTATTTTCTAATTGTATATTATTTGTGTAAAAAAACTATAATTGTTTATTATACATATCTTTTATATGATTTTAAGTCATTTTAATAGTGCATATACAAAATTTTTGAATTTATATACTAGCCTTTCAATAATATTCAATGTTAGTTCTAGCACAACCAGTATCTCAAAAGTATTGCTCAGCTTCCTTTAATCCATTGCTTTTCTTTCAGAGTAATTGGCTATTTAGAAATCAGACTCTAGATTCTTTATGCTTGTCTTGATATATTCAAAGCTAAAAAACAGAATATACTCTTATATCTAGCACTTTTCACTCAGCGTTATGGTTATGAGACTTTTTTTAATATCATGGTAGCTGTAGTTTGTATATAATTATTGCAGTATAGTGTTCCATTGTGTAAGCGTATCTTAATTATCTGCTTGATTGTTGGTGGAAATTTCTATATTTTCTAATTATGGGGCTCTTATGAAGAGAGATGGTATGATTTTCCTAGGATATATCTTTGAAATGATGTTGTTACAATATGCTTTGGTACACTTTTTTTTGTATTTATTGTGCTAGATTTTTGTCAAGTTTCTTAAATCTGAGGGTTCATAATTTTTATCGAATTTGGAAGACTTTAGGTTTTTATTAAAATGTTTTCCTGTATCCTCCTCTCATTCCTTAGAGGCTCATGTTATGTGGATATTAAATTATCTGGAGTTGTTCCACAGCTCACTGATGCTCTTTTTATTCATTTTAAAAAATTCGTTTTCAGTGTATTTCTCTTTGGACAGTTTCTATTGCTAAACCTTAAAGTTCACTTATCTTTTCTTCTGCAATGCCTGTTCTGTACTTATCTCAGAAACTGTAGTTTTCATGACTATACAACTGATTTATGTCTTTTTACATCTTCTATGTCTCTACCTAATGTTTTTGAACAAAAGAAAATGGTTGTAATAAACTGTCTCATTGTCTTTTTCTTTAAATTCTAACATCTGTGTCCATTCTGTTTTAGTGATTATTTTCTCTCCTTATATGGTCTGTTTCCTGTCTTTCAGTATTCATGGTAAATTTTCATTGGATGACAGACATTGCAAAATTTTCCTTGTTGGGTGTTAAGCATTTCCATACTCTTATGTATATTTTCAGTGTTTGCTTCCAGGTAAAATTATTTAGAATCAGTTGATTTTTCAAGGGTCTTATTTTTGTTAGAAGAGTCTAATGCAATACTCAGTCTAGGGTTAATTGCTCTTTACTGTTAAGGTAAAACTTTTTGTGAATTATGAGTCAGGCCGATGGCACAGTATTCCTGGCTCTGTGAGAACTACACACATTGTCCCCTTTACTACTGTGGATGGCTCTTCCAGCCTCAAGGCATAGACTGAGAAGTATTCAAGGAAGAACCACCAGCTTTCTCCAGTATTCTTCCCTGCCCCCCCCCCAGCACTCTACTCTTCTTTTTTTCAAATCTGATGTTTTCTTTTAAAGAATGTATCTTTAAATTGTCTTTAAAGACAATTTAATTGTCTTATTGAATGGCATAGGAAATCATTACAATGTGAAAACAAAGTATTGAGAGCATTCAACTTTATTTTACTATTTCAGATAGGAAGCTCCTCAAATTTCACCACTAAGTGTGTTTTTCTTGGTGTAGTTTTTTGTTGTTGTTGTTGTTGTTGTTTTTATTCATATTGAGGAAATTTCCTTTGATACTTACTTTTCTAAGAGTTTCTAAAACAAATTTGGATTGAATTTTGTCAAAAGTTTTATCTGAATTTATAACGACAGTTAACTTTCCTCCTTTGTCTTATTAATGTGATATAAACTGATACATTTTAAAATGTTAAACACCCATATTTTCCGAGGCAGGGTTAAAACCTCATTTGAACATTATTTTTGTTTTTTATGAATTGTGTGTGCTATGTGTATACATTTTGTTTAAGATATCTATATTTTCACTCCTGAGAGAGATTCCTAAGTAAAATTTATTCCTCATATTGTTTGCCTGGGTTTGGTATCTAGCTTATGCCAGGTTTATAAGAATAGCCTAATATTGTTTTTTTCCCATTAATATCCTCTTAGAATTATTGTACATTTGATGACAGTTTTTTTTTTCTAATGCATTTGGAAGAATCCAACTATATATCATTTAATCATGGATCTTCTTTACAGAAAAAAAAATCAGTAGAGCCACTTATACACAGTTTTACTTCCTGTAGTTCAGTTTCCAGCATTATTAACTATAATCTAAAAACACTAAATGGAAAATTCTAGAAATAAAATATTTATAAATTTTAAATCACATGCTGTTCTGAGTAACATGACAAAATCTCACATTGTCTCTCTCCTTCCCACTTGGGACACAAATCATCTCTTTATCCAAAGTATCTTCATTTTATGAGCTGCTCACCTGTTAGTAACTCAGATCCCATTTCAGTTATCAGATCCCCTGTTAGAGAATTGTATTATTTTTTTCAAGTAAACTTTATTTTGCTTAATAATTTCCCCAAAGCACAAAAGTAATAAAGCTGATAATTCAATTATGCCAAAGACTAGCTGTGAAATGTTTCCTGTATGTGAAAAGGTGAAAGTTCACTATGATTTTTCTGAGAGAAAGTAAACAACAGGTATTTGCTTTTTAGAATCTGAAGGAAAATTATTACCATCTTATAATTTTGGGAAGCGATCCCTAACCATATAGGTAGAATAAAGATATTTGAAGACACACAAGATGTCAATTCTACCTTCTGTAGAGGATGTGTTTTGTCTTAACAAGAGAATAAACTAACACAGAAGATGTCTGGGATGCCTGCAGGGGAGAGAATGTTCAGGGTAAAATTGAAGGTACAAGTCTAGATGTCCACCAGACCAGACCAAACAAAACAGAAGACCTGGGAAGGGAAATCAATATATAATGTCTTAAACTCTAAAATGTTTATCTTGTAAGAATGTGATTTAGAAAGTCTAAAGTAAATACTAAATGTCAGCTTAAAATTATAATTTCCTCAGGGAGCATAAAATAGGGAATGAGCTTTGGGTAGAATACTACTATTTTTCATAGCAAATGTATAGATATAAATGACTTTATTTCATGTACTTGTATAACTTTTTAAAATATTTTTTAGTTGTAGATAGACACAATATGTTTACTTGTTTATTGATTTTTATGTGGTACTGAGGATCGAACACAATGCCTCTCATGTGCAACGCAAGACTCTACCACTGAGCAACAACCCCAGGCCAATGCCTGTATAACTTTGATAAAAATAAAAACTAAGTTTAAGTTTAAAACTAATACATGTGTGACTAGACACAACATTAGGAATAAATCTCATGAATGTTACATCAAGTGAAAGAAACTTAAAATATATAGTGCATGATTCCACTAGAAAAGATTAATTTTTAATGTTAAAAGTTAAGGTAGAATTTTCAGTAGAATCAAAAGTCACACATATTTACTATGCATTATAAAAGACTTGGCTTCTCTAAATGCATCATTACTCTCCTATAAAGTAAGGTGTGTAGGGATCATCAGGACAAGGTAGGAATTCTGAGTTTTAATCGCACAGGCCTATGCTTTATGAAATATTTCTAAGGGTTTTTTTTTGTCTTTTTGTATGTTTTAATCTTCACACATTATATTTTATAATTGGGATGTTTAAATTCAATTTTTATAAATGAGTCTTGTTCTTTAAGCTAGGCATCAAATAGGGCAGGTGCAACAGAAAAAAGAACACATAAAGCAGAAAATGATTCTCATATAAAACCACCCAGAATGCTTAAGAAGTATGCTCTCAAACAAAACAAATATATATTTCAAAGAACTTGAAAATTTGGGGGATTGCTTAATACAATAAAAAATAGTTAGTAAGAAAATACAAAAACCCACTTAGCATAAATGCCCACCTATATTTATATCTTTAGAATGATAAATAAGGACACTGTCAATTTTTGCATTAATAGAACATAAAGAGAAGCCATTTTCTTGAACTTAAGGCATATACACAATACATAAACTACTGTATGCAAAAATATTTTCACAAGTAACATATTTTAAAATATTGGAAATAATATCTGTGCTGATTTATATTTTGACTTAAATGTTAAGAGAGAAACATTTGACTATGGAGAGTTGTGGAAATAATAAAGCTTTTAAAGCTCAAATTGTCTTCATCTCCCTTTGTACTTAGCACAGGATACACAATGTCCTGAGAGAATTGATTCTGAGAAAACTGTCAATCACAGGTTTAACAATGTCCATTAGAAGGAAATAGTAATGAGAAGGCAATTTGGAAGGTGAGACTTCATCTTTGTTTTCAAATAAATGATTTTAGTTTTTCTTCTTAGAGAAAAAAAATTAAATTGGTTTGATATATCTAAACCACCATTTTTTTTTCTGTTTTCAAGTGAAGTTCAGCCCTTCAATTTTATAACACCTATGAGAAAAGGTCCATAGAAACCTTCTGATCTTAAACACTTAAACAACAACATCATCCATTCAAGTGCTTGGCACAATCCCTCACCAGCAAGAGCACTTGGAATATAAAATAAAAGTTAGCTAATACAAGTTAGCTTCAAAAACAGGGAGATGTCTGCTACTTCTGCATTTTTAAACATCTTGTTTATTAGCAAATATTGCAATCCAGCTTTCCTTAGATTGTCATATGCTAATATCATATAGAGTTCTTCTCTAGGTACAGAAATCCTCTGTCAGTGCTATCCACAACTATTTTAAACTCCATATTTTTATACTAATTGTTCCAGGAAGACAGAAGAGATTCTTGGCCTCCCAAATCCCACACTAGAAAACATGTATTATTAAGCTCTATTTCTTCTACATTGATTCCTATCATGGGAATAGAATGTGTATACTTCATGCATAAAAAAAGGTGAAGGATAGTAGCTTTTGCTGCATTTTTCAATCCAATAATAATCTTTGTGTTCTAGCTAGTGAACAAAGCTGTCACGTTGACTAAGACCAGCTTTTCAGACCATTATTCTATCCTGGCTCCTCTCAAGTGGCTCTCATGGTAATTCAAGACTTTCAAGATTTTAAAAGTCATTCCACATTTTAAATTGTTCATAGTAACCTCTGAGTTGATATGTTCAGTTAAATTTAAATACAATGATGGCAAAAAATAGAAACAGAAAACAAAGGAAATCATATAATAGTTTGCAAAAAATGAATCTAAATATAAGAAGCATACTAATGTGAATGAACTAAATTTCTAATTAAAACACATTTTGTCAAACATAAACACAAGTTAGCTATTTTGCTATTTACAAGATGCACACTTTAACAATAATTATAGAAAGATTAAAAGTAAATATTTGCAAACCTATTTATCAGGTAATTGTAACCAAAATAAATCCAAGTTGAAAAAAATTAAAGCAAAATGCATTATTATACATTCTCATATTTATGGTCCCAGACTTAGAATGGATTGCCATGACTGTTCAGCTCTACAATATCACTAAAGTGACAGGCATTTAGCAGAAAACATACTTTTGAGTTGTGATATTTTTATAATCTAGCAAAATATAGTTAAAATAGTCTTATATTGCTAAGTAATGGCATCAAGCTGTATATCTCAGTCACCCATACAATCATAAGAATCAGGTACCCATAAGTGTGGTGTGTGGCTAAGCTATGAGTAGCTTACATGTGTTAAATATGTTTTTTACTTCATTTTCAACTTACGATGTATTTATCTGAACATAACCCCACTGTAAGCCAAGAAGCATCTGTATTTGAAAAATTACTGAATATTTTCAGAATGGTTAGATCAACAGGAACATATTACAATTCTAAACTTTTGTGTACCTAAAATTGTTGCAATTATCAACATGGAATAAAATTATTAGCACTCCAAGTGGAATGACAAGTTTCACTATAGTATTAAAAAAAGCTCACAAACTTTTATTTAAAAATAATACAAGAAGAAAATCAGTAATAGTACAGAGAATGTGAGCAATATAATTAATAAATCTGAGTAATTAGACATATATAGGATACTATAACTGAAACTTGAAAATTATATTCTATTTCTGATATATATAAAATATTAATGAAAGAATTTTCAACAAATTTCAAAGGAACACTACACAAATTCAGGTCTCAATTATAATACATTAAAACTCTATAATAGCAAAAATGTTAGTATCTTTAACATTTGAATGTTCTAAAACTACTTAACTAGAATGTGATGACACACAACTATAAGTTTAATATAGTTCATAATTGGGTCATAGTATTTCATTTTATGTATTTAAAATATATAAAAATGGGGCTGGGGATGTGGCTCAAGTGGTAGCGCACTCGCCTGGCATGCGCAGGGTGCTGGGTTCCATTCTCAGCACCACATAAAAATAAAACAAAGATGTTGTGTCCACCGAAAACTAAAAAATAAATATTAAAAAATTCTCTCTCTCTCTTAAAAAATATATCAAAATGGATGACTTTTATTATATGTAAATTATATTTCACTAAAGCTGTTAAGAAAATAATTTTTACATAAAATTATCAAGCAAATTTTAGTTTATACAAAATTAACCCAAAGATATAATCATTTTACAGCTTAGAAATCATCAATAAGTATGTAAAGTGTGCCTTTCCCTCAAAAGAAGTCAGAGAAAGGCAAAGTATAGTCAAGATATGAAATAATTTTATACAATAAAATTATAAAATTTGAAAGGTTTGGTGGTGCTCAGGAAAGGATAGGAAAGAAAACAAAAAGATCACACAATGCTGCTAGTAATGTTGACAAAGCCATTTAGTGGCAAAATAATATTATCTAATAAAAGCCTATATTTTCCCTTTCACCCAGTAATTTCAAGTGTTTCAAGTATATGTGTATGTGTGTGTGACTGACATGGGAATAAAAACAACAACCAAAAAGAGACCTAGAAGCAACTCTAATATCCAACAATAGACATGTGGATGAATAAGTTATATTCATTCAGTAAAGCACACAAAGAGGTTGGGCACAGTGGCACACCTCTATAATCCCAGCAGTTTGGGAGGATGAGGCACGAGGATCACAAGTTCAAAGCTAGTCTCAGCAACTTATCGATATAGTTGCCCTAAGCAACTTGGCAAGACACTGTTCCAAAATAAAACATAAAGAGGATTGGGGATATGGCTAAGTGGTTAAGTATCCCTGTTAACAAAAAATATAAATAAATAAAATAAAAATAAAAATAAGAAGTGAAAACGTGTAAAATACTGCTGAGCATATCAATATAAGAAAATTTGAAAATCACAAGTGTGAAGAAAGAAAAAGTCCTTGAAATACACAAAGAGCATAATTTTGTTTATAACAATGTAAAAATAAAGTAAAACTAAATCATGGATGGTTTTTGATGCAGATACACAGTAGATTGATGATTAATATATAAATATACACATGTATATGTCATAAGACATTTTCTCCAAATTCCACCAAATGTCAAAAACTGGCAGTCTCTGTCAGGGGGGTATATATATCAGTAGGGCCCATGAACAGTCTTGAAGTCTCTGGTTACTTTTATTTATTTACTCTATAGTAAAATATAAATGTTTATTTTAACTATTATTCTTCAAATTGAACCTGCATATCATTTGTATAATCTTATATCTTATTTCTTAAATTTTTTTGATATTAATATTAACTCTATGAAGATCTTGGTATTCCTCTTCATCAAGACTTTGCTGAACCATGCCACTTGGTATATTTTCACATCTGATAGGAGGATCATAGATTTTTGTTTTTCTCCTTTGACCTTAACTCAGAAAATGCCCTCTCACATTATATAGTTATCTCACTTTTAAATAAAATGCTTATTTTAGCTGGGTGCCATGATGCATGTTAGAGGGCAGTCTTGAAAACGTACTGAGAACTCATCTCAAAAAAAAAAAAAAAAGCTGGGATGTAGCACAGTGGTAGACAACTACTGGGTTCCATCTCCAGTACATAAAAGGCAATGCCTATTTTGCTACATCCCTAATTTCTTAATTTATTTATTTGTTCCTATCTGTCCCCCACCCTCTCTCCTCCCCTCCCCCCCCTTCCTTCTTTTTGGTATTGAGGATTGAACATAGGGGCACTTTACCCCTGAGCTACATTCCCGGGTGTGTGTGTGTGTGTGTGTGTATTTTTTTTTGAAACAAGGTCTCCCTAAATTGCTAAGAGTGTCACTGAATTGCTAAGGCTGGCCTTGAACTTGTGTTCTACCTAAGCTTCAGGACACTGGGGTTGCAGGTATGTGCCGCTATACAAGGCTCCTAACTTCTTTGAAAGCATAAAGTAAATGATATTTAAAATAGTTTCAGTTTTTCAACGTAATTTTTAAGCCTGTACTATTTCAAAATAAATTTCTTTAAAGGATGTACCCTCTTTCTTTGTAGGTTTAATTTGATATTATAGGCTCTGGGTTCATTTGTTACTGATATTATTGTCTTTAATGGGCAATGAAAACAGATTTAACCTGTTCTAAAATTATACTAAGTTAGTGTAAATGGATTTCTATTATGTCCCTTAATAGTTCCCTAGTTAGACTCTCTCTCTATTCTGTTATCAAAGTTCCAAAATAATTATAAATTTACAAACTCGTACTATTACAAAACTAAATAAATAAACAATACACATAGTGAAATGCTTCCTGGACCATCTATTTCAATATCTGTTCCCTACCCAGGTGCTATGAATATTTTTCCTTAAAATTAATCTACTAACTTATTATAAATCTAAACAAATTAGACATGATATTATTTTTAAAAATTTATGACTAAGTTCCAAAGCCTAATATATAAATTGTGAACTTTTATATTTCTTTTAATTTATTTATGGCTTTTCATGAAATCCATTCCTTTTGATTCACTGTTTGTTACTATATAATCTATATATAATCTTATTCTTTATTAGTATTATTTTTCATTCTTTTCATAATGACTAACATTTTTGTTTTTGTTTTGTGCTTACAGGCCTATCAATTATTGGAGACATAATCTACTTTTTTCTACCTCCATTTTTAGAAATCTGTAAGTAGTTTAGCAAGATGATGCTGGATATGAGCTTAAGATAGTTAATTTTATCCATTTATAACTTTATATCATGGTGATAAGGATAATATCTGACATTTATTGAGAATCCCAAACAATGTGTCATACATCAAGGTGACTTTTACATGTGTTACCTCATTTTATCTAATGATGCATAAAATAATGCATAAACTAAGTCCTATTACAGAGCTAGGACTAGATCTTACTTGTCTTCTTTATGATTTTCCCCCCTTGGTGTGATGTGTGTGTGTGTGTGTGTGTGTGTGTGTGTGTCTATTTCACCTTTGTCCCACTTAAATTACTTCCACAAAATACAGCCATAAACCTGTGGGCACATGAAGTTTACAATGTTTGAACCAAGTCAATTGAGTCCATTGCCCTGCCTGTGGGCCACTGTGTATTTGAGCACTAGGCATATTTTATTTACACTAAATAATCAACTAAAGTTGTGGGCTTGCATTTTTTCTGTATAAAAGTTGTTCTGGGATTCTGATTTTGAGAATATTATAGCCTAAGCCCTCTCCTTTCTGTTGAACTGAAATATATCTATTTTCCACAGTGTTCCCTGATTAGGAAATAAAACAAAGAGTCAAACCCCACCATTTCCCAGCAATCCAGAGGGTACTTGAAAGGAATCAGGAAGGCATGTATATAATTTCCCTGATACACATTTCTTTTGATAGCTACCATGTTTCTCTACATCATCACACAAGAGGCAATACGGTTTCATCCCTAACAGACACACCACTGAACCCAAGCAGGGAAGGCTTAAAGCCAAAGCAGACACAATCATTCCTCTTGGGTTAATCTAAAGAAGGCTGGGAAAGCCAGTTCTTTCCAAAGCAAAGTGAAAATAAACGAGGAAATGTAGCCAGTGGAAGAGAAAAAAAGATGATAGATTAGAAATTTAGATGTATGCCAATACTTGAGTCCAAACAACTACACCAAAATCGGTTATGTTTTTTTTTTAAGCAAACTGCTTAAATACTGTTTCAAGCATCTATATGTTTAAAAAGTAAATAAATCAACTTTGGCAATAGTGTTTAAATTACATACCAATGTAAAAAATAACAATATCTATCACATAGTACTTAGTGAGCCGTGATTAAGATATATAACTTAAATTTGCCAAGGCATGCGCAATATAGATGGAATTATAAAAGCAATGCAGTAAGTATAAGAAAATGAAAGCTTAGGATCCAGTGGAAGTAGCACCAGTAGCAATGGCAAAGATCCAGCTGGCTAACAATTGCATGAAATGCACACAGTCCCTGTGGTACCTTATTGGATGTGCTGTTGCCTGTTTAGGCTGTTGCCCAAGTTTGGTTCTCTGGCTTTCCCAATAAGTCTATCTTTTATTCAACTGAAACCCTTCCAATAAAGCCCTTTTCTGCTTAATCTGTTTCTGTTATTTATAACTGCAAACTGTGACTAGCAGACATTCAAGGGCATAGCGACATCTGAACTTTGTTCTCTGGCTTATATAGAACCAAAGATCACGAACATCCAATTAGCATGACGTGATGGTAATTTTGTCTTTCTATAGTATAATGTAGGGAAAGAGCTGTATTATGCATTTCTGTGGTTCCCTGCAATATACTTCTCACCGGAAAGTTTTTGAGATATGAGTGACAATTGCCATAATCCCATTTCAAAGACATGTGAAAATAAAATATCTATTTCTATATACTGGAAATAGTAAGACAATGACAAGATCAGATATCAAAATCCACAGCTCAAGGCAAAGTTTGCAATCCAAGTCCTTCTTAGGTTCCTTTTAAAAAGATAGTAGTGTCTTTCCTTTATTGACACTAGTGTCAATAAAATAATCTAGGATTTGCCCCAAGAAGTTGTTAGATTATAAAAGGAAATGATTTTCTTTATTCATTGAATCTTCTATGTGAAATTTATGGCATTTGTAGAGAGGAATTGGTCCCCAATAATTGGAGAGGAGTATACAAGTGCTTAAAGTGACTAGGGATACTTTCAACCCAAATCAGAATATTTCCCACATCTGAAGAATTATTTTGCTGGTTGGAAGATTTTGTAACAACCTTGGCTAATGGTATTATTTTGTAGAGAAGGTATTTCTCCTGATGTTCTCCACTTGTCTTAGACTGTAGATGGAAACTACATGAGAATTCCATATTTCCAGATTTCAGTACTCAATAGGAGAAATTCTAAAATTATAATAAGAATAATAATAATAAACAGCAAAAAAATCTAGTAGGGAATATTTGTTTCTGACATAATCCTCATAGTTCAGTAAAATTCTATAAAATGTATATATTCAAGGTGGCTTCCATGGGTGCTGGATCAATTAAAAAAACTTATAAATAATCTAAAAAATAACCCAGTTTATCCAGTGGTTTTCACTAATCTAGGATAAAACAAAAATTCCAGTGGTAAGAAAATAAAAGGCCAAAGTTAGCTAAGCAGCATCAGCAATGCAGAAAGAAGCACTGCTGTTCTGAGCATGGTGCCCCGGTGCTACATTCTTGACTCTGCTGTGCTGTTCTGGGTCCTTCCTGAACTCAGTTCACCAGAACTTCCCACTGATACTATGCCCTTCCTAATCAGCTTTGGATATATTTCACTTTTGCATGAATTAATGAGTACTTATTTCTGACTAGTACAAAATTTTGCTACTAGCTCTGTTGCTAATTCTTGGAATACTGTGTAACATACGTAACATACCTATGTTATTATGAATACTAGTGAACAAAATTTCTAATAGAAAAATCAAGATGCATTTGAATTCACTATTTTAATTGAACTCTAACAAACACATTATAGACTAGATTTTATACTGAAGGAGATAGGCATTTGGCAGAAACTGTACTTCAAATTTGAATTTGATCTTTTGCCAAGCCACTATTAGGCAATATGATACTCTCTCATGGTGCTGGGCAGGAGCAGCTAGATGCAGCCTCCAGTCAGTCACGCAATCACAGGGTAAACAAACATACTCTACAGGGTACTGTGTTGCTAAGCTACGATGTTGAGTAGGTTAAGTATATTATATGCACTTTCAACTTATAATATTTTCACTTTATGTTGGATTTATCTGGACATTATCCATTGTAAATCAAGAAGCATCTGTATTAAAAATAGAGAGCAATGAAAACAATATGCTACTGGAATGAAAATAGACATATAGACCAATGAATAACACAGAGAACCCAGAAATAAATCCAAATAACTCCAGTCAACTGATCTCTAACGAGGATGTCTAGAACATACCATGGGGAAAAGACAGTCCCTTCAATAAATGTTGGCATGCAAAGGGTGCAGTTGAATCCTTATATCACATCATCTACAAAAATCAACACCAAATACATTAAACATTTAAATTTAAGACCTAAATCCATAAGATGATTAAAAGCAAAAAGCTTCTTGATATTTATCCAGGTTATAATTTTTATAAGTCATGACCTTACAAACACAGACAAAAATAAAACCAAAACAAACAAACAAATGAGATTGCATCAAAATGTAAGTCTTTGACAGAAAAAAATGAAACAGCAGAGTGAAAAGATCCCCTACAGAATGAGTTAAAATATGTGTAAAATATATACTTTACAAGTATTAATATCCAAAATATATAACGAACTCATACATTTCAATAGCAAAACAACAAATAAACTGATTAAAATATGGGGCAAAAAAACTAAATAGATATGTTCTCCCCCCTCCAAAAAAAATACATGGAAATGCTAAAATGTTCCAAGTAAGTGTTCAACATCACCAATCAGCTAGGAAATTCAAATACAAAACAAAAAACGATATCACCTCATTCTTGTCAGAATAACTATTATCAAAACAAAAAGAAAGAAAGAAAGATAGCAAGATGTGTAGAAGTAGAAACCCTTATACACTGTTGGTGGGGATGCCAATTGATAAAAGAATTATGGAAAATAGTATGGAGGTTCCTCAAAAAATTTAAAATAGAACTACCACATAGGATCCAACTATACCACTACAAAATATACATTCAAAAACATGAAATTGGTATCTCAAAGATAATGCTACAGCCAATATCACTGTGGCATTATTCAAAATAACCAAGATATGGGAACAACCTAAGTGTCTCTGAAAGGTTGAATGCATAAAGAAATGTGGAGTATGTATATATATATATATTTTTTTTTCAGTGAAATGTCAGTTAGCCTTAAAAAGAAAGAAAGAAAGACAGAAAGAAAAAAAGAAAGAAAGAAAGAAAGAAATCTTATCATTTGTGAAAAATGACAGTGTTTGTCACCCGCCTTTCTCCCTTCTACTTTTATGACACTGACTTTTTAGATTCCACATGTATGTGAGGTGATGCAGTACCTCTCTATGTCTGGTTTATTTTACTTGGCATAATGTTCCCCAGGTTCCAAACACTGGGAGATGAGAAAATTTTGGAGATGTTGGCCAAATGATAAAAAATTCAGGATAAATAATTTATGGAGATATAATGTACAGCAATGTGACTCAAGTTGACAATACTGTACTGTATAGTGGTAATTATCTAAGAAGGTTAATCTTAAGTTTGTAAGTGCTTAAAGAGTTCTCAATGCAAAAAAAAAAAAAAGGAGGTGTGCTAAGTGAAGGGAGGTGATGGATATGTTAATTAGCTCAATTTTGAACATTTTATTGCTCAGATATATCAACACACCAGGCTATAGACCTCAAATATATATTATTGGGATTTGTCAAGAGTACATCAATAAAGGTAGAAACATGAAAGAGAAGCAAGATGGCTTGTGAAGTTGATTAACAGTGGTAGTCACATAATAGCAGGCCTTCAAAAAATTTTGTTTTATCAAAATTGACCTGAGCATTTGCTTAATTGAGAATAATTTTTTACAGTTTTCTCCACTGCCATTTTCTTAATAAATAACAGCTTAGTGTCCTTTTTAAATGTAAAATATAAATTTTAACTGAAATTGAAATACCATGTTTGCCCAAAAAGTGTGTTTTCCTACCTTCTATTCTAGGAACTAGATATAATTACATATGCTCTATTTAATGTCAAATGATTTTGTTCCATATTTGTTTATATGAAATATTTTTAAACTATCACTCTGAAAAAAAGCCTAATAAGTGTTGAAATATTATGAAGTGAAATATATATTTACTTTCATTTTATTTATGGAATCATGACAGTTGGTTAATTCCAAGTTCCAGGGCAAACATTTTTTTTTTTCTTTCTAGGCTTGTGATATTCTGTCAGCAACCCTGCAGGAGAAAGAATCTGTGATTTTTTTCCATTCCATTGAAAATTATAGGCAAGAAGCAGTCACAGGTTGAATCACTTCTTGTGGGTGTGTACTTGATTTGGGGAGAAGGTTTATTTTGCAGAAGAAAAATTAAGCAATTTTCTATAGAGTAAGAAAATGACATCTAGTACAAATCTAAAAGTTTTTCAATTAAGCCAAGCAATCAGAATTTGGAATGCATCCAGTGAACTTCTACTAAACAGAATAATGAAGAAGTTCAATGGCACTTTTGAAAAACTTGTGAATAAATTATAAAAATAATTATAAAACAGTATAGTTCTTGTCCAGTAAATGGACATATGACAGAATAACATACTTTCCATATTTTAAGCTAATATTTATTAATG
Organism: Spermophilus citellus; assembly: GCF_964194105.1. Lineage (NCBI taxonomy): Eukaryota > Metazoa > Chordata > Mammalia > Rodentia > Sciuridae > Spermophilus > Spermophilus citellus. Next base: position 92,403,754 of record NC_138197.1, on the reverse strand, counting down.
AATTTTACAATGTAATTATTCTTATGAAAACACTAAAATTGGATAGTCATGTTTGCATAACTATAACTGTGCCCCTATATAATGGAGTAGTCTTTGCCCATTATACTGCACCCCACTATCTGGTGAAATGAAAGTACTCATAAAATTAAGTCATTGTCTGTTTGGATAGTATTTTTGTGATTCTAAAAATAAAATTAAACATATTTTTCTTGATATTAAGTCAGGTGACAAGAAAACATTGAAAATATAAATTGGAAAATTTATAAGGGAGAAACTACATTTTATAGGATATAAAAACAAATTTCAATAGACTTTCTGGATAGTCTCATTTAACTCTCATTAGTTTTCTAAGAAGTAATGAACTTCTGTTTGTCATGAATTAAAATATGAACTATTTTTTAAAAAAAGACTCTTAAACTTAATTTAACATTGGAAATGGTTCACACTGTTTCTGTTCATACTTTTACATAAACTTTTCTTTATCTTCTTATGGAACTTTTGTTTTTTTTTAAAGATTCATAGGGTTTGTTTATATTTAATATACCCTCTCATTCCAGATATATAATATCGTTCAAGTCTATACAAAGAGAATCAATATTGGCAATTATGAGAAATGTTCACTAAATAAAATTATACCCATTGTTGTAGCCCAGCAGTCTCTGTTGTGATGGGATATAAGTGCCACCTGTGTGTGTAGGATAACACATGAGACTATTAAAATAAAAACACCTACTAATCAAGAAAGAAAGCCCTTCAAACACCTCATGCTTGTGGACAATGCAGTTAGGGGTTTACAAGCAATTTCTGGGTACTCCCTAATGTTCCCACAGACACATAATGGTCTCTGAAGATGCCCTGTTATTTTCCTGTGTATCTCTCAGAACAGAAAGTTGTATCAGAGCTAGCAATACATGGAGTTCTAATATAAAATGTTATTTACACTTTCACAGAGTTTTAGCAGAGATGTGGATAGTGACAGGAATAAGGAGAAAATTTTTCATTTATACAATGCCATGGAACATGCTTTTGTGCTCTGAAGTGACAAAATAAAGAAAGAAAAGTCAAGTTGAAAAAAAGCAAAAGCAGGTATGAATTCATCAACCACAGCTATTGCGAATATTACTTAGCAAAATGTTTTTTCCTTCTTAATTAAAAAAAAACAATGAGAATCTGAAAGAGTTCTCAAGCAAGATGATTTTTCACCAAACATATATGCAAGATTGACTTTGGAGCTAAAAAGGAATAGAGGAAAATGTCCAAGGATCCTAGCAGATGACTCTGCCTATCCATTGTCTCTCACCTCCATTTGGAGACAGGTGATTATAAGATGAAGTCTTCCTCTAGGGAACACTTAAAACTGGGCTAACTATACTCTTGAAGTATCTGAGGGTTTTAGTGTCTCATCAGTGAAGCTGGACATTATGATCCCTAAATATCCATGGACTTGCAATTATTGGAACCAAGGTAATTATCATTGTCCTCAAGTGATAGCTTCTCTCACAATGATACTAAAATCTCTGTCCTTTAATGGCCTTACTGGAGGTCAAGAATTTATGTGTAAGTTCGAAGTCATAAACATGGACCACATCCATCAGTAAGATCAGTTCTTCTTTAAGACTACATTGTATGTTTGGGGTTGTGCCTTAGCGGTAAAGTGCTCGCCTAGTACATGTGAGACCCTGGGTTCCATCTTCAGCACCACATATAAAAAGTAAATAAAATAAAGGTATTGTGTTCATCTAAAACTAAAAAATATTTTTTAAAAAAGACTACATTTTTTTTAGCAAGAAGGGGTTGGTGAATCAGAGGAATTCATATGCAATACGTCAATTTGTTCAAATACTCAGCAGCAAGATTTAAAAAAAAAAAACACACCACTTAGAATCAAAATATCTGAGTCTGTCTATCAACTATATGACTCACTGCTCATGTAATCTTGGGGCATCAGTGGACAGTACTGCTCCTAAAATGAGGTTATAATTTGAAATTTGGATTCTTAGTGAGAACTTACAGTGGGCATTGAAGGTCAGGAGAATACAGAAAAAAAAACTCTTGTCTTAATCCCATTTTCCTCAGTGCTATTTCAGTCATTTTTTTTTAACTTATAATTCTTAGAAGGAGAAAGAGTGGGACAGGGATGTAGTTAATGGTTTTCCATGGAAAGCATCTCCACAACTATTATATATTTAACTTAAAAGTTTTTGCAGAGTATGTCTTGGGAAAATGTCTGTGTTAAAGAAGGCTTCAACAATCTGATGAAGCTATGGGTAGTACCCTCATGGGAACTGCCAGAGTGAGAACTGGCTATACCTTCTCTGAGTGCCCTCATTAACATTGGCCTTGTATTCTTCCAAATATTCCTCCATTTCACTTCATGGTTTTGAGAAAGTTAGATTCAACATATTTAAGTGAATTTCCAATTGTGTTTTGAAAGCATTGTCCCAGCTTAAAGAAAGAGAAAGTAGCAGTTACCTAGTAATCTTATGAATAACAAAACTGCCCCACATATGTATAAATAATGACAAAAGTACACTGTAGTCACTGAACCCTTCTTGGGTTTCTTGAGGCAGGGTCTAGGTGTGGGCTTCCAAATTTCCTGATGGTTATTGTTTTTTATTGGTTGTTCAAAACATTACAAAGCTCTTGACATATCATATTTCATACATTTGATTCAAGTGGGTTATGAACTCCCATTTTTACCCCAAATACAGATTGCAGAATCGCATCGGTTACACATCCACATTTTTACATAATGCCATATTAGTTACTGTTGTATTCTGCTACCTTTCCTATCCTCTACTATTCCCCCTCCCCTCCCCTCCCATCTTCTCTCTCTACCCCATCTACTGTAATTCATTTCCCTCCTTGTTTATTATCCCATTCCCCTCACAACCTCTTATATGTAAGCTATTGGGAATAGTTGGTTTTGTCCGATCCACATATTATGGTCATGCTCCACCAGTGCCAGATTTTTAATGCTACAAGCCACCATAAAGGAGACTTGTAAGGAGACTGTTGCAATAATCCAGATGTTACTGATGCATTTGAGAACTTGCTCTCAGGGATGGGTAAGTCCTGTGCAATCAGAGAGGGCAACTTTCTCTGTCGTGTGAATTCTTTTAAACACTCTGCACAAGGAGATAGATTTCCATACAAAGATAAAGCACTGAATATACTTTTATTCCATGTGATTGGTGCTCTATGGAATGATTAGTAGGGGGGGAATATTTTTTCTTTGTGTGTTTTTTAGGAACTCTATGCATACAAGTATAAGAAAATGAATCTTTATTCAGTTGTGATTTATTAATGAGCTATTTGATTGTGATTTATAAATGGTGGCTTGTAGCATTAAAAATCTGGCACTGGTGGAGCATGACCATAATATGTGGATCGGATAAAACCAACTATTCCCAATAGCTCACAAAGCAAAATTGTGTATATTTTCTAGTCTCATGAGCTAACAAAAATCATACCCAATCAATAAATGGGCAAAGAAAATGAACAGACACTTCTCAGAAGAAGAATGGTCAACAAATATATACAAAAATGTTCAGCATCTCAAGCAGTTAGAGACATGCAAATTAAAACTACACGGAGATATCATCTCATTACAGTTAGAATGACAATTATCAATAATATACAAACAATAAATGTTGATGAGAATGTGGGGGGAAATTGGCACTACAAAATGTGGGACTACAAATTGATTCAATCATTCTGGAAAGCAATATGGAGATTCCTCAAAAATGAGGAACGGAACCATCATTTGACCAGCTCTTCCAATCCTCAGCATATTTCAAAAAGATTTAAAATTAGCATACTACAATGACATAGCCACATCAATGTTTATAGCCGCTCAATTCACAATAGCTAAGCAATGAAACTAACCTAGGTGCTCTCCAACAGATGAATGGAAATGTGGTATATATACACAATGGGGTATTAGAAATAAAGAAGAATGACTTTGTGACATTTGCTAGTAAATGGATCTATATGGAGACTCTCCTGCTAAGCAAAATAAGCCAGCCCCCCAAAAACCAAAGATTCAATGTTTTCTCTAATATGTGGAAGGTAACCCACAATAAGTGGGGGAGAGGGAGAATATTCAGTAGATTAGATAAAGGGGAAATAAGGGAATGGGAGGACAGAAAAAGCAAACACAGTGGAATGAACCTGAAATAATTTTCCTATGTACATGTATGTGTATGCCATAGTGAATCTCAAAATCATATCCATCTATAAAAATAGGGTTCTAATTAGCTTAAGATATATTCAAGCTTGTATAACTATATCAAAGCAAATTCTACTATCATGTATAACTAAAAATAACCAATAAAAATCATACTGCTCCAAATTATTTCTCTAATAGGGAAGAATATTTAGTTTTTTCTTGATATTTAAGCTACTTTCTTAAATACTTCTCTAAAAGTATTTTTATCTGTTTTGGGTGGGACATGGTATTGATTCATTATCACCTACTAGTCAGTAGCAATTTAGATATCACCATGAAAAGGAGTTATATTGTGTTAGTCAGCTCTGTATTGAGATGACTAATATACCTGACAAGAACAACTTAGAGAAAGAAAAGTTTATTTTAGTTTACAGTTTCAGAGGTTCAGCTAATAGTCTGATGGCTCCATAGTTCTGTGCTTGTGGTGAGGCAGGAGATCATGATGGAGTAAAGCTGCTCAGTCCATGACAGCCAGGAAGAAGAGAGAGTTTGAGTGCAAGGAATCAAGGACAGTATAATCCCTATGTGTACAGCCCTAGCATCTCACCTCTGCCATGCCCCACCAACTCACAGTCACCATCTACTAATTCATTCAAATTATCAATTTCTCAAATGCATTAATCCACTGATTAAGTTGCAGCTCCCAAAATCTGATCATTTCATCTCTGAACATTGCCACATTGTCTAACATGTGAGCTTTCAGAGAAGACCTTATATACTAACCATAACAATCTACAAGAAAATGGGAAGTGGATAAAATAGTTTTATGGAGTTGACTTGAACAACAGCACTGAGCTGAGCCCAACCAGTCTCCAGAAAGGGAGCATGAGTATGTTGGGTACTTGCTATTCCTATTGTGTGTTTTTCCTTCCAAATATAAGCTTATACTTCTATGTACTCTAAATGAATTCTTGAGATTAAAGTGTTCTTCTGCATTTTCCATTTAGTTTTCCTAGTTATTAATTATTGTTCTTCCATTATTTTTCTCTCCAAATGAGTCAATTGATCTTTAGACATTTATTTAGCTATTGTATGGAAATGTCCTACCAGGAGCACAAATTGTGAAATAACGAGTACCAAGAGACACAGAATGAAGTCAATAGTCATTCTTTCTTTCCTTAATAACAAAGTTCAGTTTTATATAGGGTGTGAATGGAGCCACTAAAATTTATTATTGCCTAGCTCTTTCTGGAAATTAAAAATGTTCATGTACCATAATTTTGTCAAGTTCTATACAATTGTGAGTAATGAACTGGTTCTTCAAGACAAAGTATCTCTTAAGAGAAGTAACAAAGCCAGCAGACAGACACCTTTTCCGTCTGTTGTTTTGATTCTTCTTGTGAGAATACAGTTGTAATGCTGGAGGTGAGAGGTCATTTTATCATCTTAAGATAAAATTATGAGCTAACAAAGGCTAATTGAAATGACAAGAAAAAGGGTTTCTGACAACATTGTAGTTCACCTCATCTCTCTCATGGGGTGAGACAAAACCCCGTAGCAGAAAACAATCACTAATTGATACATGCAAGTCTTATCAATGGTTAGGTAAAAAGAAAAAAAAAAGAAAAAGACATCCTAAAGTTATAGATAGACATGCACAAGAATTGCAAGTCTTATTAGGATGTCAGAGATAAATAATTACACTTTCATATAATGAATTCTATAATAATCATGCAACCATAATATTAGGTCAAATCAAGTAATAAACAAGTACTTGGAAAGGAGAAATTTTCAAACCAGTCTAGAGATATATGAAAGGGATAGCTGGATAAATCCAGGCAAACAGATCAATTTGTGAAAAAGTACAAAGTTTATTGAAGGGATGAGGAGAGGTTGATACAGTGCTTTGATGCAATGGAAGTCTTGCACATCAAAAATGGGGGGAAGACAGACTGAGTCAGAGGACAGGGCCAGATGTGGAAGGACAGGGTTAGCTACACTTAAGAGATTGGGCTTGATCCCATAGCCAAGTTTTACAAACTGCTAGACTCAATGCAAGTGAAAATTTGCCTATTTTTAAAGTTTGAATGTTCTAGGTAAAGTATGCTCTACACCCTTGCTGCAAGTCCCACCACTCCTTTTGGGCAATAGCTGCCTTCTTATCTGTTTACAGTAGATAACTGGCTTCTGACTTCTTAGAGGAAAATTAAGGGAAGTACTCAAGTTCCTCAGGAAGATGGGAAGACTTAAGGGTGTTGAACAGACTTCAGTGTGGAGAACAGGTGGGCAGGAAGAATTGGAGAGCAGAGACTTCTAATGAGGAAACTTTATTTCATTTAGCAGGAAAAAAAATCATAAGGACAGAAGAAGAAGAAAAAAGAATTTAAATATATTTAATAAACTCCAGCAAATAGGAGTGTGAGAAATGATCCAGTCACGAGTTTGTTTGTAAAGGAAAGCAGAGGAGTCAGGGGAAAGATTTCTTTTCAATAAGTATTTAATAAATTGAATTTTACAGATAAGATTTTCATTATTAAAAATACAGCTCCCTAATTCCTTAAATCTTTAATATATTGGCATGCTGGTTAAAATACTAAATACTTGATTAGTAATTCAATAGGCAATAAACATTTAATAAATATTTACTAAGTACAGACATAACTTTTCAAACATCAGGAAAATGTGACATTATAGTTTTGCCTAATATACATTACAGCATGCAAAAGCCAAGATGAGGAAACACTGTAGTTATTCATTAGCATCAAAAGAAATAAGGTGGGTAGTAAAAAGAAAAATTACATATGAAAACATAACAGATTCTAAAATGGTCAACTTGCAGAGTAATATTAATGAATTATCCATTTATGCCAAAGTATTATATTTAACTCAAGTAGTTCAAGCATCTTCAGTAATGAATATAATGTAGAAAATGCACAAATAGAAAGCCATAATATATCCTTTAAGTATTTTTTTTTTTTACCAGTGTGTTAATGACCTGCTTGAGTTAGCACCTTAGGCTTTGCCTCCCACTTTAAAATACAGTCAATTATTACCTGCTCAAATCTACATCAGCATGTTCTAAGTAGACTAAATATACTCTAAGGAGAGGTAAATATTATACTATTCCATTTTATTATCAGCTTCTAAAATCACAGCTATTACTCATAATTCAATTGTAGTTTTGAGTATGCTATAATGTACCTGTAAGTGAAAATCATGTTCTCATGACAGTATTTAAGTCTCTTGACTCATAAAATTAGAAATATCAGAGTGTGAAGTAGATTTAAAATCTTTAATATATGCTTAAATAGTATATTATAATTTTTTAACTTTTTCTACAAGTGTATTTAACATCTTAGATCATAATTTTTTAAATGGTATTAAAACATGAATTGCAAAATTAACTAACCATAGCTAGGATTTTAAAGCCATTGTGGAAATGTAAGACATTCATCATTCAGGGAAAGCTTTGTTCACACAAGAAATTATTATTAATTTGTTCATTATTTGGACTAGCTCCTGCTCCTAATCTTCAGCCAAAATAACAATTTATGTTTTGTAAATTATTCACAGGAATATTTTTTTTAGTGGAAAGCAGGCAAAATTTAAAATTTAAATGATTAATACTACTGCTGCATTCTTCGTTCATCTAAAATTAAACTAGATAACTTTTATGTAAACAGCATCCTCTTGGTTGGGTAGTTGAGAGTGCTCATCATGATTTAAAGTTTATAATTGCTTGAAATTGTAATAGCAGGCATAAGTCAGGAATTTGAGTGGAGAAACTTCTATTGATGATGATGATGATGACTATAGTAACAATAATAAATGAAGTGTAATCTTAAATAAATCAGATTTTTATTTCACTCAATAATTCTTCTAACAAATAAATTTTAACAATACACTGTATGCTAAGCACTGTGAAAAATTGGAGGCAATAAAGAAACATAATCTTTGAGTTCAGAATGTTTACTTATAGTGGAAGACAATAGTGATTCAACTTAATAAGTTGGGATCTTAAGATAATTATTAGAAAGTACATAAAAAACCAGAAGGGTGGTGAGAGAGGGCCAAAACATTCTCATAAAATTTTAAAAGAGGAGTAAGAGTTAGCTGAGCAGAAAAAAAGATAAGACCTAATAGGCTGCAAGAAAAACATGTACATAAACCCAGAAAAAAGTTGGATGCCATCCTTAAGTTTAGCATGAAGTTTAAGAAGGAGCTGAAGAATGACTGCCAATACATAGGGCCTATAAGGCAAAAGTTGGTAGGATATAAAAGTTTCTTATAGTATGTCATATAAGTTTTTTTAGGACTTCAATTTGAAAGTGAAAGAAGCCATTGAAAGATTCTTAGCAGAAAAATGACATGCTCATATTAATGTTTTATTTATAAAGATCTTTCTTAGAACTGGTGAGATTGAGATTGAATTAGGTCAGCATGGGATCCTGTGAAAGAGCTTTTAGAGAAGTCTAGCAGGGGGCAATGGTGGTCTGAAATAAAGCAGTTGCAGTGAGAATGGAAACAAAGGGAGCAATTCAACAAATGTTAAGGAGGCAAACAGAGTTTTATACCCAATGAGATTAGAGGTTAAATGAGAAGAAGTAATTAAGGTGAACTCTCAGGTTTCTGACATAAATAATGAGTAATCTGGTGGTGCTACTCACCAAGACTGGGAAAATAAAAAGATGAGCAAATCCAGGAAGAAGAGAGAAAACATAAACCTAGTTTAATGCATATAGCTATCTTTCTTAGTCCATTTTCTGTTGCTATAACAAAATATCTGAGACTTATGTATAAAGAATAAAAGTTTACTTGGTCCCTGGTTCTGAATTCTTGGTAGTCCTAGAGCAATATGCCATCATGGGCTCTACATCAGGCGAAGGTGTTCCTGCTGCACCATAACATGGTGGACAGCATTCCATGGTGAGACAGAGCAAGTGTGCTAGCTAGAATCTCTCTTACTCTTATTATAAAGTCACTCATACCATCAAAAGGGCCCAACCTCATGATCTCATCTAATCCTAATTACCTCCCAGAGGTTCCACTTCCAGATATCATTAGCATATAGATCTAGGGATTACATTTCCAACATATGTGCTTTCAGTGTATCTATCCTTATGGATATCTCTGAAGCATTTAAGTAAAGCTATCCAGGGAAAAGTTGAACATAATTTTCCTAGAATAATTACTCTAAGGCTCATGCGTTGTCTATACCTATCCCTGCTTAGCTTGGTGTTTAATGAGGTCAAGTTAATGGTTCTTGGTATAATTTCTTCTTTTTGACTTACCAGTAGACTTCAGGCTGTGACAAGTAATAGTAGAAGAAGAGAATAAAAGATTAAATGCAAATATATCACCACAACTAATGGTTGCCCACTATTATCACTGTTTTAGAAGATAATTAATAAATTAAAAAACAACTTTAATTTTTTAATAAATAAAGGCTTTATTTTTATATTTATTTCTATTTTGAAAATAAAATAACCTGAAAGGAACAGTCTAAGCCATAAATAGGATGATACCAACAAAACCCCACAGAATACCACTCAATAGATTATGCTGATATCTACGTATTTTTAATTATGAATTAATGTGACTTCAAGTTCAAATTTTATCCCCTTTAACCAAGGAAAAATCAAATAATGAATGTAAAAATGAATGACTATTATATTATAAGTAATTTTATGTAGTAAAAACTACTGCAGTTATGCAAAATTATGATCTTCATGAGATGAGTATGTATTCAACCAAAGAAACTTTATAATTACCAAACAATGTCTGAAGCAGCTCAACTAAGTAATAAGAGCTCTTGAAAACATGAACTCTTTTTAGAAAACAGCTTGCTGAAAACTTTTGCAGAAGCTTCTTATCCAGTCTACCTGATTTACACACCCTTAGTTAAAAATCTAAATTAAATGAGGTAGACAGAGAATTGTAGGAATGAAGTTCTCGGCATCTAGAATAGGGTAGGCTCCAGACCCGTGAGACAGTATTTTTATGACATGGGAAGCATTTCAATATTTCTAACTGTTGAAACTAATTCGAGCCTGATAGTTACTGGTAGTGATAGTAGGTGTGAGTTTCAGGGTCCCTCAACCTCACAATAGCCTCCGGGGGAAGCTCTGGAGAGTCCTTGTGAGAACCTTTGGACACTAGTCTGGCCAACACACAACTCTGTATCATCATTAGGGAAGAAATTTTCTCAAAATACCAGAAATCTTCAATGACATACATTAGAACTTTGCTTTCTTTGCTCTTGTGTGTGTATAGACTTGATACCCATTTCAATCTGTTTCTTTGCTCTTTTATGAAAATAGCTTGACTGAGAAGACTTTTCTGTAGAAATTATGACTATTTCGCTTCATAATTTGAGATCATGTAATCTCCAAGTGAGCTCTTACGTTAGAGTTTTAATCAGAAAATGTCTCCACTGAACAAAGTTTTGTTATTAATATGCAAATGAATTCTGTAAGGCAGATGACACTTTTTCCCAAACCACATTCAATTAACATACCAATAACTTTAGGTGCTCCTTGTGTAATCAGAATTAGTGTTTTACATGACAGATTTTTTAACACTTCTTAGATTCTGAGAATAAATAGTTCAATGTTATCATTTATTACCATTATGCAAGTGAAAAACGTATAGGCTGAGAAATAAGAAAGAAAACAGTCAAAGATGACATAAATATAGTAATGTTACAAACCCCAGAATTATACATGCTCTTAGATTCCTGTATTCATTGCTAATCTAGGAAAACTCCTATATAGAAAATTTAGTATTAAATTGATAAAAGCATCCATATGTTAAGTTAAAATTATATAATCAGATTCTCGTTTACCTTTGAAGATAAGATAAAAAAAATCATTTAGAAAAAAAAACACAAGAGATCAGAGGGTAAACTCTTCAATCTCTTGAGCATTACCTAAAGCAAATTCACATAACTGAAGCAGTTTAAAAGTCCAGAGTTCAAAATCAAGAATTAACCTTAAGACATTGTTGCTGGGCTTTCTACAATAAGGGAAGGAGTTACTCAGCCTCTCAGGATGGTACTGCCCTGATTCTATGTAATGTAATATCTATCTCTATTAATATAGAATAAAACACATGGTCTTTGTTTCAAATTCTGTGTATTGGGCAATGATTTAGTAAGATTTATTTATTCAGTAACCACTTTTTGCCATTCATCATATTGTCTCCTTTGTTACAAATTTGGGGGCTATGGTGTGAAAAACACAATGTTCGTTTAACCTCCAATGTAGTTCCCCCACATCTCAGATGTCATTTTAAGGAACGTACTTTTATTTTATAATAAACAATGGTATTATTATAGATAGAAAAGTAAAGTGTTGCTTTGCAACTAATTTCTCTGAATTGTTTCCTATTTTCTATCACAAGAATTTTTTGACTATTCAAACATATTGATTTTTAATAGAATAATAAAGAAGCATGTCAGCCTACTTACCAATTCCCTTACTACTTACTGAGTATTGTTGATTTTGATGATGGTTTCTCCTGGAGAAAAGGCTGGTACCCATTCCCTATTCTAATATTCAATGCTGAAATGAAATCATGCCAAAATCTTTGACTCTACTGAACATTTCGGAAACTCATAGTCAGCACTAAAGAGAGAGAGAGAGAGAGAGAATTTTTTAATATTTATTTTTCAGTTCTTGGCGGACATAACATCTTTGTTTGTATGTGGTGCTGAGGATGGAACCCAGGCCGCACGCATGCCAGGTGATCGAGCTACCGCTTGAGCCATATCCCCAGCCCCTGTCATCAGTATTGAATGGATCAGGATATCTTCCCTGTAAGCAAAACAAAGATTCCTATTCATTTGAATTTCATTATGACTCTTATTCCAAACATTAGTTTGGAAGCAATCTGTTCTTGACATATTACAAAGTAGAGTCATTTAAAACAGAGAATTTATCCCTTATTTAACTGTAGCAATCACCATCCTCAATACGCTAGGAACTAAATATTTAATATTTTAAACACATCACACTCAGCCTATTACTTCATGAATACCTGTTTTGTTTTATGAGGGCATTATTTTCCAACTCATATGAGTTGCATCCAATATATTGTCATCCTGCAACAGATCAGAAGCATAAGCCACAACAGTTCCTCTTGGCTTGCTACTATTTTGATATAATTGCTCTTAGAGGAGTATCACATTCCTTTAAGACGTTATTTTTATGCTTTTTATGTGCCCCATATTATTTTTAGCTCCTGCAGGAGTTTGAGAGTGTTTCCTTTTACATAAGAAGGAATAAAAGAGGAAGAAAGGAAAAAAATCCAAAGGATTTGAGACTAACAATCTGACAGCAACATAATTTTTTCTTCTGCTTTTTTCTTTCCTTTTTAAAATCTTTTTTCCCTTCCTTCCTTCCTTCCATCCTTCCTTCCTTTTTTTTCTCTTTAGTGGTGATAGGGGGAGACAAGAGCATTTGATGATTCTCCCAATAAAATGACATGAAGTGGAAAATCAAAAGCTAACAAACTATTGCTGGAATACTTCTTACCTTACAGATACTGACCTATATCTCAATCGTAAACTGAATCACATTCTTTAAAACAATCCAAATTTATGTAATAAAAGCAGTAAACTCAATGGAATCCTTTAGTTTTCATTTTATTTGACTTCAAAGCAGCATTAGACTCAACTTATTTTCATCTTTTTTTAACTGTAAAAAAACAAAAATAACATTGTATTTTTTTATCATGCATAACATGTTTAGCAGTTCATATACATTTTAGAATGGTTAAATTTAGATGAATAACAAATGCATTGCCTCACATAGTTATTTTTGTAGGGAAAGCACTTATCTACTCTCTAAATTTTTCAAGAAAATAATACATCATCATTGACTACATTCACCTATCTATGGTGATAGATCTCTTCTAAAATTTACTCCTGCTATCTAAATGTATGTATATATCCTTTAACCAACATCTTTCCTTATTCCCCCAATCACACAACCCTATAGTAACCACCAATTCTACTCTATGAGACGAACGTTTTCAGACTCCACTCAGGAGAGAGATCTTGAGTATTTATCTTTCTGTGACTAGCTTAATTCACTTCACAAGATGAATCAAACTCCTTACTTCCCGGCAGTCCTTTCACCTTCTATCTGACTCTTCTGATTCCTTGGCAGACTGATCTTCCTCAACATGAGCTTTAAATGAAGACCTAGCTGATCAGTATTTCCTTTACCTCTTTGGTTATTTAATATAATCGAAATTTGCATTACCAAAAGAAAGATTATTCTAAGATTCAAATTTTAAAATCCAATTATTTGATTAATATCTCTTTCTTTGATGTATAAAAGTTAAATTCAATTAAATATTTCCAAAGAAGAACACTTATCATAATCTAATTCTTTGAATCTGGATTTTTTCTGCTGCTTTCTTCCAATGAATGGCATCACCGTAGGTCCAATTTGTCAGTGGGGGAAACCACAGTCTTCTTCACTAACTTCCTCACAGTAGACCCATATAATCAGGTGCCATCAAGCCCTGTTGATTGCATCTCTAAAATATGTTTATGTATGTTTATTTTTCACCTCTTCTCACGTCTAAGGCCAAAAAACTATTGATTATCACAAGGAATACTATGGGTATCTAGGGGGATCTCTATTGTTTTGAAAATAGTTACACGTGCATTAAAATAAACTAGAAATCACGTAAAACAAATTCAATAAATACATTCATGGTTAACTTTTTCTCTTCATATCATCCAGCAAAGAAAGCTTCATAAAGTTCTATCTGTTTCTTTTTAATGAAATAAATCAGTTGGGAATTCCTTTTGCTCATTGATTCCTTGATGTTTTTGCATGAAATGCTTCACTTTCTATCAAGAAAAAAATTTAAGCTCCAGCATCATTTAACATTTTTGCTTAAATAACAAATATGAGATATAAACTTACAGCTTTTTCTTCCTAACTTCCGATCTTGGAAGTTCAAAATTACCATTGGATTTCAAATGGTGAGTGCTAAAATGGTTTCCCATACCATAATGGAAGACTTGTAACTTGGAATTTTGAAGCAAATCGTTCCATATTTAGAATATGATAAATGTTTTTAAGTACCCTTAACCTAGATTCTTGTTTATACATTATTGTGTGTTGATCCATATTACTTTATTGTAAGCACATTTAAAGGGTAAAAGTACATTTTCTTCACCAGTATATTTCCCTTTGCTTCTAAAATGGAGGTCAATTTAAAACATACAATAAATTGCTAATATAAAATTGTTAAAATGTTAAATTATATTGGGAACCCTATAGTTTAGATTTTAAGTGTCCCCAGAGGCTCTAGGCACCTAGAATAACAGTAATGGGAGATTGTGTAAATGTTCACAGTGAGGGCTTGGGGAAGGTTTTAGTCACTGGGACATGTCCTTGAAGGGGTCTGGGGACCTCTGACAATTTCTCTCTTTTTTATTCCTGGCCACGAGGGGAGCTGTTTTGTTCTAGTACATGCTCATGTCATGATGTGTTGCCTCCCCAATAGTCCATAGGAATGGTCAACAAGTCATAGACTGAAACCTCTAAAACTGGGAGCCAAAGTTACCTTTTTATAAGTTTATTTTTCAGGTATTTGTTAGAGTAGTGGAAAGCTGACTAAAAAGGTATGAGGAATGACACTTTCTACAAACACCATACTGAGGTCAAGGCCAAAGGCTGCAATTATTTTCATTGCCCTTCTCTCTTACACAAAGTCATTCAACCATATTCATCAATTTCTCCTTGTCTGAGTTCATGTCTGGTTTTATACCTCCTCTTCCATTTTTGTCACTGCCATCCTCTAATTTTCCACTCCCTAGTTTTATCAGGGACAGTTTACTCTCTTGTTCACTACTTCCTATTTACCTAAGCCTTTGTCTACCTTCTGGCAAATCTCATCATGATATCAAAAATTTTGCATTCTTATCTCAGGGATGCTGTATTTTTTTCAAAGAAAATTCTTTATTTCCACCAGAGTGACAACCACCTAGCATATACTTATTTTAAGAAATTCAGAAAAATTTATAACAAAATTAGTAACGTATCTCCTTGATATTTCTATCTACCCATATTTTCAATTCTTTCTGGTTTTCTATTGAGCTTACATTGTTTTCTCTCTGTACTTTTGTACCTCTGTTAGTCCCTGTCATTGAAGCCTATAATATCTTCCTAGTTTTAATATTGTTTATATTAATTTTGGCCACTTTGATCTACTATTTCACATTTTCACTCTCCATTATACTGGCTACCCTAAACTTTGAAGTTTTTGTTTGTTTTCACCATTTGAGTTTAAATCCTTAGGTAACTTCAATTATTTCTTTTGTGAACCCTTATCATTTACTAAAATAATAAAAAAATATTTTTTGCAATCCCACTCTTGTAGGCAAAGCTTAGCTGTCTAGAAGTACTTGGCTTGATCATGAATTCCTCAGGATCAAGTACTCAAAACAAATAAGTTCTTAAAAACAAACTGGAAAGCCCTATTTGTGAGGGATGGAGTGGCTGGTAATCTAACCAATGTACTTGAATTGAAATATACCACTTAAATAAATTTATGGTCATGTAATCCCGGTTCAACACTAAGGAAATATCAATCATTGCCACCATATCTTTCATTGAAAGATGTTGAGATTTTACATAATTGATAACATGTTCCTTTAATATTTAAAGGAAATTATATTGCTTGATGTAGCCTCAGAAACTAAAAAATGTGTATGTTAATGTAAAAAGCAAGTTTTATGGTGTGAATGTATATTAATGTAAAATCAATGATATGGAAGAAATGAAGATAATCAAAATAGACTTTATATCAGGTGGAAGCCAAGTAATTCAGGGGTCACTATAAAAGTATTCCTTAGCTGTGGTTAGTAAACCTGGCTACTTATGAAAATCTCTGGAGAGGCTTTTAAAAAATGCTGAGACCCCACCACTGAATTCATGATCCTCTAGATGTGCAGCAGGGATGAGGAATCTCTATTTTTCATAAGAAACACTAATCGCTGTGATGTGTTCACCGTTCTGAGAATCACTGCCTCATAAGAAGTGAAATTTAAATCACCTTTATTCCTCAATATATGGAGTTCTATTTCCTTTTTTCTTCTTTTCTCATAATCCGTCATTTTCCGAGAAATCTCTAAGCTAACAGCATTTTCCTGTTTATTCTAGTAGAAACCATTTCTCACAGGTTGAAAAAGCAGTCCCCTATGGGCCACATTTCCCTCAGTCAGAGATGTTTTGCATTGTCTGCTGTCAATCATTCTTTCAGTAGTAATCGCCTATCAATTTCACCTCTCCTGTCAAACGATTTTTATGGCATTGACGATTTATGTGGCTGGAACTGCTTTCCAGAGCAAGGCATCAGTTTTGAACACTGTTTACAGGAGTAGGATCCATCTCAGTGCCATGCTAGCGATGATTATCCTGCATGCTATTGATAAGTAGTTTGAACAGCTTGAGATTCAGTGGCAATTCTCCCCATATAATCATCAGAGAAACTCAGCATGTTACATTTCTTTTGCCAAAGGGGTGAACAAATAAACATCTCAAACTTCCAGAGAATTCAGTTTATAATTCAAAAGCTATTAAAAATTTTTCCAGCTTTATTGAGGTAGCACTTACAAATTAAAAGATTATACATATTTCAGTTATACAATGTGGTATTTCAATCAAAGTGTACCTTGTTCAATGATTCTCACAAGGTAATTGATATATCCATCATCCCACTTTTTATTTTTTCTTTTGTTATGAGATCATTTGAGATCTATTCTCTTAGCAAATTTCAAGCATACAATATATAATTAGCTATAGTTATCATGCAATATCTTAACTCTTCAAATCTTATTTTCTTATAATTGAAAATTTGTACCATTTGACCTCATTTTTTTTCACTTTCTCCACCCCAGTCTGTGACAGCTACCATTCTATTCTTCATTTCTCTAAATTTGACTTTTATAATTTCACATTCAAGTGATATGAAAATTCTATTAAATATGATTTTATTGATGATTAAATAGAATTTTGAAATGCATATGCATAGGCAGGACTTCAATAATGCCATGAAGTACTTTTTTCAATAATGAAAATCTGACCTTATTTTCTGACTTTAAATAAAATATGCAATCATTTTTGGAATAAATTTTTAAACCTGAAGTCTTAAATATACTAAATATGATTCTGAAATTTTGTTCATTAATTATTTGAATAAATTCCTGACTTGGACCTCTAAAGCAAGTTTCTAGGATGAAGCTAACATTATGTTGGTTTTATTAGCAAAATTAAAATGCCTGGTTTGATGGCCACATGAAAATCAACTTTCACCCTACTTCCTTTCTCTTCAGTTAGTCAATAAATAATAAAGGAATTGTTTGTTTCTTTTATGCCCAAACATGCCTGAAGAAGATCATTACATTCACGTGAGAGGTGTATAATTTTCAAGTTGAGGATATTTAAGAAATATACAGAATATATATTCTGATTTACTTTAAATTCATCTCCACATAACAAAATGTTGCTTAATTCTCTTATTAATAGCCTTTGGGGACATATTCTCTAATTTTTTACTAAGAATCCTTTTACTTAGTCCAACAAATGCTAAAACATAAATAGTACCAATTAGTAAATATGCTATATTCTTTCCAAAGAATTGCTAGAATGTAGTTTTAATGCACTATTACAATTTATATTGCAAAACTTTAGAAGACCTCTTAGCTCATCGTTGGGAGGGCTGGGGTGGCTGATGATCCACTCAAATTAAGATATATCATTTAAATAAATCTATGGTCATGTAATCCAGGTTCAGATCTAAAGAAATGTCAAACATTGCCATCACATCTCAATAGCATTAGAGGAAATTGAAGCATATTGTTCATACCCATTTTTTATTTAATTTATGCCTTTTTCTATTCTCTATACTTGGAAAGTTTCTAAAAGGTCCTCTCCCTGCTTCCCTTGGTTGAGTGCAATTTCCTCTTCTCTTCCCAACTCCCCAGCTTACTGCTATGTCCTCTGCAAAGTTGGAAGAGAAAGAATTTCATCTTTATTCTGGCCATTCTCATATGATAATCTGACTGAGTTGACATTGTCCTTCGACTTTATTGTCTTTCCACAATTCTCATCATCCAAGTCTAAATAACCAGACAAGGTCAGAACCCAGTGAGCAGGCAGGAGGAAGGCTGAGAAACCCATTAATAACTTTTGAAACTTTCCTCAAAAATGTGCTCGGTAGAAATAGTATAGCCAATCTTGAACTTGAAATACTGAATATCTTTAAAAAAGTGGAGAAGTTGCTTTAGAAATATTGAAGAGTGATAAAGTATGGAATATGTAAATAAAAATACAAAAAAATCATGTGATCTATAGAGATCAATGTATTTTATATTCTGAGATTTATGTTTCCCAACAAACTCACTTTATGTATATGTAGATGTGAATATATATATATATATATATATATATATATATATATATATATAATTTTCTTGTTATAAAGAACACATCTGGTGGGATCTCTATATTTCAGTAATAATGGAATTACTGAGTGCCTTTTTTTAATCCACCAGAATGTTTTCAAATTCTTACACAGAATTTACAGAGTCTATCCACAATCATTGGAAGACAAAATCCAACAGTGATTTAAAGGAAAAAAGAAAGAAAGGAAGGAAAGAAGGAAGAGGAAGAAAGAGGGAGAGGAGAGAGAGAGAGAAAGATCTCCTTATGTAAAATTGTGGATGTGTAACCGACATGATTCTGCAATCTGCATTTGGGGTAAATAACCCACTTCAATCTAATGTATGAAATATGATATGTCAAGAGCTTTGTAATGTTGTGAACAACCAATAAAAAAAAAGAAAAAAAAAGAATAAGGACTGCTAGATATCAAGTTTATGTTCATACTTAAAGATGGCTGGTACATAAAGAAATACTATTGCTTTTAACTTTTTAAAAAATATATCACACTTATAGACTAGAGGTAGCACTAAAAATACTGATTGCCATCACTTTTCTATTTTTCATATTATCCTTCAACTCTACTCAATAAGTAAACAAATCAATCAATGTAAAACATGGGATCTAATCTCATGTTTGTTTTTTAGCAAGGCTCCTTGCAACAAAGAGTAAATTTAACATTTAAAGTGAAACCAATAAATGGGAGAGAGAATATAATTGGAAAGAAGTTAAAAAAGTATAGACTATGATATTTTATTCTAAAGCATGAACAAAATTCATATTTAAATTTTTATTCCTTTAAAGACTGTTCATCAATCTCTCAATCGCTTTCAGCCAAAGCCACCAAACTCACCTAAGTATCAGAAAATGTCCTATATAGAATTTAAAATCACGTGGTGATATTCTTATCCACCAATTGAGCCCTCAGGTACCCAATCTGTCACTCCAGTAGCTGACTACTGGTATAGTTAATTAGCAATTCTCCCTTGAAATGATCCTTAGAGGCTGGAAGAATCAACAATGCAGCCTAAAGTCACTTCTACTAACCTATTCTATAGGTGTCACTTCTTTTATTTGATACAAAGCTTTTCATAGTCACATGCCCTAGGAAAGACTAATTAAAATCACTGAAGGAAATATGATCAGCCAGATGAAGCAGAAAATAAATCTACAGGAAAAATCATTTACTAGTTCCTGCGTTTTTTTTAATCAAATGCTTTTCTTAAGAGAACATATTTCACTAGAAGTTATTAAGCAAAGGTAGTGCAATTTTTCCAGCTTTATTTTCATGTATAGTTACATATTTAAATGCTCAATAAATATTTTAAACAAAATTCACATATATTAAATATGAAACAATCTAACTTTAAGGCTTTCTTTCAGAGAGTGGAGTGCACATAGAGGAAGAACACTTATATTTACTAGGTTGAGTGACTTGCACTTAATCTTCTCAAGTTAATTATTTGAATTAATTTCCAGCTAGAAGAATCCACAGGAAAAAAAAAAAAGTGTGGCCAAACTGAGTCTTGATACTTTTCTATAGACATACTGAGGGAAAAATATATATCCCATGTCTAAAACAACATGATGCTGGTCATGGTGGTGCACACATATAATCCCAGTGGCTCTGGAAGCTGAAATAGGAGGATTGCAAATTCAAGGGCAGCCTTAGCAACTTAGCAAGGGAGGCCCTAAGCAGCTAGACTCTGTCTGAAATTTTAAAAACAAAAGGGGGGACTGGGGATGTGGCTCAAGCGGTAGCGCTCCTCTGGCATGCGTGAGGCCCAGGTTCGACCCTCAGCACCACATACAAACAAAGATGTTGTGTCTGCTGAAAACTAGAAAATGAATATTAAAGAATTCCCTCTCTCTCTCTCTCTTTCTCTCTCTCTCTCTCTCTCTCTCTCTCAAATAAATAAATAAACTCTTAAAAAATTAAAAAAAAAAATAAAAACAAAAGGGGTGGGGATATAGCTCAATGATAAAGCATTCCTGGGTTAAATCTCCAGTACTCAAAATAAACAAACAAAAACATGACTACCTCCTCCAAATAGTTAATCATAGCTTAGTAAGGTTCCTCATAAAGTATTTCTTTATGGAAAGCAAAATCCAAGATATAAAAAGTTGGAATTCAAATGTGTAATTATTTTTAGTAATGATGTTCAAAAATAAATTTTATATTGTACATTTATATTTTGTACACCTTCTGAAACTTGAGAGTTATGGTTTTCCTGATGTTTAGGAAGAAGTATGCAAAAGGTGAATTGTTTTGAAAGAAACAGACATATATAACTATATTAATGAAAGCATATATTTTATCTCTCTCTCTCTCTCTCTCTCACACACACACACACACACACACACCACACAGACACACACATACACACTACATATTAACAACCCCGGAGTTTTTGTACCCCTGATACTGGGGAGAAATCTCAAAATTATCATTATCATCCAATTTTTTTATTGTACATAAATTTATTTTTAAATACTATATCTTTGACTTCTAAAATCAATTTTATTTTATTTTTATTTTATATATATATATATATATATATATATATATATATATATTTTTTTTTATTGGTTGTTCACAACATTACAAAGCTCTTGACATATCATACTTCATACATTAGATTGAAGTGGGTTATGAACCCCCAATTTTACCCCAAATGCAGATTGCAGAATCATGTCGGTTACACATCCACAATTTTACATAATGCCCTATTAGTAATTGTTGTATTCTGCTACCTTTCCTATCCCCTACTATCCCCCTCCCCTCCCCTCCCTTCTTCTCTCTCTACCCCATCTACTGTAATTCATCTAAAATCAATTTTATTGATTTTTTTTCCAAAGAAATCAAATACAACTTTCTATCTTCTTGTGTTAAGGAATTTATTCTTCATTTTTATCTTTGAATATCTCAAACATTTATTCTAAATTCTCTTGCCAATTGCTTTGTTGGCACCAGCCTCTCACTTGTAATTCTCCAATGTGATTTGTTCTCCTGGTAGCAACATCATGGTGTGATTTGTAGTTTCTGTGATTAAATCCTCAGAAGACCCACCCTTGAGCATTTCCACACATATTGACCCTGTCAATGTGTCCTTATGATGCTGCTTTGTGGTTGCCTCTGCCATGGCTTTGTGGAGGGAGTTCCCAGATTCAGGTCAGTTTTCAGTCAGTTTCAAAGCTGGAGGTTATTGTATCACATAGGTGGCGTAGATTCAACTGTTTTCTAAGGGGAAATGTATGTTTTCATTGCCAAATTTGCACTAAGATTTCTTCTATCCATATATGTCTTTTATCTGGCTTTAAAAGCATGTTTTCTTAAATTTCTGTAATAGATATTATTTTATTATATATTTTATAAAATATTATTAATACTCTATTTTAGCTTTTTCACATGTATGGTTACCAGCAGAAGTTGTTTAGTTGTTGGCTTTGCTGTATTAATTATACTTTGATATGGTTTCTAATGCACATATTTATTGTTCATTCATTCAATTGCACCCCTCCAAAGCTATGAACAAATTTCTTTCTGTATATTTTCTAGAATGAGTTATATATTTTATGGAATTATCAGAGCCTGGGAATCATGTCCAAAGAAAAATGCCTATAAAGTCACATAGGCCTTACACAGTTTTTAAGTGAGCAATGAAGGATGAGGTAAGATTTTGAGAGCTGGGGCTATAGCTCAGTGGTAGAGCACTTGCCTCTCACTTGTGATGTACTACTGGATTCAATCTTCAGCACCACATTAAAAAATAAACAAATAGAGATATAAAAAAAAGATTTTGATTATCTTCCAATTCTTATAATGTTTAAATTTTCTAATTGTGATACCAGTTTTGGAATTTACATCATTTAATAAATATATGTATTTCACTTAGCAAATTCTTATATAATGTTTACACAAATAAATTCATATATACATCTTTATATTTTATCCTATTATATATTATTATTATTTCTCTGCTATACCTGTTTGCATTGTGTATTTCTGAATTTTTTTTCTTCTTTTTCCTTGGTCTTGTTTTCTACAAATGTATCTATTTCATTGAATTTTTTTTTGTCAATGTGTTGGGTTTTAATGGTTATTACTGTCAATCTCTATTAATTTAAATCTAATTTTTAAGAACATGTTGCTATTTTTGTTTCATACTTGATTCTTTGTATTTTTCTCCCATCTTATGTTGAATTATTGTTTTCTTCATGTATTTTCATCTTTTTAGTAGAAGTAAAGCTATACACTATTATATAGGTAATGCTTCAGTAATGTCCACAAATCTTGACATGTATCATTTGTATTAGTTTGAAATTTCCATATGAATTTCTCTTCAGTCCAAAAAGTATTTAAGAATATGATATTCAATTAGACATGTTACTTATAATTTATTTTCATTTATATTGAGTCTTTTTAATTAATACAAATTATTTTTAGAAAAGGTCCAAATTTGCATGAAGATTAAGTGGGAAGTAGAGAATTTCACATGTACCTCTCACCTCACCCCCCAAAAAACACACACACATAAACACACACGTACATATACACTGACATATAGTTTTTTACTATCATTAACATCTTCCATTACTGGAAAATATTTGTTACAATTAAACTAATATTGATATATTATTATTAACTAAACCTTTAATTTACATTAAATTTCAGTCTTTTTAATCTAAATAGTTTTTATGGATTTTGACAAATGTATAATGACATATATCTACCACTGCAGATGGTAGATATATAAAGCACAGTTTCATAGTTATTCAGTCAATTAATTCCTCCTTCACTATTTATTGAGATTTTATTTTGTGTCAGTCACTGTTTTAGGTACTAGTCACATATCAATATACAAAATCTCAAAAAATCTACCCTAGGGGAGCTCATAGGGGGGAAGGAGAGGGGAGAGCAAGGTAGAAAACAAAGGAGCATAACTTATAAGACATGAGATAGCATCAAGTGCTATAGAAAAAAATATATCAAGTAATAAGAATGAAAGTTGCAAAGCATAGAGTGCAAGTTCTCTCTGAACAGTTTGTTTTTTAATATTTAATTTTAGTTTTAGGTGGACACAATATCTTTATTTTATTTTTATGTGGTTCTGAGGATCGAACTCAGTGCCTCATGCATGGTAGGTGAGCTCTCTACGGCTGAGCCATAACCCCAACCCCTCTGAACAATTTTGACTTGATTAAAGATTTAAATGCAAAATTGAGGTGGGACTTATGGTTACTTAAGGGATAGTATGCAAAACCAGTAGGATATCCTACATGAAGATTTCAAGATGGTAGTTTATGTCTGTGTGAATATATACTGAATGTTTGTTTTACCATTTATAACAACTCTGTATTCTTTCTGATATTATTGATGTTGAATTCTACTGTTGATATTGAAATTCCTGCCCATGTCTGGCAGTTTCTAGCTATTTACCAAAAATTCATTTTCATCTTCCTTTTTCTTATCAGAAACCAAAATGTATTTAGCACAAAAATGTTTCTGGATGGCAATAAGAACTAGAGTATAATGAAAAATGTCCCTAATTATATCAGGCCCTGACCTGTGGAAACAGCAATTACCATAGTTGGAAAAAGAGATTTGCAAATGTGAGGGAGTTAACATTATTGGATGGGAGATTATTCTGGATTGTCAGGGTGGACCTTCAATGCATCATGTTTCCTCACAAGAACCTACTTGAGAGAAATGTGACCAACTGAAGGCAGCAATGGGAAGTCAGCAGTAGAGATTGGAGAAATTCAGCCACAAGCCATTGAATGCTACCCTTCATCATCATGTTTTAGAACCCCAAAACAATGGAGTCTCCTCCAGAGTCTCCGGAGAGAGCATAGGCCTGCTGACTCCTTGATTTTGGGACTTCCAGTCTCCAGAGCTGTGAAAAATATTTTTCCTTTTTTTTTCAAACCATACGATCTGGAGTGATGTGCAGTTGACAACCATAGAAAACATACTAACATCCTGGTAGCGAAAAGTGGCTGAGAAAACAGTCACAGAGCTTGAGCCCTAAGCAGAAATTTGCTGGTGGTTTCTGGGGAAGGTACTTTGCTAAAAAAAGATGGTGTCCTTTCCTTTTCCCCTTTTTCTCCTATTCTTTCCTGTAATATGTAGACAGTTGGGTGAGAAACATCTGAGTGCTCAGCTTCTTGCAAGTTTTATCCTCCTTTGATGACTTTGTCTAATTTATATAGTGAGAGGAGAAGAAAGGAGGGGAGGTGCTTTAGTCCTGGTAATCAGCCTTCACTTGTTTTTATACTCCCTTCGCCCCAGCTGGTCTTGGCATGGTTTTGATATTACCCCTACTGATTGCGATTCTCGACTGCAGCTGGTGTTTGTTTACCCTCAGTGATGGGGGACTGGGAAAAAAAAAATGAGCAGAAATAATAGACTACCTGCCCACTCTCCACAGTGCAGCTCACTGTCTATCCACCCTGAGCGGGTGCTTGCCTTCTACACGAGGTCACACCTACCCTCTTATCCTCAGGGGTTTCTCACACTTATTTGCTATAATTACTTGATTCTATACACTTTCATTTCTTCTCTGGCATCTTTAAACTTGAGCTAGGGAGAGACCAGGCATACTGGGTTGTCATCTTGTCATGAGCCAGAAATCTCAGATACTTATTGAAACTTTTTCTTTCCAGCTGCTCTTATATTTTTCTGTGTGTTTGTGAGCAGAAATAAGCTTCGCCACATCTGTTCCGGCCACCTTTTGAGGTTGCAATTGAAGCTTTATACTTGTGAATTTAATTCTCATGAACCCATTTTTTTTCCTAAATCATTTACTGTTTTTACAGGTGAGAATAAAAAATGGGAAAGTTATTTTCTTAGGCTGACATAAGTAGAAGTTGAGTGGGCCTGGTTTCAATCCTTGTCTGTCGTATCTGAAAGTACAGCAGGCCCTAGATTAGGAGAATATATATTTACACTTTCCTTCTTTAACTCAAAGCTTCTCACAGAGTCAGCTTTAGGCAAGGGGTTCACATGCACAATGGGAAGTAGAAAAAAGATGAATGATTAGATAAGTGACAGAATCAGTTAAAACAAATTTGACAGGTATGGAGGATAAGGTGCAGCTATTCCTACCTGAAATCCATTTAAGTCTTTTAATTGCTTCTAATGAAATTCTGTATTTTTGCATAGACATACAACTGAGTTTATCATTTGATCCCTCTTTGTATTATCGAAATGTCTACTTTTCAGTTGCTAGATATGCTTGAAAAGTCTAGTTTGCTGAGTGAAAATCTTGAGTTTAATGCACATGTGTGTGTTTCAGGGGTATATTCTCAGATTGTCAGAAGCTCTCTAACAGGAAAATAATTCTTAAATTCTTAATTTTCTTTTTTTTTCTGAAGGCTGCTCAGAGCATATTTTTTAGATATATAAAAGAAAATAGTATTCCAAATTGAATTCAGGAAGCTCAGAGGCTAAGGATACAAAGACTCACCTTGATGTAACTGCTCTAAAGCATTGGTGAAGGGAGGTTGTGATTAACTCCTAAACTCTGTGCTTCTGTCAGGGAATAGGCAGGAATTCACAGTAGGACAAATTTTAATGATCTTAGTTGCTTGACCATAACATTTTTAAAGATACTGTATCTTCTCATCATCTACATTACTGAATTTATAAGTATGTGTTCCAAAAAAATGCAATTTCAATTTTCCTCAATGTACCAAAAGAATAGCAGGGAGATTTTCTCTCTGAGATCACATAAATGAAAACAGAAACCAATTTGAATTAATATGTTGTTATATATCACATTGCCTTAGATAATGGGCTTTGGTGTCAAAGACACTTCAATGTAATCCTCTTCATCGCCTATAGATTGTGTGACCATGAGCAAGTTATGAAAATTATTGAACATCAGTATTGTCATATGTGAGATGAGTAGTTTCATAGCTCTCTCATTAGCAAATGGCATAATTCCTTTGTGTTAGGGTTCTCCAGAGAAATAGAACCAATAGGATATAAATCTTATGGATAGTTATAGATACATCTATCTTTAGTTTAAGCAATTTGTGTTATTCTAAGGAATTAGAATGTGTGTGATGTCTCAAGGCATCAACCTGCAAAATGGCAAAGTTTCAATGTTGCAATTCTGAGAATTTCTGCTGAGGACATTGAGGGGCCATCTGTTTCACTCTTTTTCTTTTGCTTCTGTTGATTTGCTTCAATCTTTTTGACCCTTGGCTTATAGTTCTCTGCCTTTATCTCCACATAGTATTCTCACTGTGTGTTTATCTTTGGATCTAAAGTTTCTCCTTTTGTAAGAACACCCGCCATGTTAAATTAATTCCCATTATAGTGACCTCATCTTAACTAATTACATCTCTTTTTTTCCAAATAGGGTCACATTCTGATGTACTGAGGCTTAGAAATTCCAAATGTGAATTTGGGGTATCCACAATTCGGCTTAATACATCCTCATAATAGCAAGTACTCAGCAGATGAGAGCTATTATTTTTCAAACAAGAGTAGATATTTAAAGAAGACTGAATATTGGATTCTCTAAGAAAGGATGGCACAAATTCTCTAAGAATAGGAGCTAAATCAAGGAAAGGATTCTTTTTCATCCCTTATTTCTTTGACATCAATAAATAAAAAGACAAGAAACAGTTCTTGTTGAAAGTGCTCCTACTTTCTCCAAGAGGATAATTCAATTTCTAAAGTCTTCAGGAGCATGACCTGAAAGATATTGATTGAAACACTCCTGAAGAGAAGGTCTGGATTTCCCCATGAGAAAAAGTACCAAAGGAAAGGAAATGGGAACAACATGAATTTTGAGGAGGACTATACTCTTGTGTAAGAATTCTCGTGTTATATTAATAACTGATTATGATTATTTCCAGGAAGTGTTACATGGTTTTCATGCATATACACACAAATAATAATAAAATGACATACAATAAAATTGGACCATATCAAATTTTGTTTAAAATTATATCCTTTCATTTTAGCTTTCATGTTTAGATTTTGGCACCAGTCTACTGGTGCAAGAACATAGAACCCTGCATGGCTTCATTCCTTCCTCTTACTAGAAAGTCCTATGCTTTGTCCAATTCTATATAAACAACTCAGCTTTACCATTACCTTTAAATATGAACTGAATTCCAACTCATGTTATCATATGAATACATATTGAAAATAACATGATTAAAGCATTTTCCATCTACAGTTTATCCCTAATTGAATTCATTTCTCATCAGTTGATCTCAACGCAGGATTCTAATGGTGCCTTCTTCTGCATATGGAAGGACAGAATAATTTTCTATTGTTCATTAATCCCCAAAGTTTATCAGCCATTCCTTGTTTGTGACGGATTGTTTGCTAAATGATTGCAAGCCTTTGTTGTCCTCATTTTAACACCCTTTGCAATGTGATTTTCAAGCTCCTTTCAACAAGATATAAATATTATTTCTCCATCTTGAGAGATTTGCCTTGTCAAGTAGAATGCCCTGAAATTGCCAGTTTGTCAATCTCAAATGTATGCTTCAAGATGACTTGCGTGCCTCTATACTCTGACTTTACTATATGAATATGCCTGTTAAGTGATGAGCATAATCATTGCCTGGCCTATTCAGTTCCATGTCTCAAATGACATCTGAAATAGTTCTATGAAGGTGAGTGAAAGCATCCTAGGCCAATCAGCCCCAGCCAATTTATCTGTTGACCACAAACACATGTGTAATCCCAGCCAAGGTCAGACAAATCCAGCTCAGATCATCAGAAGCCCTTAGATTAGCAGGAGATGAGACAGAGACTCTTATGAAATAAAATGGATTAAATCATTGAGTTTGGGGATGATGTATTATGCACCAATAAACAAATGATATAAAACCCTCAGTACCTGAATTCCATGTAACATCTCAACATTCCCTATCACTTCAAATGTTTTTCCCATCTTCATCACAACTGTTGAAATTTCATTCTTCAAGGCTGACAGATCTGCACCTGAGTTACCAGAAATGATACCTACTGCTGGAATTCATGTTTAGGGCCTGATTCATACTGAGAGTTGTTTTTCATCAAGTCTTACAAGCTATTTTTCTCATTTCATTCCTAACTCAATGTATCTTTATTCCAAACTTATTCAACTTGAGGTAATGAATATGTATCTCAAGAAACTTGCATAATAACTTTGTAGATTTATTAAGCTAGTGAATAGCATTGGGCCTTAACATGAATATCCATGTGGGTGTGTTGGAGATGAATATAGGTAGCAGAAAGGATCCTTCTCTTTTCTTCTAGATGAACCTAAAAATAGCCAATGTCTAGTAGGAAGAAAACCTAAACAGCTGTCTCACAGAAACTAAATTGGGTGGTAAGGGTTGCTCAGGAAGGATTCAGTAACAACTTTGTCACTATCTCAGCAGCCTTGTCTATCACATAAATTCCCTTAAGCCTTTCTCTTGCTTAGCACCCTTGTTTTGTTTAACATATTCTATTTGCAAAATAAATTCATGTTCACTGTATAAAACTTGGGAAATAAGAGATAAAGAAGAACAGGATGGGGATGAGGAAAATGAAGAGGGAAGAAAAGTAAAAGTCCACAAGGAGAGGACACCAATTGAGAACTGCAGTTCATATTAAGGGCAACTTCTTCATGTAATTGAAATAACACCAAATTCACAGTGTTGTAATGAATTTTTTAAAATTTTAATTCAGTATTATATCTTGAACATATTTGTCAGAATATCATTTTAATGATGGTTACATTTCCATAATAAGATGCTCCTAATATTTTTTTAATGATTTCACTGTTCCAGAATCATTATTTTATATTTAACTCATTTGCTATTATAAACACAGATGTACTTTTGGTACTTTATATGTTCTTTTTTATTCATATTTATGATTATTTCTTTAAAATAGATTCCCATGTGTCTTTTAAAGCCAGAAATGGAACTACTGAGTTAAGGAATAGGAACATATCTAAGATTTCTAATAAGTATCAACACATTGTCTTACAGTCTCAGACATTTGAATTCTCATCATGTGAAGGAGGATATAAATTACTTTGCACCTCTCAGAACTTAGATTAAATATGTTTGAAAGGACACTGAAAAATATTTCCTTTTATGTATTTAAATGTCTTTGATTTTTAAGTGAGGTTAATTTTTTTCTTACAAATATTTTAAAGACAGTTTTCTTCTTTCTTATGTTTTTGTAACTTGCCTCTATGTCCTCATTGCTTTCTATTTCTACTGGAGTTTTATTTTTGTGAATTTTACATGTTTTAATTTTACTTCTTTTCATATGTTCTTCAAATATTTCACTAGTCTATCCTTTAGTGTTTCTGCTTTGTCTATTTTATTTAATTTCTACAGATATTTTATTTTAAATTTGTGGAAATATATATGTAGACAAAATTGTGACCTCTCTATGGACAATGTATATTTTTACCAGCGTTTTACCCTTCTTTAAAAATTGCTTTTTATTTTATTATCAACCAACTAATTCACTTAGCATTCATTCTGTTGTATGGTCTGATATAAAAACAATTTGATTTTTTTAAGCTTATACATTGAAGATTCAAGATGGCACTTCCAGGAAGGCTGCATTTCTAGTTGTTCCCTGACTTAGAATTTAAGCAGTAGGAATAGTGCCTCTCAGTAAAGTAGATTAAAGAGGGGATCCATTCACATTTAATATCAAAGAGTTAGAGTCCCTTAGAGTCTCAGAAAATAGGTTGCATTGAACAAAGAACTAGGAGGAGTATGTTGGAGCCAGGCCAAATGTAGCAGTGGCAGGGCAGTGGTGTTCGTCCACCATGGAGGGGAAGGTCAACACAGAGAAGAAACACAGTGGATAAATGGCATAGAAAAACCTGTAGAACAGAAAAGCAGCAGGAAGTTAGCTGATCAGAGGCTACACAGTGTTTGAAAAGTGTTCTGTTTTTTTCAGCAGGAAAAGGAGAGCTAAGGTAGGAGCCATCTTGAGGAGGTCATGCTTGAGGAAGCCATGCTGCAGTTTACTGCTGTGGGAGCCCAGGAGATCATAGCAAATATTGCAATATTGTCTTGGCAATTACCTACGGCGTGGTCTATGGCATAACTAGCCTAGCCAAAAGTAATTGCAAAGGCACAGAGAAGATTATATGCAAGGGGACTCAAGTGAGATATGGAGAGTAGTACAACTCACTTTGTGATGAGCTGAAGAGAGTCAGGAAACTGAAAATGCGGGCATAAATACACTCAGGGACTGAGCTTGGGAAAACCATATTTGTGAGCAGCAGCGTATGAGAGACCTGTGGAGGGTTGCTTCCCTATCCTATGAGTAGAATTCTCCAGAGGTTCCTGAGATCCAGGTGTCCAGCAGAAATTGATGTCTGCCTAGCCCTAAGGATGTGTTGATCTAATCTCTCCATAGTAGGTACTACCACACTAAGTCCAAAAAGCCTGATTAGACCTAAGCCCCCTGCAGCAGCCCCAACTTGGGAATGCATCAATTTGATTTTTCTGAACAAATCTCCTGTCAGTACTTCCCATGACATCCTTATATGGTGGGAAGGGAAGTTGAAAGCTATTTCAACCAGTTTCAGTTTTAGGCTACTCCGGCTGGCAGTTCAGTGAGCAATACAAAAAGAGGTAGGGCTTAACAACCTCCCTCATTTGCTTTCTGTAAGAGGTACATAGTCCTAGAAGAAATGGAAAGGACAGTCAAACATAGGCACTGATCATCAATCTTTGTTGACAGTTTTGACGACCTCAGTGAAGGTGATGCTTTCATTTTCATTAAGAATATATTTTGGTGATTGGTTCATAGATAAATAGTTAGATAAAGAGAGAGATATATCTTAGAAAAGTAAGCAAGATTTATAAATCCTTAACCCAATTAATCAAAGGGAAAAGAGGGAAGAACCCCATTAATAAAATTAAAGATGAAAAAGCAAGATCACCACAGACATTGTAGGAATCCAAAGGATCATTGGAAACTGTTTTGAAAAATTGCACTTCTATAAATTGGAAACCTAGGAGAAATAGATCCATTTCTAGTCACAGATGACCTGCCAAAGAGGACACTGAAAACTTAAACAGAGCAATAACTAGCAATGAAATAAAAACAACAATGTTTTAAAAAATCTTCCAACAAATAAAAGCCCAGGACCAGGTGTATTCTCAGCTGAATTGTACCAGAAAAAATAATTCAAATGATCCTCAAATTATTCCATGAAATATGGAGAGATGGGACACTTCCAAATTCACTTTCTGAAGTCAGTATCACTTGAAACCCAAAATCAAAAAATGACATACCAAGGAAAGAAAACTCTAGACCAATATTCCTTATGCACATATATGCAAAAAGTCTTAACAAAATGTTAGCGAGTTGTATTCAATAAGAATATTATATATCAAGACCAAGTTGGTTTCATTCCAAGCATGCAAGGATGGTTTCACATATGCAAATCAATAAAATATAATTTGCCACATTAACAGAATTAAGGATAAAAATGTGAAAGAATAAGTGACTCAGAATTAAGGACAAAAATATGGAAGAATAGAAGACCCAGAATAGCCAAAGCAATTCTAAGCCAAAAAAGCAATGCTGGGGGCACCACAATACCTGCCTTCAATTGTACTACAGAATTATAGTAACAAAAAAATGCATGGTACTGACATACAAACAGATAGAGCAGTGGAACAGAATAGAAGATCCAGAAACAAACCTACATAGATACAGTCATCTCATCCTTGACAAAGGTGCCAAAAACATACATTGGCATAATTACAGCCTTTTGAAAAAATGGTGTTGGGTTAAACTTGTATCCATATGTAGAATAATGAGACTAGGTCTTTGTCTCTCACCCTGTAGAAAGTCAACTCAAAATGGATCAAAGTCCTAGTAACTAGACCAGAAACTATGCAATTCTTAGAAGAAAATATAAAGACAACATTCCAACAAATTGACACAGGCAATGGCCTTCTCAATAGGACCCCTAAAGCTCATTAAATAATGGAAAGAGTTAGTTAATAAATGCGACAGCTTCTGCTCAATAAAAGAACCAATATGAAGAGAGAACCTTCAGAACCGGAGAAAATCTTTATCATCCACTCTCTGACAGAGAACTAATATCCAGAATACATGAAATGAATCCCTGAAACACCACCAAAAATCCAAATAACCCAATTAATAAATGGGCAAATAAACTAAACAGAAACCTCTAAAAGAAGAAATACAAATGGCCAATTTTTTTTTAAATGTCCAACATATTTAGTAATTAGGGAAATGCATATCAATGCTACACTGAAAATTCATCTCACTCCAGCTAAAATGCCAGCCATCAAAGAATGCAAACAATAAATGCTGGAGAGGATGTGAAGAAAAGGGAATGCTCTTTCAGTGTTAGTAGGATTGTAAATTAGTTCAACCACGATAGAAATAATTATGAACTTTCCTCAAAAGACTAGGCATGAAATTACCATACAATTCAACTACACCACTCCTGTTTATTCCCTAAGGAGTTAAAGTCAGTATACTATAGGGCACCTGCGCACCATGTTTTATAGCAGCACAATTCACAATAGCCAAACCATGGAACCAGTCTACATATTTGTCAATGAATGAATGGATTTATTCAGCTATAAAGAAGAATGAAATTATGTCATTTTAGGGGAAAAATGGAACTTGAGAATAGTATGTTAAATGAAATAAGCCAAATTCAGAAAGTCAAGAGTCATATGTTTTCTTTTATATGTGGAAACTAGAGTACAAGGAAAAAAAAAGTATATGTGGTGGGGGGAAACTCATGAAACTCAAAGGTAGGCTAGTAGAGGAAGGGAATTAGGAAAACAAGGAGGGGAGGGAAAGGGGAAATACTAGAGAATAATATTAGCCAAATTATACTGTCATATGTTATGCATGTACAAGTATATAACAACAAATCCCACCATTATGTATAATTATAATGCACAGAAAAATATGAAAAGAAAAAATGTCTTTATAAGTAAGTTTTTAAAAATAAATAAGTAAAACAAAACAAAAACACTTAAACATTGGTTTCAAATTTATTTGCCCAACAAGCTTCACTGTACCACTCATCTTGTTTTATGTGTGTGTGTGTGTGTGTGTGTGTGTGTATACAGACCAGTTTTTTTTAGTTGTGTTCTGCTAACTGCCTATCTGCTTTTAAACCAACACCACGACTAGTTTAAATTAATACAGTGTTAAACTCCAGTTCATATCTTATAGGACAAACTTTCCCACTTGATTCATTTTCCACTATCCTGGACTTCAGAATTTTCTGGAATCTTTCCAGGAAAATTCGTGTTAAGTTCTATTTTTCTAGCTTATTATTTTCTTTTTGTCCATGTCAATATGAGTGAGAGTTTTATTGAAATTGCCTTATGCTTATATTTGGCAGAAAAATATAGAAATGTTAGTCATATCATAAATTGTTCAAGTTCTTTTCTATGTTTTGCAGTAAAGGATTGTGATTTTATTCACATGTTCCCACCCATTTCCTCTTATGTTTTTTTGGTGGCAGTTTATTTGGCAGCAGCTGTTGTAATTTGGCTTTTTAAAAAATACATTATACATTCCCAGTTATTGCTAGAATACAATGTCACTTATTTCATTTCATTTTAAATTTTATTTTATTTTACTAGGAACAGTACTTCTCTAAGTTTAAGCCTAACAGGTCTGAAAATCAACATAATGGATAGTGGCTGAGGAAAAATGCTATTTTTAAATTGACTGTATTTTCTTCCTCTTGTGGATTTAAAAGTAGAACTGAGCTTTTGTTTGTGAAGCATATTCTCCCTTCTTTAGAGTGAATAATATTAGCAAGCCTTTTCATTTATGTAAATATAAAGGGAGTCCAGAATCTGGGATTGTGTCCAAATATCAATTAAGATATTAAGCATTCACTTTAACAATGAACTAGAGACTCATTTATGACACAGGATTATCTCTGTGAGATTATTTACTATGCATGCCTTTTCTTTTCTTCTTTATTTTTTCCTTTTTTGAGTAGTAGAGGGGTACCCTGTTAGACATCGGGTTATTAGAATCTAGAATCCAGAGAGCAAGGTTTTGTTGTTGTTGTTGTTTAATGGAAATTTTGTTCAGAATAGAGCTAAGGAGAAGGAGAGCTCCTGGGGAAGGGTCCAACAGATAGAACTGATTAGTTGATATTTCATTTTTATTTTATGCATTGTAATTTCTTTGTGTTGTCCTAGGGTATTTAATAAAATTTGTTAGACATTGAAGCATTGTTTTACCTATGAATTGTTGATTTAAAAGAAGAATTTGAGGCATAATGGAATGGCAGAAGCTTAGAGAACTGATTGTGAAAAGGTGAGAGAGGATAAGTGAAGCCTGTAAGGATCAGTTTTATGCAAAATGGAAAACAACTCATCTGGGGCAATTTTCAGGAATACTTGGATAGTGGAATGGACTCGCTTCAACACAGATAATAGTTCCCCACAATATATTATTTTGGTATTAATGAAAAGGCTTATTCATATGAACTTCCCACGGATACTTATCCCTAATTCACAAAATTTAGAAATATCATTACAAGTGTATATATCATATATCTAACTTTTGTAAAGAATGTCTTCTTAAATCTGATAGTTCTCAATTGACTCTCTATGGTTTCTAGATCTATAACTGTGTAATTTGAAATTATAATTTAATATCTTCCTTTCTAAGAGTCTTAACTTTCATATATATTTCATGTATTCATGAATTGGACATGAGTATATGAACATCTACAACATCTAGAATCACATAAAATGATAATAGATATGACAAACATCCTGGCTTTGCTCTTGATTTTAATAACTATGTCTGTAGTGAGTTAACATTGTTTCATGTTGCCCCTTGATTCTGAGGTATGTATTTTGTACAGTTCTAATAAAATATTTCTACATTCCTGATCTCTTAAATATTTACTATTTTTAAGTGACTCTGCTGAGGGTTAATAAATGGAATTTACTATTCCTTGTTGATATTTTTTATAGTCTTGTTTATATATTATCACAGATTTTTTTTTCATTTTTTATTAGTTTATTTTAGTTATATATAAATTATATATTATATATTATTATATATAAATTATATATTATATATTATTCTTCCAAGTAAATTTTTAATTTTTTTTCTATTTCTGTGGAAAATGTCATTGGTATTTTGACAGGGATTGCAAATTCAATCTGTATAACACTTTTAATAATATAGCCATTTAGGTGATATTAATTCCTTCTATAAAATAACATGAGGAGTCTTTTCATCCTTAAAGGTTTTCAATTTCTTAAATTCTTTCTTCAGTCTTCTATATTTTTCATGATAGAGGTGTTTAAACTCCTTTGTTAGACTAATTCCCAATGGTTTGTTTTTTTTTTGTTGTTGTTGTTGTTTTGTTTTGTTTTGTTTTGTGAATGGGATAGTTTTTCTAATTTTTTTTTCAGATAATTCATCACTGGAGTACAGGAAAGTGATTGACTTATGCATTTGGATCTTGTGTCCTGCTACTTTACTAAAATTGTTTATCAGCTCTAAAATATTCTGGTGAAGTTTTTGGTTTTCTTGTGTGTGGGTGGGGGTCTTCTAAATATAGGATCACATCATCAGCAAACAGATCCTTTTCCTATTCATATCTCTTTATTTTCTTGTCTTGCCTAATTTCTCTGGATAGAAGTTGAAAAACCATTTGTCATAAGAGTGATGAGAGTAGACATCCTTGTCCACCTGTTTTTAAAGGAAGTATTTCAGGTTTTCTCCATTCAGTATGAATTTATCAGATATAGCTTTTACATTGTTGAGGAAAATTGCTTCTATATCTAGTTTCTTTAGCATATTAACAAAATAGGCACTACACTTTGTTGAATAATTTTTCTGCATCTATTGAGATAATCATGTGATTCTTGTCCTTTATGCATATATTGCAACAAAGCTTAAATCCTTGGGATGAAATCCACTTCATCATGGTGCACTGTTTTCTTAAATTTATTCTTGGATGTAGTTTGACAATACTTTATTTAAAGTGTTTGCATCTATGTTAATCAAATAAATTTGCCTAAAGTTGTTTTTCCTTGTTTATGTCCGGTTTTGGTATGTGGGGATCCTAGCTTCATAGAATAAATTTGTGAGTTTTCACTCCTTTTCTTTTGTATTGAATAATTTGAGAATGATTGGCATTAGTTTTTCTTTAAAGATCTGGTAGACCTCAATTGAGAATCCATCTGGTGCTGGTATTTCATTGTTGAAAAGTTTTAATAACTGCTTCAAACTCACTGCCTGATATTTGTCTGCTTAAGTTTTCTATATCCTCATGGTTCAATTTGGATTGGTCATATATCTCTAGGAATTTCTCAATATCTTTGAAATTTTCTAGCTTATTGAACTGTAAACTTTCAAAATAGTTTTTAGTGGTTTTCCTGACTTCATTAATGTCTCTGTTGACATTTCCTTTTACATCTCTATTTTTATTAATTTGGGTTTTCCCTTTATTTTTGTTAGTTTAGCTAAGGATTCATCCATCTTGTTTATCCTTTTCAAAAACCAACTCTGTGTTTCACTGATGATTTTTTGTATTTTTTAAATAATTTCCAATTTAGTTGATCTTGACTCTGATTTTAATCATTTCCTGTCTTCTACTGATTTGAGTGTTAGTTTGTCCCCCCCCCCCAGGGACATGCAGTATAATATTAGATCCTTCCTTCCTTCCTTCCTTCCTTCCTTCCTTCCTTCCTTCCTTCCTTCCTTCCTTCCTTCTTTCTTTCTTTCTTTCTTTCTTTCTTTCTTTCTTTCTTTCTTTCTTTCTTTCTTTCTTTCAAGTAAGAACTCAGTGCTATAAATGTTTCTTTTAGAACTGCCTTCCTACTGTGCTAGAGATTTTGATGTGCTGAATCACTATTCTCATTTGTTCTAAGAATTTTTGCATTTTCTCTTGATTCCTTCTGCTATTTAGTTGTCATTCAAAAATGTATTGTTTAATATCCAGGCATTAGAGTGGTTTCTATTTTTTAGTTCTTGTTGTTGATTTTTAATGTCATTTCATTATGATAGGATACATATAATTATCTCCCTTGCTTTTTCATATGATTTATGTGTCTCTTCATCCATTGGAATGAATAGTGCTTCTTATTTTGTGTGAGAGACTAGTTCATGAGCTTCTTTATCTTAGGAGACCCAAGATAGGTGAAGATCCAGGTATTGATTCTTTATTTTTTTATTTATTTTTTTTATTGGTTGTTCACAACTTTACATAGCTCTTGACATATCATACTTCATACATTAGATTGAAGTGAGTTATGAACCCCCAATTTTACCCCAAATGCAGATTGCAGAATCATGTCGGTTACACATCCACAATTTTACATAATGCCCTATTAGTAATTGTTGTATTCTGCTACCTTTCCTATCCCCTACTATCCCCCCTCCCCTCCCCTCCCTTCTTCTCTCTCTACCCCATCTACTAGGTATTGATTCTTTAACTCAATGTGTGTTCATTGTTGTTTCCAGTATGAGCACCATTTTGAAAGAATCCATGAAACCTATTTAATACAATAACTTCAGAGCAAAGATATGTACTATTCAATCTTATATGAGAAATGAAAGTACAGAGAGAAAATTACTTTCCTCCCTATCACTTATATTTGCATACAGCATGACAAATATCATTGACATAAATCAGAGCAATAAGTTCTTTAGTCATCTCAACAATTTTTAATAAAGTTAAGAGATCCAGAGATACAAAAGTTAGAAAACCAATAGAAAAAGAAGACAAAATTAAGTCATTCAAAGATTTTTTTGTTATATTCTTTGTTGTGCATGTTTTCCACCTGAACCCTCTATAATTGTACTTGGTAGACCTTCTTTCCACTTTCACTACATAGAACACACACCTATTTCTTTTTTCACTTATTGATTTAATTAATAGCCACATAAGTGGTAACATTGGATTAACTTTTGGAGATATCATCTCTGAGAATAAAAATTTACACATTTGCTAAGATAGAAACCTAGGTCTGACACTCAATCCCAAGCAATAAAGTGTTTTAAAGTAGTGTCATTAAGATTCCTCAGTATCTTCATGATCCTAACTTTTATTCATAGGCTTTGTGTATTTTTTTGAATCATGTAGTCTACTCTTATTCTAGTGACAGAAGTGTTATTTATTACTATTAATAGTAATAATAGTAATTTTTGGACATCAACAGTAAACTAAATACTGTGATAAATAATGTGTCATCCATGTCTCCTAAAATAGAAATTTAAGTGTTTTTGCAATAAATTTGTCTTGAGGGAAGATAGGCCAAAAATTTTTAACAGGATTGAGCTGTTAATAATGCCCTAGAAAATTGTGAGTGGGCATCTTATCTATGAACTACTTCTAAATTATTTCTATGTTTCATTGTATTTTCAAACTGTTTACAGTTTTATAAATTATAGAAATAGGATTGTAATGAAAATTATTCTTATCTACAGAAGTGAAATTTAATTGAATTATATCTGGCAACGAGGTAAGTGATCATTGTGTTTTGGATACTGGATAGTGTTGCATGTATTTGTAAATTCATTTCAGCATTTTGCATTACCTAAATATGTGGCTCTTTGAATTCATCCTACTGGCTTCCTGTTTAGTTAAATGAAGTTGTTGACTAGTGTTTATTTCTATGAGAGCCATGATATTGCATATTTTTAAATTCTCTAACATGTGGCAAACATTTTTATATTTCCTTCCAATTAATAGAATAATTTTACAACATGACATAGAAAAGACAACAGTTCATTGACACAAATCATTAAATTTTCTCTGCCCACTGTTTGAGACTCAACATACAATTGTGCAATTGTTATTTGGGTAAAAGAAAATGTTGGTAGGAAGAAGAGGGTGAAAGTTAAAAACATTTAAAGCCAAACAAAATGAATCTTCTTGGGCTGGGGATGTGGCTCAAGCGGTAGCGTGCTTGCCTGGCATGCGTGCGGCTGGGGTTCGATCCTCAGCACCACATACAAAAATCCAAGATGTTGTGTCCACCAATAACTAAAAAATAAATATTAAGAAATTCTCTCTCTCTCTCACTCTTTAAAAAAATGAATCTTCTGACAACATCATTTCATGAAATGATATTTTAATACCAGAATGTAGGAAGTATTTAAACATAAAATTTAAAAAAAAACTTTAAAAATAAATTTAGATTTATGAAAGCTTGTAACATCTTTATTTATTTTTTTTCACTTTGTAGCAGTCAAATAAAAACTTCACCAAAATTTACCATTGATCCAGGAACCAAATTTAGAGAAACTTAGATATAATAAAATACTGAGGTGAGATTTTTTCTACCATACCTAAGTTAGTTATACACATGTAACTGTATTAACAGTTTCATATTTCATTGCAATTATGATTCTTTTCCAGGAGGCATGGAGCTTCAAAAGGCTATTTGCTAAAGACCACTAACTGTAAAACAAAATCCCCTTTCCCCATTTTTTTTGACAACAGCCACAGACTTGGCTGCCTATCTATCTTACATTCCCAGTCTCCCTCACATTTTGAGTTGCCATGCTTGTTAAGTTTCACAGATGGAATATAAGTGTAAAGAACGTGTGCACGTCACTTCAGACCCCTTAAGAGAGTGGGTGAGCTTTTTACACACATTTTTTTAAATTCCCAACTAATATATCCCAGATGTGGTGGCTGTCTAACTCAATAAAAGTTGTAGATGGTGAAAATTAATGAAAGGAATCTGGTTTTCCAAATTGTCATATGGAAAAGAGCTGTATATGACTTAGGATTGCTCACAAGGAGAAATAAGCTTTCATTTTCAGCATTTTGAAGTTGGCTTTTCCTATTACAACAATCTGGGCTAAGACTAAATATTTTTATTAATCTTTTATTTTTTTAAATATTTTTATTAAGACTAAACACATTTATTAATCTTATTTTTTCAGTAGCCTAGGGCATTAGAACATAAAAATACACGTGTTTCATGAATTAATGAAGAAATGAAGAAATATGGAGTCATAATAACATGAGAAATATATTGTCAGTATTATCAGAGATGAGTTCTTTTATTTAGAGGAATTTATAATTATGATAACATAGGCATCATTTAGTGTAACACTTAGCATGTATACAGCCTTGTCTTGAGCACTTTACACCTGCTAAGTAATGTTATCATTATAACTATCTTATTATTTAGTTATGATTATATTATTATGATTATATTATTACTAGTAGACTTGTATGTCTATTTACAAAAGTGAAAAATTGAGGCTAAAAGGTTCAGCAACTTTCCAAGGTTGACCAGACATTTATTGTAAATACTGGTTTTGAAACCCTCTATGATACTTTACCAAGTCATTCAAAAAATAATGTTTAGGCAATATACCACTTTTAGGCAAAGGATGTAGAAGTTCAATTACTCCCAACTCGTTTTCTCTTGAAGCTTGCATTTTAAATGGTAAAGAAGTGGTCAAAATAGCTTACTTAATCTTACTTGCTCAGTTTCTGCTACACCAACTCCTATATAAGGTAATTTCAAACATATAACACCCAGTGTAAAATAAAATACTTTGTTCTGGAAACACTTCTGATCACTTCTTTCCAAAAATATGAAATCCAAGATTGAATATATGAGCATCAAAAACATACTGACTGCCCTTATCCAGTTAATATCTTGATGGCTTTTGATACTATTACTTCTATCATTGAAGCATTCTAAACCATCACAATGATTATCATCTCTAAATATATTCTTTGGATAATGCTATTTTTTTCCTATAGATTTAATTTGGAATACCTCAACTAGTCTCCTTTTCAATAACAAAAAGCAGGACTCTTACTAATTTGCAGGAGAAATTATGGGTAAATACCCATTACAGTCAGAGACTATCTATTTGGAATGGGTTGTAATATATCCTCATAAAATTTGGAATCCACTGGACATTTTCCTTTCTGAGCTCATCTTGTTTTCCTTTGGACTAAAAACATGTTTTTCTTTTTAATTTTCTCACATTTACACAAAATTGGATACCATACTTAGAAACAGCCTTCCATTGTTTTCCCAGCCTAAAATATTACCTTTATATCCTATCTTCATCACTGCAACTTTTATTTGCAGATTTTAACTCCACATATGAAAGCTTAGGAATAGGATTTTTATATTTCTCATCAGAACTGAAGTTTCAGGCTGACTCAGGAGCCAGTGAGAACATCCCCAACCAGACAGGTATACAATTGTAAAGTATTACTCAGAGCATTGAAGAGCCCAGGAGACTTCGAGGTTATTATTGGCTTTAATTATCACTCCCATAAACTGCGATATTCTTTACTTTTGGAGAAGCAGCACTCCACAGAGTGTGAAATCCTTCCCTGCTTTTGAAAATACCCAAGAAATGGACTGAATCACTTCCAACTTGCTGTAACAACTGAACACCCACTGATAAGTATAAGCAAGGGGCAAATTTGTCATTGCCAATAGAAAATAGGCTTTTTGAAAGTGAGATTCGAGACACCTAGCTCGCTGCTTACTACCAGCAGTGATCAGCAAAACCAAATTCACTTTCATTTTAAACTCACAGGCATTTCATTTTCCCTGATTGGTATTCAAGTCAATAAAAATAAAAATAAAAAACCTAGTCTTTTTATATTTATACTTTATTTATTGCTATAAAATTTAAGCACTAAAATATCAAGATAAATAGTTCTTCTAGTTATAACCATTAATTTCCAGTCCTACTCCCCTCCACAATGTCTGCTTCTTTCCTTCCTTCAGATGTTTCAAATATAAATCAGACCTGGATATTTTGAATAGACTCCATTTAGTCTCCCTTCCAGAGGTCCAACCCACACAATCCCAATTTCTTTGCCTCTTAAGGCAAGGCTTATATAACCATACAGTATAAAGACATATGCTATTCAGACTGAAATCAGTTCATAGTGATTCATTTCTCAATATTACTGCAGGGTTTCAGCAGGTCCTTTGGTTCCCATACTAAGACCACAGTGAATTTCCTACTAGTTCCATGCTATGAATTTTAGATCAAGGGAGATAAGGCCCATAAAAGAGACTGTAAAAGGAAGTGAAGTAACCATATGTAAGAGTTTTGATATATTTGCTACATCTTCTTCATTTAACTTATCTAAATAATGCAACAGAATATTATAAACTAAAATAAATAAAAAGTCAAACTTTTTGTGAAGTACAATAAATTCACTTTCAAAATGCCTTTTATATAGCTAGTTAGCTTATAAAAATCATCAGTGACATAACACATCAGATATTCTCATTTATATTAATTTTTAATTGAAAGTTTAGGAAATTTTCTCTGCTGTGGTGTTTTCATTTCTAAGTCCAAGAGCTATGATTGACTTATTACTATATTAAAAATTCTACAATTGTCTGCAACATAGCAGGTAGCCAGTGATATGACAAAAATGTATGAACACAAGACTGTCATTTACTGATGTTCAATGTTACATTTCTTGTGTGTGCCGGCAATTTTTAAATCTTGTAGTTCTTGAAATTATAGGTATGAAAACCACAAGGTAAATCAAATCAAAGAAAAACAATAACTGTGAAATCAGTTTCCTCTGGTTTGGCTGTCTTGCTTCTACTGATGTTGGAAATGGAAAAATCTGTAGTGGTTTTATAAATGGTAAAGGAAACTTGATCTTAGGAAACATGAGATTTTAAGGCTTTCATCTTTACAAAAAATATTTTAGTTTAATCCTCTCAAGTTATTGGTCTTTACCATAGGGTATATCAGGAATTAAACATTTTAATTACATAATAATTCTTAAAGATCAGAATTTTGATAATCATGTATGCTCCATACAATTTCTTCTTTTCTGTTCCCATCACTATAATTTTGGAAACTACTGTTTAAATGTATATGTAGTACAATCTAGTATTGCATGAACATTCAGAGAGTGTATGATTTCTGGGGGGAGGGAGAAGTATGGAGAAAGAGAAATGAAAACATAACTAAATGGCACCAAAGAGAACAATTTTGCTTGAAATAAGTATACCAAGTGAATATGAAGAGTATTTTCATAACTTAAGTTGAACTACTTCTATTTTTTAAAATGATAACTCAACCATATATTAAGTAAAGATTTGCAATTCAATATCATAAACACGTCAGAATGAGCATACTTTTGCCAGCATTCTGAACTGTGTTCTAACAATGGCAGGTATCCCAATTGTCTACCAGGTAAGACTGAACATGCAAATATTCTCTGTGTTATAGTACTGTAGGTCACCTGGAGACTTGCCACTTGTGCTATTATGATCAGAGCCAGAGTCAATTTCCTTCAAACCATATTTTTTAAGTTAGAAAGCATTATCGAAGAGCAGTCAAAATGACAGGGCACTAAGAATATGAACAGAATGAACATCTGGCAAAGAAGTTTAAAGGAATACGAGCGCAATAAAAACTGGTAAAAACTGCCCAGTGATTTAGATGGTGAACTATCTTGAAGTTTTAAACACTTTGAGAGAAGGTATGTGAATTGCTGTCCCAATTCTGTGGCTTTTTTTTTTTTAGATAGAAATAAGAATATGACCAGACTGCATTTCCTCTT
The DNA here is from genome assembly GCF_964194105.1 of Spermophilus citellus. Classification (NCBI taxonomy): domain Eukaryota; kingdom Metazoa; phylum Chordata; class Mammalia; order Rodentia; family Sciuridae; genus Spermophilus; species Spermophilus citellus. The sequence goes on along the minus strand of NC_138197.1, from coordinate 92,359,559 downwards.
AAAATACTTTCAAATTTAGTCTGGGTGAAATAAAAATGGCATGAAAGTGTCAGCTGAGACTTAGAAGATTTAGGATATACTGCTCTGAGATTTAGTTGATGGCAGGTATCAATAATCTAAGCAGTTCATTTCACTCTCTGATTTCATCTTCGAAGGAAAACTTTCTTAGACATGATTTATACTGAGAAGAATTAAGAATCCTCCTCTTTCCAATAACCATGTTGTTAAGATATAGGATTTCTAAGGAAAAATGTTAAAACAATTAAATAATACAACTCAAATTCAAATCCAAAACGTGTGAATTTTTAATTCATTTATTAAATAAATGTTTTTCTCTCATTACTTCAGTCTAATTGTAATATTTAAATTAAGGAATAATTTTTGATACTGTAATCAGATTGGGAAATATATCCAGGTAAACTCCTATGGTGATTACTGATTTTCAGCAAAGGGTATAAATGGAAATTAATAGTAATAGTAAATGGGATATTTTACAGAAAGAATTTATTACTTAAGGGTCTTGTCACCTTTGGATCCCACAAGAGGAAAGAGAAGCTCAAGATTAAGAAAATGATGAGATGTGAAAAATGACTACTCTGTGTATATGAAAACTGTGCTCATATTTTGTCACTTTGACTTGAATGAACATGGAAAGTAGTAGAAAAAATGCAGTAATGTTTCAAAACAGCATAGGTGAAGCATCATTACAAGTTAACAAGATGTTAGAAGACTCACTTAGAGTTGACATTGAAAAATGGCATTTTGGAGTTTGAGATATAAGAATTTTGAAACTAGAACAAGTTAGATTCTTAGTCATTTTCTAAAAATTCTAACTATATGTGAAGCTCTCACCAAGTGTCTAAGTTTACATGAATGTCACATTCCATGAAGTCTCCTCAGGTATTCATAGTCCAGTGGTCTACTTTCCTATGCTAATGTCCTCCTTTATTTGTATCTCTTCCATAAAATTTTAATAATCTACTGAGTGTTAGAGTAATTTATACTTGCCTGCAGAGTACTGGAAAGCAAAGACCTTATCTTGAAATATTTTTTTTAATTCCTAAAAATTCAAGGATAGGTTTACACACGTAACAATTTCTCAATAATTTTTCAATAAGCTAAAATATTTTCTATCCTTACTCTTTTGTATGAAAGTGCATACAGCTGCAAACAAAATTTCACCCTTCCCTCAATAAATAAAAATATGTTTTCAAGAATTTTTTTAATAGAAATTAACTTCAAGATTTAATTCACATTTCAGCTCTGAAAATTAAATATTAAGATTTTAAGTAAAAAAGTACCATTTTTATAAATAAATTTACAAGGTATGTACTAAAATATTTTCTTTTAATCTTTTATGCTATTTTTTAATAGATATTAATTTTATCTGTTTATACTGTAACATAGCATAAATATTTCCATGACAATAGAAATTCTTCATAACTCTTAATATAGGAAGCATAGTATATCTTATAAGTATATCATAATTGACTTAACATTATATTTCTTACTTAAGCTGAATTTTATTTTATATATACTAGATATTATGGAGAATAATACAATAATATAACTATACTGGAATAAAACACTTTCAGCTCTTAAATTTTTAGAAATAGGACCTTCATTGTGCATAAGCAGCATTTGATATGAAAACAATAAGGACCTAGTATGACAGAGAAATTATGGCCCACATAGCCAAATGGTTTTAATAATTCTTTTTGTCTGACATATTCTCTTTTTGGAACTTGACCTGGATTTAGCAGACAGAAAAGAAACTCTTCCTCAGCTAACAGAAAGGTATATATGTAATAAGGCTAAGAATTCACCTACACACCTCATTTACACTCAGTATTGAAGTAAGGTCGCAGGTTAGAAAACAACTGGCAAGAGCTAAGATAATTACGACTTAAAGTATGTATTACTTATTATGAAAAGTCATTGTATAAGTCTTGAGTAAAGAACAATAGTATTTCTCATTGTGGATTAGAGTCAAATTTGTGAGCTCAAATCATATTTTTTCACTGGTTAGTTGTATAATTTTGTGAAAGATATTTAATTACTTGAAACAATTATTTTAATTTCAAAAGGGGAAATAAGTGTACCCATCTCATAGAATATTTGTGCATGTAAAATAAACTAATAATATAATATAAAATTTGAAATACTCTGTTCTAAGTATTTTATTTACAGTCATTTAGACAAGTATGCATATACATGTATGTATGTGTATATATATTCACATATATAATATAAATTATATATATTCATGTATACACACACATATAGTCATATGTTGCTTTTCACTGGGTATATGGTCTGAGAACTGTATTGTTAAGTGTTTTTGTCATTATGCAAACACCATAGAGTATACTTATATGAACCTAGGTGATACAGATTGCTATAAACTTAGGTTATATGGTATATCTGACTGTTTCTAGTCAAACCTAAACAGCATACTTTAGATAATTTTAACAGAAAGGTACTTGTGTATCTTTTCAATATAGAAGCATTGAAAAGAAAGAGTAAAAAATATGTTATGATAGTGATTTTTCAGTTCCATCATAATCTTATGGGACCACCATTGTAAATTCAGTACACCACTGACCAAAACTACATTATGTGGCACATGACTGTTTATATCCATATTTCATATGTGGTACTAAATATAGAGACACTAAAGCTTAGTGTTTATAATTGTAGATTGTGAGCCAGACTACCTTGGATTTTCATCCCTCTGACATGTAAGCTGAATGGCTTTGGACAAGTTACTTAATTTCTATGTGACTGTATTTCTTCACATACAAATGAGATAATACTACGTATATTTCATATATTGTTAAAAAGATTAAATGAGTTAGTAATTTTAAAGTGTCTAGACTGTCACATAAAAAGCTGCATACCTGTTTATTAAATTGAACTGATGTTTTTCTATTAGTACTTAAGTAACATCAAAATATTACAAAATGGAAGAAAAATAGAAAGAAATGGTGAATCTCTGGGTCAGCACTCCCCCTTTTTGCAAAGTTGCCAAAATTTCATAATTAAAAATAATAGTAACAATACATGCATCGTATAAGTATTGGTTTTTCATTTTCTTTCTTCTCTTGAAGTGTTGCTAGAGCTAAATATCACATATTCCAAGCATATAAGAAAGCTGCCCAAAATTTCAGAACAGAAACTGTAAGGTAAATTCTGAAAGATAAAATATAATTGCTAAATGGGAATTGGCAATCCATTTGGGGGAAGAAGTAGAATAGGAAATGTTAGAAGATGTAAATGTTCAAAGAAGTAGAATAGGAACATTTTTAATTTAGTTGTAAAGGGGAAGTTAAACAAAATCATAAAACAGGGCAGCCATGAGATAAAAGGAACACATACCAAGTAAGATATAAAGAACATAAACTGATATGAAATGGACCCCAGAATGTAAATATGAACTAGTTTGTCTTGAAAATGTGAAAAACATAAAAGACTGTGTTACAAATGCAATAAGCTAAGGGTGTGTCTCTTTTTTGTTGTTGTTTTTTAACCAGCACAAACATTTCTCAGACTTAAGCAGCCCATACACATGGAAAAGATTATACTTACCCACTTGCAAACCGTTTTCTATCAATTTAGCACAACATTTCCCTACCTTGTCACTATTCATATCTTGAGTTAGATAATTCATTGCAGGGAATATCCTGTTTCATGATAGGATGTCTGATAGCATCCTTGTTTCTGTCTCAGGGTACCAATAGAACTATCCCAGTCATGAGAAATACATAGATATTCTGACATTGGCAAGTCTTCCCAAAGGAGTGCAGGGAATCACTTCTAGTTGAGAACCTGATTTCACTAATGAGAATGAAATCATCTCACTCTGAATGAAAGCTAAGCAATTATATATTTCAGTTCTCAAAACATAAATTTTCTCCTTTACACATCTAATTAGTGTTTATATAGTGGTCCCTTTGAATTCTGAGCACTTACTTTGTCACTCTTGAATTTCATACCACCCATTGTATAACAATTCTTTCTTATAGTTACTTCTCTGAGGAAGTTTTTATCTTATATGCTTCTCTTTCAGTTAGTTCTAAGCCTCTATTTTTCCCAGTGAAGAAAGGGTGTAAATCCTCTTTTTCCCTACTGAATACTCATATATCACAACTTTAAGCCCCCCAACCTTCTGCCAATAGAGAAAGTACATGTAAACACATACTTCAGATTCCCTGTGAACTGAGAAAAATACAGCAAGAAGTATGAACATTTATCTATGCATTCAAAATGCTGTATAGAGCCTGAAATCACATGTACTCATTCAGAAATCTTGGCCTGCTGTACATTATATTAAATTTGAATACAAGGAAACACTTAAGTTATCTATGTGGCTCTCTTACTGTATTTATTACAAATGCTGTATGAATTTAGAGCTCTTGAAATAAGATGGATATTTAATTCCAGAAATAACTCATGATTTTAAAATTAACAATGTTCATTTATATTTCCCCACAGAGGAGACAGTCAAAACTTTTTTAACAGTGAGGCGGTCAGAGGCACAAATCAATCACAAATGATGCCTGTCCAGTGAGACAGGAGGGTTGCCATAAATGACTAATTAGCCAATCTGTGCAAACCAACCAAATCCCAGCCAACACTCACAGCTGATTTTTAAAACTAATTTCAGAATTTCCTATTAAATTCCTCTAATTTTTACCTACTTTCCAATTCTATTCTGATTATTTTAGAATACTGACCATTACCCAGTGTAAATCATTTAAAATACACATTTATAATGCTTCCAGAATTTTTTTTTAGAGAGAGTGAGAGAGGAGAGAGAGAGAGAGAGAGAGAGAGAGAGAGAGAGAGAGAGAGAGAGAATTTTTAATATTTATTTTTAGTTCTCGGCGGACACAACATCTTTGTTGGTATGTGGTGCTGAGGATCGAACCCGGGCCGCACGCATGCCAGGCGAGTGTGCTACCACTTGAGCCACATCCCCAGCCCGCTTCCAGAATTTTTGTTAATAAAAAACCTACTAAGTGTTATTCTTTTTTTCCACTCCAAAATATGAATTGAATACCAGATCTGACACAGTTCCTATATTATAGTTCTTTTTATTTTTTTATTCTACTTTGTTATATATGATAGCAGAATGCATGCTATGAATTGATATTACACATATATAGCAAAATTTTTCATATCTCTGGTTGTATATAAAGTATATTCACACCTTTAGTGTCTTCATACATGTACTTAGGGTGATGATATTCATCTCATTCCACCATCTATTTTGCCCCCATGCTCCCTCTATTCCCCGCTCACCTTTGCCCTTTCTAGAGTTTATCTAATCCTCCCATGCTTTCCCTCCCAACTCCACTATGAATCAGCCTCCTTATATCAGAGAAAACTTTCTGCTTTTGGTTTTTGGAGATTGGCTAACTTCACTTAGCATTATATTCTCCTACCCCATCCATTTACCTGCAAATGTCATGATATTATTCTCCTTTATTGCTGAGTAATATTCCATTTTCTATATGTACCACATTTTCTTTATTCATTCATCCACTGGAGGGCATCTAGGTTGGCTCCACAGTTTAGCTACTATTATGAATTTTGCTACTATAAACATTGATGTAGCTGTGTCCCTGTGGAATGCTGTTTTTAAGTCCTTTGGGTATAGACCAAGAAGTGGGATAGCTGAGTCAAATTGTGGTTCCATTCCAAGTTTTCCAAGGAATCTCCATACTGCTTTCGAGATTGGCTGCAACAATTTGTAGTCCCACCAGCAATGTATGAGTGTGCCTTTTTCACCACATTCTCACCAATACTTATTCTTGTTTGTATGCATAATAGCTGCCATTTTGACTGGAGTGAGATGAAATCTTAGAGTAATTTTGATTTGCATTTCTCTAATTGCTAGAGATGTTGAACATTTTTTCATATATTTGTTGATTGATTGGATATCGTCTTCTGAGAAGTATCTGTTCACTTCCTTGGCCCATTTTGGTGTTTAGCTTTTTGAGTGCTTTGTATATCCTAGATATTAGTGTTCTATTTTATGTGCGAGGTAAAAAATTTGCTCCCAAGATGTAGGCTTTCTGTTCACCTCACTGATTGTTTCTTTTGCTTTGTAGTTTAAATCCATCCCATTTATTGATTCTTGATTTTATTTCTTGTGCCAAAGGAGTCTTATTAAGGAAGTTGGGTCCTAATCTGACACAATGGAGATTTGGGCCTACTTTTTCTTCTAATAGGCAAAGGGTCTCTGGTTGAATTCCTAGGTCCTTGATCCCCTTTGAGTTGAGTTTTGTGCATGTTGAGAGATAAGGGTTTAATTTCATTTTGTGGCATATGAATTTCCAGTTTTCTCAGCACCATTTGTTGAAGAGGCTATCTTTTCTCCAATGTACATTTTTGGCACCTTTGTCTAATACAAGATAACTATAATTATATGGGTTAGTCTCTGTGTCCTCTATTCTGTATCATTGGTCTACCAGTCTGTTTTGGTGCCAATACCATGCTGTTTTTGTTACTATTGATTCTTGATTGGAATTGCATTAAATCTATATAGTGCTTTTGGTAGTATGGTCATTTTGACAATATTAATTCTGCCTATCCAAGAACAAGGGAGTTCTTTCCATCTTTTGTGGTCTTCTTTTAATTTCCTTCTTTAGCATTCTGTAGTTTTTGTTGTAGAGATCTTTCACCTCTTTCATTAGGTTGATTCCCACTTTTTTTTATTTGAGGCTATTATAAATGGGGTCGTTTTCCTCATTTCCCTTTCAGGGCATTTATCACAAATATACAGAAATACCTTTGATTTATGAGTGTTGATTTTGTATCCTGCTACTTGGCTGAATTTATTTACTAGTTCTAGAAGTTTTCTGGTGGGATCTTTTGGGTCTTCTAGGAATAAAATCATATCATCGGCAAATAGTGCTAATATGTGTTCTTATTTTCCTATGTTTATCCATTTAATTTCTTTCATCTGTCTAATTGTTCTGGTCAGTTTTTCAAGAACTATGTTAAATAGAAGTGGTTAAAGAGGGCATCCCTGTCTTGTTCCAGTTTTTAGAGGGAATGCTTTCAATTTTCTCCATTTAGAATGATGTTGGCCTGGGGCTTAACATAGATAGCTTTTATCATGTTGAGATATGTTCCAGTTATCCCTAGTTTTTCTAGTGTTTTGAACATGTAGAGGTGCTGTATTTTGTCAAATGCTTTTTCTGCATCAATTGTGATTGTCATATGATTCTTTTTTTGTTTATTGGTTGTTCACAACTTTACAAAGCTCTTGACATATCATACTTCATACATTAGATTGAAGTGGGTTATGAACCCCCAATTTTACCCCAAATGCAGAAGTCTATTGATGTGATGAATTATGTTTATTGATTTCCATATATTGAACCAACATTGCGTCCCTGGGATGAACCCCACTTGATCCTGGTGTATTATGTTCTTGATATGTTTCTGTATTTGATTTGCCAGAATTTTATTGAAATTTTTGCATCTATGTTCATTAGCAATATTGATCTGAAGTTTTCTTTTTTGATGTGTCTAAGTGTTATTCTTAATGATTTCCCCCAAGCTACTTTCATTTGATGATTCTTGGCAATGTCCATACTCTTCCTATTTTGTGTGTGTTCAGTATGATGTAAGAAAGTTTTCCCAGTTTCTGTATTTATAACATTTATTCCTCAGTTGGTATTGAAATTACAAGACAGAAAAGAAAACTGAATTCAACCTAAATCTATTCCTTGACCACTTTGAGAAGAGTAGCTAAGACAAAAACTTCAGTTATAGAAGTACTTTAAGAAATATATACTTTTGTGTTAAGCTTGGTGATGAGATCTTCTTCTGCAGAATAAGACTAAAAAAGAGTCCATTTCATTGCCCTACTACTAGAACACTTTCTTTCTCTTTTTCCTTTAGAGTTTAAATTTAAGCTTTATTTTATCCTAAGTCTGTTTATGGTGACATAAAATCTGAACAAATTATATATCAGGTTTTTACATAAAATTGGTCTACATAGTTTTAATAAATTGCCCTATTGTCCTATAGCACAAATACTGAATTAACAATTAATTACAGAAATTTATATGCTAAGTTTTTACTTTTTAATCTATAAATCTTTGAAACTTTTTGTTATACTTACTCTCCTTTCTGAAAAATGTTTGAGGTTTTGATACGGTTACCATAAGACATACTAAAAATGTTGGTAACATAAATAGAAAAAGAGATCATGGAGATGAAATTAAAAATAAAAGGATGAATATAAATTTGCTAATATTAAGGTCTCTAAGGATACAAAAATAATTTCAGGATGAAATGTTTTTCCCATTGTGCATCTCAGTATCTGGAATCTGGAAATAATAAATAAATACTAGCTATTTAAACAAATGAACAAAATGGTTTTCCATATAAGTGATGTTCATAGTACATAGTTTTTATCCCAAAATTGCATTGCCTTAATTATTTTTTATATTTTAGGAAATAAATCCTCAGAAATCTTTCTAGGAAATCTATTTAGAAAAAAAAATAGACTTTTGTGAGAATAAGTTCTAATTAACAAACTCTAGGATCATAAAGAAGTATTTGATACCATTAATATCTTTGAGTAATATCTAATATCATTAATTTTAATACCTTGATTAAAGACATAGACACTTACAATTAAATCAGGATTTGATTTTTTTTTTGTATACAAGGTCTAGAGGATTATTTTCCAGACAGTGAGTCAGTGATCCTTGTAATCTAAGAGAGCTTATTTTGCTAGATTTCAGAGAAATCAGAGCCCATTTCATTGCCCTACTACTAGAACACTTTCTTTCTCTTTTTCCTTTAGAGTTTAAGCTTAATCTATCAACATTTAACAACCTGTCTAGTTTTATTCTCTGGAGAAACACAGAGTAAATTTTCATCTATGTTTGACAAATCGAGTTTATGTTCTGAACTCGGGGTACAACCAAGGGGTTTTATACAGTGTGTGTGTATGTGTGTGTACTTAAATCATACCCCCTGGATGTTCTAACACAGCAGACGTTAGAGCCCTGGAATGTATATTTCTAAATATCACCTTAGTTATGCTGACTGTCAACCTGTACTGGCAATCACTGGCCCATCTAACAATTTCACATCGTAATCGTGAGAGCAGTACAACAGACATGGAAGTACAGTTGGTATTGAAATTAGAAGATAGAAGAGAAAACTGAATTCAACCTAAATCTATACCTTGACCACATTGAGAAGAGTAGCTAAGACAGAGACTTCAGTTGTAGAAATACTTTAAGAAACATGTATTACTTTTTGTGTTAAGCTGGGTGACGAGATCTTCTTCTGCAGAATGAGAAGAGACTAAAGTGCAATTTTCAACAAGGCCAACTCAACTCAATACATATTATCGAGATGAAACACTCTTCTCCAACAGATGGATTTTGATGACCATATTAGAAACTCTGCGGGAAAGACCTTTCAGTGGCTAAATCTATAGCTTGTTTCTGATGAAAACTTAACTGATAAATAAACCATTGAGAAGTTGAATTATAAAACTCCAATTCACACTAAATTTGGTACAAATATATTTTGTGAAGAATTCGCGTACCCACCACAGGGAATATCAGAGGATTTCTTGCAACAAGGATGGAGAATTAATAAATATAAGATTGCTTCTTTATTTTCTGACACCAACTAACTTAACCAAAAGTAGAAAAATCACCTCATTATGGTCATGCTTTTTGGGTTTCTTTGCCTGAAAGAAATAAAGAAATTAAAATATATCTGGATTTGTTAAACATTTTTAAAAGTTGTTTCGTATTTGGCATGTTGATTAATGGAGGAAAAGGGACTTACAAATAAGACAAAAATATGGACCCTGGACTCAAGAGGGTAGTAGAAATCAAAATTCAGATTTGTTAATATTTATAATTCAGCATTAAATGGAATACATGAAATAAAGAAGTACAAAAATGCTGTAGAAGTTCTAAGAAAAAAAATATTTTTGAATGGAATTTCAGTAAAAGTTTCCTTATGTTACCATTTGAAGAATAAATAGACTTACCATCCATCATAGAGGTCAATATGCTTTACTCAGTTTACTGACTCAAATGTTCATTTCATCCAGAAAAACCCTCACATACACATTCAGAAAAATGTTTGACCAAATGTTTGGGCACCCGATGTTCTAATAAAGTCATCATGTAAAATATCCATCACATGAACTATCTGAGCAAGTGAGATATAATAGTGAAATGTTTGTTCAAGGATAGATGATTTAAGTAAGATAAAACTCGAGAGATTACAAATCGCCTCAGAGACTTACTTTATTCAGGGATCCATTAGTATATGACAGTATTATAAAATACAAATATGTTATACACAAATATAATACTTTATTCAAAATGGTACATAAATCAATTCTCAATGTAGTTTAACTTTTTATGGTGGAGTTTATAAATCTTAAATCCGTTTTCAATAGTACACTGATCTGGAATAGAGACAACTCTGCAGATTGCAAGAAATACTGTACTTTACCTGCCTTAGCTAAAAACTTTTAAACTGTGTTGCTTTAACTCTTTGTATATAGATTATAAGACATCAGGGGTAGGGGTTTATAGGGGCTGGGATGGAATGCAGAGCTTATATGGTATTTGTAAAATTTAAGTTGTTAATTCTGAAAATAGAACATTTCTAATGTCAAGAGTAGAAAGGTTTCATTGCACCCAGGTTCCTCTGATAGCTATTTCCTCCCTTAGTTGGAAATCATGCTTATAACTTTTTTTGCAAAATTCAGTTTTCATGCCTCTCCTAATAGATGTTGTCTTTACAGACTGAGGCTCAGGATTCCATATTATTCCATGTTACCCTTATCGAATATTTAAACCACTTTTTCTTACCACAGTCTACTCATATTAAAACTACCAAAACTATACATTGTACATTTAATTATCTTTTTAAGACAAAATAATACATAAAAGACAAAACACAGAAGTTTCAGAGAAGAAATGAGAATAAAGTTATCAAATGATATATATCAAAAGATTATACATAAAATAGGAGCAAATATTCTATATTATAAAAGTTCTATAAATGATTTATTTGAAGGCAAAAACATTTGAAGTAAAGAAAATTCATATTGTTGATCTAAATTTGTTCTAAATTACACAGTCAATTTAGATTATTTAAACACTTTTTCAGAATAAAATAGTTTTTAGTTGGAATCAGTTTAATTTTCTTGCATGATCAATGATAAGCCCCCTGAGACATAAACAGAGACTCCATCTCCACCAGCTCTGCCAGCCACACAAAGTATGAAAATTCACTTTCATCCTGCCAACTTTACTCAAGGACTTTGCTTCCTTGGTGAACATAGGTGGTTGTATTTTTGATCTCTGAATTTAAGATTAAGATCCCATATGGAGAAAACCATTATGATGTCTACTTATTATAACACAAGTAAGTGAAAGGATAAATATGATTTTATGCATACTATATGACAGAATGCACTATCTACAGCTACAAGCTTGTACCATTAAAAAGAAAAATTTACTAAGTGCTAAAGGAAGTCCTCTTTATGAGCTAGAAAGTTAAACATGGCAGAGATGATACTGTATTCAATGCAACACTTGTTTTCTTATTTAATGCAACACTTTCTTATGTTTTTATGGAATCTTAAAGGAGGTGAAACAAAAAAGACAGACAGGGAATCATGACTAAGTAGAAAATAGCCTTTGATGAAATCATCACAGCCCAGTGATATATGATTTTCCACAGACATGGGTTATTTCTCTTCCCAGGCTTTGAGTATATTTCTTACCTTCACTTTCCTGCCTCTGCTAATCAGACTGTAAAACTCAGTTCAAATCACACATTCTGAAGAACAACTGATTTTCTTCAAATAACTTCCACCAAATTAACACTGACTAATAACTTCACTTAGATCTTTGCATACATCTATTTTTAACATCTATTTTACTGCATTGCAGTTACCCATTTATCTATCATGCTAAACACCCAGTCCCTTAAGAATCCAGCAAATGACATTGATGTTTATAGCAACACAATTCACAATAGCTAGACTGTGGAACCAACCTAGATGCCCTGCAATAGATGAATGAATTAAAAAATGTGACAATTATACACAATGGAGTAGTACTCAGCAGTAAAAAATGACAAAATCATGGCATTTGCAGGGAAATGGATGGCACTAGAGCAGATTATGCTAAGTGAAGCTAGCCAATCCCTAAAAAACAAATGCCAAATGTCATCTTTGATATAAGGAGAGCAACTAAGAACAGAGCAGGGAGGAAGAGCATGAGAAGAAGATTAACATTAAACAGGGATGAGAGGTGGGAGGGAAAAGGAGAGAGAAGGGAAATTGCATGGAAATGGAAGGAGACCCTCATTGTTATACAAAATTACATATAAGAGGAAGTGAGGGGAAGGGGAAAAAAACAAGGGAGAGAAATGAATTACAGTAGATGGGGTAGACAGAGAAGAGGGGAAGGGAAGGGGGATAGTAGAGGATAGAAAAGGCAGCAGATTACAACTAGTATGGTAGTATGTAAAAACGTGGATGTATAACCGATGTGATTCTGCAATTTGTACATGGGGTAAAAATGGGAGTTTATTACCCACTTGAATCAAATGTATGAAATATGATATGTCAAGAGTTTTGTAATGTTTTGAACAACTAATAATAAAAATAAATAAAATAATAATTAATTAATTAATTAATTAATTAATCAAAAAAAAAAGAATCCAGCAAATGTCTTTCTACAGAAAACAGGCAAATTTTTGGAATTTAGGGGTTTAGCAAATTCTCAGTGAATGATTAAAACTGAACGTGACAAATTACTGTTTCATTGTATCAGTTTCTCACCTGAATTCGATGTGTCTTTGTTAGTGAGATGTAAAGCAAATCATAACTTGAAAAAGCAAATTAACTATATGAACTTCTACCCTCAATATCTCCTTTAACGCTATTGACCACGTTCCATAAAATTTTATCGTTATACTCTGAAACTTCTCTTGATCTTTGGTCTCCAAAGCCTGATTCTTCTTCTTGCCCTTTAATATTGAATCCTAGTGTTAGTGGAGTAGGAAAGAAAGAAGGAAAAGGAGAAAGAGGAGGAGGAGAAGAAGGAGAAGAGGAGAAAGAGGAGAAGGAGGAGAAGAAGAAGAAAGAAGAGAAAGAGGAGAAGGAGGAGACAAAGGAGAAAGAGGAAAAGGAGGAAAAAGAGGAGGAGGAGGAGGAGAAAGAAAGAAGGAAGGGAAGGGGGAGGGGAAAAGGGGAGGAGGAGGAGGAGGTAGAAGAAGAAAATTTAGCTTACTACTGCTTCCTGCTGCCTCCATTGATAGTCCTGTCCTTAAGATTTGCATGTTTTTGTGATGTTAAGTGATAATTCCTTTTTTTTTTTTTTTTTTGGTATCAGGAATTGAACATTCAACTACTGAGCCACATACCCACCTGTTTTGCATTTTGTTTACAGACAAGGTCTTACTAAGTTGTTTAGTGCCTCACCATTGCTGAGGTTGGCTTTGAAACTTCTGTTTCAGCCTCCCCAGCTGTCAGGATTACAGGCATGTGTCACTGGACTTGACTATAACTACAATTCTTTTTATTTAAATTAATTAATTAATTTTTATTTCAATTTTCTATATATGGCAGTAGAATGCATTGCAATTCTACTGTCTATACACATATAGATCACATTTTTTATATCTCTGGTTGTATATAAAGTATATTCACCATTAGTGTCTTCATACATGTACTTAGGGTAATGATGTCCATCTAATTCCACCATCTTTTCTATCCACATCCCCCTCCCTTCTCATTCTACCCCTTTACCCTGTCTAAAGTTCAACTAATCCTCCCATGCTCCCCCTCCCTACCCCACTATGAATCAGCCTCCTTATATCAGAGAAAACATTCTGCATTTAGTTTTTTTGGGATTGGCTAACATAATGCAAGTTCACTTAGCATTAAATTCTCCAGCCCCATCCATTGACCTGCAAATGCCATGATTTTATTCTCTTTTATTGTTGTGTAATTTTCCATTCTGTATGTATACCACATTTTCCTTATCCATTCATCCACTGGAAGACATCTAGGTTGCTTCCCCAGATTAGCTATTATAAATTGTGCTGCAATAAACATTGATGTGGCTGTGTCCCTGTTGTATGCTGTTTTTAAGTTCTTTGGCTTTGGGTAAAGACTAAGGAGAGGAATATCTAGGTCAAATGGTGGTTCCATTCCAGTTTTCCAAGGAATATCCATACTGCTTTCAAGATTGGCTGCACAAATTTGCTGCCCCACCAGCAATGTATGAGTATGCATTTCCCCCACATCCTTGCCAACACTTTCTGTTCTTTTGTGTTCTTAATAGCTGCCATTCTGACTGGAGTGAGAAGAAATCTTAGAGTAGTTTTGATTTTCACTTCTCTAATTGCTAGAGATGTTGAACATTTTTTAATATGTTTGTCGATTGATTGTATATCCTCTTCTGAGAAGTGTCCAGTTCCTTGGCCCATTTATTGATTGAGTTTTTTGGTTTTTTTTTTTTTGTTTGTTTGTTTGTTTGGTGATTAGCTTTTTGAGTGCTTTGTATATCCTAGAGTTAGTACTCTATCTGATGTGCTTGTGGTAAAGATTTACTCCCAAGATATAGGCTCTCTAGTCATCTCACTGATTGTTTCTTTGGCTGAGAAGAAGCTTTTTAGTTTGAATACATCCCATTTATTGATTCTTGATTTTATTTCTTGTGCCAAAGGAGTCTTACTAAGGAAGTTGGGGCCTAATCTGACATGATGGAGATTTGGGCCTACTTTTTCTTCTAATAGGCACAGGGTCTCCGGTTTAATTTCTAGGTTCGTTATTCCCTTTGAGTTGAATTTTATGCATGGTAAGATATAGCAGTGTAATTTTATTTTGTTACATTTGGAATTCCAGTTTTTTTGTTGAAGAGGCTATCTTTTCTCCAATATATATTTTGGTGCCTTTGTCTAATATGAGATAACTGTAATTATGTGAATTTGTCTCTGTGTCTATTCTGTACCATTGGTCTACAGGTCTATTTTTGTGCCAATACCATACTGTTTTTGTTACTGTTGTTCTGTAGTATAGTTCAAGGTCTGAAATAGTGATGCCACCAGCTTCACTCTTTTTGGTAAGGACTACTTTGGCTATTCTGGGTCTCTTATTTTTCCAGGTGAATTTCATAATTGCTTTTTCTATTTCTATGAGGAATGTCATTGGGTTTTTGATTGGAGTTACATTGAATTATGAATTGAAAAATCAAATACAGGGATCCTTTTGACATCAAATGTACGAAATTAAAACAGGTCAACACAAAGACACATTATAATGAAAATGCCTAGCATACAGATTAAGGATAGAATTTTGAAGGCCACAGGAGAGAAAAATCAGATTACATATAAAGGAAGACCAATAGTATCTCAGCAGACTTTTCAACCCAGACCCTCACAGCCAAGAGATCATGGAATAATATATACCAAGCTCTGGGAAAAAAAATGGATGCCAACCAAGAATCTTATATCCAGCAAAATTAAGCTACAGATTGAATGATGAAATTAAAACATTCCATGATAAACAAAAGCTCAAAGAATTTACAGAAAGAAAGCCTACACTCCAGAACATTCTTGGCAAAATATTCCATGAAGAGGAAATAACAAACAACAATGAAAATCTGCAAAGGGAAAACTACAATAAAGGAAAAGCTAACCAAAGGAGCAACCAAGTCAAGTGAAATAACAAAAATAAACAAATATGGCTGGGAATACAAATCATGTTTCAATAACAACCCTGAATGTTAACTGCCTAACTCACCAATCAAAAGATATAAGCTGGTAGATTGGATTTTAAAGAAAAGACTCAACAATATGCCTTCTTCAAGAGACTCATAGGAAAAGATGCCCACAGACTGAAAGGTGAAATGGTGGGATAAAATATACACTTCACATAGTCTGTATAAATAAGCAAGGGTTTCCATCCTCATGTCAAATAAAGTATACTTCAATCCAAAGTTAATAAAAGGAATAAAGATGGACATTTCATTTGTAAGGGGATGATACATCAATAAGACATAACAGTTATAAATATATGTGCCCCAAACAATGGAGCATCTATGTTCATCAATCAAACTCTTCTCAAGTTCAAGATCCAAATTGACCACAGCATAATAATTTGGAGTGACTTTAACACACCTCTTTTACCACTGGATATATCTTCCAAACAAAAGCTAAACAAAGAAACTATAGAGCTAAATAATACAATCAATAACTTAGACTTAACTGACGTATATTGAGTATATTATCCATTAATGAGCAAGTACACTTTCTTCTCAGCAGCCGATGGATCATATGCTATGCCACAAAGCAACTCTTAGTAAATAAAAAAAGTAGAGATACTACCCTGCATTCTATCAGACCAAATGGAATGAAATTAGAGATCAATGATAAATAAAAAACAGAAGCTACTCCAACACCTGGAAACTAAATAATATGATATTGAATGAATAATGGGTAGCAAAAGGTATCAAGGAGGAGATTGAAAAAATTTTAGAGGTAAATGAGAACACTGATACAACATAACTACTAAATCTTTGTACATTATTTCAATACTTACATCTCTAGTGCTCAAATAAATTGTCATTAATTAATTTTATTCATTCAGAGGGAGTTCTTGAATTCCAACCTCTTTCCTACTCTGTAAGTCAGAATAGTATTTAATGTCTACTTTGTAGTTTTCATGAGAATCAAATGAAATCACATCTAAAACAGCTTAGTATGGGTTCTGGTGCACAGTAAGAGTTCAAGAAGTGAAGGTTTGCATAGGTATATAGTTAATAAATAAAGAACTCATGTGGGGAAAAAGGTACACTTGTACACTGCTAGTGGGGCTGCAAAATGGTGAGGCCAATTTGGAAAGCAGTATGGAGATTCCTGGGAAAGCTGGGAATGGAACCACCATTTGACCCAGCTATTGCACTTCTCGGACTATTCCCTGAGGACCTTAAAAGAGCGCACTATAGGGATACAGCTGCATCAATGATTATAGCGGCACAATTCACAATAGCTAGACTGTGGAACCAACCTAGATGCCCTTCAATAGATGAATGGATAAAAAAAATGTGGCATCTATACACAATGGAATATTATGCAGCACTAAGAAATGACAAAATCATAGAATTTGCAGGGAAATGGATGGCATTAGAGCAGATTATGCTAAGTGAAGCTAGCCAAGCCCTAAAAAAAAATGCCAAATGTCTGCTTTGATATAAAGAGAACAACTAAGAACAGAACAGGAAGGAAGAGCATGTGGAAAAGACTACAGTAAACAAAGACGAATGGGGGGAGAGAAACGGAGAGAGAAGGGAAAGCATATGGAAATGGTAGGAGACCTTCAAGGATACATAAAATTATAAGAGGCTATGAGGGGCAAGGGGAAGGGAAAAAAAAGGGAGAGAATTGAACAACATCAGGGGAGATAGAGAGGGAAGATGGGAGGGGAGGGGAGGGGAGGGGGGATAGTAGGGGATAGGAAAGGTAGCAGAATACAACAGACACTAATATGGCATTATGTAAAAATGTGAATATGTAACAGATGTGATTCTGCAATCTATATTTGGGGTGAAAATGGGAGTTCAAAACACAATTTGAGTCTAATGTATGAAAGATGATATATCATGAGCTATGTAATGCTTTAAATAATCAATAAAAAATTTTAATAAATAAATAAATAAATAAAGAACTCTATAATCTTTTGTTTATTTTTTTGTTTTGGGGGGAATGGTGCTAGGGATACAACCTAGTGCCAAGCACATGAAAGGCAAGTGCTCTACCACTGAACAACATCCCCAACTCTGCATGGTGTTACCTTGTAGAAACAGTGAAAACCATTATTGTTGTACATAGACTACATAGTTATGAATGAACTTCATTACATTCATGGTTGTGAGAATTGAGTATGAATATGATCTTACAAAAACTCTTAAGTTTTCTTAATGTTTCTTAAATGGTAACCAGATTAAGTTTAAGTTCAGTTAATATATATTAATTAATATATATGATTATATATATATATATATATATATAATGATATATATATATATATAATCAGCTGATCCAGCTTATTTATGCTCACCTAAAGTCAATTTTAGAAAGTCATCAATGTTTTGCATGGCATGTTCTCCAGGGACACAATATATCTGTAATTATACTGTCTAAAACTGATAATCATTTAAGTATATTGAATTTCAGCCTAGTGATTGGGATTTAATGGACATAAACACTTCATTTAAGTCTTGAAAATTAATAGTTGGCAGGAATGATATGAGGTCTCAAATCTAAGGCAGAGTTTCTCTGTTTCACTTAAGATTCATTTTAGAAGTGATTAATATTTTTTAAATAGAAGTTTATTAACCCTGTCCTTAAAAATGAGAGTATTTCAAAGTGTCTCCCTGAAAAAGGCTTCAAATCCTTTAATGTTATCTTTTTATTAGAAATTTGAAACTTACATGGAGGGAGGGTAGAAAATATATTTCAACGTATCATTTCTGAAATGGCAAGAGACCATGTAACTCAATCCATTACACCAGAACAGACTAAACTTCTCCCAAAATTTAAACATGAAAAACTATGTGTTGTCAAACACAAAATACAATAAAAACATCCCACAGAGTTGAGCACTAGGGAATAATGCCTATTCAGTGCAGGTATTCACTTTCATTTCTAAAAACATTCAAATTCCTCCCTACATATAGTACTTTTTTTCTGTGTTGTCAAAGATAGAGGCAGATATAAGGTAGCCTTAATGTTTTTGTATTTTTATAATAAAATATTTTATACTAGACATTTTTCCCACAACATCATTAAATTTGCTGCAGAATTGCTATGGGCTTAATACAAATTTAGGAAGCAAAAGGAAAACATATTACTCCATGTACTATTCCATCAACTGTCAACCATGGGCAAGAAAGCTAATGGCAAAAAATGCCTTTTTCTTTTTGAACTAAACTTGGTTTACTCAGAAAACACCTCTCAGAACATTTGACTCTTCTTTCCATGTATTTGTTAGAAAGCCTATTTAAATTATATTCCAAATTATGAAAAGAGTAGCATGATAAAAAGGCAAATTGTTAACATCACATGTTCCAGAGAACAATAGCTAAGAGATATGTTAGTAGGCACTATTTAAAAACAAACAAAAGAAAAGTTTCATGTTCAAAAAAGCGTGGGAAACTCTGGGTCAAACAGCTACAAAATATGCAGAGCCTTTAGTATGCTAATTTGTAGTGTGACTCTCCAAGATATAAAAAGTAGTATTTGTCAAATATAGATTATGGAACCTTTTTTTTTTGTTTTTAGCTATTCTCCATTTATTTGTTCATTGATCAAATAATTATTTATTGCAGGTTTACCATGCTTTGTCTTTCTTCAGCCTACAATCCTGAGGGCAGAGGCAAAACAGGTACATAAACTGTGTTAAATGTTAAGTAAAGGTCAGAGGAATATAATGGGAGCAAGGGAACTTTATAATCACAGAGGGTCTCCTTTGAGGTATATAACTGACCAAACCATAGAAAGAATTGAGGAGGAACATTGGTCAGAGGAAGCAACAGTGAAAAGAGAAAGCATGTTTTTGTTGCAGAGTGGAAGCTCTTCATCAGAACTGCTTCGTGGGACAGTGAGACATGAGGGTTGGGGAAGTGGGCAGATAGATCATGTAAGGTATGGTACAGCATGGTAGAACTTTCAGATTTTATCCTCAATACAACACCAGCAAAACGCTAGTGATGGGACTAGAAGAACTAAATGTAAGCAGCATAAGGGCAGGTAAGTGGATCATAGCGTCTAGCCCAGGATAAGCATCCTATTGTACTGTTGAATCAAGACGAAGAACATTCTATTTCTTAACATGAAAATATGAATGTAAGAGAAAACAAATCAGGAATATCTAAGTTGATGTTTTATCTGTGCCATGAAAACTCATAAATATTATTAGAATTAAAAAAGATGTAGGAAATGATTTTAGAGAGATTATTGAGAGAATATTTATGTAGTGTATTGATATAAGATTTAATCCCACATATTAAAATTTATGCAGGGGGTACAGGGGTTGCTTACATTTTCCAGATATGCGTTGGTGCATTTTATTGGTGAAATAAATGTTATGATGCCTTTTAATATTTCTGGAGAGTTTGAAAATTCTGAGGATATTTAAATTATAAACAACAAGGGTCTACTCCCTTTGCAAATGGAGAATCTTTAAGCAAATAAGAAATTCTCAAGATTACAAACTGTTCCTAAAATATAATTTCTTCAGGAAAAAAAATGTGTTTTAAGTGAATTTTTCCAAGTTTTCTTAAGTTATAATAATATCCTTTGTATTAAATACATATATCACTCTAAAATATTTTTATAAATACACATCTTTATGTGGTAATTTTCATGAAGTCAACTATATAAATATGCAATATAAAGGTAGAGAAAACATCTAATTGCATAGTAATACCCTTCCACATTTGGTGTAAACATCTTTAGCTAAAATTACAATATAATTACATGTACATAAATGTTTAGCTAACTAGTAATTATAGCATAATTATTACCATGTTCATGATGAAAGTGATATATGAAAAGATATTTTCAATAGCTTTAGAATCATGAATCTTCTTTTCATATTAATTGCAGTTAAATTCAAAGGTTGATTACAAATACAATTTTAACCCATAACTACAAATACTTAATAGTTATGCAAAAACCATAATGATTTCTGTAACCAATAGAAAATATAGGTTTAGAAGAAAAAAAGCATGTATTTTGAGGGAGAAAATTAATATTTATTCCTTATGCATAATACAGCTGAAGAAAAAGTAATTTTAGTAGATAAAGATCTTCTAAGTTGTGCTAATTTTTAACCATTAGTGCCTATATATTATTATTTATTTTTGGATTTAAAAATATATGATTTGAAATATTATACTCATTTTTCCTGCAATATTAAACTTAAATATTTTAATGTTAAGGTTAGGCCTAGTTTAAAATGTGGTCAGGAATATAAACTATCAATATTACTTTTGTTTATCTGAATGTTTCTTTTGAAGAACTGAGATAAATGATATAATTATTAAATTCACTAAATTTAGAAGGACAATGACAGGGTCAAGTTCTTAGATCATTATAGAAATAAGCATGAGATAAATGGCGTATAATTTTAATTCCAAAATTGAGTTTCATTTAGTTATCTTTTGGGTTGTACTTGGATTGTACCAGGGATACCTGGTAGACCTTTTGCCTATAAGTGCTGTTAAGTACTTATTTCTTATACCTAGTCATGCTATTTGAATGCAGGAGACTTAACATTGACCTTGGATGTGGGCAAGATAAAGCCTTATTAATATGAATAATAATCTTCACTTCCAAAGGTGTTTGTGAAGATTAAATGAAAATAAAATTCAATATGCTTGCTAATATGTTAGGTGCTCAAGTCATTTTTTTATTTTCAAAAAGTGGCTAATAGGACAATAAAACCTATTTTTTTTTTTTGTTTAATATGGTGGCATACGAAGAGACCTGGCTCCTTCAGGGTCCTCCAGTGATACTTCCTATGGTATCATTCCTGGGAATAGAGAGACTCTTGTAGAATTGATAGCATCTACTCTCTAATCAATGGCCTCTACTCTCCATACATTCATGTGTGTATGTACACTTAGACACATACACACACATATACACACATACACACATTGTATTTATATATTCATAGTATCTGTATGAATTTAATACACAACATCCCTCCCACACATAATTTATTCAAGTTTGCCAAGAATTTTGAAAACACCAGTCTGAGTGTGATAATCTATTGATTGATAGTTTGCCTCTTTAAGATATGCCCATTATTCCAAAGAGTTGGAATTTCTCAAACTATAATGTAGCTGAGAAACACAAGTGTGAAACCAAATGAAAACTCCAGGGAAAACATATCTCCCCTGTAGGAATTCAAAGAGAAAAAGATGTAAAGATGGAGCATGTATGTTTGTGTGTATGTATGTGTATAATTTTGTGTAATTGATGGTCTTAAAGATCAATTACTGGTAGAAATGATGAAATATATTTAGTACATATACTTAAAGATTAAAATTTTACTACTTGTCTATTTAAACACTCAAATTATAGAAGCAATGCTTTTAGGAAGATATAATATGAGAAAATAAATGGCCAAATGTTTTTAAGTTTTTTAAATGCAGCATTCCTTGAGGAACTTCCAGTTTATGTTTATGTACCTACTGATAGAAAGATGAGACGATGCTGTGAGGTTTCTTAGAGCCCAATCTTTCTATCTTTGGAATTCATTCTGAATAAAATAAACATTATCAGTAAACTGAATAAAACCATATGGTGAGAAAATCAGGTCTGCAATAAATCATGCTGGACCTAAAATACAGAATAATAATGAACTCTTATGCTGAATATGATTTCTTTGGAGAAGGCTGATTTCTGGTAAAAGATGAGTGTATCAGAGACAAGGGAATCAAGTAAATGCATTTAGAAATTGTTATCCTTCTTTAAACACACAGTCGGAAATGAAAGAAAGAAAATCACTCTGGAAAACTTATTCCAATGTGTAATATCTAAAGAATAAATAAGTAAAGATCATCCTCCTGTCAAGGCATATACTACTAAATGCCATTCCACAAACTATTAAAGTTACAAGCAAATCAAAACTGAATAAACAAAAACAATATTATTCACCATGAATAATCCTTGCCCATTTTTAGAAATAGAAAAAAATGAATTTGACAATAAATTAATTGATGGAATAAGAATTATTAACAATTTTTAGCAACTTCTTAGCATAAAAAAATCTTTTGAAAAAAAATTAAATGGACTAATTCCTAGGCCTTTGATCCACTCTCAGTTGACTTTGTGGTGGGGGGGTTATCTTCTGAAAAAAGAGGAAAGATCAGTGGAGTAGAGGAAGTTTGAAGGGGAAGGATGAAGGGTAGGAAGAGTGGGCAACTGTAGAATAAAATTAACCAAACTATTGTACGTATATATGTGAATTCATCAGAGTGAATTTCACCTTTATGTATATCTATAATGCAGAAATTTTTTTAAAAGTATAAATAAATAGAAGAAAGACTGGTAGAAAATAGGAAAGAGAACAGAGACAGGGAGGAAGAAAGGGAAAAAGGAAGTGCTGGGGATTGAATTGGAACAAATTAAATTCCATGATTGTATAATTATGTCAAAATGAGCCCCAATATTATATGTAATGATAATGCATTAATAATTTTTAATTAAGTGGGTAAATGTTTCTCACTAATAAGATATTAAATTTAAGTCATTAGGCATATTAATTTTGAAGGGCTGGTAGATTTTGTCTTCCATATGGACATAAATTCCATATAATGTAGATGGTAGGTTTCCCTTTCCTAAGAATTCCATATGTTCATTAATACAAAGTGAGATGTACATTGGGATTGGTTTTGGATTGCCCAAATATCTCCAGTTCTATCTTGATTTTTTCTTCCTTAGGAAAATATAATAATAATCTTCTGATTGAATATAATATTCAAAGTAATTAATGGTAGATATATATATATATATATATATATATATATATATATATATCCAGAACAAAGGCCATCAGTAGTTATCCAAAATGAATGTATATCCAATACATGCTTAAGTAAGGATCAGATTTTCTTCTGCTAAAATCTAGATATAAATCACTGCTACCGAGTATTCATTTACTTTCCCCTGAATATTACAATGTGATTTTCCAAGATGCCAACTCATACCAAACATATGCAAAACATACCATTTCTAATTCACACAACTTGATGTTCCTAACCCTGCGATCAAGGTTTAGAGAAGAGTACTACCATTCAATCTGATTAGAAAATTTACCCATTGCACAGGATAAAAGCCAAGGAAACATTCTTGATATTTCAAGCAGAGGGGAGAATTTGCAATTTGTAGGAGGAAAAATGATGACGTATTTTTAACCATCTTCAAAGTTTTTAAACTTTATTCTAAATATAATGGAGCTCCATGACCCTAATTCCATGATATAAGATATCATCAGATCTAACTTTGTATTCAAAATTTTTTCAATATTATTCAGTGTTGTCTTACTATCCAAACATGCTATTTTCAAACTATTTTTTCTTCAGGTATAATTTGCATATTTATATGATAAGTCCCATTTATCCTATTTTGTACATATTTCTAATATCTTTCTACAAATTGAATATATGGTTTTCATGGACTTTGAAATATCTTCATTTTATTAATGGCTAAAATTTATATGAATACTCCAATTACTTTTCTCCTTGCTTTAGAATTATTAAGTGCCATAAGGCATATCCATAAGTAATTTCCTTCAATTACAAGTTCTCATATCCTTATTATTTTTAAGGAAACATTTCAACATATTAGATTCATTGAAAATCGTAGTTACAAATGTGATTTTATCTGATATATATATTAATGAATTTTCCACATATACTGTAACATATTGAAATAAAAATATCTCATGTGATTAATATTTTCTTAAAGAATAAAGTCTTCAATAAAATTTAAAATCTTATCTTGAATTTCTGAGATGTAGAATAAAAAATATTGTCTTTGATTTTGGCAATTTACTTAAGTAACAATGCAATAAAGAATGAAGATATCTTCATTTTCAATTACCATATTGGTTGAGGATTTTCAGCTTATACTTTTCTCTATAGAGAAGGTTATTTTAAACAAATGTCAGATGAAAGAGTATCACTTAACCAGTCATTAATTCTTTTGTTTATTCATGGTATGATGATTTCTATTGCCTAATAAGTAACAATTTGGAGGATAAAAATTCCACCAGATTGGAACCCAGACTCAGAATGCGAGGAAATATTTGCAAACTACACATCTGAAAAAGTATTAATATCCATGATATAGGAGGAATTCTAAAAAATAGCAAATATTAAATAAACAATGCATACCATGTCTGTTGAGCGCTTTTTGTAATAATTAATAAATTCAAATAAAGTGTTCATGAACTGATGAACAAACAAAGAAAATGGGGTAAATTTACACAATGAAATTACTATTCAGCCATGAGGAAAATAAAACGAAATTTTGTCATTGCCACATATAGATGGCACAAGGTCACTACAGTGAGTGAAATGAGTTGGGTGAAGAAAGGTAAGTACTACATAATCTTACTCAGAATGTGGAATAAAAATATACTGATCTCCTGGATGTTGAGAATAGAATGGTGGTTACCAGAACTGGGGACAGTTAGCGGGGAGGAATAAGAAGTTCTGATGTGCTTGCACAGTAGAGTGACTATAGATGACAGTAATGTACTATATATTATCAAAAGCCAGACGAAGAATTTTGAAAGCTCACACCATAAACATAATAAATATTTGAGAAGATAAATATATAATCTGATTTAAACATTATACATGAATATAAATATATGCAATCTTATGTTTTATGAATCAGTTTTAAAATAAGCAATCAATATGTAATATTTTTAAATGAGAAAATGCACAAATTCACCAAAATATTTATGCATAATTATATTAAATTGGTGTATTTAAGAATTATAAAAATCTGTTGACTCTTTGGAGACTATTTGATTACATCAAATACATAATTAAATTGGAAACCATTCTGCTAAAATCTGTATGCTATATAATTATTTAATTATAGTGAATAGATTCATACAAATCTGTTAAATGATGAGAGGACAGAAGCTAGTGCATTTCATATGACCTCCATTTTATCATGTAGGTATTGATGGATATGGGCATATAATTATAGCAAAAGTAGAAAAGTGAACAAAGATAACACTGGGAAGCATGATTCTAGATGACATTTCAAATGTTTTGCAATAGATTCTAGAAAACACATTTGCTTTTTAAGCAAGTAATGTAGCAGTAACATATGGTTCATAGTGTAAGCATTTAAAAACAATGTGGTACACATGTGTAAACAACTCAGGATTCTGAAAGACAAAAATGAATTAGTGTTATAGTAAAAGATTTGAATAGAGTCTGGAAATTCTGAGAGTAACTATTTCAACAGAAATAATTCATCATCAAGGCTTTCAAATACACAATGAAATTACTATTCAGCCATGAGGAAAATAAAACGAAATTTTGTTGAATCTTAATTTTAATTGAATCTTAAAAGCAAAACAGAATTATACCATTACCAAAAGCAACGATCTTAACATATATATTTCAGGGTAAAAAGAATTTTTGTTTTTGCATGCTGTTTTGGAATCTGGAATTTTTCCAGCTGGTTATAGTAATCTTTCCCCTTTTAAAAATTAAAATGGAAACCATATACTTTCCCCCAATTAGATAACAGCCCCATTCTCCTTGTTTCTCAGGCTGCCTACTCAGGGCTGAGTTTAATGAATCATTTTTCAGTGCCACTAACTTCCTAATTGACATTAGGCAAATTATTTAATCTCTGTGCTACTTCTTCATCAATAAAATGAAAGCAGCAATAGAGTTTGTTTAACAACAAAAAAATTGAGTTGTACAGTATGATAACATCTAAACACCAAGAAAAATCAGATCTGGGTGCAGGGGCACAAACCTGTAATCCAATGTATTTGGGAGGCTGAGGCAGGAGGATGGCAAATTCCAGGCAAGCTTAGGCAATTTAATGAGACTAATTCTAAAATAAAATAAGGAAAAATCCTGAGAATGTAGCTCACTGGTAGAGTGTTTGCACTTTCCATAGTTTCAGTTACATGTGTTCAGCTGCAGTATGATAATATTAAATGGAAATTGCAAGAAATCGTAAGTTTTAAATTGCATACAGTTCTGAGTCACAGGATGAAATCTTGCATCACTCATTTCTGTCCTGTCTGGGACAGAAATCCCTTTATGGAGCATATTCATACTGTACCTCCCAACCACCTGTCAATCACTTAGTAGCTATCTCTTTTATCAGATCAACTGTTGTGTTATCAAAATGCTTGGGTTCCAGTAACTCTTACTTTACTTAATAATGGCCTCAAGGTTCAAGAATAATGATGCTGGAAATTTTACGACGTGTATTTTAATAATTGATCCATTTTGTTTTACTTATTGTTGTTAATCTCTAATATCGCTAATTTATAAGCTAAACTTTATCAAAGGAATTCATGTATAAAGTAGAAAAATAGAGTGTGTGTATACACATATATATATAAATGTGTATACACACACACACACACACACACACACACACTGTCTACAGTTTCAGGCATCAACTGGAGGTTTGGAACATATCCCCCATAGATAAGAAGGGAGTAATAAAATGTGCTAAGACTGAAACACTTGACAAATTTTATCCTCCAGTCCAGCAATTTTTTTACGTATATCTCAGTTCCTCACTTTGTCATTCTAGACTATTTCACGTGCAAATTCTCAAAGTAACATACATATAAATCTCTTTTGCTAAGAGTTTCTATACAATAATAAATACCTCCCTTCTCATGTTAGAGGTTATAGCATCTAATTTGTGGAAAATATTTAAAAATATCTTAAAATTGCATTACTAATATTCTAAACTTTTTTGTCTTTGATTTAGATAACACTTAAAAGAACATATATTTTTAAATGATGAGCTTCAGGATTTTTTTTCCAAGTAAAATATTGAGATCTTTTTTACCATATTATATATTTATTCTCTATGTCTCTAAGTTAACACCAATTTACTGATTTCGTTGGAACTAAAACTCCAACATTCAATTGTTAAATTCATGTACTGCAGATAGCCATTATTTCATAGTTTTGGATATATTTATAATATTCAATCAATATGTTGATAATTATTTGTTCATTTTTTTTCTAAGTTAAGAAATTTACAAAAAAGCTCCCTCACTCCAGAAGTGTTGATCACAATTTTGGATGATATTAGCTTACCTGTGGCTGCTGGAAAAACCAGTGTTCACAGAAATCAGTGCCACGGCTGAAAATAGCACAGAAGTTAGGAACCTATGCTGTGGAAATTGCTGCTGTAACTAATTACCTATATGATGTTAGGCAAATTACTTAATCTCTTTATACCACTATTTCCTTGTCAGTGAATGCAAGCAGCAATACAGTTTGTTTAATTGAAAAATTTTGAAAATTGAATAGTAAGATAGCATCCAAGTACCAAAATATGTACCTGGCACAGAATAAATACTCAACAAAGGTATGCTATTATTCTCTCTTAAATAGGTATATGAAAGCACAGAAAACAATACATCCAATTCCATTCTTTCAAAGGAATACATATCTAAGTGCTGAGTAATTTCTTAAGAGACCTTATAGATATAATTATAACTCCTTTTTCTATTGTTTCCTCTGGAGTTATTCAGAAATGCATTTCCTTTAAGCAAGTTCTAATGGCTGTCACTATGATTTAAAGCTTTCTACAGAATCTTTCACATAGGGCATGGCTGCCTAAATTACTTTGGACCTAATTTTAGATAAACTGCCATAGCAAGTGTTGAATAAATGCATGAGTAAGCAAAGTAAAGCAAAACAGATATTTAACATTTGTGACTGCTGTTATCTTTCTGGAGTGTTTGAATAGAAGTGTTTTAAGTTGGTTAATTACGTTCCCCCCCCAACACAAAAATTCATGCTCAGAAACATTATGTTACATTCATCATCTTTCTAAAAGGCTTGTCACTGATTTACCTCTAGCTTGAAAGAGATGAGAGAGAAGGGGTGGGGGGAGAGAGAGAGAGAGAGAGAGAGTGAGTGAGAGAGAGTTCAGATCAATTCCAGATGCATTTCCTCCTGAGACATCATCTCATCTTTTAACACAAAAATACCAAAATATGAGGTAAAACTCCATATTAAAATACATTTGAGCCAGCAGGATTCTTCAGGAGAAAGATTCCCTAATCCACAACATGACATCTTGGTAATATTAAATCCTATTCTATTACTGTTTAAAGTATTCTGATTATGTTTTAGTTATTAAGTCACAGAGGGAGATCTTAAAAAATAAAAAATAAAATTTGCCCAATTTATTCGACAAAGTGGAAAATGGGAAACATGGCATTCGACAAGCTGCAGTTATATTTTGAACGCAGCTGAATTTATACTCGGAACAAAAGCATGGACTACAAAGGATGCTTCTTCCTCCTTTCTCTTTTCTCCTTCAATATACATAAAAAGCACAAAGGTCTTCTTAAAGCGTGTCTAGAATTGTATTATAAAATAATTTTATTTGAGAAGTATTATTTTCAAAATTATCGAGCATTTAAATAACCTTTAATTAGTGTTTGTGAATAATTTCCTCTTCATCCGCTATGAATTTGCTTTAGGCAGCAGTAGCAGATGACTTAGACATTGACCTCTGAAACTCCTCATTAATACCCAATATTACAAGTGCTTCTACTGAACCAAATGCAAACTTTAAATGCAAATTGACCACAGGATGAAATCAATAAAGTGTACCCAAATGCTAAATGAGATCAAAGAAAAAAGCCATAAGAAAATAGACAAATCGATAAAGTGATGAAAGAAGGCTAAACGTAAAAGTTATTATTATCAATCATAAGCACCAAACTCACTTTTAAATGTCAGGAGGAAAGTTGAGCTTTTACAAGAAAAAAATAGATGCTTTATTAATTTAAAAAAAAGGACATTTCTCATATGGAAAATTGAATACTTGCAATTTTATGCTGTTCTTATAATTATAAAAAGCCTTTATTGATAGTTGAATCATTTAAAATTCTTCCTGGTCTGTGTAGTTTATAGTCAGTCATTTCAGATTTAGTTGATTTCAGATACAGTCAAGATTTTTTCATACAGTTTTAGAGAAATATTCTGAATCCTTGGAATTACAATACCCGTCAAAAAGTGCATTTTACAGCTGAAGACAACTGGCTGGGGTGTAATGCCATACCTATGCAAAGAAATATTTTTTTAAAAAAATAAAAGAAATTTAAAATCTGGATCTCCTCATTTTCAACCACACATTCTCAGTATTAAACCATCAATGCCAACTGCTGCCCGTTACTTGAATCAATTCAAAAGGCTGCTCTTTGCCAACACTACCTTACAGTTTACTAAGTTTACTACAGTTCGCTACTCTATTTGGGCCATGCAATCTCTTCCTCCGGGCCAGAGGACTGTCTGCAGTTCCAGCAGATGGACTAGAGATTTTCCCCAAGGCACAAAACCAGTTTCCTCAAAGGTCTTTTTCCAATTCTAATTTCTGCTTTGTCACTTTTAACTTTATTCTTCCTGGTTCCACCCTCACATCCTAATTTCTCAATTTTTATCTCCACGAATATTCCACTAAGCAAAAATCATCATTTTTCCTTTTCACTCAATAGGCAGCACAGATCACAATACTGCTGGTGAATAGTCCAGCTGTGGTGGTTGGAATAAAGTCTTGTTGTTCTTTAGTTCTTTGTTCTCCATCTCAAGAGCTGGTTAGAAATGCAAGCTATCACTCACTGAGACATATTGAATCGGAATCTGCCCTGTAACAAGATCCTCAGGTGATTCAAACACACATTAAAATTTGCAAAACATTGAAGCTAACCTGGTTCATTCCATTGAAAAGGCAAGAGGACTCCCTTTCTTTGTTTTTCCAATAGTGTAGTTGGAATTATGATAGAGAACATAGTTAAGTCATGGAAAGCCATTCTCTTTGGGTGCTTGCAGTTGTCCAGGATGCAGATAAAAAGCATTACTGAATACTGGACACCCAACAGATTAGCTCTCCAGAAATCACTAACACATAGTGCTATTTAATCATCCATGATCCAAAGTGTATTAATATAAAAATGCACATACTTCTGAAATAGATAAAATACTAATCTTCTCTACAAAATTACTTGATAGGACAGCATTTCCAAAAGCACATATTGTTCTGTTTAAACCTAGGAAATAATATTTCACTGTTAACAATATAAAAACTACATATCACCTACTAATTCAACAAGTGAACACAGATGACCTGGGATAGGAGGAGCTGATTTACAGGGGAGACAAAGATATATTTTAAAAACTATAAATAGACTTTTTATTTAGGAAGTAAGTACCTACTTTCTCCATTCTGTCTCTGTGTGTGATGTTTCTAGGACTGCCTTATTTTCAATGCTATATTCTTTCAACATGCATACAATATTTAAGGAGAATTCTGTTTCAAAATATATTTTTAAGCTTGGAGGCTAAAATTTTGATCTCTATCCTCCTCTACAAAGGAGTAGCAATTGCACAATAGGAGTGTGAAAACACTATATACAATAAGCATAATGAATGTCTACCACAATGAAGTTAAAAAGGCTATATTTCAAAACATGGCATTCCATTTTAATAAATGTATATTGACTCTTAAAATAAATACTGTACTGTCCCAATGCACCTTTCCAAAGGCATATAGTACATGTCTGCAGTGAAGTTCTGATAGAGTAATATTATTTTTTCATTTTTGGCTCATAATGCATGCAAATATATAATTCTTAAATTTACATAAAAATGTGATAATTTCCAGTAAAATTCAATGAAGAAATTTTGTTGTAAGTAATAAAATTAATCCAACTTTATTTTATAGAATTTTTCTGGATTATCAGAAAAAGACTAAACTTCATTATTAAGAGTCACATAGTTAAGAGTTTCTTCAGATACTTCCTAAGGACAATTATTTTTTAAAATTAACGTTTTTTTCCTGAAATTGGTATCAATTTGAAAAATAAATAGTTGGGATTGTTTCCAAATCATTAGAATTCAAGCTTGTCTCTTTATTCAGTTAGTGTATGTCTATCATAATTTTCAGAGGAGATTTGACCAAATATTTAGAATTTTGATATTCTGTCTCTCTCTCTCTCTCTGTTTCTCTCTCTTCCTCTCTCTTTCTGATACACACACACACACACACACACACACACACACAGATGAAGCAAAAAAAAATGTACATCAATATTAATTCTCCTGAGATTCATGTGTCTAGAAAAGACTGTTATTTTTTTATTTTCTTATGAAAATAAGAAAATCTCATTCTTAGCTCAAATAATTATTCTTTTTTTCCATAGAATTTTGCTAGAGAAACATGTTGAACTATATAAAACAGATTAATAAGTATATATAAATATCCCAAAGTTTATAAATATCCAGATTACTAATGTTAGATGAAACAAGATATTTTCTAGATAGTTACTCAGCTAATTGTTAGTTACTACTCTTTCTGAATCTGCATTGCAAAATTGGTAATTTACTAAAAATTTCTGTAATGTGTAAGGTTTTGAATCCTAAAGTTGTCTCGTAATACAAATTTAGATCACTCAGACCAAAGACGGAGGTCTTAATCTCAGGATTTAGATAGGGTTTGGCTTATTCCTGTTCCATTTTGTTCCACAGCAATGAAATCTTTGATTTTAGAATCTTCACCAGTATGAGCCTGTCAGTTCCAACTCCCTTAGAGAAGGAAGGTACTGTTGGACATAGTTTAAAGATCAATTTTATTCACACCTAATAATTCTGACACTTGACAAATTGTGCAGGAAGTATTTTGTCTCTGATGTTATAAGACCTAGAGACCTGGAAGCAAGGACTGACTGGAACTTTACTGATTTATGTAGGTAAAGAAAATAATCTAAGGGTCAACATCTTACAATGAAAGCTACATAACAAAAGTGGGCATATGAGGAAAGGCTCTTTAAGACCTACCTGCTGGTGTTGTGGTGACAGGAAGTAAGCTTCAGGCATTCTAATTAAATACAGTAATAAGTGGGACTTTCTGCCTTAAATTAAAGGAAATGCCTGGCTTACTTTCAAAGACTCCTTGGTAATAAAATGATGCCTTGACTTGTTTGATTCCCTGAAACTCTGACTTGCTTATGAAGTTTGCAGGGCCCAAGGCTGACAACACCTAAAAAAACAAAATTGGAGATTAGAACAGATTTTATAAATGTTTGGACATTATTTGCTACTATTATGTGAAAATCTTAGATAATTGGCTTTCTAACAAATTTCAGATTTATGTTAAGTACAGTCTTGAAAATGTAAAAGAACCTAATTTCTAGATTTTGAGAAACATACCTTAGATTAATTCCCACCATTTTCATACATGGACTTTTATTTCTATTCAATAGTAGTAGACAAATTTCCCCAAATAGTCAAAACTGATAAGGATCTGCAGTCTTCCTGAATAGCAGATAGATATCAACAATACATATAACTTTCCTATACTGTATGAGGCATGCAAATGTATGACCACTGTATGATTTAGTCCAATTCTGTTCTCCACAGTAAAATATAACACAGCGGTTTTATATAATTACTGCTGCAAAGTTGTACTCCTGGCCAAGTATACTGGATGGAAAAAAACGTTCACATCTTTCCACAATGATCAAAACTGCCACAAGCAATACCCACATACCAATCTCAGCATCTGACATTTTGACATGCTGATGGATCCAAGGAACAGCTCCTAGAACTCAATGACATATCAAGGTTTTTAGAAGCTTGGGGTGTTTTGTGTCAAGTGCAGTGAAATGCAAAGAGAGATGAGGGTAATATTCCAGCAGAAAAAAAAATGATAAAGGAAAACGAAGATCTGTACTAAGTACTTACCTCAAGTTCAGAAAAGAGAGATTCGATGATTGGAAGAATGCAAAGTACAGCTGAAGGATCATATCACGTTAGGATAAAACTCACAAAAGCCATTCATTCTCTATGTGTTTTTTGTCTGTTCTATTTCTTTCTCCTACGTATTAGTATTAACAATTTTTCTCATTTTTTTCATCCTCAGGTTCCGTTCCGTTGCCTTCTTTTAGCCCTTAAATCATTTTCCTCCTCTCCTCATCTAATCTTTCAGTCAGACAGCAATTTCTACAGCTCTTGCTCATCCTGAAGAGTAATACTTAGGGATAAAAGGATTGATCTCCACGATCCCTCAGGAGTATCATGGGAGCTGGGAAATCCTCCAATACAAATAAGATCTTTCCACAAATCACTTTATAAACCATTTTGATAATGAAGTCAGTGTTCAGGAATCATTAGGAAAAAGAAAGAAAACTAAATGTTTCCTATTCAAATCACAGGCAAGAGCTTACACAATATGGGATGCACTAAAACCATCAAGAAACAGAAAGCAAATATATAATACTTGAGAAAAACATAATTTATGAAGGAAACTACGAGTGAATTAAAGAATAAAAACAAATATTGATGAAGGGTAACAATGAACAAATCTAAAGGCTGAAGTGGCTCCAGACACCAGTAACCATTCACTGTCGTGTGAGAATGAGTACTTAATGGTCCTTAGAAAATGCATCCTGGCAATATGAAGAATTTACTTCAAGAAGTGGATTGTGACTTCTCAGTTCTAAAACCTATGGGGAAATCAAAAGTATCCCAGAAGAAATGAAGGTAAAGATGAGAGAGCCACTCCTCCCTCCTGAGCAGCATTAGAGACCACTCAGGAAGGTCTCAGTGTGACATCAGAAAGTAAAGAATTCAACTAGATTGGGAGATTTGCCCAAAAGACTCACAGGAAAGAAGATCTGGATAAACTGAAGGGAAAGGTCAACCTCTCTGTATACAGATACAGATGTAGGTGGAACCACTTGGTATTAATCCTCAATTATCCTGCTGCTTGACAGTGCAATGTGTTACAGTTTTATAAAGAAAGCAGTGAAATGTCTCCCATGTGCCTAAAGACTTGTTTCCATATGGCTGAGTTTTATGTGATTTTATGATTCCAAAGACTGGTTTAGAATTATCGTGGTCATGTTTAATACTTGACCTTTGGAAGACTTGTTAGAGCCTGAAAACAAACAAGCAAAAAAAAAAAAAATGTGTTATATTAAATTCTCCCTCTGCCTTCATTGTAGTCTGTCCCCTGGCCCTTGTTTGGAAAAAGAAAGGAATAAAGTTACAGGGTGTTTTTGTATATATGTCAAAGCATCGTTTTTAAACAACAATGTTGATCATATTCCACATGTTGTCTAATAAATGCTTTAGGTGCAATGGAGATAAGCAGAGAATTTTACATTCTTTGCTATGGAATCACATTAGTTTATTTTGTATACTAGATTTATAAACTTCAACTATGTGAAGTTGCTCAAAATCTGAACCTTAGATTTATCATCTATTGTGTTAGTTGTTTTTTGTTGCTGTAAGCAAAATACCAGCCACAACAACCTGGAGGAGGACAGGTTTATTTTGGCTCAGAGTTTGAGAGGTTTCAGCTACAGTTGGCAGGCTCCACAGTTCTGAGCCCACAGGGAGGCAGAGCATCATGGTGGAAGGGCATCAAATAGTAAAGCTGCTCAGCTCATGGCAGCCAGGAAGCAGAGAGAAAAGAGAGAAAGGGGGGGCCAAGAACAAGACAAAGTCCCCAAGGGTAAGCTCTCCATCCCCCAACATGACCTTCTTCCTCCAACTATGTCCCACCAGTCTACAGTTCAAAGATAGTGTTCAAGTATATTCTGTTTTCTCCTTTCTCCTAGCATTCTATTCAGTTGTGAAAGGATTAACCCACTAATGAGATTAGAGCCCTCATGATTCCATCACTTCCCAAAAGCCTCACCACTGGGCATTGCTGCAGTGGGGACCAAACTTTCAACAGAGAACTTTTTGGAGTACACACTAGATCCAAACTATAGCATCTGTCTTAGAAGGATAATAGCTGTCTCTGTAGTTTGTGTAAGGATTAAATGAGATTAATTACACAAAATTTGGCAAATTATAGGAGTGCAACAAAGAGCAACATTTTATTAACACTACTTCTGTTGATTTCACTGTTAACTTTTATCCCAGAGAATTACATATGCAAAGAAAGGTGCATGTACAGTAATAAAAATTTCCAAGGATTTAAAGAAAGGAGTCTGAAATGAAATATGCTAACAAAGTTGTGCTTTTATTTAGGGAACATAGTATAATACTAGTATAGTGAAGAGAAAACTTCCCCAATATAAATATCTCGTAAACAGTTCATAAATAAGAACTTTTTATGTGTTTGAATTTATTTTTAATTACTTCCACTTTTCAAAAAGTGGAAAGGAAAAACAGAATCATCAAAATTATTTTTTGTGTCTCCCAATAAGGTAAAACATATAAGCACATGAGTTAAATAAAATCTTTTTATACACAAACACAAACACATACACACATGTTTCTTGCCTCAACCAAAATAAAAATTCTAATTTATTTTTAATTGATAAATAAAAATATAAAATTGTATATATTAGTGGAGTTCCATGTACTGTTTAAACTCATGTATACATTGTGTAATGTTTAAATCAGGTTAGACATATAAATCTCTGCAAACATTTATTTATGGTAAGAGTTTCAGAATTGTTTCTTCTTTCTGAAATTTACAGTGTAATTGTTATCTGAAGTCACCATACTGTGAAATAGCACATCAGAACTTCTTGCTCTTATCTAACTGTACCTTAGTATTCATTGTCAACTTTACACATCCTTCACTTTTCTTTCCTTGCATTCTGGCAACTAACTACCATTTTACTCCCAATGTCTTTGAGATCAACATTTTCAGATTCCACACAGGAGAGAGATCAGGCAATACTTTTCTGTGTCTGGCTTATTTCAGTTATCATAATGACAGTTCCATCTATGTTGTTCAAATGATAGTCTTTCATTCTTTTTTTGACCAAATAATATTCCATTGTGTATATGCACCACATTTTCTTTTTCCATTCATTATTTATTGGATTCTTAGGTTGTTTTGTTCTCTTGGCAATTGTGAAGAATGTGGTAATGACCATGAACCTGCAGATGTCTTTTCAACAAACTGATTTCATATACTTTGGATATATACTCACTAGGGGAATTTCCAGGTCATAAGGAAATTTATTTTGAGAAACCTGAATACTGATTTCCATAATGGATGTAGGCATTTATACTCTCACCAGCATTGTGCAGGGTTATCTTTTCTCCACATCTTTGCTATCTTTAGCTTTCTTCTTTTCTTCTTCTTTTTTAAATAACAGCTGTTTCTACTAGGAGGAGATTATATCTTAGTTTGTTTTTGATTTGCATGTCCCTGGTGAGCACTTTTACTTGCTCCTGTGTATACCTTCTTTTGATAAATGTCTATTTATTTAAATCTATAGTCTATTTTTAATTGGGTACTTTATTATTTATTTATTTATTTGTTATTGCATTTTTCCAGTTCCTTATATGCTATGAATATCAGTCCCATGTCAGATGTATAGAGTATAAATATTTTTCCCAATTGTATAGCTTATCTCTTCCCTCCGCTATTTGCTTCCTTTTCTGTGCAGAACCTTTTCAATATGAGGTGATACCATTTGTCTGTTTTGCTTGTTTCCTGTGCTTTGGGGATTTTTGTCCAAAAAAATCCTCATCCTCTCCCACATCCTGAAGTACTTCCATTAGTTTCATATCTTACATTTAAGTCTTTAATCCATTTTGAGTTGACTTATGTAACTGACAATAGAGATGAGTCTGGTCTCATAATTCTGTGTTTGGATATCCGAAATTCCCATCAACATTTATTGCAAATGTTACCTTTTATCTAATGCAATTTTTTTATCAACTTTGTTGAAAATAGTTTGATTGTAGATGCATGGGTTGAATCCTATGCTCTAGTCTGTTCCATTTTTCTATGTGACTGTTTCTGTGCCAAAACCATGCTGTTTTGATTACTGCAGCTTTATAGTACATTTTAAAGACAGATGTGTGATGCCTCCTGCTTTGTTCCTTTAGCTTAAGAAATGGCTTTGGCTATTTTTGTTGTTGTTGTTGTTTGTTTGTTTTCTGTTTGCTTGTTTTTTTGTTTGTAGTTCCATTTAAATTTCAAGATTGTTTTTTTCTAGTTCTATGAAAAATGTTATTGGCAATTTGTTAAGAATTGCATTAAATCTACAGATTGCTTTGGGTAGTATGGATAGTTTAACAATATTGACTCTTCCAATCCATGAACATGTCATTTTTTTCTCATTTTTTGTGTCTTCTTCAATTTCTTTCATCAATAGTTTTCAATCAGATGGGTTTTTTTTTTTGTCATTTTTGAAATGCCCTTTAAGTCTTGCTATTTTATCATATTGTGTTGAAGTTCAAGTTGGATAATTCCTACTGAAGTTGTTTGTATGTTAAGAAAATTAAATGCAAATAGCTCAAGAGGAGAAAATAGAGTGTCTATAAGAGTATTACATGAACCCTATGTCTATATCTCTTGGGATTTTAAACCTAAAATATTCCTCAATTCCAAAGTCTGAGTAAGTTTGTCTCTTAATTTACCTTTTTCTGGCTTCCCTACAGAAATCCCTCTTGTTCTGTTTTTAACCTCTTCTTAGTTATTTATTTCAAGAAAAGCCTCAGTCATATCTCACACATGAGGAGGTTATATTTTTCTGTAATTAATTAATTTATATGTTTTTAAAGCCCATTAAAATGATACAGTATAAATTCAATTTTCTAGTTAAAGTTTTTCCATTCACTAAATATAGTAGTAAGTCTAGGATACTAGATATTGACTCTCAGCAATATCATCACAAGAAGAGAGAGGACATAGGAGATTTGGAGTCACCTTCCAGCACACAGGCTCCCCTCTGTTTGACCTTTTTGAGAATACTTTCTTCCCCTGCTCCCTGGAT
Source organism: Spermophilus citellus (assembly GCF_964194105.1). Classification (NCBI taxonomy): domain Eukaryota; kingdom Metazoa; phylum Chordata; class Mammalia; order Rodentia; family Sciuridae; genus Spermophilus; species Spermophilus citellus. The sequence continues at coordinate 92,320,960 of NC_138197.1, read as the reverse complement.
CTTACAGCCTTTATTGGGGTCTTTTCAGATCATTTTCCAGATACTCAAACTGCATCATCATCTGTTCCTTTTCAGCTGCTTCTACAAGTTACTCCACCTACAGAAGGCAAAAAATACATTCAGTCAATTCTAGGCAAAATCGGACCTTACCGTGCTTTATTCAACTATTATCTCTTTAGGATTAAATAAGATAGAATTTCACTATATGGGAGATATGTTTCTGCACCCAACGATTTAAACAAAGATCTATTTTCCCTAGATATCTCCCCAAATTTATTTTATTGCTGGAAGTTTTGCAATACATTATGTGAAACTCACATAGATATAAAAAAGAAGACATAACCTATATGTTTAAACCAGATCAAACTGCTTACTGTCCACTCAAATAATTTAAATACTTCATAGTAGTTCAGAGTTTTTCCTCTTTTCTATAGAGAAACAGTACAAGTGTAGATTTTTTAAATAAATAAGTAAAATGGAATAAATTTCCTTGTATAGTACTGTGGCATGCTTTGTATGCAGGTCTAAAATAAACAAGATCTCTTTTACATCTCACATCCCTGGACACTTAAAAATACATTTTCCTGTTTAAAATTATTTTAGTGACTCATAAAGAATGCAAAAGGAATTTTCTGAAAACTCTACTTAGATAACTTTGGCAAGTTTAACTTCCATACCCAACAAATAGATGCAAATCCCCAAGGAATAGTATTCCCCCAAAACCAAATCATTTCACCTAAAAATTGGCAGCTGTTGACAATTGTAATACCTTGCAAGGGTGTTTGTAGTTTTACATGTTGATCATTATTAATATAAATGACTGCAATATAATAACGCGTTGCCTGAGTGGAAAAGAAAATATCTGAAATAATTACAAATAAGTAACACGTGAGCCTGATTTTCCAGCTTTACAACTGAGGGTAATTCTGCTTAATAAAAATCAGTTTTGAGAGATACAGCAGATTATAGAACAACTAATTATTATCAGATCCTATCCTGGTAAGAATGAGTATTTCAAAAACACCCAGAGGCATATACAGTCATCAGCCAAAAATTGATTATTCACAGGTGGATTGCCCACATTGCAGTCTCCAGTCACAGCAGATTTCCTTGCTCAGCTGCTTCATACCACCTCAGGCAAACTCTGCTCTTCAGCTTGCAGTTTTGCGGCTCAGTCAGGCTTCCTTATTCTCCGCAAATTTTGCAAGGTCTTGAACAGCGCAATTCTCAGGCCCCAGCTTTGCAAAGTCCAATCAACCTCTCCTGGCCTTCCACTGCCTATGTATTCTCAGGTGGCTCTTCCAGATCTACAGGTGAATGCATGCCCCCAAAACATTTCTACTTTGCCCTTCCATCAGAAGTCTGAGTTGTTCCCTAAAGAGACCTATGTACAAACATAAATCTTTTTCTAATCCCTTCTCTTTTCTCCTTCTCAGCACAGCATCTAAGGAGATTGGGAGTCTAAACTGACCCAGAGATATTTCCAGTTGTAATCAGCAGTTCTTAGAAGATTCCCTAGAAAGGACTAGGAAAACATTAGAGGGAGATGTTATTTTGAAGGGTCCTAATATTTATACAATCCTCATATATGGGAAATTTAGAATAATTATCATCGGGTTTTATACAAATTTTTCAAATTACTGCTATGTCTAAGGTCTTCGAAACCTAAAGATTATGCATGTCTAGGTCACCCTGTAATTCCAATGGCTAACAAGGTGTCTCAGGAAGAATAGAGCTCATCAAATAATGATTAATGAGTAGAGAATATTCATATAGAGAAATGATTTAGATTTAGAAATATTTCTTGTTTATAATTTATAAGAAATCCCAATTTGAAAAAGTAGAGAAAAAAATCACCTGGGTATAAATAGCTCACATAATAGTTAAAAATTTTTTAACTATATTTAATGATAAATATACCCAAAAATTATTTCTCAAAATTATTTTCTATAACTTATTAAGTTGATTAAAATGCAATTTGATTCCTCAATTGTGAGGATAGAGTAAAAGATATTTTGAGAACACTACCATGAATTAATTTTTCTCACAAAAGTAGATTCTTTCTGAAGTCATCACTATTGAGGCCTTTATTCCTTCCTTTTTAATCCTTTCTTCTTTCTTTGCTCCATTTATTCATTTAGTATTTACTGAAGCTCAATTCCATACCTGGCACACATGCAAAGACATAATATTCCCTATAGTCAAACTATGGTTGTCATGAAAGCAACTTTATATAGGGAACATTTTCTTTTCTGGGGAATCAAGAAAAGTCTGCCCTGAAAAAAGGCGAGATATGAAAGATACTTGCTTTTGATCAGATTCATAAGATTACGGATACTGAGATGAGTATTCTTCTAAAAGTGATTAAGAAAGTGTAAAAATAAGAACAGAAAAGGAGGTAAAAACTAAGCAAATGCATGATTTGGGGCAATCCTCCAGAGAAAATGTCATGTGTGGATTCTCACATTCAAAGACATACAGAAGAGGTTTGGGGAAGCACATACATGAGTCAGAAGAGGTCCAAGGAGATCTGGCAGACCACTGTCACGATCTGCTTGATGCCTGAAAGTAAGCTCCATGAAGGAACCAGAAAACACTCTAGGCAGGACGACTTTTAGGTACTAATGCCTTGAGACAGGATAAAACATTCAAGAAACCAAATAAAGCATGGTGAAGTAAGCATAGTTCAGCAAGGAAAAGTGGCACAAAGTGAGGAGTGGAGGTGAGTAGACTAGACCATCCTAGGGAGAGTTACAAGCTAGAATCAAAGTAATTACTCAAACACATCTCAAATTATCAATTGACTTTCCATATTACAGACGACTATTCCTTATTACCTGAGAGTTCAATTTAGCTATTTGTGATTTGTTGGATTGTGTTTTGCATGTAATTTTTCAGGACCCAAGTTCCTTGAGTCTTGTAATTCTGTCATTTCTATGAGCTTAGGAATTTCCTGTATGCATGCAGGAGGGAAGAGAGAGAGAAATGAGAAACTCCAATGGCTATATAAAACCCCAGTTTAAAAAGGAAAGTATTGCTTCCATTTCATTAGAGAACTGATAAAGACAGGAAGGAAAACTAGGAAATGTAATAACACTCTGTTTAGTTACCAGTAGCAGTCCATATCATGTTCTTTTAATTCAATGAATTTGTGATGGTTTGCTTTATGCATAATTGAAATAATGGCTTAAATATTAAGATTCTCCAGTACTCTATTGGTAAAGAGAGAAAAGATTGGTGAGAGGGTAACAAGTAGCAGAAAGAGACATAGATGAAACATTAGGATACTGTATGTTGTGATACACAAAAAGAGAAAGAGAAAGTATATCTCAATGTGAGAGAGTTATCAATATGTCAAGCACTGCTGGCAAATACAGACAAGACCCCAGAGGTGACTACTGACTTATGGATGTTAAGTCATTGATGGCCTAGTAAGAATTGTTTTAGTAGAACAGTATGAATTGGAAGTCAATTCAGAATGGACTGAGATGGAGGAATAAGATATTAAATAGATATCATTAGTAAAGCAACTCCTTTGAGATGTTTCACTATAAACTGTGAAAAGAAAACACAGTGGGACTATAGGATCTTTGGGGTTCGGAGATAGAATTTTTCTGGGGTTTATCAATTGATTTTTTTCTTGAAGTTTTGTTCTTTAATTAGTTTACATGCTCTATAATTTGAACCTATTTATTAAGAAGATCCAGAAAAAAAAATTAAATGTAGAGAGAGCAGGCATAATTGATAGCATCTAGCTTCTGGACAGGTGGGATTGGAAGCAAAGGTAAAGGAAATGGTTGCAGGCAAGGAGGGAGGATACTTCCCTTATTATAAAACTAAGTGAGGAGGATAGAATGGGTAGTGATATATAATCGTTTTGAAAGTTTATAGAAGGAAATTTGGAATTTCCAGTTAAAACCCCTTCACACACTTTTTTCTCCTATAAATTAGGAGGCATATTCATTTGCTGAAAATTAGGGTTGAATGTGGAAGGGGACAGGTTAGAGAAAAATTTGAGAAATTTTAGAACAATTTTCACATATTCTGAGGATGGAACTGATCAACTGAACATAAAAATATCTCTGGAGCAATATAGTGACTCCAACTGTGACATGTCAATGTTAATTTATAATGATTTATGGTGCTATTAGTTTCCCCCAGTAATCTTCTCCAAAAGTATTTATGCATACTTAGTAAAAGTGAACAAACTGAGATCAAAATTTTGCCAAGCAGGTGAAAACTCATAAGGACAAGGAAATTAAATATATTATTAAAAATGCGGTAGAAATTATAGCAAAAGGTCCATGGACTTTAAACTTTCGATGAAAAGCACAAAGAAAGAAATAAGGCTGACAAACAGGAATAAGGCAGAGGCCTGAATGAACAGTAGGTCCCAAAGAGGCAAAGAGGTTAATAGAATCTGAGCAAGCAAAATGCAATGGCTGAATCAGCCCATTTGCAATCTGAGATGTTTGGTGGGCTTCTTGTATCTTTGTGAGACAGCATATGAAGTAAGGTAAGTGTTGATGAAATTCGTGATAGGGGTAGATAAAAATATTGACAATGCATTGAATTTATCTGTGGGGATGCCAAAGTCATCCAGGATGAGCCAAGTAAAAGTAAGGAGAGAGAAGTCTTGAAAATTGGACACATGTGCAACAACTGTTTACTAAATTATTTTGAACCAGGTTCTCTGAAAAGGGTTTTTTAAAACTTAATAAAAGTAGATCTTCCACATCTTTACAGAATTTAGATCCAAGAGTCCACTGGGGGCATCAATCAGATTTATTGACAGATAAGTCCTATTGCTCAGAGAATCAAGTCCATTTCTGCATATGTCTAGATTGTCAATAAGCCCACTTTATTGTGAGGATAATTCCTAGGAAACTAATTTTTCTATATCACAGTGCTTATTGAAAGAAAATAAATTACATGTGTTGCAGAATCAGATTATTTGGGGACAAAGCTATGTATTTCAACTCCTTGTTAAAGAATATCACATAATAGGAAATTCTGAGATGTCCTACAGAATGTTTTTAAATTTTTCAGCTTACTTAATCATGAAACCCATTTTCACATTACCAGTATGGAAGTCATTTAGCAAAACAATTCAACAGGATAACAAAAAGAACCATAAATTAGTTAGCATTCACTAACTTTGCTGGAAAAAGCCTCTCACATACAACTTTTGATCAATTCTCACAATAAATTATGGAGTAGATGGAATTACCCTAATTTAATAAAGACACAGAATTTTAAAACTAATTTAACTAAAATGTAAACAAAGATTCAAGCTCAAAGAAGAAATTTGTGACAGGTGAGATAAAAATATTGAAATTCTACTCACCAAAGAAATCTGATACCAAAGCTGTTTATTTATTTACTTATTTATTTAATCACTAGGCAAAACAAGCTACAAAATTTTTGAAGCTCATTGAAAAAAAATAAAATGCTTGATCCTTTGTTCAAAACTTTGTGGGAATTTCAAGAGAACAACTACAGAATATCAAGCAATTGTGCATGGGAACTTGTAATACTGAATAGATGGCAGGAGCATGACACTAGCCACTATGGTCACTGTAAAAAGAAGCTGGATGTCATTGTGGAGGATGCAATCATTTTTTTAAACAATAGTACAATCCCCCTAAATAGAAAGCTCAAGAACTTTCAGCTTAAAGATTTTGTACTCATTATTGTGAAGACTAAAGTTTATCACTTAATAAGTGTTTACTAGATAAAATAAATGAAAAATCCATTCCCCATGTTAAATGAACAATATACAATAAATTCTGAGCATACAAGGTTAAATGTTGCAATTGGATGAAACTTTTAGCCAGTTTAAATTGATATTTACCAGTGTTCATAATCATTATTATGATGTTAAAAGTTGACAAAGGACTGGAATTAGTACTAACTTCATAAAATATAATTATTACTATAGTCAGCTCTAAAGCAAGAGGTTTAATAAAAAAAATGAATCCTACCATAGCATTTTTTTGAATGTTTCCTATTGTATCTAGATTTCTAAAATCAGCTTGGGAATCTTCTGTTCCCTTGGTGTCTGGAACCCGCCATTTTTAAAATCTTTTTGTAGGCTTCTGTCCTGGATCCGGAGCCCAGGTGTCTGTGCTATGCAGAATCTGAAAACAAACCACAGGGAGAACGCTGAGAACCCTGAGAGCCAGGAAATGGAACTGTTAACATGTATGGATATAGCCATTGATTTTACTGAAGAGGAGTGGGAATGCCTTCAGCCTGCTCAGAAAAGTTTATATAGAGAGGTGATGCTAGAGAACTATAGAAACTTGGCTTTCCTGGCCATGACTCCTAATCATACCCAAGAATATTCACCAGAAAAGGGCCTAAAACATATATTACATAAAGTGATAAGTGCAAAATATGGAAGTTGTGATCTTGACTATTTACCACAAAAGAAAATATGGAAAACTACAAGTGAGAGTGAACACCAGAAATCATATAAAAAATCAGGACTTGTTCATCACCAGAGAATTTATACTGGAGAGAAGCCCTACAAATATAAAGATATTGCAAAGCTTTTAGTAAAAAAAAAAAAAAAAAAAAAAAAGGTCTTATTTACCACAGAGGAACCCACAATGGAGACAAGCCCTACAAATGTAAAGAATGTGGAAAAGCTTTGGGTCAAAAATCTGACCTTATTCGCCACAGCAGAACTCACACTGGAGAGAAGCCCTACAAATGTAAAGATTGTGGCAAAGCTTTTGGTCAAAAATCACACCTTATTTACCACAGGAGAACTCACACTGGAGAGAAGCCTTACAAATGTAAAGAATGTGGCAAAGCTTTCAGTCAAAAATCACACCTTATTTGCCACAACAGAACTCACACTGGAGAGAAGCCTCACAAATGCAAAGTATGTGACAAAATTTTTACTCAAATATTACACCTTATTTACACTTATTACACTGGAGAGAAGACTTACAAATATAAGGAATGTGGCAACGCTTTTAGCAATAAAACAGGCCTTATTCACCACAACAGAACTCACACTGGAGAATAGCCCTACAAAAGTGAATAATGTGGAAAAGCTTTTAATAAAAAATAAAACTTTATTCACCACAGCAGAAGACATCCTGGTGAATGTGAAATGTGAATAAAGTAATAATACTTTTTAAAAAAGAGTAAACCTTGGGGCTGGGGGTTGTGGTTCTGTGGTAGAGTGCTAGCCTTGCATGTTTGAGATCCTGGGTTCGATCCTCAGCACCACATAAAAATAAATAAGTGAAATAAAGGTATTGTGTCCAACTACAACTAAAAAATAAACATTAAAAAAAGACTAAACCTTATTAACAACAGAATTTATACAGAAAAGAACCCCTACAAATTGAAACAATGTATCAAAGCTTTTAATAAGAGATCAATTCTTTTCACCACGAGGCTACTTATTCTGGAAAGAAGACATCTCAATGTAGAGAATGTAGAAACATTTTAAATTATATATCATATATTACTAGACATCAGAGAAAACACACTGGAGAGAAGCTCTACAAATGAGACCATTGTACCATTACTCTAAGAAAGGGACAACATTTAATCCTCACCACAATAACCATAGGGTAGAGAAAATTTTGAAATGTGAAAATTGACAATGTGATAATGCCTCCAAAATTTATTCAGCAATACTCAGCACCTGTGGATACATACTGGTTAGAGAAAATACAAATGGAAAAAAAAATTGTAGCTACATGTTTCTTAAACACTGCTTATTTTTGGAGAATTCATTGTGCCCAGAAACTCTAAAAAGTTAAATAATATTTCCAAAATGTATTTAAATTTTAAATTCATTGAACATCTGAAAACTCATACTAGTAGTGAACATTGAACAGATTTTGTCCAAAATGTATGCCTTATAAAACAATGAAACATTTATAATAAATGTGAGAGTATAGTAAAGTTATTATCTATATATTAAAAAATAAAATAAAATCAGCTTGGTTAGGAATGAGTGAATAAAAGAATGGGTTTGAAGAGCAATATGTTAGGCATGATGAGATATTTTCTTTGGAGACCCCATTGAACATTTCCTATTAGCTCCCAAGGGTAGCTTCACTCAAGTTATGGGTGCATTCTTTACCAGAAGATTATTATAAGCCAATTCCCTTGAATAAGAACTTGGATTCAGAGTTAGAGGAATAGTATAAAATTTCCACAACCCAAGATTGGAGTGGGATAATGGAGAAGAATCTGACACTAGATTAAGATAATATATGGCCACTATATAAAAGCTGAAGCATATTAGGAATAAACAAGAGTAGTGTTATATGATTTCGCAACACTGTCAAAAACCTCAAATGTACATTGAAGGACTGCGTTGGGATGTTTAAAAGAACAGGATCAAAAGTCTCCTGACAATATAATTACCAATACGGGAGAGAGATGAGAGTGTAGCACAGTCATAACAAGTGACAGAACTTGGTAATGGTTAAATATAGAAAGAGAGGGAAAAGACTCAACCAGAATTCCACCATGCCAAACATGTGACAGAGCTTGATAGTTTATATACAGAAAGAAGGAACACAAGAAGAAAAAAAGATTTTTGAGAGAAATGGTAAGGAAATTCAGTTTTCCCATTTGTATAGAAGATATGGCAAATTTCAATAAATTCATCTTAATAAATACAAGATGAAGAACAGACTCACACAGGAAAGTGCCAACTTGAGAATCGTTTGAATAGTCATGATAGTTGGAGTCATGGATATTAATGATGTCATAACATAAAAAGGTAACTAAGTATAATAGTTGAGAGTCATCTACATGAAAGTTGGGCCAAAAAAATTATAAATACCTCTATCAGAACCATGGGCCATGAAAATATATTACCACAGACTCTGAAGGGGAAGAGTATTCACAAATTTATATTCTAACAGTCCAACTTCAAGATGTCATTGAATCAATTTTTTTTTTTTTTTTTTTTTGCTAAATGCTAAGACTTCAATTACTGTTTCATTTCATTGGTCAATACATCTCTATTCAGGTCAAGTGGCTTATTTGTTTCCTCTGCAGTTACTGTGTTAACTAAGAGAAGCATCTCTGCATTTGACAAGCAAAGTTACTATTAAAATTCTTGTTTCTGTTTGTATTTTTCCTCATTCAATTACATCCATAATCTTCTGTAAAATATGCCTCAGAGGGTAACATTAATTGTACTATCATTTGATCCTCTTTCCTTTATGATTCTCTGGTGAGTCTTGGAGGAATGTAACAATATTGTGCATATCAATGATATATTGCTTTTCCTGTGCTTTCCCCTGGTGTCTCTGAAATCATAGCTCAAATGTTAATAGAAATCGCTGTATAATAATAGGATCCTCTTGTCTAAAAATTCAATATCACCTCAATTATATGTTCTAAAAAGCTATATACAGCTTTAAACCAAGCGCAAACCAGAAAATTTAATTTAAAGCCTGTGAGTTACTCAAAAGTAAGAATTTCATAAATAGAAGATGACTTTTTATCTAATAGATATGGATGACCAATCATTTCAAATTTATGCTAATTCTAATAACAGCATTATACCACACAAATGAACTTGGAACTTATGAACATTATCATTGGAGGCAAGAAAATTAGTCATTAACTTCTTAAGTAGTCGAAATGTCTTTTATTGCCATGTTCTGTTCTAACACCAAAAAAAAAAAAAATCATCCATATTCCAGCAATGAACCACTTTAATTATTTTACATAAAATTCAACTCATGGACAAGAAAGTCAATCCCTATATGCTTATAGTTAGTCAGTCTCCATTCTAGAACTGTTCATAACAGCAGAAAATGATGCTGAAGTTATCTTAGAGGTGGTTTCATTTTCATTACAAGAATCTCTTTTCAAATTGGCAAAGCATTTTGCATATTATAGAGATGGAGAGAGAATAGTCCTAGTGTTGAGATTTTGTAGTAAATGTGAAAAATAAAGTAATACACTATTTCTTTGAAAGCTCTTTAGATGGTTAAGGTAATTAATTTTCCTTCCAGCTCAGTTCTTTTCTCTGCTTGACCATTCTGTGCTCTTAGGTACAAATGTAGTGCATTTGCTCACCCTCATATTTGATAGGCTATCCAGAGCAAGATTTCTATGCCTCCAGTCATTTGTCTTTGATTTCAAGTCCAGGTTTGTCTTTCTTTCTTTCTTTTCTGATCATATTTGCCATATTGAATTACTTGGCTGGTAAGAATGATAGGAGAAAAAAAGTGAGTACAAATATTGAAAATGAAAAAGAGAAAAATAACTTAAAATAATTCAGGATACATAGAAAATAAGAAAAGCACAGCCAGGGTCCAGTTAATATAGGCACAAATAGTCCTTAAGAATTTACCCATAAAGTAGAAATCACTCTATTATAACTTCATATTGTGCATAATGTTACCCTAAATTATCTGGAAAGAACTAAATTGTGCCCAGCATTTTTTGTTTGTTTGTTTCAGAAGCATGTAGTATATAATTGGGAGAAGATTCAATACTGATTATATTTTAAGGTTTTAAAAACATTTAAAATATAAAATTTCTTTTAAAAAAAGAAAGAAATAATTGAGCTATTTATAACAAGAAATCAGAATAAATTTCTTCTTTTGAACCATATCTGGAGAGTATCCCCCTCCCCCACTTCCATCTGTCTCACTGTCTCTCTCTCTCTGTTTAGTGTTTCTTCCTTTACCTCTCTCTTTTTTTTCTCATTAGGATTGGAGAAAATAAAACTAGTTCTTGTCCTCCACTAACAAGAAAAATCAAATAAAATGATAATTTAAAGTCAAATAGTTTAGAATCATAGTTTCTTTGCCAAATTTTGATATATAAAGTAGAAGAGTGGCTTCTTCCTCATCAATCCAACACCAAGTACAATTGTTCTTTTAAAAAAAAAATTACTGAAAACTTGGAACTTGTGTTAGATATAGAATAAAAAATCCTGTTTGCCAAATATATATTCCAAAGTATAATAAACACATTGCATATCATTATTAAGGAAAACGTCACTTTGGGAAGGCAATATGTGGACCAAAAAAAATTAGACTCATGTTTTGCAAAAATATACTTAAATGAAAGAATCTGCAATTTTCCTCTGTGGTGAACTTTCAAGGAGGCATGACTTGCTTACTTTCCCAAGAAACTCCAGCACCATGAAGTAGGGGTAGCAAGCCACAGGTGAGTGCCAAGGAGCACCAGGCCTTCCTGGAACTGAGAACATCTGTACACAGCTGTTTCTAAGAGCATGCCACAAGATAATAGAGATTGCATGCTGAAGCCACAGGGCTTCTCCTGCAACCCCAGGTGATGCTAAACTGAGAAGGTTTTAATATTTGAGCTGTGATCCGTAGCAGAAAATCTTGAAACCAGAAAGATTAAGAGCACCTATTCAGTTTTGCAGTCTGCCATGGACACAGATTCTAGAGATAATCTGTACTTGTGATTGGACAGTGAGTGTATATTTACCAACTGTTTCTCTAATTCATGGTGATATTTTTAACACACCATTTATAAGTTATTCCTTAAAGACATCTCTAGCATATAATTCTATAATGGCCACCAGGGAAGTCAATGATGTGTACATTGGTACCACTATACATGGTTAACAAAATCATAAAATCTTAGATTCACAGTAAACCTTAGAAATGAACTCTTTCATTTTACACAAAGGTAAATTAAAGCCAAAAGAAAGAAAGGCATGGTCTCTGTCATATACTTGAGGGCTTGGGAACAAGCCAAAGTTTCATTCTCCTGCTATACTCTTAATTCAAGTTTAAAATATTGACCTTGATGAAAGTCTAGTATGTTAATGAAGCACACACATATTAAAGAATAAGCCACTCAAGGCAACCAATGCCATTTCAAATAAATAACACAGCAAAGTCAGCTTTTTAACAATTAACTTGGGGTGGTAGGGGCTTTACTGTGGTTAATACATTTGCCTTTTTTTAGGTTACAGTCAGGATAGTTCATTTATCCACCACAGAATCACATATAAATGTCTGAAAATAGCAGATGCTCTTTTAAACAAACATATTTCCCAGTGTATCATCAGCATAAAGTTAGACACAGATTGCCTATTTTCGCTCTGACGCAGCATCAGTGAACTCATCATTAGCAACATCTTTGTTGAACTCAGTTTTAATAATAACCCAACTGCATCTTCAAAGTGCAATATCAGAGGTAAAAATGATGCTGCTTAAAAAAGGCATTAATAAGCCAATTATTTTTCTTCACTTTGTCAAATTTGAAATACATATTCTATTTTGCCTAATGGAGCAATTAAATTTGTTCAAATTGTAATCCAGATACATAGGCACATTATCATAATGCAAATGTTTCTCTTTGCTTATCCTGACAAAGAAAAGTACCAAGCAAATGAAAAAGACTGAAATGTAACTCAGAAGTCTCTGGAGACTGCCGTCCTATTCTGCTGACTGGGAAGTCTCTCGCTCTTAAATTATATGGGAAATCAACAGTTTACCCTCAATCCTAACCTACAGCACTTACAAACTGTAAATTTCATGGGTTTCCTTATTTCATGTTTATTTTACTAAACTACAGGTCTTTTTCTTTTAAAACTAAAAAGAAAAGACATTTTAAAATTAAACATAAACAAACAAAAGACTCAGCAATTCTAATCCATGGTGTGATATTAAGAAATGCGACACAGACCATGACTGACGAGATGCAACTCAGCGGTGCATCCAAGCCTTAATTTTAAACTCTAAGCTACTAACTGGGTTGAGTAAGTAAAAAGAAAAGAATGAAAAAAACTGCACTTGCTGCAGCACTTACCTTCCAAATATGGGGGAATTTTGATAAGAGGGCATACTTTGAAAAACTGTGTATAAATTTTCTAAGTATTAGTATAAATAATTATACTGTAAATATAATAATTATAAATAATTATATTGTAAAGTAAAAAATATCAAGACATAAAATATTCACATTTTAAAAGTATGAACACAAACCAATGTACTTATCAATTTTTAATTCCCAAATAATTTTAATGATTACATTAATTATAATGTTAACTTCAGGATTTCATTCACTAAATATCTTTATTAAGAACTTACAATATGCTAAGTACTATGTTTGACTAAGTATAGAGCAATGAAAAAAAGAGAACCATTTTTTTGTGATCCTAGAGTTCTTAATCATATTTAACTGTTGCAAGAATTTATTTTATATTAATTATGAAATTAATATAATGTATCTGAATTATTTTAATATATCTTATGTATTTAAGAGAAATTTATCATGCATTCTTTTAGAAAGAAATAATTATTTTTTCTTTCAGTTTTTATAAGGGTAAAATAGTCTTAGCAAATTCACATTGTTGTGCCACCATAACCCTATCCAATTGCATAATTCTTTTCTTTTTTGTAAAACTTAAAATCTATCCCCATTTAACAAACTTCCATCATCCACCCATTTTTGCAACCCCTGGAAACCACCTTTTTACTTTCTGCTTCTGATTTTGACTACAAGTACCTCATTTATATAGAAATACCCATCATAAGTTTTTTTGTGATTGATTTATTTCACTTAACAAAGCATGCTCAGAGTTTATACATGTAGCATATGTAAGAATTTCCTTCCTTTTACTGCTGAATAAAATTCTATTTTATGTGTATAACACATTTTACTTATCTATTTGTCTGTCCATAGGACACTTGGGTTATTTCCATTTTTAACTACTATGAATAATGCTCCTATGAGCACAGGTATTTATAGTCTAAATGTTTGTGTCCCTTGAAATTATTATCTTCCTTCCTAATCACCAATGTGATGTTACAAAGAGGTGGAGCTTTTGGGATATAATTCCAACATGTGGACAAAGTGCTCATGTATTTAGCATCCTCATAAAAAAGGCCTCAGAGTACTGCCTTGCCCGTTTCACCAGATGAAGACACAGAAAAAACATTAGTCTATGAACCTGAAAGTAGGCCTTCACGAGACACTGAATTTTTTGCAACCTTGATTGTTGAGAACTGTAGGGCTGTTAATTCAGATACCTGACAGGACGATGAAGGAATGACAGACACACACATAGAGAAAAAGTGGGTACCCGGTGGTGGTTTTCCATCCCCTGATTAGGGATGGACAACCCAGAACCAACTCAGCATATTTATTATATAGGTTTTAATATCAAAAGGATTATTGTGAGAAAGTTTTCTCAAAACAAGCAGAACCAAGGTCATAGGTGTGAGCTGCCTAATAATGATTATCAGCCTGTGCCTATAACTTTCTATTCCCAGGCAGCTGGTATCCTAACTTCAAGGTCAAGGATTGAGAGCTCTGTGCCTGGCACAAAACCTCCCATTGAACAGGGCCTCACCAAATAGCAACTGAGAAATCTTTAACAGCACCTTCACACTGAAAGTTCTCAGGAGAGGGGTCGCCTCTATTACAGGATAGCTCAAAAATGATAATTCAGTCACTGCTCCCAACACTTGATACTAGAATTCCGGGTCTCCACAACTCTGAGAAACAAATTTCTGTTTACTAGCTGCCTAGTCACAGTAGCCTGAATGGGGTATATAAATACCTCTTGAGTGATTATTTGTGATATATAAAAGAGATATATATTTGTGTTTATTTGTGATATATAAACAGTAACAGAATTGTAGGATCTCATGGGTATCCTTTTACTTATTGAGGAACCACCATAAACTTTCCAAAGAAACTGCAAAATTTTTATTCCGAACAGCCCAGTGCCCCATGGGGTACAATTTCTCCACATTGTTACCAATACCTAGTTTTGTTCCATAGTAGTCATTATGATGGTCATGAGATGCCATTTCATCATAGTGTTGATTTTCACATCCCTAATAACCAGTGATATTAACATGTTTTAATGTTCTTACTGGTCATTAGTAAATCTTTGGAAAAATGCTTATTTAAACCCTTTACCCATTGTTAAGAGGGTTATTTGAAATTTGTTTTGTGCTGGGTTTTTGTTTGTTTTTTGCAATTGAGTTTTACAAGTACTTTGTACATTTTGGATATTCATTTCTTATCACTTATGTGATCTATAAGTATTTTCTCACATTCCATTGGTTCACTTTTCATTCTTTTAAATGTCCTAAATATTCATCAAATTAGATGAACAAAATTTGTACATCTTTGTTTTTGATACTTGTACTTTTAGAGTTATATCCAAGAAACCATTGCCAAACTCAATGTCATGAGGCATTTGCCATATGTTTTCTTTTTCTTTTTCTTTTTTTTTTAGAGAGAGAGAGAGAGAGATAATTTTTAATATTTATTTTTTAGTTTTCGGCGGACACAACATCTTTGTTTGTATGTGGTAATGAGGATCGAACCCGGGACACACGCATGCCAGGCGAGCGCACTACCGCTTGAGCCACATCCCCAGCCCTGCCATATGTTTTCTCCTAAACATTTTACAGTTTTATGTCTCACGTTTAGATCTTTGATACATTTTGAATGATTTTCTGTATACACTGTTATGTAAAGGCCTAATTTCATGCTATTCATATGGATATACAGTTGTTTATTGCACCATTTGTTGAAAATGCTTTCCACAGTGAATGATCTTGATACCTGACTCAAAAATCATTGACCATATAAGTAAGGACTTATTTCTATACTCTGTATTCTATTCCACTGGCCTATATTTTTGGCAGTATATTATGCTGTGTGTATGTGTATGTGTGTGTGTGTGTGTGTATATATATATTTTTTTTCATTTCTGTATTTTTGTAGTAATTTTTGAAATGAGGATTTAAGATTCCTTCAACTTTGTTCTTATTTTTCAAGAGCATTAGGGCTCTTTAGATTCTCTTTTAATTTCCTATATATCTTAATATTGATAATATTTCTGCAAGAACATCATTGGAATTTTTTGAAAAATTATACTAAATCAGTAAGTCATTTTGTGAAGTATTGATTTATTAACAACATTAAGTATTCTAATTCATGAACATGATACGTTTCCATTATTTGTCTTCTTTATTTTCTTTCCACAATAGTTTGTAGTTTTAATATTAAAATCATGTATCTTACAGGCAAATTTCTAAGTCTTTTTTATGTTATTATAAATTGAAATTTTTAAGTACATTATACAACTAATTTTTGTGCATTAACTTTTTATCTTGCTACTTTGTTAAATTTGTGTTTTATAAAATTTTGTGAAGCTTTTTAGGATTTTCTTCAAATGAGATTATATCATCTGCAAATAGAGATAATTTCACTTCTTATATTGAATTTTTATTTCCTTTCTTTCCAAGTATTCAGAGTAGGACTTCCAGTACAATCCTGAATAGATGTGGCAAAAATGGGCATCTTTGCATTCTTTTTGTTCTTAAAGGAAATACTTTTAAGTTTTTCATCAGACAATATGGTGATAACTATGAGCTTTTCAAATATGGTCTTTATTGTGTTGGGTTAAATTCCTTCAATATCTAGTCACTGAGTGTATTTATCATGAAAGAATATTGAATTTTGCAAATACTTTTTTTCTGAATCAATTAAAATGATCAAGCATTTTCCCCTTTTAATCTGTAATATGTCATATTATTTTGATTTATTTTAATATGTGGAAAAATCCTTGCATTTAGGAATAAATCCTACATGGTCATGATAATAATCATTTTAATATGCTCTTGAATTTGCTTGTTAATATTTAGTTAAGGATTTTTGCATCTATGTTCATGAGACATTGATGTGTACTGACTTCATAGACTGGGTACATGTATTCCTACTCCCAAATTCTTTCAAGAAATTTGCAAATCTTTGATGCTAGTTATTCCTTAACTGTTTGGCACAAATCAACAGGTCAAAGTCTTTCTTTCATTGAGATAATTTTGTTTTTGATAAATCTCTTAATGAGTCATGAATCTATTTAAGTTTTCTATTTCTTCATGATTCAGTCTTGGTAGGTTTTGTATTTCTAAACATTGTCCATTTCATCTAAGTTTCCCAATTTGCTACCATACCATCATCCATAGTAATCTCTTATTGTCTTTTTAAAAAAATTTCTGTACAATTGTATTATTGTTTCACTTTCTGATTCTAATAAATTGACTTTTCTTTTTTTCAACCTAGTTAAAAATTTATCAACTATATTCATGTTTTCTAAGAAACAACTTTTTGGTTTTATTAATTTTGCCAGTTTTCCTAATCTCTACTTAAATCTAGTTAAATCTTTATTAGATTCTTCCTCCAGACATTATTAGGTTTAATTTGTTCTTCTTTTTCTGGTTACTTAACTTGAAAGTTAGGTTGCTAATTTGAAATGACCATTTTTTTTAATGTAAGCATATAGAGCTGTAATTTTTTCCCTCTCTCCTGCTTTTGATGGACTCTGTAAGATTTGGTATCTGTGTTTTCATTTTTACTCAACACTGTTTTCTAATTTCCCTTGAGATTTCTTGTTTGATTCATTAGTCCTTTAAAGGTGTGTTATTTAATTTCACAACTTTTTTAATTTTCAAATTTCATTTCTGTCACTGGTTCTTAATATTATCCTGTCATGATCAGAGAAGACACTTTGTATGATGTGCATCTTTTAAAATCTATTGAAAATAATTGGTGTCCTCAAGTATGGTTTATTCCAGAAAACATCCCAGATTCACTAGAGAATAATGTACCTTCTGTTGTGTGTAGAGAATTGTTTATATGTCTCTTACATCTGGATTGGTTTATATTGTTATTTCCTTACTAATTTTCTGTCTTATATTCCACATATACCGACAGTGAAATATTAAAGTATCAAGTTATTATTATAGAATCGTACATCCCCCTTCAATTTTATTAGCTTTTGCTTCATATGTTTTAATGGTATATGTTTAGATGTCTAAATGTTTAGAAATGTTACATCTTCTCTGCTGTATATTAAAATTTTTATTCTTAAAAATATTCTTCATTTCTTATAAACTTTTTAATTTAAACTTTAGTTTTTTTGATTTTAGAATTGGCATCCTGTTCTCTTTTGGCTACTGTTTGAAACATGGAATAACTTTTCCTACCTTTTCAGTTTCAAGATATTTGTGTCATTAGATCTAAAGTGTGTCTCATATAGACAGCAAATGGATCATGTTTTCATAATCCATTGTTCAACCCTGCTTGTTGAAATGTTCAGTCTACTTAAAGTAATTACTGATAAGAACAGACAATTTTTTGGTCTGTTTTGTAATTTTTCCATTTGTTTTCTGTGTACTTTATAGTGTTTCATCCCTAATTACTACATTACTATCTTCTTATATATTTAGGCGCTTTATTAATAGTCAAACATTCTCATTTCTCTCTTCAATTCCTTTTATGTACATTCTGTAAATTTTCTACATTATTACAATGGGGATTACATTTAATATCCTTAAGTTACAACATTCTAATTTGAATTTATGTTAGCCTAATTTCAGTGACACATGAATTTGTGCTAGCTTAATTTAGTTTCTTTAAAGCTTAATAGCTGATTTTTTTGTTATTTCACAAAATTGCAACTTTACACATTATGTGTCCCAAAAACATAGCTGTTTTTAATGCATTAATCTCTTAATTATATAGAAAACAAGATGTAGAATTACAAATTAAAATTATAATAAGAACTTTTACACTATTTTAATAGTCTCTTGTGTAGAAAATTAAAAAGTTGTGAAACAATTATAATGATAATAATAGTAATGATAGCATTTATTATTGACCACGTATTTCCCTTTGCTAAGAACTTGATTTCTTCTTACATAATTATCTAATATCCTTTAATTTCAACCTTCAGGGTTCCCTTGAGCAATATTTAAGGGCAAAATCAATGGTAATAAGTTTCCTTAGCTTTTGTTTATGTGAGAATATCTTAATTTCTCCCTCAATTTTGAAGGGCAGTTATTCCAGATATAGATTCGTTGCTGACACTTTCGTTTCTTCTTTTAACACTTTGAATACATCAGTCCACCACCTTTTAGAATCCGAATTTTCTTTTTTTTTCTTTTTTTATTGGTTGTTCAAAACATTACAAAGCTCTTGACATATCATATTTCATACATTAGATTCAAGTAGATTCTCACAATAAATTCTTAGGAATCCGAATTTTCTAATGAGAAATTTTCTGATAATATTGTGAGAATCTACTGAATATGATAAGTATCTTTTACTGTTTTCTTTGTCTTGGCTTTCCAGGATTTAGTTATAGGATGTCTCTGTGTAAGACTCTCTGAGTTTATCCTAGTTGGTATTTTCTGTTTTTTTAATATTTAGATTTGTTATCTGTCAAAAACATTTTTTAAAAATGGTCATTATTCTTTCAAGTAATCTTTCTTACTCTCTCTCTCTGGGACTGTATAATGCATATATGTGTTATTGCATTTTACTGTTCTTTCATGTCTGGCTCACAAATAGACAGGGAAGGAAAGAAAGATGGAAAGAAAGAGAGAGAGAGAGAGAGAGAGAGAGAGAGAGAGAGAGAGAGAGAAAGAAAGAAAGAGAGAGAGAGAAAGGGAGAAAGGAGAAGGGAAGAGAGAGAGAAGGAGGGAGGGAGGAAGGAAGGAAGGAAGGAAGGGATGAAGGAAGGTAGGAAGGAAGGAAGGAAGGAAGGAAGGAAGGAAGGAAGGAAGGAAGGAAGGGAGGGAGGGAGGGTTTTAGTTTTGTTTGCCACTGTGACCAAAAGACCTGACAAGAACAATTAGAGGAGGAAAAATCTATTTTGGCTCAGTTTCAGAGTTCTCATTTTATAGACTCCGGACTCCACACCTCTGGACCCCAGGTGAGGCAGAACACCATGGCAGAAGGGCATGACAGAGGAAAGCAGTTCAGAATGCTGCAATCAGGAAGCAGAGAGAGCTCTGCTCAACAGGAACAAATTGTAAATCCCAAAGGCACACCCTCAGTGACCCACTTCCTTCAGACACACCCTGCCTGCCTAGAGTTACCATCCAATGAATCCCTACCTGTGTATTAATCCACTAATTTACAGCTGTCATGACCCAATCATTTTACCTCTGAAAGTTCTTTGTCTCACAAATGAACTTTTGGAGGACATCTCATAACTAGACTGAGAGAAAGAGAGAAAGGAGAGAGAGGAGAGAGGAGAGAGGAGAGAGGAGAGAAAAGGGGAGGGAGGGAAAAGACTGTACTATCCCTTTAAATCTCCTGAGTTGCTTTCCCTGATGAAGGACTTGGGACACTGTGAAGTTCCAGGTAGGGTAGAGTGCAACAGTGGCTGCCTGCCTGTAATTCTCTGATAAGAAGCAGCAATCAGTAATCGGAATGCATCCCCATGTGTCTGGAGGAAGGGTAATGAATGCCCATTCTGAGCCCCATAAACCATTCAAGCCTACTCCTGCAATTCCTACACCACCTACCATGGAGCTGAAGATGGGATATGGGTAGCAGTTATTGAGCTAAGAGCTGAAACTCACTGTGGTTTACCCTCCAGGCCTTCCCCTGGAATTTGCAAGGCTTCTGTGAATACACACACACACACACACACACACACACACACACACACGTGTGTGTGTGTACACAGATACACACATATGTGGGTGTTCAAACTTTATTATAATATAATAGCTAAATGATGTAACCGAATGAAAAAATCTAGGAAGTAAAATTGAGATTTGAGCCCAGAGTTTTCAATTTAGTTCTTCCATGCTAGAATTGAAAATCTTAAAATTTCATCATCATGCCATGTTCTTCTTGATTGTGTTCACACAACAGTCCAGTAAATGCACCGTCCTTCTTTGAAACCAAGTATCTTCAGTTCCCCCTGAAAAACCTACCACCTTCTTTCAGAGTGCTCCCTTCACATATCTCTGTTTTTAACAAGGGCACATCATATTGAATTTGTTTTCATCTCTTTCTCCTTACACTGTCACTTCCTTCTAAAGCAGCAAATATGCCTTACTAATTGAGTTTCTTTCAGTCTGCACAAAATCCTTGAAACTCAATTAAATCCCACTAAAAGGTGAGAGGAAGGGGCAGGATGTCTGAACTAGGACAGGAAACATTTCCTTCCAGGGAGGTATGTTCCAAAGACTGGGATTACTAAAAAAAAAAAAAAAAAAAAAAAAAAAAAAAAAAAAAAAAAAAAAGTACATTGTTTAAAGATAGTGATGCCAGTCTGGCTGGAATACACAATTTAGAAAAACAACATATGGACTTATGTAATATTTAATTCAACTAGCAGAACTGAGTAATACAGAAAGCTCTAGTGATTGTCAGAAAACTTGTAATTTAGGATTTCAATCAGTTCAAACCACTACATACTTTTGAAAGTATCGCCAGAAGGAAGAACAGTGTACATCACGTGTAGATTCAGGCATCTGTCCCCGTGCGTAGAATCGTAAGTTAATTTCAACAAATTCTAAGTCAGTACATTCTAGTAGTTACCACGGAATGGACTCCTGTATCATTTTTCTCCTTGCTATTTTTGGAACTATTCAAATAAAGTCCCCTTGTCTGGATATTCTTATGAAGAACTGGAAACTGAACCAGTTATATTTAATCTTTAATCACTTATCAGGAATTTTCATTTTCTGTAATAGAAAACACTCATTCGTATCTTGGAATATCAGTATTCCAGGTCATTGGATCGTGGATTCCCTATTCAATGTTATGCCTTCTGTGGACAATAGATAGCAAAAGCTCTTCAGTATATGCTTGAGGTTTTTACATAAACATGTTTGAAATAGCTGATCAATAAGCCTACTGTAACAGAGGAAGAAAATCTCACGTCAGTAGACTTGTTGAGTATATTACTTTCTGAGAGTTTATTAAATGTATTTTATTTCTGCTCTTTACTAAACAGGTATTGAGTTATTCACTCAAATGTTTGTGGTATGAGCCTCTAGTTTTTCATCAGAAACCTAATTTGCAAGAGAGGAATGGACCTGGAGGTTTTACTTTATAACACATTCTTTTTTAAAAAATATTTATTCTTAAGTTTTAGGTGGACACAATATCTTTATTTTACATTTACGTAGAAATAAATAAATGAGGATCGAACCCAGTGTCTCATGCATGCTAGGCAAGCACTCTACCACTGAGCCACAACCCCAGCTCCTAACACATTCTTTAAAATGTGTGTTTTACAGAAAAGAGCAACATGTCACAGTCAACAGGCCAATCTAGCTTACCACCTGTTTTTCTAAAAAAAGTGTTACTGAAACATAGCTGCACTCATTCACTTGGATAATATCTATGACTAATTTTACCCTTAAACAGCAGAGCCAAGTGGTCATAGCACAGACTGGATGGCCAGTCAAACCCAACATATTTACTCTCTGTCTCTTTACGGTCCCCATGTTTAGAGTTGTGTTTCATAAACATAGGTCAGAGTTCCTTATAGACCACGTAATTGACATGGGAAATGTAACATGTTACAAACAACGGAGAGGAAGTTGACATAAAATAACTGGATTATGAGTGTTTATAAGCTTTCCATTGTCAATCTCATATGTCAGATTCTAACCTAGGAATACAGTAGTCATGGTAAAAATAAAACAAATCATAAAGCAAAGGCTGTGCTAGTCACTGTAGCACTGTTAGCATTAGCCCAAGACTGGAAGCAATCAATTCCATCAAGAGGGGACTTTTCGGGTAAATGAACATCTGCATGCTGAATAAGTTTTTAAAGAAATTATTCTAAAAATTTCTCCTACAAAGCTTCTTACAGTTTGCCAGACTTGGGGTAAAATATGAAAATTTATCTAATGGAATAAAAAAAGGCTTCAAATGGCTTCACTTTCTTATATGCAATGGTCATAGTCATCAGTTTAATCCCAAATTATAAAATTACTGTGTAATGAATTACATTTCTCTATAAATTCCTTAGTCTCCAATTTGTCACTACTCATGAGTTGCAGGTTCTCTTTGCCCAGTAGAACTCCAAGATCTTTTTTTTTATAGTTATGAGTTAATCAGAACAAGAATTAAATATAGATAACTTAAAAGCTTTCTTTGCTCTTAAATTGGAAGAAATGGAAGTAACTAGCCCAACCCTTCAGTGACCAAATCCTGATTATCCAGAGTTACATTCTAACACTTTGCCTGGGAAACACCAGGATGTACACCTTTTAGAATTACCCACAAGGTCTGTAAGTTACTATACCAAAACAAAGAGAATAAAAATTGTTTCTTTCCTTTACTTAAAAAAAAATCCTGTCACTAAAAGTGGGATTTTCTTTTTTTACAAATAGAAGATCTTTGAGGATATTTTCTTCCTTCAGCGTTTGTACAGAATATAATAACATAACCTTTTTTCCAGGCACTAAAGAATTAAGGTCATTTCTTCTTGTTAATATTTCCAAGAAGCAAACCAAGAAATCCTGCAGTATCATGCAATGATGAAATAAGAGCATCCCCACAGTCTAGGAACTGCCAGCAAAAGCTGAAATAGTATCAAAACCAGGAAGGAACCAAGAAGCACTGAACAGGTGAAGCAGGAGTTACTAAAACAAGTTCTGAAGCAGGAGTTACTAAAACAAGTTCTGATAGTGTGAACAATCTGCTGAAGGATGTCAAATTGGACATATTGTCATTGAAGGCTGGGTGCCACTATCTATCAACCTAATATATATCTGGTAACTTTTAGCTCTTCTTGAGATAACTGTGGTTTTATATTATGCCCTTGAAAACCAAGTCCAGGATTGGGAACATCTAATTGGTTTAGATTAAGTCACATAATGCCTTAGGGTTTAACAGTAGGAAATGAATTCCAATCTTTTTCCTACGTTTGAACTGTCCCCTCCTCCAAAAAAATTGTGGGTGTTATGTTCCAACGCTGATAGACAAAATGGATCAATAGGCAATATGCAACAAGATGTGTCCAGCGGCCAGGGAAATGCCCCAATACAGAGGTGAAGCCTGGTTTTATTGGCAGTTTACATATCCATATCATCACTTGACAATCTGTCTTTCAAAAGTAACTAAATAACAAAATAACTAGTGGTTATGAAGAAAAGCTATATAGTCAGATCAGCTATGAACTCATGTCCTATTGTCTCTATTCCAACATGTGATACTGTAAAATTTAGACTAAACAATATTTACCTCAGTGCAGTAGAATCATTAAGGACACATGGCCATACTTGGTGCACAGTAAGTGTTTAGAAAATGCAGGTAGGTATTAATATTTTTACTACTAGTGATAGTATTGGAAAAGTAAATGAAAACATGTCCTTACAATTATTGCTGAGAACCATATAAGAAAATATTTTAGAAAAAGGAAATTACACTCTGAAGGTCAGTTTTTATTTTATCAATTTATCTTTGCAAGTCACTCATCCATTGCCTCAGATTTCCAATGGATCCCTACCTATACTCTGAGCTATACAATCCTAGAAGAAGCTAGCAATGCCTTCAGAATGGACCAAAAGCCTCTCTTGATAGTCCTGTGGATACTGACTAGGTAATTTCAATAATCTGAAAACCTGTAATATATTCCCAAAATTTACATTTCATCTGATGCAGAACACCTAAGAAAAGTCTAGATTGTGTATATTTATATGACTATGTATTCTGTTACATGCAAACACTTTCTCTGTTCTTCCTCCAACAAGATAGATTAACACTTCAATTTTGTTTAAGTATTTGTAGTTTTCCAACAGCATTCCTTCTTCCTTATTCTCAACAAAGCTGATAACTCACTATCTATGTAATATAATTAAATATTTTAGATATGTAACATTTATTAAATTATCATGTTCCTAATCCTTTCTCAAAAAAGTTCTCAAAAGATGTTGACCAATTAATGAGTTAATTATATAAAGTAAGCTTTGGACTTAAATTTGCAATCTTTTGTTTGATAGTAAAATGAGATTATTGTTGCTCACATTTATAAAAATAAAAACATGATAATTCTATTGAAAATTAGAGTGACATTGAAATTGGTTCCTTTCTTACTCTAATACTGAAAATACTATTGAAAACAAAAATCACCATTAATCATCTCATTGAATTTAATTGAAATAATGGAAATGAAAGTGCTTCATGAATTGTTATTCTCCATACAATAAGGTATTATTACTAACCATCTGTTCTACCATATGATACTACAGTTTTGATTAATACAAATAAAATTTTCTTATAAAAAATATTAAATAGTAGAATATTGTTGAAAGAACATGCAAAATGGCTTGTGTTTGGACAATATAATTTTATTCCTCATGTACATATATATATGCAACTAAATATGTGTATCACACTAATATATTAAATAAATATATACATATGTGTGTGTTTTATCAAAGTCAAAACTAATTTATGGCATTCTCAAGCATAATAAGTATATACAATTCTGTAATAGATAAAAATAAGGAATTAAAAATTTTATTATTCAAATGTAAAATTTCTAGACTCAAAGTTTCAGTCACAAGAAGTATACACGTATTGATCAACCATTATTTCACAAAAAAAAAAGAAATAAATGTCCAAAGGCTATTTTTTTACTACTATTTGTATACATACTTTTTGAAGTCTCACAAAAAAAAAACACAAACATTTCTCTTTCATTTTTTAAAGCTCATCATAAACAACTAACTCTCTCATAATTAACCTACATCTTCATCCAAAGCATTACTAACAGAATACAAATGAAATTTACCTTCAATTTCCATAATAATCATTGTGATTTACATAAAATTTACATAATAACAATCATAATTAAATAGCATTATACTAATGGTTATAAAAAACAACCATCCTAAGTAGCATACACTGACGGAATTTTGACAGAGACAGGAGCTTTAAGCAATATTCATATTTATTTTATTGTCCCACTTTACTAGAAATATATTCATGGCAATAATCTGCTGTAATATTTGTGTTTAACTTCAACAGAGCTGTAAGGGCATATTACCTTTTTGTTTTGAGAATACCACAAGGTATTCTGATCATCTGAAAACAACAACGAATATGTTTACAAATTTTCTCTTTGTGGACAACACCTAGAAATATGTAGAGGAAGTATTTATCAATTTTTTGATTACTGTACCATTTTTATTTTCATATTTTTCTTTTCCTTTTGCTTCTTCCAGTTCACTTATTATTTTGCATTAGTTTCACATCTGGTCTTTTAATTTAACCATTTATTCCAAAGAATCTTTTTCCACTCTAACATTTTTATTCTATTTTCACTCCAGGATGATTAAATCTCATTGATCTGCTAATGTAAGAGTAATGAATGACTTTAGCTTCACAGTGAAAGAAATATACACAGAGAATATATTAATTAGGACTAGTGTCAAAGTAAAGTTTCAGTGGACAGAATTAAGTAGGCAAGGAAGATTCTATTGAAGACAATTGCAATGAAGAAAGAGGCTGAACTCCACTGGAACAAAAAGTAGGAGGGATTTTTAGGCAATGGGCTGACAGTGGAAAAGTACTGGAAGACATTAGGGGGAAACTGGTCTTGAAATCAGGCCGCCTGTTTGTTGCCTATCTAGGTTTTGCAGCCAACCTCTGCAAAAATTGGGAGATAGGGTGCTATTTTCTTTCTTTGATATTTAAAAATTTTATTGTGGTAAAATTTTAAACTCTTTTTCTATGAGAGCTATCATGTTAACATAGTTAAGTGCACATTATGGTATTTTTAACTATAGACAAAATGTTGTACAGTAAATCGCTAGAATTTACTCATTTTTTCACAAAGGAAAATTTAAATCTTTTTCTCTCTGTCTTGAAATGTTCACCTTTGAAACTATGCTACCATGCGTGAAGAAATGCACATGAAGGGTCATGTGTATATGTTGTCATTGACACGCCCAGCTAAAAGTCCCAATAACCAGTATAATCTATCATTTACTTGTAGATGGACACAATACCTTTATTTTATTTATTCCTTTTATGTGGTGCTGAGGATCGAACCCAGTGCCTCACACATACAAGGCAAGCGCTCTGCTTCTGAGCCATAACCCTAGCCCTTTTGCAGCAAATCTTTACATGACCAATATTTGAGCTTTCCCAGCTGATGCTAAGTAAAACAGAGGCATACTATCACTACCCAGCTCTGCATGAACTGTAAATTCAAAGGTGAAAGAAATGGAGATGTGGATGTTAAAACATCAAGTTTTAGGAGTGATTTATTGTTCAGAAATAGATGACTGAAAAATGAAAATGTCTGTATGTTTTTTTGAAAGGGTTCAAAATAATAATGTATGTTGTTTTACCAATCTGCATGTACGGTGATAGTGTAATAACACGGATGGCAGTAATGAACTAGAAGTTCAGAATACAGGGAATTTATTGAGAAAGAGGAAATGAGATAGACCTGGAGGCCCACAGGGACCTGTGAAGATTTTGTTGTTATTTGTTTGCTTGATTTTAATATGTGATCTGCAAAAAACCTAAAATTTGATAGAGCTTGATGATGGGAATATGGGTTTTATTTGATTATTTTATATATTCTATGTTTTAGTCAACTTTTTCATCCCTGTGACCAAAAGATCCAACAAGAAATATTTTAGAGAGGAAAAATTTATTTGGGGGCTCATGGTTTCATAGTTCTCAGTCCATAGATGGTAGTCTCCATAGCTATGGAATTGAGGTAAAGCAGAAAACTGTGGCAGAAGGGTGTGGAAGAGGGAAGCAGGTCAGCACATGGCCACTAAGAAAGAGAGAGAGAGAGAGAGAGAGAGAGAGAGAGAGAGAGAGAGAGAGACACTCCCCTCCAGAAGGGCAAAATATATACCCCAAAGTATATATGCCCCCAGTGACCCACCTCCTCCAGCCATACCCTACCTGCCTATAGTCACCACCAATTAATTCCTGTCAGGGGATGGATGCACAAATTCGGCTAAGGTTCTCACAACCCAACTATTTCACCTCTGAACTTTCTTACATTGTCTCGTACATAAGCTTCTGGGGTATACCTCACATCTAAATGCTAATATTCTATTATTGGTATTATTTACTAATAAGAAAGTCTTTTAAGTCTTATTGCATCACTAAATTCTCAGTGTGTACAAACCTAAGAAGAATAATGCCTCATATTTTTTCACCTGAAATTAAAAAGAGAAAGAGGCAGGGCAGTCGAGTGAAAAAGGTTCCTGTTTCGAATTAGAAAACTTGGGTTTTGGGCTGGGGATGTGGCTCAAGCGGTAGCGCGCTCGCCTGGCATGCGTGCGGCCCGGGTTCGATCCTCAGCACCACATACCAACAAAGATGTTGTGTCCGCCGGGAACTAAAAAATAAATAAATAAATAAATTCTCTCTCTCTCTCTCTCTCTCTCTCTCTCTCTCTCTCTCTCTCTCTCTCTCTCTCCCTCCCCCCCCTTTCCTCTCTCTTTATAAAAAAAAAAAAAAAAAAAAAAAAAAAGTCCCTCCATGACCTGGTCTCTTTTCAGCCCCTTTTCTACTTGATGCTCCTCCTACCTTAACCTACCTGTGCTCGGCACACTTGCCATTCAAACTGTAGCTGTTCTTCAAGCACATATCTCTCAAGCTTCTGTATCTCTGTTCTTTCCTTGGAATAGCCCTCATCTACTTTGTATACATGATATCTTTAAAAAAAAAAAAAAAAAGAAAAGAAAATTTGGGTTTTTTTTTTGTAATCCTGAGGATGCTAATCACTCACCAACCGTGTTAAAGACAAATGCTAAGGACTAAATGAGGATCAAAGCATGCCATGTGTTTTATTATATATTAAACTAGCCACCAAATTCAGCAGAGCCTTGTATTTCCATGCCCGACTCTAGCCCTAGGGCTCCAATGTCAGTTACTCACCAAAGCACAAAACAAAAGATGCAATAATCCATCCAATGCTTCAACAATTTGTTACGTGGACATTCATGACCAATGCTGTTAGATTTCTAATTCCGCCACTAGCTAGCTTTCTGACCTTACACAAATTATTTAAAAAGTCTAAGCTTGACTTTCCACATTTAGAAAAGGAGGCCATTTAAATCTGCTTTGCAGGGTGTTATGAGGATTAGAGATAAGGTGCTTACTGTTTAGGACAGTGCCTGGCAAGTACACAGACACCCAGTAACAAACAATAGTTTTAAATACCGAAGATAATCCCTCTTAGAACAGCTCTGAAGATGTTTTGAATCCTTTGCAAATCAAAAGGAAATCTGTTCATCTTATGAATGATTATTTTAAACTGATCTTTCAAGCATATATAAATTTAAAGTAAGCGAGAATTACAATTTTATAGACTAGTGTAGAAATTATGACTAATTTTAAAATAATAGTTTCACTAAGTTCAAAAAATATTATTTGTAGCAATTTTAACACAAAGTAGATAGCACACCATGATCTCTTTGGTTTAAAATTATACATAACCCAATTAGCTGGAATAAAATTTTCTAATGCTTTTTTTTTTAGAATAAGCATAAAAATAGATCATTCATTGCTTAGGAATGTAAAAGTTGCTGGTAGAGTTAAAATAGGAAGTGGTAGCTGCTCTGGATGTATTTTTAAATGTGTGGCCTTTCTGACCAGAATAATATATGTAGTGATAATGATGAAGTCAGATGGTAATTCTCTTCAAAAACTGATACTCACTTGTTCTTATGCATCTCAGATGCATATCAAAGAAATATTTCTGCTGTTTCTTTGGTGACACAAGGAAAGCAAATTTTAATGAACAGATCATGAATTTTATAGTCAGAAAATTTTAAGTCTTATCCCAATACTAACTTCTCAATGTGTATAAAGAATAGTAATACCTACCTTGCAATGTCATTTTGAAAATTAAATGAAGTAGGGTATGTAAAACACTTGATAAGAAATAAGTGTTCGATAAATACTAGTTCATTTTTACTTTTCCTCTTAGTCAAAGAGGAAAGCTCAATTTGAGCTTCAAATAAGATGAAGTGCTACATTATGCATTGGCACAAAATCTCCAGCATGGATTAAAGTCAAGGGTGATGGAACTCTATATAAAAGTATAGTAATTTTTCTGATCTGAAAACCTCCTTATCCTTAAAACTTTTCCATATAGAGAAACTTGTAATGTTATCTCACCAAAGTAGAAAGTAATAGTCTAGGCACTTGCTGGGAATTTTGTGGCAACATAAATGGAAGAAAGAAGTATAAACCAGACAGAGAAATAGCGGGTAATAACAATGAATAATTGATAATCTCTATCACTATCACTGTTAGTAGACTACATGGGTACAGAAGTCATAACACATATTACCTATGCATTCATCCATTCTGCTGAGAAGCAGACACAGTGCAGTCTTGTTATACAGCTGGGTAACAAAATAGTTTCTAATGAAGATTTCACAGTGAAAAGATTCTTCTCCCAAAAGTGCTTAAGGTGCACTCATGAATGTACAGTGAAAAAAGAAATGGGGTTTTCATTGGTGATAGTCTTTGTGCTCATTCATATGCCAGAAGAGACAACTTTACAGTTGTAGGTTCCAAAATGAGGAATTTGAAAGTCTCTTAGATAACTTAATTTCAAGGTAAAATTGCTATTCTACCTCACTTCAAATGAATGGATACTAAGATCATCTCTAATAGGGGAAATTTATAAGACTATAGAAATGCCCTATAAAGAAAATGTGGGGAGATGAAATTCTCTAAAAAGGATCTAGATGTGTAACAAATAATGGATAAATAGTCTTAACCCCAAAGTAGCTAGAGTGGATAAAAATTCAGAATGAGTAATTCTACTTTGGAAAAATAAACTGGGAGTATTATAGAGCAAAGAAAAGAAAAGATTTAAGTTCAAACAACAATAACAAAGATATAATCAGGCAGAATGGAAAGGGGCAGGCAGAAAGTGTGAACTATCAGGACCTCGTATACTGATCAGCAGAATTAAATCAATATGACACATCCCTAATTCAGCTTGTCATTGTACACTTAGCTTAGCTCTCTGTGTCCTTCTGTTGCTTGTGATAAGAGCAATTATCCTATTTCCCATTGTTCTTTGAATTATAAACAGAGCTAGGACTGGAATGAACATTACTGAAGAGACTGCCAAATTGTACTGATAGCAACTAGCATGTTATATAGCTGTCACATTTAGATTCCCTTTACACAAATAATCTAAACAAACCAATTAGCAGCTACATGATATGCCCACACTATGGAATTCTGTTTTGATGTTATGAATATATGAAATAACATATAAAATACAGAATCATTCAGCAAATCTCTAATGTCTCCCTTCTAAGTGCTTTATAATTCCCCACTTATTCCTTCAAAACATTCATGTCAGAGGGCCAGTATCTTAAATTTCCTTTGATAATACTCAAAATTAGCCTTTTAAAATCAGTTAGCAAATAAGAATTAACCAAGGGCAAAATGTGGGGAAATAATGGTCCAATTTGTCACTTTATTTCTAGTTTGGCTATGAAATAAACTGGCCAAAAAAATCTTCAATGTAATAGGTATCATTTTGTTCAGATAGTGCTACTCTTTGGTGTATCAGAATTGCTTCTTAAGGAAAACAGATATGATCCACAAACATTATTAGTGACATACAAGAGAAAGCTTCCAATGGATTCTGTAATCCAAATTTGCAAGAGTTTGAATGGATATTGTCTTGAAGTCTTCTATTATTTCATGTGATAGAGTGACATTTCTTAGTCAATTTATGCTGCTCTACCAGAATACTACCAACTGGGAAGTTTTAAAAGAATACACTTATTTTCTCATGGTTCTGGAAGTTCAAGGTCAAGGTACCAGCAGGTTCAGTTGTCTGGTGAGGGCTGCTCTCCTTCAAGAGAGCAGCATCCTGTAGCAAGTTTAAGGCTGTGTCCTTACATGCTGGAACATGAAAGAGCAAGAAATTTGAACACCATAATTCCTCTTTTATAAAACCCTAATCTCCCTCATGAGGAAAGAGCCCTAATGTCCTAATTATCACTTAATACCTCACCTCTTATAATATCCTATTGACCATTACATTTCAGCTCCTGAATTTTGAAGGAGACATTCAACTCATAGAAAATACATAACTAATATGTAACCTCCTCAAATACAAGAGTGGGATGGTCCATTCTTTTCTTTTTCCCTCATGATGGTTAGCATTCATCTGCCAGCATATTAGGTGACTAAGAATAGTCATTTCTTGATAGAAGTAATCCTATGAATGTAAGTATTACCTCTGGAGAAGCTAAACAAAGTCAATTGTTGGCATTACCCAATATCTTTTTTCTTTTTTACCTTCTATTATTTCCTTTCTGCCGCAGTCTGGCTGGGCATAAAATCACGAGCCACTCAAGCAGGAACAAACTTTATTTTTGAAACTGCCACCAATGCCCTGTAAGGTCCCGGGCAGATTGCCGACCCACCCAAGCAGCGTTCTCCCAGACCCCAACAGGAAGTCCCTCCTCCGGAATTCCCTCCTACTGCACTTCCCCAACCAATGGGAACTCTCCAGGAGTCCTGCAGCAGGCCAAGGTGGACAGCAGGAGTCCAATATCCATATGAATGCAGATCTTAACATAATCATATCATCTCAATGGCTTGCTGGCGACACCTTTCAACCAAAAATGCCATGCATCATATTACTTGGCTGTGGCTCTTCGCACCTTTCTACCAATGTCTTCACACTTAACATTTTTTGCTTCCTGTCCTTTTGTTCTTTTTTAACTGTGCCTTTTGATGATAAAAACAATGACACTGATGACCATTTTTGTTGTCTCACTGAGGTCACTCATAGCAAATGGGGTTATGACCATTGTCCTATTTCCTAGGAAACAAGGAAGTGATATGGAATTGAGTTAGCTTCAATTGAAAAGATACACATTCGCCCCTGGCCAGAGCACAATTGAAACAAAAGCTACTGCTAAAAATAGTTCTTTTCCACTTTTAGTGCATTTACCATTTTTAATAAACCAGAGAATACTTTCTCATCATTATCAATGTCCTTAGTTCATCTTGTGACTATCATTTATTGATTTAATTTTAACATGTAACTGAAGAAATTCATTTTGACCCTAGAAACACAATTCTTAAAAACAGTAAATGTACTTATTTGCTCTTTTGTTAGAAACACTTATTACTGGAAAAACAAAAATGCCTTTTCCTCTTACCCAAAGAACCTACATGGAGCTTTATTAAATTCGTCTATTTTAGTCTCTTTACTTACCTACTAATATCTGTCCAAAGGGGAAACAAAAGTACAAAATTTCAGAAAATAACTTTTTTTTTTTTAGTTCAATGTTTCTTGGCAAACGGAAAATGTATAAGTATTTATCAATATAAATCAAAAATGAGGATTTAATAAAAGTCATCCAGAATGAACTTCGTAGCACTCTTCTTTAGCATCCTTTGGCTTTTTCACACTGATTAAATAAGAAACATTGAAGGTAATGGAATCTTTGACATGTTTGAAATACTCAAGTTTTAAGGAAACTATGTTAGATAAAATGAGACACCTTGCTGATCCTGGCCCACTTTTAGAGACATGTTCAAACCCTAAGCTTTTGTTATTTCTAAAATAGATTGTTAAGTGATTTTCCTTTATAGTTTTCCTTTCTGCCTGAATGGACCTACTTCTAAACACCCACATTGGTTTGTGAAGACATTTAAGGAAAAACAGAAAGAATAGTCATAATTTTTTTCCCTCATTTTTTCTTGTAAAATAGATCCTTATGTGGTTTAGTTTTATGGGTGGGTATTTTTTTAATCCTGTGTTTGTATTTGTCAATGTTCCAATTGCTCAAATAAATACAGCACCAAAACAACAGTTAAATAAAGTACATTTTTATGACAAATACAGATCAACATTTCCTCAGATATCAGTATAGATTTCTGAACACCATGCATTTGCTTCGATTTCACCATAAGAAACAAGCACCTACTCATCTTGGGGTTATGGTCATCATTATGTTGAACCAAATATACCTCCTGTTCCATTTCTTTGCATCAACAATAGGTTTTTTAGTCTAACTGTGATAATATTGCTTTTGTGAACATACTCTTCACTTTATGAAAGCAATGATAGGCAATTGTTGTTGGTATGACTTTGAAGAAAGTAAACATAAAAATGTATGCAACTCTTAAAGAAAGAGGGCAAAAACTTGTAATGATTACTAGGGTGATCATATATATGTTACATGTAATACAAATGTCATGAAAATCTATGGACAGTAATTTTTCCTTTTCTTCTTTGACAATATAATTGCACTCAGTTAATGACTATCATCATCCCCTCCGAAACAAAGGAAGCCAGAAACTTAAACATTCTCAAGTACAGTATTCTTAAAACACATTGTTACAATAGGCAACATAAATAAATTCATTGTTACAGCTTTCCATATTCATGAACAAAAATAATCATATCATACCAAGAAATTTCCATGTCTAATAATACATTAAAATGTTTTTATTTTAGTAAATAATAGGTTTAAAAAGCTAGCTTCACCTCTATTTCTCAAGTCAGTATGGAAATCATTCCTCTAATTGATTTCCACATATGTGGTTTATAATAAAATAGCTTTTTTGGCTAAGTGAAGTATTAGCCATTCAACATATTTAAATACAAATATCTAGGTCATCAGTAATCAAACGTCTTCTGGCTTTTAATTAAAAATATTGCATTTAATTTTCTGTTAAGATTTTAAATTCTCTATGAACCAGAATCTTGATGTTTTCCTGGATCTTGATATATTTTTGTATATAGGAAATTGTGAACAAGAGACTCCACTCCTTGAAAAACTGAGAAAGGATATTAGTGGGTATGAATTCAGTTCATAGAATTGCTGGGAGGGCTGAAGAAATACTGTGTTGCTACATTTCCAAAAATGACTTTCCATACCACAGTGGCACAGTGCTCCAAGGTCATTTTCATGATATATAACAAAATTTTCATGGCCCATACATACCCCTCGTTTTCCTATTACTCAAATACAAACTAAAATATTATATGAGTATAACTATTTTTCCAAACCTAAATCAATTTGTAACTCTAGCTGCAAAAAGACTGAGAAGAGTAAATTTTATGTCTCCATCATCTCCATTCCAGAAATAGAAAATGTTTTTTAGAACTAATCCACTTTCTTTATTGTTTTTATATTATGTGTAGGGGCTAAAGAGACCACAATTTAATCCCACTAAACATAATTTTGTTTTATAATAGAGAACCATAATTTACTATAAAATAATTGCATTTTTACATTATTTCTAACAAAAGGAATGGATGAGCCATCAGACATCATTTACTGCTGCTCACTGGGGAAAAAGAAAAACAATGGAGAGTTCAAAAAAATATTTTTAAAGTTGTGAAAACCATGTCCCAATCTAAAATTGTGATCTTATTTTATACACAAGTCTCTATAATTTCTTTTATATTTCAAGCTCAAGCATATTATGAGTTTCAAACAAGGACATAAATAAAGTAATTTTAGTCATGTGTAAAAGAAGGTGGGTTTGTTTAAGCATCCAATAAAATTTTATTGGAAAATAAAGCCATCAAAACACAAAAATTAAATTCTAAAATCCCATTATAATGTTAAATAATGGACTGATTTTGAAGGATAGAAATGTCTTATTTTTCTTATCTCTCCTGCAACAGGGAAAAACTAGGAGAGTTTAAAGTTTTCAATAAGCCTCATATGGCACTTATAGAAATATTATAGGCATTATATATCTGAGTGTTAACAAGATATTCATCCAGAGAATTGTGAGAGAGTACATGGTGCAAACAATTGAGTTTGTGGTTCATAATATCCTCAAAGTCACATTTCTGTTTTGATGTCAACCTAAGGGAAAATTAGTGCATGATAAAAATACTAACCTTGAACTGGGTATATTTAATATTTTAATTACAAACTGAGTTAATATTTAAAATATACATTTGTATCTCACTCAGTTTTCAGAATTATACAAAGAAATATGGGAAGTCAGTGTCTTTATTTTACAGACACAGAAAATAGATTACATGCCAAAGGTAAAACAGATGACAAAGAACAGGGTCAAGATTGAAATCATGATCTGATCAATCTTATACTATGTATGTTACTGCTAGAAGGTCAAATGCACCAATGTCTCAATTTATATGAAATACTACTAAATATATGTTTGCAGACAAATACATTAAAACCAAGATAAAAATAATACAGAAATATAAAATTCCCTTATTTAGTATCTAAACTTCAAG
Organism: Spermophilus citellus; assembly: GCF_964194105.1. Taxonomy (NCBI): domain Eukaryota; kingdom Metazoa; phylum Chordata; class Mammalia; order Rodentia; family Sciuridae; genus Spermophilus; species Spermophilus citellus. The sequence continues at coordinate 92,284,935 of NC_138197.1, read as the reverse complement.
CACTGATTTCCAATGTTGTTTTAGTTATTTTTCTAATAATCCTTAAGATTTGTATAATTTAGCACTCATAAAAATAGTTACTTGAGAAATATTTGTGGAATGCAATATAAGTGAAGTAAAATGAGATCTGATTGCATTGGAGTCCTTATATTTCTACATATATTTGTATGTATTTCTCCAAGACTAAATTCACCATTGCAGTTACAGAAAACAACTGTATCATTCCTTACCTAAAGTCTAAGCCTTTCCAAGCATCTAACATTGATGATTATGTCAATGTTACTATTGATTTACAATATCCTATGCATCCTCCACTCACTTAACCTTCATTAAACCTTTTCTTCCAAAACCTTCTCAATATGTCCTCTGATGAAAAACTAAAACACCCACACATGCACATTCATGCATGCATGCGCACGTGCGCGCGCGCACACACCATTTTTAAAAGGCAAAATGCTCAAAAATGAACCAAAAGATTCATTTTCTTGGATCAATGAAATTCTGATCCTTTCCTGAGGATATAATTTAACTTCTAGGCAACTCTAGAAAAAAAAAATCATTCCCCTTACCCCATGGTGAAAGCTTTCTTTATGACTGAATTGTTGGAGTTGTAATTTTCTCCTCTCTAATTCTCCCTGTAAAAGTATCTATCTTCTGGTTGACCCATCTCCTCAGATTTTAATTTCAATTATGATTTCATTTTAAGAAATTACATTTTTTTTCAAATTATTTTCTGTTTACCTTTTTCTATATATTTTCTATGTTAAAACACATTAAATATTATTATTTTATATTGTGGGTTACATTATTCCAAAAATTAAACTCTTCACTGACTGAAGTCCACTGGTGCTATTTCTGCTTACTCTTACTCATGGTGATTTGTGTCCTTAAGTGTTTTATACTTTTTGATCCCTGTCCTCTTGTGATTTTGAAATTTTAACTGCACAGTTTCTTTAAGACCATTTGAAACTGCATTCTTACAAAGAGTATTGTATTAAATTCTTCCAAGTCTAGGTGCATTTCAAACTGAGACTAGCTTTAAATTAAATTCTGTGCTTGGGGTATTTTTATTTATGTATGGTCTATAAAATGAGCCACCAATTCTCTTAGGGGCAGATTTGTAGTAACTAATTTGCAGATTATTTTGTTTGTCTCCACTCAGTGAGGGTGTGGGTAGGGAGAATGAGTAAATTTACTTTTTTTTTAACCTATACATAGATGGGGCTGGGGTTGTGGCTCAGTGGTAAAGAACTTGTCTAGCATGCGCAAGGCACTGAGTTCAATTCTCAGCACCACATACAAATAAGGAAATAAAATAAAGGTCCATGAACGACTAATACAAATATTGGAAAAAAGACTATATATAGATGAAGTAGCTTATTGGGGTCTTCTATTCATGGAAAGCTTTCTGAGACTTTATTTCATACCTACCTGATCATAATTCCACAGTTTCTAGAGCTTCAAAACTCTAGATTAAAACAATACATTTGGGCAAAAGACTCATGATCAGAAGAGATAGTCAACATTCAGGTACCTTCCAAAGTACCAATTTCTCACCTTGTTTTTAATCTCTGGAGTTTCCTTATTTTCTCCATAGTGCAGTAATATTTTTAAAGACTTTATTGAAGCAGTTTTAGATTCACATCAAAACTGAACAGATAGTACAGAGATTGCCCATACACCTGTTTATGTTGTTCCAAACATATGCAACCTCTTCCACACCAATGTCTCCCACCAGAATGGTAACATGTGATACAGTTGATAACCCTATATTGACAAGTCCTAATAAACCAATGTCCACATTAGGGCTCAATTTCTGGCATTATACTTTCTATTAATTTTTAAAAAATATGTAATGAAATATATTCATTATTATAGTATCATAAGGAGTATTTTCACTGCCTGAAACATTTTCAGTTCTCTCCCTCTTTATCCCTCCCTCCCCACTTCCATAATTTTGCCTCTCTTAGAATATCATATACTAAGAATCACAAATAACCATATGTTACTTTTTCAGAGTGGCTTCAAAAGAAGCCAGTAACATGAATTGTTTTAATCAGCTTTTTCACTGCTATGACCAAAAGACCTGACAACAATAATTGGAAGAGAAGATGAAAAGTTTATTTATTTGGGGGCTCATGGTTTCAGAGGTCTCAGTCTATAGTTGGCCAACTCTTTTTCCTTGGGGCCTGAGATGAATCAGAAAATCATGACAGAAGGGTATGTCAGAGGAAAGCAGCTGAGGACATGATTCCCAGAAGCAAAGAGAGAGACCTGCTCAGAAAGGACAAAGTATAAACCCTAATATCTCCAGTGACCCACATCCGTCCTCCAGCCACACCTTCCTGCCTATAGTTATAACCAAGTTAAACCCTATCAGGGGATTAATGCACTGATTAGTTAAACCTCTTATAACCCAATCATTTTATTTCTACACGTTCTTGCATTGTTTCACACATGGGCTTTTGGGGGACACCTCACATCCAAACCATAACAATGCATTGCAGGTTTTTCCATGTGTTTTCATGGGAGAAAGTGCTGATTATTATTCCATTGTCTGGTTGTATCACAGCTTATTTATCCACCCACCTACTGAAGACTATCCTGATTGCTTCCCAGTAAGAGTAACTATGAATAAACTTGCTATTAGCATCATGTTTGTAACAGTGTTTTTAAAGTGATTTTTCAAAGGAAAGGTTATTATTTATGTTATCAACCCTCCCTGCTATCACCAGAATTGTGAAGCTTGTGAAAGTATTCATATTCTTTTTTGAGTATATTTGTTCTGAATAAGATTTTGAGAACAGATTAGAGCCAGTGAAGTTCTCTCATATTACAAACAATTATATTTATTTTGTAAAACTTGAAAAACAATTTATGATTAAAAATATTTGAAGTTCACATACAAAATACATAATACTCTTGAGATTCTGTTTTTTGTGAGATAAATAGCTATAAATGATATAGAATTCAATGTCAAATTAATATTAGGATGAATAATCAAACAGAGATTAGAAAAGTAGAGGTAGAAAGCCTCCTTTTCACTAGAACTTTTCAAAAAAAGGACAAATTATTATTTTTCCATGAGAAGCAAAATAGTTATATATATATAATTTATATATAGAGAGAGGTTTATATATATATATATATATATATAGAGAGAGAGAGAGAGAGAGAGAGAGAAAGTTAACTAGTTGAATTCTAAATTCTCTTGCACTCTAATATGCAAAAAATTAAGAATCACTGATTTTTAATCATGTGATAAAAATTTTAACCCTAAAATTTTGACCACTTCTCTTCAAGTTCCAAATGTCTGAAACATTTTAGTATTTTCCTATTTATCTGTTATCATTACAACTTATGAATTCAGGCACTTCTTTAATTCAGTTATTTAAAAAAATATTATTTATTTTCTAAATACTTCTTGATGCCATTCAATCTTGTATTTACACTAAAAAGTCAAAATGTAAATGGAATATTTTATAATTTTCATTAGAATTTTAAACTTCTCATATTTCAACAATTATCAATGTAAAGATTTTCTCAAGGTTTTTAACTTTTAACTTGTATATTAGAATAAAACATGATTGCGAATTTAAAATGAAAGTACTTCAACTTCATCAAGTTAATATTGAGTGTTTAGTGTTTGATTATGTGATGAGATAATCATCCAGGTTTAATAACAGAGTGTTTTCATGAACTAAACCCTAGATTATATAAAAGTATAAGCACAAATAAAATGAAGAATAGGAAAGCACACATTTACACATGCAGCTCTTAATAACCTTATATAATTCACATAGTAATTACGTATGAAATTGTAATTTTATGTAGAAGTAAGAAACTAGTTGGTCCTCATAGACTTTTTATTAATTTTTTTTCATTTGTTTTAATTTTTAATATGTTCTGGGAAATCTAATTTCATGCTTCTTGCAACAATGTGTTCCTAGAAACCAAGTCATAGAAGAGTAGTATCATATTTGGGTATTGTATTCTTGACCCAAAACACCACTGACTAAATCTTAGTCTGAACTAAAATATGTCATATAGAGATGATGAGCCTGGTATCTTTAAGAAAGTCTATAAGATATTGAATCATACATTATTTTTTCCCACATAAATTTCTCATTATTATAGAGAAACTTTCAAAAAAATGATGATGCTGCCCTTAAAATTACACTCTAAGTAGTCTATTTACTGCTTCTGTTTCTTGTTTTGTTTTTCTTCAACCTATATACTCAGAAAAATGAGAAATTATTTCGCATCTGGTTCAAATGCATGATATGTCAAGATCATTGTACTGTCATGTGTAACTAAGTAAAACAAATTAAAAAAAATTAAAAAAGGAAAACACTTAAAATGCTAACTTTTACTTATCTTCACCAATAATGAAGTAATTTTGCTCAAAATTTATCCTATCTTCTGGGATCTCTCAACACTTTACAATCCAAGCGCTTAAATGCTTATTTTTTTTTTCAGAATTTTTCAATCTTCTCGCTCCAAGGTTGTTCCAGATAGCATTGAGTAAGCAGGAAAAAAAAAAAAAGAAGAAGAAGAAGTTTAAACAACCCTTAAAAATAAAACAATGACCTTTTGAAAATCAATTGGTGACTTTATCATGTTGAGTACAAAAAGTGTGACGATTATCCATCAATGATAACTAACATTTATCAAATATTTGCTGTATACCCGGATCAACCCTCGCACTAACTTATAATACAGGAGAGTTCTAAAATGACTAAATACAGATACCAGGACTTATCTCCTCCTCCATATATAGAACCAAAACAACAAATGAATAGCTGCATTCAAGGTAAGTAGTTGAGGGACAGCACTGGAATCCAGCAAAGGAAACAAAGAAATACTGTAAGATACAGAGACCTGGGAAGGCAGCACAGAGAGGGGAATAAAGCCCAACAGCAGAAATAACCTGGCTCCAGAGCAGGGGGGCTCCCCCTTGTGGGAACCCATCACTAAAGACACAGCACATCAGCATTTCTAGCTACAGAAGAGTTTTACAGTCATCATAAACTTGGAATCAGTTAAGAAGACTACTGAGAGTATGTACAGTTGTTTTGCTTCAGAGAAGGAGCTCGTGTTGCCTCCTTCTCCTCTCCTCAGAGCCCAGGCCATTGCAGTGCAGCACCATCTTGAGAAAGGAGGAGTCATTGTCAGCATTCATACTTCTAAAGAACCAGAGCCTCTGCACATGCCCATTGCTGAGGAACCACAGACATTCCACCACACCAGCAGAAAGGAATTCAGCCTCATGACCCTAACTAGACCCCCAGAGCAAAACTGTAATCACAGAACACAAACCCATTCAGCACCCCTTGCCATAGGAGAAGAATGGCTCAGATAGCAGGGGTACCCCCACCCCTAGGAACCAAGAGACTGGGGTACTTGTCCCTGGGACATAAGACCAATCCACACTTATTTCCCCCACCACCTATTGTCATGTTGGCCAACACACTATCACCAACACAAAGTGTGCACGCTGTACCTCTGTCCCTGCTGCCACTGCCATTAATGACAACTGAAGAAGCCAAAAGGAGAATGCATTACAGCACCCAACTAGAGCCAAAGCCAATAAAACATAACAAATACCCTAAGACAGAATTGCAAGAGAAGTCATTTACTACAAAAGCCATCCTACAAAAGTAGAAGAGGCAACTTATCTGCCAGATCCATAAACATCAATATAGGGACACAAAAGGTATGAAAAAGCAAGGTAACATGACACCTCCAAAGGAACAAAATAACTCATTACTAGAAGGCCTCAAACAAAAGGATGTTGGTAAAATTCATGATAAGAAATTCAAAAACATTTCCAAGAAGACTGAATGAGATACAAGTGAATAGAGATGGTTCAATTAAATTAAGAAAACAATATATACAAAGAATTTTAAAAATCAGCAAAGAGATATTCTTTTCTATTTTATGATAGCTATCATGAAAAAGAACCAAACACAAAACTTTAAATTAAATAATTAAATATGCTCATATTAAAATACAATCCAGACGCTTAACTACATACTTGATCAAGCAGAAGAAAGAATTTGTGATATACCGTTTGAAATATCTCAGTCAGAGAGAAAAGGAGAAAAATGAAGAAAAAGAAAGTAAGAAAAGAATATTAAAAAGCTTTACAATACATGGGGCATCATTAAGCAAAAAAAAATTCAAATTGCTTGCATTCTTAAAATTGAAGAGAAAAGCAAAGACAGAAAACTTATGCAAAGAAATAACTGGTGAAATTTCCCTGATCTTGGGGAAGTTGTGAATATCTGGGTCCAGGATGCCCAAAGGATCCTAAATAGATTCAACCTAAAAAGATCCTCACCATGGAATGTTATACTATGTATTTCAAAAATCTATGATGAAAAGAATTTTTAAAACAGTAAGAGAAAACACCAAAAAGCATTCAAAAAACATCCATTAGAGTAATAATAGATTTTTTTTTTCAGCAGAAACTTTATGGGCCATGCTTTAGAAATGAAGAGGAGGAAAAAAACCGCTCTAGACTAACATAAACAGGAAATTCATCATCCCTAGGACATTGTTACACGAAATGATAAACAAGTCCTAAATCTGGGTGCAAAAGGACAATTACTACTATCATGAAAACACTTGAAAGAATAAAACTCATGGATAATGCACATACACAAATGAAAAACAGAAAAGAAGCAAACCCTACAAGTACAGAAAACCACTGAGCCACAACGATAAAAGGTAGGAAACAAAGAAAAAAATGAAGAATATATGGAACAAACAGAATATAATTATACAAATGGCAGAAATAAATTCTTAACTATAAATAATAATTTTTGAAAATAAACAGATTATATTCCCGATTGAAAGATATCAAGTAGCTGAATGAATAAAGAAAACAGACTATGTTGCCTACAAGTTTCTTTATCAGTAGCAACACACATAAACTAAAAGTGAGGAATTAGATAATCTATTAAAATGGAAATCAAAATTGAATCTGAATAACTACACTCACATCAGACAAATAGACTTAAGTAGAAAACTGTAAAAGGACACTACATATAATAAAAAGGAATAATCGAAAAAGAGTAAATAATAGTTCTAAACATGCATGTATCCAATGTTAAAGCACCTAACTATATAAATCAAACATTATTAGATTTAAAGGCAGTGATAAACTAATACAATAAAAGTTGAAACTTTGATAGTCCATTTTCATCAATGGACAGATCATCCAGGAAGGAAATCAACAAAAGCATTAGTATTACACTATAATATAGAACAAAGGACCTAAAAGACATTTACAGAATGTTTCATCCAACATGCAGAATTCATATTATACTCATGAGCATATGAAACATTCTTTGGCATAGATCATATTAAGCCACCAAATTTCAAAAAATCAAAATAATGTATTATATTTTCTGACCTCAATAAAATAAAACTAAAAAATAGTGACAAGAGAGAATTTAGAAATCGTATAAATTGTATAAATACATGGAAACTTAACAGCATACTCTTGAATTACTATTTGGTCGATAAAGACATCAAAAGGAAAATTTTAAAAATTCTCATAAATGACAAAAATGGAAATAGTATACCAAAACCTGGAATATAGCAAAAGGAATCCTAAGAGGAAAGTTTATAGCTAAAATTGTTTATTATAAGATCTGAAACAAAACAACAATATCTTCTCTCATCTTTTTTATTCAACATAGTAGAAAGTCATAGAGATTAAGCAACAAAAAGTAATAAAGGGTATACAAATTGGAAAAGAAGAAAGCAAATTATCCTTGTAGCTGATGACATGAATTTATATGTAGAAAAACCTCAAGACTCCACCTAAAAAAAAGTTGGAACTAAGTTAGTAAAGTTGTAGCATGCAAAATTGGCATACATTTTATACACAATAATATTTTAACCACCAATAACAAATAAGCTGAAAAGAAATTAAAAAGCACTAACATTCATAATATCTACCAAAAAATAAAGTATAGAATAAATTTGGCATATGAAGTGAATTATCTCTGCAATGAAAATTATTAAATTTTGATGAAAGAAGTTATAAAGGACACAAAAAAGGAAAGACAGCCCATGCTAATTATTTAGAAGAATTATATGTCCCTACTACCCAAAGTAATCTTCAATTAATCCTCATCAGTATAACAATAACATTTTTCTCAAACTAGAAAAATAATTGAAATTTAAATAGAAACACAAAAGACCCTGAAAAGACAAAATCAATTATGAAATGAAAAATAAAAAAGCTGAAGGCATCACAATACTTGACTTCAAAACATACTATAAATCTATAGCAATCAAAACAGTGTGGTATTGTCACAAAACCAGACACAGAGACTGATGGGACAAAATAGAAAATCCAGAAATTAATTCATGTATTTGCAGCAATCTGTTTTCAGCAGAAGCACTAAGACCATATTTTGAAGTAAAAAACTAGTGTTTTCAATAAATGATACTGAGAAAAGTAGATATACATATGCCAAAGAAAAAAATAGATCCCTACCTCTCACTTTATAAAAATATCACCTTAAAATGAATCAAGAATCTAAATGTCAGACATAAAAGTATGAAACTACCAGAAGAAAACTTAGGGAAAATACGTTAAGACATCAGGATTAAAAAAAAAAAAAAAAAAAAAAGACTTTTTGGATAAGGCTATAAAAGCCAAGCAAATAAAAGAATATGTAGAATAAATGAATTACATCAAACTACGATGCCTCTGGGGAAAAAGAATACTATGATCAGCAGAACAAAAAGAACCTACAAAACAGAAGAAAATTTCTGCAAATTATTCATTTTATAGTGGGTTAATATCCAGAATATATAAAGAACTCAAGCAACTCAACAGGGAAAAAAATGCATTAATTTAATTAAAAATAGGCAAATAATTTAAATAGACATTTCTCACGAGCAGACCGACACATGAAGAAGTACGTAGAAAAATATTCAACATCACTAATCATCATGGAAATGTAAATCTGGACTACCATGATATTATCACAGCCAAGTTGGAATGTACATTAACTAAAAAGAAAAAAAATGGCAAATGCTGGTGAGTATGCAAAGAAAGAATAACCCATACACTTTTGGTTCTGTTGGTTGGGTGTACATTGGTCAGTACATCCATTGTGGGGAAAAAAGTGTAGCGGTTTCTCAGAACACTGATACTAAAATTACCATGGATTTCCAAATTCTCATTACTGGGACCACATCCAAAGAAATGGTATTATGTACATAGGACATAGGATATCATTCTATCAGAGATATAATCCATGCCTATATTTATTATAGCACTATTCACAATAGCCAAGATATGGACATCCATCAAGTTGTCTATCAACAGATGAATGGATTTTATGCAATACACACACAATAAAATATTATCCACTCATTTTAAAAGATGAAATGATGTCATTTAAGGCAACGTGAAAGGAGCTAGAAGACATTATGTTAAGTAAAATAAGCCTGGGAACAGAAGTTTGTGAAGGCTAAAAATGTTGATTACATTGAAATAGAGTCAAATATAGGCCACTTATGGCTAGAAAGGTGAGGGGCTTAGCGTCAGGGATATTGAGATGGGGGATACCAAAGCTCACTGAAAGCAAGGGAAATAGTTCTGTCGTCTCATGACACAGTAGTAAACTATAGTATACAACAGTTTATTATACATTTCTAAATAAGTAGAGGAGAAGAGTTTGAGAGTTCCCAACATATTGATATGATAATATTTGAGGAGATGGAAATGTGAGTTGCCATGATTTGATCATTACACATTATGTATATATCAAATTATAACAGTGTACCCCTTAAGCATGAACAAATATGATGCCAATTTAGAAAATAAATTAAGTAGAAAATAGAAAAAAATATAAGAATATTTGCAACATAGCTTTTTTAATGTCCATTTAACACATGAAGAAATCAAGTGCAGAAAACTTAAATAACTATCTCAAGATCACACACATAATGAATGGAAAATTGATTTTTTAATTAAATCAGCCTGTCCCTAAAATCTGTAAGCACTTTTCTTCCTATATTGACTTCCTAGGAGCCTAGAGAATGATGAGGAAGATCACTTGGATTTTAATTCCAGAAAAGTAGGAATGACGGCTAATTAGTCTTCATGAAATTCCACAAACAAATCCTAAGTGGATATCTTGTAAGGCCATATTATGCAATTGTGTGGTGTTTCAAAAAATATGAAAACATAGTAAGCACAAGATGGTTATTTTCTAGAAACTATGCAGTTTAGTCAATCTGTGCCAGTTCTATTCTTAATCCATTGGTCACTTACATATATCCATACTTATTTTTTCAGTTTCAGGCACAGTTAATAGACATGCACAAAAATATTAAATAATCTTTGTCTTCCTGTAATATAGCAAACAATTTCACTAAAATGATTTCCACAATCCATCTTTCCTATTGAAGGAATTTTCAAAGAACTGCCAATTCAATGAGCTTAGCTGAAGCTGCATTTTTAAAAAAGTGACTATTTATTTTGCAAATCAGTACAAGGTGAGGGGTTTGAATATTATTATGATCTCAACCCGTAAGGTTCCCTTCAGTCACCAAACTACAAGGCTTGAGTAAATTCTACTGAGAATGTTTTCTGATGGCCATACACATATTGTCACAGATACCACTGGGATTTCCTTGCTGAACTACAGCCACTAGATAAGCTCCCACAAGTTCCACCAGTTTCAGTCCAGAGATTTTTGAGTTTAGTGCTGTGTACTTGAACGCTTCCAAATCCATTCTGGATGTTCCAACAAGCATTTTTATTTAACAATTCAACCAAAAAGTAAACCAAAAGCTGAAATCACTTCCATATATTTGTTCAGCTCTTTACACCTAACCAAAGCAAATATAAAATTGTTCACTGGGCCATTAGCTGAATTAGGTTTAGGGGGTGGTTTGCTTTTATTTTATGTTGGTTTGCCTCTTTTTCAGCCAATGATGTCAAGCAATAATTCCACATATTTCTCAACTAAACAGTACAACAACAGTATAAAATATTTTTTTCTGAAAGAAACTTAAGCCAAACTTAAATTAGATGTTTCAAAGACTCCAAATTCATGAGAGGTAAATGTGAGGAGAGGTACTATGTTGGCTTCACATACTGCATTGCAGTAACTTGAAGATACTCTCTTGATACTAAACATCAAGTTTAATTTTAGTGACTCGTCCCTCTGGCTCTGTTATATTTGACTTCCCTTTGATATTTTACAAAAATGCTTTTCATTTGATTTTTTTACCACAATTGAGAGAAGGAAAATGAGTTCTCATACATATACAAACATATTACAGTTGCAACTCCTGAAAAAAAGAAAATAATTGTCACTGGATACTTCACTAGGTATATATTCCTCATTGTAGCTTACAAGAGCTTCAATAATAACTTTAACTTACCTTTCTACCATTATTGCATAAATTTACCCTTTAGAAATTCTGTTACGAGAAAATTGAAATAATCAACTGTGGCTAGAAGTACCAATACTTTTCTATATTTTGTCTATATGCATACCCTTTATCTATATATTACTCCCATATTTATGGGAAATTTTTTTATTAAGTCAATTATGGTCTGTGAATGACCATTTGAAAGAAAAGTGAGGAAGTTCTTTCATGGCGACTCTGAACCTGAATCAGAATCTTCATTTTTTTTTTTAAGAGAGAGTGAGAAAGGGGAGAGAGAGAGAGAGAGAGAGAGAGAGAGAGAGAGAGAGAGAGAGAGAGAGAGAATTTTTAATATTTATTTTTTAGTTCTCGGTGGACACATCTTTGTTGGTATGTGGTCTGAGGATCGAACCCGTGCCGCACGCATGCCAGGCGAGCGCGCTACCGCTTGAGCCACATCCCCAGCCCCAGAATCTTCATTTTAACAACATTTGTGCATGCACATTAAAGTTTGGGCCATTTCAAATGTTATTTTTTCCATGACATTTCACTGATATTTTCAATGTTATCATAAGGTACTCACTATCCATGAAATAGTTTTATTTAAAAATGGCCTTGGATAAGTTGTAAATATACAAATGTCTATTTATATATAAATGTATATTTACAACTTATCCAACTATAAAACTAATACAACCACTAAAAATGTAAAGAAAAAAAAGAAGAGGAAGTATAACTGATATGCTAAGACAGAAGAGAAATGAAAAAAATATAAAATGCCCAATTAAAACTATAACCAAAAGTTGAAAACAAAAATAAGTATAAAAAAGGACAGCTTATAGAAAACAGTTACAAATATCATAGATACTGATTGAACTACTCTTATCAATTATCACCATAAACATCAGTGATCTATATATACAAATTAAAACTTAACACATTTTTTTTTTATGGGAACTGACAATCATGTTTTCACACAAGATGTGTTTTCATGGATAAAAGTGATTGTTTTTAGAAGTTGATCTTCATCAGTCCATTCAATCAATCTTTCGTGATATCCATCTACTAAGGGGAAAAGGACCAGAATGGACTAAAAATGAATGGTGAAAGGTGTTTCAGGAAGCCTACTTTCTCCTGAAGCTATTGCAAATGAGCCATTACTGCAAACTCTTAAATAAAGCTCTCTGGTAATATTGACTTTTTTTTTTAAGAGAGAGTGAGAGAGGAGAGAGAGAGAGAGAGAGAGAGAGAGAATTTTTAATATTTACTTTTTAGTTCTCGGCGGACACAACATCTTTGTTGGTATGTGGTGCTGAGGATCGAACCCGGGCCGCACGCATGCCAGGCGAGCGTGAGACTGCTTGAGCCACATCCCCAGCCCAATGACTTTTTAAAAAATGAATTCTTGGTGCTAACACATCAGACTACACCTTGATACAATTGCTCTTCACAATTTTTCCAACATCTAGTTTAATACAGCAGGTGAATTATGCTAAGAAATTTCAGGGCAAAAGATGTAGCTCAATGGTAGAACACTTGCCTATCATGCATTGAGGCTCAGGATTCAATTCCTATCACTGGAAACAAACAAACAAAAAAAGGTTCCCAAGGCAATGGAAAACATTGTTGGTAACTTTTGTTTCCCTGAAATACTAGTTTGAGAAGTACTGGTTTGGAGAACCATTAGTGCTGTGATTTCAATTTTCACTGTTGTTAACGCTGCCTTCCAAACATTCAGGATTTCCATCTTGCTTAAGAATGTGTGTATCACTGCCAAACATGGTGGTGGGTGCCTGTTTTCCCAGCCACAGGAAGCCAAGGCAAAGGATCGCAAGCTTAAAGTCAGCCTCAGCAATTTAGGAAGACCCTGGGCAACTTGGCAACTTGGCAAGACCCTATCTCAAAATAAAAAATAAAAAGGATTGGGGATGTTGCTAAGTGGTTACGTGCCCCTGGGTTCAATCCCCAGTACAAAAAGAAGGAAAGAATGAAGGGAAAGAGGGAGTGAGGGAGGGAGGAAAAAAGGAAGGAAGGGAAGAAGGGAGGGAGGGAGAAAGGGAAAAGAAAAGGAAAGAATATGTCCATCATTAATCAACAAACAACCACATCATCATCTGTTCACACATGGCCACATGAATGTGAGTGATTTGAGTTAATGCAATGAGGAATTAGATAATTTTTTAAAATATAATTATCCTAATTCAGAGTATATTTTATAAACTCCTTGGATTGTGAACCAAAGTTTTGTCTTCAGCAAACTGTAGGAAGAAGTACTTTTGGACAAGAACACTGATGATTTTCCATTGGCTCTTGTCACCTAAAAGGCATGAACATTTGAATGTGGAAATAAAGTACACATATATGATGAGTAAGATGGGACATTTTACACTTTAGTCAAAACCAGCAACCCAAATTTCCAAGTGAACATTTTATATTACCATTAGAAATGTTTTGCTAATGTTTAAATCCTTACCTAGTACCAGTGTAATATGCAGAGAACAGTAAATTCAATTTTTTTCAGAGTTCTTTTTCCTCTTATGATTCTATGATGATTTCAAGAACTGAAAAAAGTTTCAATTGCCAAATTAATATTTACAAACATCAAATACATATATAAATTATCATTCTAATTTTTCATACTTAAATTTGTGCCTTTCAAGGTTTCTTAATAACTTGCTTGAAGAAAATGAAATTTCACTCATAGATTCAAATCTGTCAGAAATATCTTTGCCTATATCAAGTACCAGTCCTTCCCTACCAGTTTATCTGTTGCTACATAATAAAACATGTCAAAACTCAGTGGCTTATAATGACTATTTATATGGCCCATGGATTTATGGTTTAGCTTGACAGCTTTTCTGATCTTGGCTTGGATCACACATGCATCAGTTCATTGGTCAATTGGGAACTGGCTGGTTTAAAAAGATCTAAGCTAAGAAAAGGCAGCTGTACTCCATATAGCCTTTCATTCTCCAGTATGCCAACATAGCTTATCCATATGTCAGGTGGATAGCATTCCAAGACATGGAAATAGCATATCCCATTTCTGTATTCTATTGATCGAAGCAAGTTACGAGGTCTGTCCAGAATTAAGGAGAGGAAGAATATTCTCTACCTCTTGATGAGAACTACAAAGTCAGCAAAAAAGAAGATATATATATAGGAAGAAATATACAGGAACAAATGACTGTGGCCCTTTTTGGAATATTTGAATGTTAGCAAAATAAGCATACTTTATGTAAAATTATGTTGTCCACATGTGGCCAAAATAAATGATTCTGTCCAGTAATTTGAAAACTCACTCTGAAGTTGATTAAACTGAGTGGTTTATAGATGTAAAATGGGAAATGGCTCTATTTTTAAGTGTTGAGAATTAAATGATTTATGCTAATTCTTTTTTTTTTAACTAAAAACATGACAAGCACAGACACAGTAACAGAAAAATGTGAATAGTGTCTTTAAAGTTTAGGCATATTTTGATGAAGTTCCTCTAATGCAGTACCCTATGGACTTTTTTTTTTAATTCAGTAAGGTCTCCATGCATAAATGCCATTTGGAGAAGAAAATGAAGTACAATGTTCTGTTCTTTAATGTGGGAAAAATTGTAATGTGCACATATCCCATTTCAATAGAAAACCCCATGCAAATGAAGCATTCCAAGCAGAACTAAGACTCACTACAATACTGCCTAGTAATATTACTTCTAAAAAGCTACCATAATGCATAGCTGGATTTCAGTAGTCTTGTTGCTCCTGAGTGTTCAAATTGCAGGGAAAACATATTTAGAATGATTATCTGTTTTAAGCCACAACAAAGATATTTTCTTTTGTTCCAACTTACTGTGGAAATGTGTACTGAGGTTTAAGTAAAAATACCCAAATCCAAGAAATAGGAGAAAAATAGCACCTATGTTATGAAAGTGAATTATATACAAATTACATTAAAGGTAAACACATTTTTTAGACTTAATCAAATGCATAGACTTTTTCAATCCTTTAAGAGAGCACCTGTTTGCTTTAGCACATAACAGACTACATATGAAAGATTCTGTGAGTTAAGGTCAGTTAAAAAAGTCACAGGAGTACATTTCTTTTCAAAATATGTTCATGTAATTTTGTTCCTGTCATTCTTATCACACCTCTATGGGATAGTGGGTATTACAGTTATCCCAATTTATATGAAAACACTAAAGCTCAGGGAGACAGGTGATTTGTCAGATATTATACTGCGCATAGAAGACTATGAAAGAAATGTAGGTTTTCCAACTCCACATCCAGTTCTCTGCTCCACATTCCCAGATACCTTTTGAATATAAAGGGAATAACAACGCCACCATGTAACTCAAAACACCAAAAGTGAAATAGAGATTCACTGGTGTTCCTTACCTGTATCTAACTGTGTTTCAAGTCTAGTAAACCTGCAAGATAATATAATCTAATGTACCTCTCAGGAAAATCTCATGCTGAGAAAAACAGGTAGGCATGTCAAATTTTACCCAACCAAAAAACAAATCTGAGTTATTAGAGAGAAATAATAGTTTTTAGTATAATGACAGTCACTTAAATCCATCCAGGCTTAGTCTTGAGGACACAGAGATTCATGCCTGGGTCCTGGGAAAGAATGAGAAAACTGATTTTAAAAATTGCAAAGTGTTTCAATTCATTCTGTAAATTGTGCAGAAGCAAACTTGCCACAAAACGTCCTTATCTGAATGTAAAATAAGAGAAATAAGTATTCTTCCTCTCCCTGCAGTGCCCAGAAATTTCCAAATAGCTCTCCTACTCATGACTCTCACTTAGGGGGTGACTTTGGGGACTGCTGGATCCACATCTTTTACTGCTGGGGGACTGTGATTTCTTGTTGAGATGTGGTGATGCCAAGTGGTGTTAGGCAATACAATAAGAAGCCATGTTCATGAACACAGTATAATGAATATTTAAGTAAATATTTAAACTTTTTCAAAGAAACCTTAAAAACATATTGCAATTTTACTTCTTAAAATGGAGTACAATTTTGCTTTTTAGTCTTAGGCTGCCTTTGGCCAACAACTTATTAGATCCTATTCAAGGATATTCAATATGGTAGAATGATTTGTCAGAACAATTCATGTCCACTACAAAGTTCAAATCAATGATCTGTGAGTAAAATGGTATTGCAAGACTTTCCAACCTCAAACCCTCATCCTAACTACCACCCTTCTCTTAAGGAGTTTGGCATTTCAAAATCAGGGACCGGACTTGGCTTCTACGATGGCCTCCAATGGCTTCTATGATGGGCACTGCAGAGAAAGTAATACTTATTTCTCTTACTTTACATTAAGATAAGGAAGTTTTGTGGCAAATTTGCTTTTGCACAATTTACAGAATGAATTGAAACACTTTGCAATTTTTAAAATCAGTTTTCTCATTCTTTCCCAGGACCCAGGCATGAATCTCTACATCTCTACATCCTCAAGACTAAGCCTCAATGGATTTAAGTAACATACATCATACTTCATTCTGGCTTGCAGACTCCATCCAGTGGTACTCTGCTTCATCCTCTGGGAGATAGCTTGGCTTACTAGGTATACTGAGTGCACACTGGCCCTTGTAACCTTTATTCTGTGGTGTCCTGGTCTGATGTGGTTTGTCCTTCAAGGGCTTATGTGTTGGAAGCTTGATTCCCAGAAAGGTGATATGAGAGGTAATGCAACCTTTACAAAATAGGGTCTAGTAGGAGGTCTTTAGGTCATTGGAAGCCCTGATCTCAGAAAGGCACGCTGGTGAAAACAAGTATAAAAGCTATAGCCTGGCCCTACATTGCTCTTTGTTCTCCCATCTAGAGATTAGCTTTCTCTCTCATACATACACCTGCTGTGATGCCATTCATCTCATCATTAAACCTGAGCTGATGCCAGCAACAAGTATTTGAACTTCCAGACTATGAGCTAAATGAAACTCTTTGCTTTATAAACTTATTCATTCATCTTTATAAAGTTATTCATCTTCAGGTATTTTATTATAGTAATGCTAAGTGGACTGAGATGTGACCTAAAATCCAAATTTTTTATTGACTGGACTTCTGCACATTTCCAAAACATCATCATGGCATAGGGATGCTGGACTTTCTTCACTGGCCATAATGAGGAGTACAGGGAATTATGTGAATTTACCCAGATGCATCTACTTACACCCAACCACAGTAATTGGTTCTATGCTGCTTCCACAGCACAGGAGCATGAAGCCATGATATATGCGAATTTTCTCCAGAAGGTTTGTAGTCTTCCAAGGATATAGTCATGGAAAAAGTACATTGGGCCTAATTTTTTTCTACACTTTTATATTCACTTCATGAGATGTGAAAACTTGTATTTTGCCAAGTTACATCTTTTTGTCTGGGCATTATCTTCCCATATCCCTAAATCCCTAATGTTTCATTTCATACAGATGCAGAACACAAGGTGGCCAAGAAGCATGAGAGCAGGCTGGGGATGTGGCTCGAGCGGTAGCACGCTCGCCTGGCATGCCTGTGGCCTGGGTTTAATCCTTCACACCACATACAAACAAAGATGTTGTGTCCGCCAAAAACTAAAAAATAAATATTAAAAATTCTCTTTCTCTCTCTCTCTTTAAAAAAAAGAAGCATGAGAGGTGTTTTTTTGGAATGAAGTTGTATTGATTTGTTATTTTTAACTATAATAACAACATCACTATCAAATGTGAATTATTCCTGAAGATTAGTAGAAATTCATTTGGGTTGGGTTCCAAAACCCTTCATTAAAAAGTAAGATAACTGAGCCAATGAAATTTGGGTTGTTACGATAATGTGGTTATCAGTTATGCCTTAAAGCAGATGAAGTCTAAGAAAATTGCAAAACTTTTCTGTATGGAGATAGATATATGACCCATAAAGTTTAGTTAGCCCAGTGATTTCCAGATTGTGTCCTAATGTCAGGTAGCTCCATTTCTGCAGTTATCAGAGTATTTACATTGACTTACATAATAGCATTCCAATTAAAATTCAACTTGAAGGGAATAATCTAGTCTTACAAAAATATGTAGATAAATAAAAGATATAATAATAGAGAAATAGAGGTATGGATAGACACATAAATAGATAATGTATGAAAGCTTATGTTTTAACCCTTAAATTAAATGCTTTCCTGACCAGCAAGTCCACCCTAGTTTCTGGTAGTGTGCTGAACATGGTGAGGACTGCTGATTCAATTTCCCTGGATAGAACACTTGCCCTTCAGAGCACAGAATATGTTAAGTTTATTATTTCATTTTTGAGATGGTATTATGATCCCCATTTTACAAGCACAGGCTCAGCAAAGTTAAGAAACTAGCTCAGGGTCAGTGAACTTGAAAGAAGTGATTTTCAAATGAACTCAGATATTGCTGAATTTAAAGTCCATACATTTCCCCCATGCCTATATCTCCATGTTGCTTGTAATAGGGTATCAAGTGATGCACAGTATAGATACACTCAGCTTATATATAATGTGCAGAAATACTTGTAGATTCCATTTATTGCTGCAATCCCCAAGATTGAGCAATTTAGACATTGAAATGAAATTTGTGGTACCAAATATTTAGTACCACAAAATTCTAATATGTACGCCTCTACTTTTAAAGTCTTTGTCTAATTCCTTAGTTTTGGGTAGAATTATGTTAATCACTGCTTTTTGGTTAAAAGATAAAATTTTATATTCATTCTGCAAAATATTCTAAAATGTGCATACTTGGAGAATACAAAGAATGTTGAAATGAAATGCTGGAAATTAACATTCATATTTTATCCTCAATTTTGCATATTTTGAGACAATTTATTGCCAATCAGTCCATTACATCATGCTATTTCTTTTTCTTTCTTTCTTTCTTTTTGTGCTGGGAATTGAATCCAGGGGTTTTTCACAACTGCAGCCCTTTTTATTTTTATTTTTTTTTTATTTTGAGGTAGGGTCTCAATAATTTGTAAGGGCCTTGCTAAGTTACTGAGGCTGGCCTCATACTTGTGATCCTCTTGCCTCAGTCTTGCAGGTGCCGTGATTACAGGTGTGTGCCACCATGACCAATACATGCTATTTCTTTTAAACAAACATCTGGATTTACTTTCTTATGTTTCCATATTATACATCAGTATATTCTTGAAGAAGAGTACTACTTTTCCAATTTTACTTTCTTTTTTCTTTTTTTTTTTTTTTTGAAGATCGAACCCAGTGTTTCACACATGCAAGGCAAGTGCTCTAACACTGAGCCACAACCTTGCTTTCTAAACTAAGACTTTATTATTTTAAGTCAACTACATTTATTACATTATTTGGTTAATTCCATTTCACAAGACAATGTGGCTGAAAAGTCAGACAAAATGCATTAGAAACAGAAGTAAAATTAATGAGAATGAAAGACCCATCAAAAGCTTCCTTCACACTATTTCCAGTGATATCATGAAGAGAATCCTGGATGAAAACAGTAAATAAAAAGTCCCACGAAGGGCAACTGTATTGTAATTAAAAAACTGAAAGCACAGGACTTGACAACAGAAGGTTTATGTTCAAATCCCCTACATACAACTTAACTACAGTTTGACAATTAACCTGATTTCTGTAATTCTCTACTTTCCTATCTTTCAAATGAGAAGGATGTCTATCTCCTATAGTAACTCGGTATTAAGTAAAATTGCATGTAAAAATATTTTTATGATATACAATATAATGTAAATAAAATGTGCAGTAATTATGTCTTTTTTTCTATTTCATATTAAAGTGGTCTAACCAGATTACTCAGTGTTGCCATCTCAGAGTCACAATTGGAGACGGATCTATTGACTGGCCTGTGTTTGTGTTCAAAAGGTAACTGAGAAGTAAAGAAGAGCCAGCCAAACAGAGCACTTCAACTATTCTCCTTTTATAAACCATAGGCTCAGAGATTCCCCAAGACCCGTTCCTGTTTTTCAATCAGCATACTTGAAACTTTTCCAAATTTCTCATCGCCATCTCCTTTATGTTTTGATTGAGGTTTCCTCCCCTCCATGAAGTTTATTGATCCATTGTCAATCTAGCAATTCTTTTGTTCTAGGCATTATTTGGAATAGGGCATTGAACAAGATTAAAAATTTGTCTTGGATGGGACTGGGGTTTTGGCTCAGCAGTGGAGCACTTGTCTGGCATGTGTGAGGCACTGAGTTCAATTCTCATGTACCACATATTTTTAAAAAATTAAAAAATAAAGGTACATTGACAACTAAAAATAAAAAGTTTAAAAAAAATTCTGTCTTAGACATAATACTAAATAAATAGTATAGAGTGAACGATTCATTAACGTAAAAGGAAATGTCAGGCAGTTTAAATGTGTCAAAGGAGGTGAGGCCAGGGGATGCCACAGCAATGCTGTTTGCAATAATGACAATCATGAGGAGCTGGTGTTTAGGAATCTGCTTCACAGACAATTACAATTCAATTGCTGGCTAGTCTCACCACTTTGGAGAACTGATATGATTGCTCTGGTCTTCAGTTTCTCTGCCTCTGAAATGGGGATGAGAATGTAAACCATTTTAAAGTGCTACTGAGAGGATTAATTACTATATATAATGTACTTAGAACAGAGTGTGGAACACACTTTAAGTAGAGCAGGGCTGTATAACAAAGTGATAGTTACAGTAAAAGCTAGATAACAAGAAGGGGTTGCTTTTGAGATTTTAACAGAACATCTAGGGCTGAAGGAATAACTGATAAAAAGACTCTGATTTGGAAATCAAGTTCAAGTTGTCAGGTCTCAGCAGCATGACTAGGAAGTTGTTGAACAGGAGAACGCCAGACCTTCAAGCTGTTGATGGAGCTTGAATTCATTGTGAGTTTGACAGGTCATCTTCCGAAGGATTTCATTTGGAAGGTGAGATGCACTGGGCATAAGAACTATTGTATCCCGTCATGAGATGATAATGGTCTGGAGTAGAATGATAATCATATTTCTGGACGAAAGTAGGCAGATGGCAGAGCAGAAAGGAAGGTGTTAAAAATAGTAAGAAAAAGTGTGTATGACTATACAAGAAATCTATAAAACCTGCTGTCCCCAATGCCAAATGAAGAATGAGCTCCACGAGGAGGGAAGAGTCAGCTCTCCTGTTACTGAGAATTCAGGTTAAATGAGACAGGGAAGTGACCACTCATCACCTATGATCAGGTTACTGAAAACCTTGAGCAAAATGGCTTCAGAGGAGTGTTGTAGGTAAAAGACTGAGTAACACCAGGACAGAGTGGAAAGCAATAAAGTGAAAATAGCAATTATAGAAAACTTCTCTTTCTGAGAAGTTGTGCTGTGAAAGATATCAGGATAAAGTGCAGGGCAGGTAAATTCAAAGCAGGGTGTGTTTTTGCTTATGGTTAAGCTGATATTATTTGCTTTTAACATGAGAAATCCTGGAGCATAAGTTTTCATTTGCTAAAATTAGTTGTAATTTCTAGTCAGGAAATACCTGAGATTTCTAGTCATCCACATAGTCCTAATGTTTGCTTTCTAGTTTTTTATGAGTTTGAGCTTTCTAATTATGTTAATATTTTAGATGATTTCCAGAAATTGGGGACATGAAGATAAAGTAAGCATTTGTATTCACTGTTTGGACTTGTTCCTATAGCTACAGTTATCAAAACACCATAATTAACATGCCAGGGGTGACCAGAGCCCAGCTCATCTGAATTGACTTAGTTAGAGAAAGACCAGCTCAAAGGATTATCTAAGTTACATTGTGCTTTTCACTTTCGTTTGTATTCATTTCAACTATTTAGCAACTCCAGTGTTGAATATCCATTAATCTACTCTTTATATGTCCAAACACTCATGTGCCCAAATAACTCAGTAATGAGGATCATACTGTGTCTTGAATTAAACATGACCCTTCAATCTACCTACTCTCCAGTCTCCTGATGCTCTGGAATTTACTTCCACTGAGCCCTTCACACTTGACATGGCATTTCAATAGTGTGTCAGGTTCCTTCAGTGACACACTGTGAAGATAACAACATCACCTAAGAAATATTCCTTTTCAAAATATTTAACCTGAATATAATCGTGATGGAACAATCAGACACATCCAAATTGAAAGTCATTCAGCAAAGCAACTCATTTGGGTTCTACAAAAATGTCAATATCATACAGATGGAACAGAATGCAATGGAAGGCTGATTTGCTATTCTGGATGCTAGATATTAAAGAGATATAACAATAAAATACAAAGCAAAATCACTAAGTACATCTTGGATTTTTTAAAAGTAGCTAAAGAAGATGTCATTTAGACTACTACCATATTGGGCATTTAGACCATACTTTAATATGGTCTGCGTATTAGATAATATATCAATGTGGAGTTTCTTGAGTGTGATAATTATATTGTTAATAAAAACAATGGTCATATTTTTAGAAACTAAATGATGAATAGTTTATGTGAATTATTTGTGTTGCTACTTATTCTTTAATGACGTAGAAGGTGCCAATGGACAAGTAGAGAGAAAAGAAATAAAACAAAAAAGGCAAGTTTTTACATATGGTTACCTTTTATTGAAATATATAAGTGTTTATGAAATTTTTTTCACAAATTTTGTCAGCTTTGAGAAATTTTCCAAACAATGACTCTAAATAAAATATATAAAACATACTCTTATGCTATTGTCCATATTTAGAAATTTAATCTGCACACAGATGCCTATAGTACTCACTGGATTCCAATCCGCATCATTAGCTTCAGCACCCTGTCCTCATCTATTTTAAGGTTCTAAAAAATAATCAAGATAAAATTTATGTTCTTGTGCTTTTTAATAGGCAATTTTTCCATGATTTTCACTTCAAAATTATAAAATGTTAAGCAATGTGGAATTAATCACAGTGTTCCAATCATGTAAGGTGGAAAATTAAAGGCATACAATACTTAGTAGCCATCTGTGTGGACACAAATTTTATTTCCCAAGTTTCACAGAATTTGTCATTATTCTCTTTGGAGCATCTTGTGCCCTTGCAACACTGGTCCTCTCCCAGGCTGCCCCACTTATCATTGCAACTGGTAAGCAAATACTGGATGAAAAAAGAAACCATGACCCGCCCCCCATCATCAAAGGAAAAATAGAAAACAACCTCATCTAAAAATTGAAAATTCAGAAGCAGCTTTAATTCTTATCAAATAGATCCCTTTGGCATTTTGTCTTGATTTGAGCACGCTGCTGTTACTTTCACTGAGCAACTCTTTTAGAATATCTGTGCTAGATATTCTTCATTAAAAGTCACTGTATTCTACTTTCCTGCTAAGATCAGACTTAAAGATGTGAACATAGGAGTGGAAAGGCAACAGTTGATGTTAGCTTTAAAAATGCTTTTACGAGAGTGGACTAGAAAATAAGGTATGTACGCAAACTTTTGTTTAAAATATATTTCTCCAACAAATGTCTTGAATCTAGCATTAGTCCCCAAACAAGAAGAGAAATTTTCTGGCTATTGATGTAAACATACAATGAATCATCAAAATTCTCTCCTTCATTCTAGAATTCTTTCACATGCATAGAAAGTTTTAAAAAAATAATTATTATTTTGAAGTTATATTTACTTCCTAGTATTATCCCATGTATGTTTTAGTTATGGGTACTTTTAAAAAACTGCTACCTCAATCTTCAAAATGAGATTAATTTGAATCTTTTTAGAAGACTCTAACTTTTTAATTATGCATCTTATAAAATTTTAACCTATTTCGTCTCATTTTATTATTTAAAATAATGTTTCTTTTGATTTTGACTGATGCTCTTAGATCAATTGAACTAACTTCAAGAGATAATTTGATTAAAGATAACTTGATAACCTTCCTATAACACAGACATTCTCACTGTTACTGATAAAAGTTGCCCATCTGAGCTAATCAAATTCACTTTCTTTTGTTTGATATTTCTTCTTACTCTTTGAATATCAAAAATGTTTCACATTAGGAATATATAGGCTTATCTATATGTATGAGCCAGACAGATGAGAATAGAAATTTCAATTACTCAAAAGCCATTAAATAAACATATGCGTGAAACGCACACATAGTTTATTTTTACACTACATGTTTAATGTAATTTATCTTTAGAATATAACTTTAAAGGTGGTTGCAGTTTTATTCCTAAAGACTAAAATAAAACTCTTTGTGAAAACATTTTTCACACTTAATCTATATCAGTCTTCACATTAAATTTATATTTCCAACATAAACCCTGAAATTAAGTACAAATTCATGAAGCAACTTCTTGTTTACCTGTTTATAACTTGCTTTAATCATTGTTAATACATAAACATCTTTCTTGAAGAGTTTGACCACATATTCATAACCACATGTACTTGCCATTGCTATAGAAGGTCTGATATAGATAGGCACAGTTATTTTATGGCTGTCCTGGAGAGATCCACATCACATTTTAATTGCATATTCAGATTTTTAATATGTTTATAACACTGCAGTGGAAATTCCCAAATTGCTTTTCCATCTATGAAAGTAAAGAGTCCCATCATCACACAATGGAGTAGGAAGAAAATGAAGCCTTTTATTCTTAGGGGTCCCTTTACAGTATCTGGTGTTATTGGATGAGGGATTGCTTAGGGCAACAGAAAAGTAGACCATTTTTAGAACCATACAGTTTATGCATTTCTCTTTATGTTCATTGGTCTTCCAATTTCAGTAAAAAAAATATCTTATGTTTTGGCACTGAAAATCATGAAATTAAAGTGACTATAAACATATAACAAACTGTTTAATTTTGTGAGATAGATGATTTAAAATGCAAGTTTTGTGTTTAAACCAAGAAAAAAAATAACAAAAAATGGTACAGTGTATGATTATTGTTGATTTGATGCTGGGTTTCATATTCTGAAGGAAATTTTGTAGTAATGCATTTGGAATACATACAAATTCACTGCAGACACAGAACTATTGATAATAAGCTAGTAACTATGACAATCTTCTGAAATAATACAGAGCCCATAATTTCTTCTCCATGTATCCTGTTCTTTCCAATACTTTCACTCTTTTCCAAATTTGGACTATCTGCTTAAAATGTCACTTTATAACAGAGAAAACTACAAAAAATAGGCGGTATCCTTCTACTTCATATGGTGACTTCCAATTTCAGTTTTAAAATATAAAGATCTTGAAAAAAATCACTCTCATCCTTGTAAGAAAAAATGATAAATAAACCCAAAATCAAAGCCTTTCCTTGGGTCAATAAGAGAAGGGAGGTCAGAGGGCAAACTATGACCCCAAAATCTGAAGACAAAAGCAAACACAGAGTCATGGCTAAGATCTATTTACCTAAATTGGAAATGTTTCAAAATATCAACTAGTAGGAAAGCTATTATTGTTTGGATCTGACATGTCTCCCAAAGTTCATGTGTTGAAGACTTGATCCCCAAAAGCAGCAGTGCTCAGAGATTTGGCCTTCAGTCACCACAGAGGAGGTGCCTGAATTGTGAAGGCTTCAACCTTACCAAAATCCATTTATGGGTTTATAGATTAGGAAGCTCTGACAAAAAAGCAAGGTCTCTCTCTCTCTCTCTCTCTCTCTCTCTCTCTCTCTCTCTCTCTCTCTCTCTCTCCTTCCTGGCCATCATGAAGTGAGCCATTTTGATCTGCAGTATGATGTTCTGACATGATGTTTTGCCTCACTACAGGCCCACTGCAATGGGGTAAAATGATTGAGGATTTAAACCTCCAAAGCAAAGAGCCTAAACACATCTTTCTCCACTTTCATTGCTTTCCCCAAGTATTCTTTCACAATGGAGGAAAGCTAACTAACATAAAAGCATAAATGGAAATTTTAATTAATTGTTGCAAGCTGTTTTTGGAATCATGAGAATGAGAATTAGTGGAGGACACTCCCAAGAGAACGATACATCTTTTGTGTGTTTTATGTTAATGAATCCCTTATGTTCTATAAAGGGTGAGTCAGGGGAGATCTCACATACCTCTAAGTAAGGTGGTTGGGATGTGGAACAAAAGAGTAATCATTAAGAAATATGACCAAAGAATTCTCCATACAACAGCCCACTACCTAGAGACAGGGAAGTATTATCAGATCCATATCTTACCTGGGGGGCGGGGAGGGAATTTCTCAGACTTTCCCACTAGCCTTCCTGTCTCAGCTAAAGGGAAAGGGAAAGAAACGTTTGTGAATGTCAAAGTCCAGAATGTCAGATTATGGAATACTTGCTCTCCTCCACGCCAATCCCTCAACCAATGGGTCTCCAGTATAATAACAATGAAAGACAAAGATTATGCATGAGGAGATTTTCTGAGAAAAGCCCAAAGAAAACAGGAAAAATAAAGGGGAAAAAAAAAGATTCAGTAGGAGGACTTGAGGCCTCTGGCACTCATAGCTATGACAAATACCAAATAAGCAAAGACCTAATTCTAAGGAGATTAATAAATGACCTTACACTAAAGAACTATATACATGGGTTACTATTATCTAATACATCATGTATAGCTTACAACAAGAAATTACAAGTCATGACAAAGAGCAAGAAAAAAACACAATTCTGAAGAGCTGAAGCAACATGATGAACCAGAATCAAATATGAAAAGATTTCAGAACTGTCATTTGGGAATTATTAATATATGAAAAACATACATTAACACAAATGAAGAATACCTTTGGATAGGACTGAATAGAGCATCAAGAAGCATTGAAATAGGTCAATAGAAATATCACAAATGGAAGAAGAAGAAGGCAAGCAATAAAACAATATATAAGAATTTTAATACAATTGACATTTACAGAACACTCCATCAAACAATAGCAAAATTAACATTATTCAAGAACAAAGAGAAATCATGAAAAATGTGTTCTGAGGACATGATAGAATCAAAATTGAACCAACAAAAGATAGCTTGAAAATCCCATATATTTGGAGTTTGAATAATACTCCTATAAATAATATACTGATCAAAGAAAAATCTCAAGAGAAATTTAAAAATTTCTTGAAGTAAAAGAAAATGAAAAAACAGAATTTCTGAGATGTAACAAAATATTTAGAAAGAAGTTGAAAAATTAATATTAGAAAAGATGGTAAATCTTACATTAATCATCTAAACTTTTGTTATGTGTAGTGGTGCTTTCCTGGAATCCCAGCAACTCAGGAGAATGAGACAGGAGTCCAAGTTTGAGGCCAGTTTTAGCAACCTTGGTTGGACTCTCAGCAATTTAGCAAGAACCTATACCAACACACAAAAAAATGAAAAAGGGCTAACAATGTAGCTCAGTGGTAAAGTGCCTTGGGGTTAAATCCCCAGTGCCAAAAAATAAATTAATTAATTAATTAAACTTACAAAACTAGCAGAAGAAAAGCAATTTTAGCTTAAAGCAAACAGAAAAAAAAAACAAATAATAAGAATTCAATCAGAATCAAACAAAGTTTTAAACTGAAAAATCTATATAGAAAATCAAGAAAACCAAAAACTGGTTCTTTGAAAAGATCTATAAAATTGGCAAACCTCTAATCAAGTAGGCAAATCAAGAAAAAGGGAGAGAAAATATAAACTACTGATTACAGAACAGAAAAGGGAGGTCACCATTATGATTAATAGTGGACATTGAAGGATAAGGAAATACTGTGAATGGCTTTATGCCCCAAAATTTTGTAAAATATATCCTCTCTCTCACCACACCTATTCAGTTTCAACTTCCTAATAGGAGCTTAGTGCAATAAGGTAACAAACAGAAGTAAAAACTATACAGACTAAGAGGGAAAAAATTGTTGAAATTTTAAATACAATAAAAATGCCACCTCCACTAAGCGGTTAAAGCCAACATCAACAGTATGTACCCTTGATTGGATGAAATGAGAGGGTCACTGTATCTCTGTGATCTTCCTCCCAATGTCCATAACCTGAGTTTAATCAAGAAGAAAAAAAATCAGATAAATCTAAATAGTCATCCTGAAACTTTTCTGACCAATATTCCTTAAAACTGGCAAGATCATCAAAAGCAATGAAAGTCTTAAAAACTATCACTAGCAAGAAAATCTTTAAAGAAATATAACAGGGATCAGGGACAGGAATAGGAAAGACAGTGAAATGAATTTGACTTAACTTTCCTATATACTATATGATACACCACAGTGAATCTCCACATCATGTAAAACCACAAGACTGGGATACTAATTAGAATAAGTTGTACTCCATGCTTGTCTAAATATGTCAAAATATACTTCTGTCATGTATAACTAAAACCAACAAAAAAAAGAAAAGAAAAAGTAGTACAACAACTAAATGTAATGTAATATTCAGGATGAAGATCCTGGAATAGGATTTTATTTATTTATTTATTTACTTACTTACTTTCTTACTTATTTATTTATTGGTGTTCAGGATTGAACCCAGGGCCTTATACAATTTAGCAAGAACCTATACAATGCAATGTAAGACGAGCTATATCCCCAGACCTTGTAATAGGATTTTAAACAATAAATAAAAACTGAGGAAATCCAACCAGTATGATTTAACTAGACTCTTTATTCTGAAAAATATATTACTCTAATATAGTTGTTAATAATAAGTTGAACTGGGCTTGAGGTACATAAAAACATTCCATACCATCATCACATTTTTTGTGAATTTCTAAAAATATTTTTAAAATAAAGATTAACTTAAAAGAAATACAAGAAACTTATTACCCTCACCAAAAAAGAAAGTGCCACCCTCACCAAAAAATAAAAAATAAAAATCACACACTCTTTTTTGTAAGAGAGCGGGAGAGTAGGGAAAGGTTCTGAGCACTAAGAAATAGAAGTACTTGAGGGGAGAGATGTAAAAGCAGCAGCCATATAAAGGATAATTATCCAAAGAATAGTTCCATGGCTGAGTTGAATGGTCACAGTTTTGCAGTGTATTTTTAAGACTAGAGACTGCTTATTAATAGGGGCTATTATTTTGAATAATCTCTCCCTGAGCGGTGAGCACCACAGAAGGAACAAGACAGTTTAGAAATTCTAAACAAGTTTCTAAACAGATATTGTAGTGACCTTTATAGCTGCTCACATACCTGCAGAAACTTTTTTCACTTCTTCCTGGCTGCTCATAGTTCATGTTCATATAGTTCTCCTTGAGTCTGAAGCTTTCAGAAGCCTTAAGACCTGTGATTGACCCAGTAAAACAACAGAAGTCAATGACTAGTCAAGCTGAACAACCTGAATGACCTATGATGAACCCCTGATGGGACCACAGCAGTAGCTCTGAGATAGATTGGTAAGATCTTTCTGCAGCCCAAGATTCTTCATCTTTGCCTTAAATCCAGTTATTCTGCATAAATGTGTGTAAAGAGAAAACTAGATATAGAATGCTTTTATTTTCATATGCAATAGATTATCTACTAATTGACTAATGACATCTTTCACATAGACAAGAGATATTTCAAACAATAAGAGGATCTTCTACTTCTAGTTAGAATGTTAAAACTAATGTTTAACCAATGTTAAAAATGATAAAACTTAGAAATGAACTAAACAAGCTATCTAAAGATTATTAGCAGAGATAGAGATAATTCATGATGATAAAAGGTGAAATTCAGGGCTGGGGTTGTGGCTTCGTGGTTGAGTGCTTGCCTTGAATGCATGAAGCACTGGGATGGATCCTCAGTATAACATAAAAATAAATAAACAAAATAAAGACATTATATTCATCTACAATTAAAGCGAATATTTTAAAAGGGTGAAATTCATTAGAAATGCATATAAATGTACCTAAAACAAAGTACAGTACGTATACCTAACAACAAAGATTCCAATTGGTAAAGCAAAAATTGAAGAACCAAAGGACAAAAATAGAAATTCTAAACAAAAGTTCATAATCATATTAGAAGTTTTAACATATTTCTCTCAGTAATTGATAAAACAATGAAACAAAAGCTGTTAATTTTGAACAACACCATTAACATCCTTGACTGAATGATATTTACAGAAACTCACACCCATCAGCATACATTAGTTCTTTATTTATTTATTTTTATGTGGTGCTGAGGATCAAATCCAGTGCCTCATACTTGCTAGGCAAGCTCTCTATCACTGACCCACAACCCCAGCCCAGCATACATTAGTTACAAATGTACATGGTGGGCCATGAGATACAACTTGATAAATTTCAAAGGACTTAAATATTTAAGTTTTGCTTTCTGACCAAATGGAATTTATTCAATAAAATTTCTATTTAAATTAAATTAGAACATGGAAGCTCTTTTGTTTGTGTTTTGTACCAGGGATTGAACTGAGGGTGTTTAACCACTGAACCACATTCAAAGACCCTTTAATTTTTTATTTTGAGACAGCATATTCCTAATTTATTAGAGCTTTGCTAAATTGCTGAGGTGGTCTTTGAATTTGTCCCTCCTGCCTCAATCTCCTAAACCACTGGAATTAGAAGCATATGCCACAGCACCTCGCAAGATCTCCCCATAGTCTTCAATTTTTTTTTCTCCAGGGTTCTGTAATTTTCATTGTAAAAGTGTTTCACCTCCTTTTCTAGATTAATTTCCAGAGTTTGTTTCTTTGTTTGTTTATTTTCCAGCAGATTAATTATTGGATTATAGAAAAGTGACTGGTTTAAGTATATATATTTTATATCCTGCTACTTTACTAAATATGTTTATTAGCTATAGAAGTCCTCTGGTAGAGTTTTTTGAATATTCTGAATATAAGATCATGTCATCAGCAGAGATAATGTTGCTTCTTCTTTTCCTGTTTGTATCCCTTTGATTTTTGTCTCTTGCCTGAGTGTTGTGGCTAGATTTTCTAGAACTTTATTGAATAGGAGTGATGAGAGTAGACATCCCAGTCTTTTTCCTCATTTTAGAGGAAATGATTTTAATTTTTCTCTGTTTAATATGATGTTGGTTTGGGGTTTGTTGAGAGTGTTTCCATATAAATATTAATATAGTACAATAGAGTAGAGGAAGAGGTTTGAGGGAGGGAGGAGAAGAGGGAAAGAGAAGGACTGTTTGCTTGTTTGTGTTTTGTACCAGGGATTGAAGTCAAGGGTGTTTAATTATGGAGCAAATTATGTTACATGCAATTATGAATATGTTGAAAAGAATCCTAGTATTGTATATAACTATAACACACTAATAGAAACATAAGCAATGTTTAAATTTTTTAATTATATTAAATTAGAAATCAGTAAGAATAAAATGTGAAAAAAAATCCTCAAATATTTGGAAACTAAGGTGCTCATCTAAGGATAACTCATAGGCTAATGAAAAATCATATGATAAATTTTAAAATATTACTTAAATGATAATAAAATACAACACAAAATTAATGGGATATAATATATCAGTAGATAGGCACTGATGTAATAAAAAGAAACACTCCATTTTTGTTTTTTAACTACTAAGAGCTTTTGATCTTATCCTGTCACTTTTTTCTTCTTTGTCCCACATCTCTTCATCTGAGCAAGCCAATAAGAAAGTCCTTGTGCATTATCTCTAAGGACTTTCTTATTGGCCTAGGACTATTGATATGACTAGTAAAATATTCACAACATCCAAGTCCAGGCTCACTTGCACAGGCATGAAATCTTGCCAGACTCCTCTTTTAGCCATTATAAAAAGTAAACCCACTTAAGCTACCTAAACTGACTTGGAATTGTCCTGCTTGATCCAGAAAATCCCACAGTGTACATAACAGACATTTTCATATTGTGTTGGTACATATGACATCATAAATTTCAATATCTGACTGAGTTTGGGGTGGAGAAATAATCCCATTTTTTTGGCAGCCAAACACAGAACAATTGTATAGATAGGAAAATATCACTAAAAATATCACTGCAGAAAAATATAGCTGTATGGGTGTACTCTAAAAGATAAAGGTCTTGAGCAATATTTTTAAGTTTTACTTTAACAAATTTTTAAAAGAGCAATTAATCCTAAAATAATAAGAAAAAATAAAAATGATATAATAACAAATCAATATAACAGAAATGTAAAATAAGCCATGCTCAAACTTGGTTTCTAGCTTAGGTGTAAAAGTCAATAAGAGGGGGAAATTATCCCATCAATAAAAGAATAATGATAAAAAATTGGATTATTTATAATGCAATAATACTCAGGAATAAAACATGACCCACTGATAAAGTAAAAAAATGAAGTTAAAAGAATTTTAAAAGGTATTATGTGCATTGAAGGAAGCAAGGCATATATGTTCTGTATGAATTCTGAGGTAAAAATCAGAAAGTGAAGACCAAGATGACAGAGGGTGGAATTCTGGGTAGGGTTGAGTTGAAAGGAACTTCCATTCAGCAGGGGGAAAAAATCTGTCTTAAATGAATTAAATAATAGGAAGTAGGGCACTTCCTAGAGAGATAAAAATAGGCTGCATTTTCATGGAGATGGTGATTTCACAGACATATAAAGTGGTCAAGCATATCTCTTAAGATATGTTTATTTATTGTTTGAATTTTATCTCCATAATGAAAAATGACTATTTCTTTTTTGATTCCTATAGAGTTCTAAAATATTTAATGAAAATTTCACTTAGTATCACAATTCGTCCTCTTTTAAAGTCAACAAAATTTATTTGGAATGCCTCTTGAAATATCATTTTTTAATTTTACTTATTTCTAACCTCAATCAGAGTGCTTTTAAAAATTTTTGCTCCATTTTAGATTCACATTGTGATCTCTGATCTTGAGTTTTAATAATGGGACAATTTTTAGATAAACCATATTCAATGCAAACACTTTCAAATGTCATTTTAAAATCTTCAAGCAACAAGCAAAGCAAGCTCACAATAATCAATCAGATGATTGCAAAAGTTACTTGCATAAATTCTTCCTACTCAGTCCATTCTTCTCTAATATTGAAACTTTTATGATATTAAATGCCAATGTCTCAGCTAATGCCAATGTCTTGGCTTGGCACAGAATCACGAGCCACCACACAGCTTTGTAGATTCAAACAGCAATTCTTTATTCCCGAACTCACACCGGCCTCCACACACACTCTGGGGCAATCCCAGTTCTGCTCCGCCCAATTCACCTACTCCACGAGGCTTTTTTTCAATCTACCTTCTGAATCTCACGAGAGCTCAACGGGAGCTCAGGCAGCAGGAACGCCCTAATCCCGGCAGCAATAACCTTCAACCTCCAACTTCCCTAAAACCCCTATTGTCTTAAACCGGGAACGCCTTAAAACCAAATTATCTTAAACCCGGATACTTCCTAAAACCTGGATCCACCCTGGTCATTGAGCAGGGTCACCTTTCTCAAACACACATGCAAGGTCACAGCAAATTTCCAAGGCAAGTCCATTTAACATGGGGTACGCTGGCAAGGAAATATGGATGCATCATTCCTACTTGGCAATGGCCCTCAGCAATTAAAATGATTGGTTCAGTCAATAATAACAATTTTAACATTAACTGGCTTTTTTCTGGATGTCACTTACTTTGCTATTTATCCTTTCATTAATTCTTCCAATAATTCTATCTTTACTTCCATTCAGCAGGGGAAAAAAACTGTCTTAAATGAATTAAATAACTTGCCCAAAAGCCACACAGCTAATAAATTTTAGGACTAGCACTAGAACTCAGAAGGTTCAGGTTCCTAGTATTAACTTTCTCACGTTTAACTTCTGTGTTTAGTACTGCCCCAATTCAATTACATTCTTAATATAGGAGGGTGAAAAAGACAGCAGCTCAGTCATTTAGAAGCAGAATAGAGTAGTATTAGGACCCTGCAGGGGTAAAGACTTCAGCTATGTGACCTTGATTAATTAACTAGTCTCTCTCTCTGCCTCAATCTTCTAATATTTAAATGGATATAATAATATCACCATATTGTTGAGCAAATTAAATTAATTAGTACATGCAAAGCAAAAAGAAATACATGGCATAATAAAAGAACCATATAAATATTAAATATTTTTACAATATATGAAAAAAACTGAAGGTCAATTTGATTAAAAAAATGGTCATTTGAGTAGCTTCATTTATGAAAACATCTTTATGAATCTTGCTGTTGTGTTCTTAGTGTATGATGAGTTATAAAATTCTATCTCAACATAAGCTCCTTTGTGGAACTTTGCTCAAAATGGCAAAAGTTTCAGTGATGTTATCATCGGGTTTCTACAGTAATCTCTACTTCCTGTCCAATTTTATCCCTTTTTTATCATAACTCTCTTCCCTGTTTTATTCATAGCCATAGTCATGTAAATATTTAGAGGGTATAATTTTTCATTCTATCTCCACAATTTATTTCTCACATGACATCGAACAAATTGCTCCTACTTCATGGTGTCACAGTTTCATTATCTGTAAAATGGGAAATGTACTTCCAATTCAGCTCACAAAGTTGTTCTGAGCATTGACTAATTAACAAAGTGAAAGTGCTTTCAAAGAGCAGAATGCTTCCTGCATTCCTTAAACTTTCCAAGATGGTTGTTTAATAGTCAAATCAATGTGTTTGCGGCTCCTCACTTTTACAGCCTATCGTGGAAGAGTGTGTGCATGCATGTGCATCTGTGTAGGTGTCTCTTTATGTACCATTTTTCTTCTTTCAGAAGTATCTTCTTCGAAAAAAAAAAAAGCTTGCTATTGAAATTAAACTATGCCCAAATATTGAGAGATGGTATGCTGTATTTTACATCTTATTGGAAAATATAAAAACTTTCTAAAAGGGAAACAGGCGAAGCCTATTTCTTGGAGGTCTAATTTTTCAGTGATCTATTTCTCAGAGCTTATAGGATAAGAGTTCTGTTTTGTTTTGTTTTAATGGGTCCCATCTACTCTCCTCTAGTAACCCTGTGGGCTGTGCAGAGTCATTCATCACATATTTTAGCTTGATGGGCCACAGTTGACATGGATTCCACCAGGGATTGTGATAGGAGACAAAACTGTGGACTAGAAAAATGTTACCCAAATTACTTTCCTTGGAGCCTAAGTGTCTTAACAAATGCAAAAAGAAGAGAGATCATTGTTGCAACATGGGCAGCCACGATGCACTCTAATGCAAAGCTCATTCATTTGCCCATGGGATATTTATCATTGCTTGTATGTGAGACAATTTTCTAGATTCTGATGACACAGAAAGTAAACAAATCCTACAGTAATTTCTGCTTTAGATAAGCTCATAGGCTAATGTATACAAGAAACTCTTGTACAAGAGAAAACAAATTTGATTTAGTTTAACCCAGTTGGTCCCAAACTGCTATAAACTTTCTTCACTGAGGATAAATTAGGATATCACAAATATCTCAGTATTACCTAGAAGAAAATTTTTTAAATGGCAATGGTAGAAAACCCAGTCTTTCAAATATGTCTTTTATCTCTATAATATTTGTTTGAGCTGATTGTATTAAATATCATACCTGACATATACTCAGCCTGAATAGATTGCCTAGTACACAATGTACTTGGGCGTTACACATTATGTTTGTGAATTTTAAGTTATCACATGACTTCTCAAAGGATCTCAGGTTGTTACATTTAAGATTAATGAGGCATTGGATAGCCATTAAGAAGCTATTCAAGAATATGCATTTAATTAAAATGAATTATGTATATGAGATAATACAACTCAACCTTTTTAATTTAGAAAGATAAATCATGGCTATTTTACTCCTGCGAAGGGTCCTAACATTGGCAAATTGAATATTGATGTTACAATGCCCAAATAATTAATGCCTGCCAGATTTATCTATAATGGGTATATCCTGAGACTTTGTCTAAAACAGAAAATTAAGTATTTCTTTTTCAGTTGACTATGTGTATGTACTTGCACATGTAATGAGCTCAGAAGTAGTGCAATTGCACTACACATCATCTCTGAATACAAAGTAACTGGTAACATCAATTCTGAGGAAAATACTGACCAGTCACAGCCTTAACTAATTCATCAGTATTAGTGTCTCAGTATAATGTTTTCCTTAAACACCAACACTATTCATATGCAACACACTTACCATCTATTGACTAGTTGATGCTTCCAGTGATTTTTTTTTTCCTGCCCAGGAGAAATGATGCCAACCTTTTAATTCTAACAAGTTTGCATTCAGAGTAGTGTCATGCATCCAATGGTTACTTAATATCCCAATTAACAAAAATTACCTCTCTTGTGGTCTATGCCTCATCTGTGTATGATGAGCTAATATTGAGTGCCTAACCAAATTAGTTAGGCACTAATGTTGTCCTAGACTTCAGAGGTTAAATAATTTTCCCAGGATCAAGTATATGATAAGCCTGGATTCAAATTCTGGCAATCAGATTGTTAAAACTGCTGAAAGTTTTGCTGTACTTATGCCAACAGCATAGTATCTCACTGTTTATAAAGTCTCAGGAACTCACAGTCTGTGTTTTGTTCGTGTCTCCTTCACGCTCAGTGAAGTTGGTACTTTCATGATCAGCACCAATAGCAGATCCACTCTGAATCACATTTTTTTGTTTTTTTATATGTTTCCTAAAACATCTAACTATTTATAAGCAAATTCTCTATGTGTCAATAGTAAGTAAATATACCTAAATCTCTTGACACACATATTTACATACACATTTTGCAGCATGCATAGTAGGAACTCAAATGTGAAGAAAGTGGTGGAACTTCTTATAATGTCTGAGGGCCTTATAGAATTAGAATTCTTTCTAAAAAAAAAAAAAAGAAGAAGAAGGAGGAAATAATATTTAATTAGAAGTTTCCTTTTAGGAATGGAAAGAATCTATTAGTTACCCAGGGGGAAGTAGTGGAATGTCAAGACTAATGTGATTACAGTTTCCTAAAAACATTTCATTTGTTTTTCAATCACAGCCATCACAACTGCAGCCATCTGACTACAAGCATAACAATAACCTTAAAAGGCTCATATCACATGGTTTATGCTGCACTTTCACCAAGAGCTTCACAGCAGTTTAATCAATAAAGCAGCACAAGCTGTGAACAATTATAATAAAACACCTTAAGAATGATCAACAATTAAAAGGTAGAGGGGAAAAAACACCTCAATTTAGATAAACCAATCTGCCACTCAGTTTGATAAAGTTCAGTTGAAGTGTTCTGACACTCTCATGGCTTCTATCAATAGAAAGCTATCTGGCCCTGAATTTAAATTAATTCTTCATGTTGTACAAGAATAAAAAATTATGTGCATCTAGTTATATACACTGGAGTATTAATTGTAACCTAGCAATCGCCTTCTACTGAAATTTCACATTGAAGTTTAGCCCACAAGGAAATATCTACATCAATTTTAATAAGTGGCTTCCAGTATATTTCTGAAATGTGACAGTTCTTCATATGAACATAATAAATTGATAAATGTATGCTTATAATTCATTCAACAGTATATGATTACCTTTAATTTGATAGGCAGTATTGATTCATAGCAATTAAGGCATGTTCAACACTCTCTAAGAGCTTGCATTTTATGGTATTCTGAACACTAAAGTAGAAGAATTAGTGAAGGAAGGGGGACATACGCACTGATCAGTGCAAACTAAGGAAATTACATGCAAACATGGGTGACTAAAACAGCTTACCTTGCAAAGTAGTTCAGAGGCAAACGAGGTACATGAGAAAGTAGAAGTATATGAAAGCTACATATTAAAAATTTTAAGCAAAAAAAATGAAAAAAATGTTAAAAAATTTAAGTCAGGAAGTGATGTGATTTATAATTTATAAGTCCCAACTTAGAAATGATCTCTGGTTCCAGTGACAAAAATAGTTAAAAAGAAACAAATCTGAATAACATTACATTATTCCAAAGCAGAAGTGATAGAGTTGGCCTATTCTCAGTAACCTCTGCTGAAGTGAGTGAGCAAGAGACTTTTGAAGGGCTTAGTTAAGAAGGTAACTTGAGAATATGAAGTATATTTATAGGTGCACCTCAAAGGTGCACTTCTGCAATTTGGGGCATTAACACCTGTTTTTTAATGTTCAGGAGAGTCAAGTAAATATCTTCTCTGTGGATATATTTCCAAACACTGGTTGGTGTATATTTACATGATTCTTGTTCATATTCTTTTAGTTTTTGTCGGATATGTAAGGGGAATGGTGGTTCTGTGATTTCTGAGTAACATCAGGAATGGAAGTTTGCTGTGGAAGTAGATATACTGAAAGGTGGTAAAATTTTACATAAGTTGCATGGAAACTTAGTGGGCAGAGGACTTGTTATCTATAGCAAATGTAGTTGTAGCAATATCACTCAAACCATAGTTGAGAATAGTCATCTGGCTATCA
Organism: Spermophilus citellus; assembly: GCF_964194105.1. Classification (NCBI taxonomy): domain Eukaryota; kingdom Metazoa; phylum Chordata; class Mammalia; order Rodentia; family Sciuridae; genus Spermophilus; species Spermophilus citellus. The sequence goes on along the minus strand of NC_138197.1, from coordinate 92,246,316 downwards.
GTGCTCTAATCTGGTAGTAGACTGATAATTCAAGAGCTGGGATAGCTGGAACAATAATTTTTTGTTACCTGAAGTCCAGAATCTATGGAATAAGGCCTAGAAAATATAGGAATGCAAAAAAATTCCTGAGTGAATAGCAGAGAAGAAGAGTTTAAAAGTATGGAACAATGCAAATACTGAAATTTTATTTATTATTCTTAGTCTATAAATAATAAAATATTGTTTTGCCACGAAAAGCATAAGATAGAAAATAAAAAACATGATGGACACATTAATACATTTGGCTGTCTGTTCAATAGGCCTGTCCTAGCCCTGATCAGATGTTTCCTAGTTTGCAGTGCACTGAGTATGTCATAGTCCATTTTGTGCTGCTATAACAAAATAAAAGAGACTGAGAAATTTATCTCTCATATTTTGGAGGCTGGAAGTTGCAGATCAAGTGGTCAACATGTGGCAAGGACCCTCTTGCTGTGCTATCCTATGACAAAAGAAAAGACAAAAAGAGGGTGTAGGAGAAGGACACTAGACTTGCCTTTTTTTAGTAAGGAACCTACAATAATGATATCAAATGCTTCTCATTAGTTTAGTCCCCAATGCTATCTAGTGAGATTGTTGCATTGGGGATCAAATTTCGAACACATACTTTTTTTTAGGAGAACCAGTCAAACCGTAGCAGAATGGTTATGTTGGATGAATAATGCTTTGAATTTTGTTGATATTTTGAGTCCAGGTGGTTGATATTTTGAAGACCATATGGAAAAACAATAGTAATTGTTTAGAATGATGACTCTATTGCTACAAAATAAGGTCACTCTTCCATTCTGCTTTCCATTAACCTTGCCCTGTAAGTTTAAATTTTGGCCAATTACTCTTGGCAGTATGAGACACCAATGTGTGTTAATCAGATCATCATAGTTAGAAATGATTGACCACAAAGTATTCAAGTAAGAAAATTCTGTTCTTTAAAAGTTATTAAAGTATAAACCCACATGGACAAACACAAGGACAAGTCAAAACTATTAACACAATGCCCTCACTAGGGTCTGCCTTGGCCATTTTACTCAATGATGATCCAGTGGTTGGATAATAGTTAAGTTATATATATCCCTCTTCAGAAATTCTTGTCCATTAACTGCAAAAATAATTTTAGGTGGGAGACTCTTCCTAGGATAATGACTTGCTGTCATATAAATTCTAAATATTTGTAACCTTCATTATAAGTTGAGCCTCATATCAGTATTGGAAGCATAAATGTAAAGAGACCAAAATGATCTACACAGAAGTGAAGTTTAATAGAATACTAAGCTGCTTGAAGACAAGGAAGTAGTAGAATGAATAAGAAAACTACCTTCCTCTGATTTGTATGGAAGACTAGACATAAATTATGTGGAACATCTGGAAAATTCATGAAATAGTTATATAAAGTCAATTATCTTAGTTGTCTTCACTTCTGCATCATTGAAAAATTTATATCAGTCCACTGCTTGCAAGCTATTAAACATGTACATTCTCAGGATCACTAATAGGTGTTTCATAGAAATTTTTAGATGGACTTGAAATAGTAATATGTATAAAATCAAAGCAATGATAATAATATATCTTTCATGATATTAAAGGAAATGATGCATTTAAAATAAAAAGGTAAAGTTAGAATAGTGCCAAACTATGAAAATTGCTCAAAATATTTTAGTCATTACAACCCTTATTACATTGATTGTAAGAAGGGTTGGATTTTGTTTTTAATTGGGAATTACTTGTGTTGGCAAAGGTCAACTTGGCTTGGAAAAATTCTTCTTGGTTTAATTACTGGAGAACATGGCTTTACTTTCATCCACTGGGTATACTGGGGTATAATTCTTCATTGGTCTCTCATGTCTCTGCATATTTTATCAGCAGAGGCACCAACAGATTTATTTTGCACTCATTTAGTTAATGAGGATATTTGCCTAACATCCTTCAAAGATAGAGGTAGTGTCTCCTACTTTAGAGAAACTTATTTTTTGTCTGATGTGGTAAAGATAATGCTTCTTTACTGGGCATTATTGTGTAGGTTTGCCTGCAGTCCCTTTAAAACATTGGTGTTTTCTTAGCTCCAGTTTCCTTAGCTATGATGTACATACACAGAATGCATAAAATGCATGACTTCTAACTGGCTGTTTCACATTGCTTCCTGGGATTTAGAGGACAGGAGAAATGATGTAAATGATGCAATTCTTGCTGCCTGCTGAGCCATGAGTAACAAAATGTTTTGTTTCTGATCTAGGAGTCTCCTGTCTTCTAATAGAAACCATGAAAGAGTGGAAGCTAATTTTTTAGTAGGATAAAACATAAATCTTTCAAAGTTTTTGAAAGGTTGGTTGTTTTATAATGGAATAGGATTCTAAGATATTTTAAGAGGATATTTTGAACAAGTGTACCCTTTTCCCCGCATCCTCTCCAGCACTTGTTGTTGTTGGACTTCATAATGGCTGCCAATCTTACTGGAGTGAGATGGTATCTTAGGGTAGTTTTGATTTGCATTTCTCTGACTGCTAGCGATGGTGAGCATTTTTTCATGTACTTATTGATTGATTGTATGTCCTCCTCTGAGAAGTGTCTGTTCAGGTCCTTGGCCCATTTGTTGATTGGGTTATTTGTTATCTTATTGTCTAATTTTTTGAGTTCTTTGTATACTCTGGATATTAGGGCTCTATCTGAAGTGTGTGGAGTAAAGATTTGTTCCCAGGATGTAGGCTCCCTGTTTATCTCTCTTATTGTTTCTTTTGCTGAGAAAAAACTTTTTAGTTTGAATAAGTCCCATTTGTTGATTCTAGTTGTTAACTCTTGCGCTATGGGTGTCCTCTTGAGGAATTTGGAGCCCCGACCCCACAGTATGTAGATCATAGCCTACTTTTTCTTCTATCAGACGCCGTGTCTCTGATTTAATATCAAGTTCCTTGATCCATTTTGAGTTGACTTTTGTGCATGGCGAGAGAAAGGGATTCAGTTTCATTTTGATGCAAATGGATTTCCACTTTTCCCAGCACCATTTGTTGAAGATGCTATCCTTCCTCCATTGCATGCTTTTAGCCCCTTTATCAAATATAAGATAGTTGTAGTTTTGTGGATTGGTTACTGTGTCCTCTATTCTGTACCATTGGTCCACCTGCCTGTTTTGGTACCAGTACCATGCTGTTTTTGTTACTATTGCTCTGTAGTATAGTTCATTGTTGGTGGGACTGCAAATTGGTGCAGCCAATTTGGAAAGCAGTATGGAGATTTCTTGGAAAGCTGGGAATGGAACCACCATTTGACCCAGCTATTCCCCTTCTTGGTCTATTCCCTAAAGACCTAATAAGAGCATGCTACAGGGACATTGCTACATCGATGTTCATAGCAGCACAATTCACGATAGCAAGATTGTGGAACCAACCTAGATGCCCTTCAATAGATGAATGGATTAAAAAAAATGTGGCATTTATACACAATGGAGAATTACTCTGCATTAAAAAATGACAAAATCATAGAATTTGGAGGGAAATGGATGGCATTAGAGCAAATTATGCTAAGTGAAGCTAGCCAATCATTAAAAAACAAATGCCAAATGACTTCTTTGATATAAGGGGAGTAACCAAGGACAGGGTAGGGACGAAAAGCTTGAGAAGAAGATTAACATTAAACAGGGACGAGAGGTGGGAGGGAAAGGGAGAGAGAAGGGAAATTGCATGGAAATGGAAGGTGATCCTCAGCGTTATACAAAATTACATATAAGAGGAAAGGAGGGGTAAGAGAAGAATAATACAAGTGGAAGAAATGATTTACAGTAGAGGGGGTAGAGAGAGAAAAGGGGAGGGGAGGGGAGGGGAAGGGGGAAGGGGGATAGTAGAGAATAGGATAGACAGCAGAATACATCAGACACTAGAATGGCAATATGTAAATCAATGGAAGTGTAACTGATGTGATACAGTAATCTGTATACAGGGTAAAAATGGGAGTTCATAACCCACTTGAATCAAACTGTGAAATATGATATATTAAGAACTATGTAATGTTTTGAACGACCAACAATAAAAAAAATAAAATAAAATAAAGAGGATATTTTTATTGTAGATCTAGTTATCAGGAATATGTATGGTTTTAATTCAGTCTGTTGCAGACTAATATTATGGTTTGGGTCCTTTGATTCCCAAAGGAAGGACCATATGTTAAAATTATGGTCTTCAGCCATCAAACTGCAGGACGATGGTAGAATATTTAATACGTATAATCTAATGGGAATTCTTAGGTCATAGGGGCATGCCTTTTGAGGAAGTAATGGAACCCTTAGCCCTTTCTCTTTTGTTCTTGGTCATGAAGTGAAAGGATAACATCACCATGTGCTTTTGCCATGATCTGCACTCACAGACTAAAGGTCTTAATAAGTCATGGACTAAAGCCTCCAAATTTGTGAGCCACCATAAACTTTTTCTCTTTAAAAGTTGGTCATCTCAGGTATTTGTTATAGTAACAGAAATTTAAAACAAAAAAATTTACAATTATCACATAACTAACTAATTAGTGGAATAAGGGGAAGATAGAAGAAGCACAGTCAGATTAAGATAAGTTTAAATTCAATGTAGTTTACTTAAAGGATCAGGATATTAGACTTTCAAAAGAGACCCTAATATATCCTAATTTTCTCCACATGCATCTTTGCTGCAAAGGCATATGCCCTGTCCTCAGCTGATGTACTATCTGCCAGTTGTATCTAGAATATATTCAGAGACTTTGAATTTTACACTTTTCTCTTGAAAATAATATTTTAATTGCCTGGCTCTCTTGTCCTCTTCACATCATTTTCCAAACTGTACTCTCACTTTGGGGATGAAGTTTCAGAATTTCTACCATGCCAAGTGGTCAACAAAATTGATATAAACCCATACATATTGAATTACACCTGTTATTTAACTTTTGAAAATATTTTTAATTTATGTAGACCTTTGATCATATAACCTATGCATTTAAACTATAATTATAATCAAATTAATAAAATGCTAAGAAATATGAATTAGCCTTGGAATTTAAGGCCAATAAATTATTTATATTAGTTTTCAAAAAATATTTTTAATATTGCAATTAACTCTGTGATGTGCCAGACACAAGTCTATGTGCTGAGGTCACTGCCAAGAACAAGACACAAAAGCACCATGCCTTCATAGAACTTATTATACATTAGGGGAAGAAACACTATAAAGAAGTAAGCAAATAAATAATATTATTTCAGTGTGAAGTGTATGTAAATCACATGCAAATAAGACAAAACACAAAGGGTAATGTTTTGAAGAGTGAAAAAGGACAAGGGACAGGGCAGAATGAAAGGACTCTACTTTAAATGGAGTGGTTAGGAAGTTACAGTTGATAAGATCTAGGGCAAGAGTAACAAGAGTGAGACAGGAGATGATGCCTTAGAAGGAGTTGAGATTTTATTCTAAAATTCATAACAATGTCACTGAAGACAAGGAATTACTCTAATAATATTTACATTTTATTTTATATGTGTATGTTTTATTGCTTTATTTTCTCTAATAAAGCTTTTGTATTAAAAGAAAAAAGAAAGAAAATGTACTCACTTTCTAGAAGAATGTTATTAAAGGAATTCAGGAATCTGACTAGAGAAAGATATGGGATAAGTTATAATAATTGAATAATCTACCTAATTCAATAATTAAACTCATGTAATTGCTCTAAAAGTATAGACTGTTTAATTGAGTGAATATATATTGCTGACAAATTGGTGCCTTTTAAGAACCAATTATAAAATCTATTATATTATAAATGCAGTTGATAGAAACACCAGAAGTTTAAAGGTGTTAAAAAATGTTTCTAAAAATCTTTGAGGCATAAGGAAATTTGAGTTTCATATTGCATATTTTGTTTGCCACACTGATGATGCTAAATACCTTTAGGTATAGTATAGAAGCTAGAGATGAATCATTTATAAATATTTTATTGTAAAAATAATATAGCATTTATTTATAGATCCTATTTTGGTTTGGGATGTATCTTATATACAGTAAAATTCACTCTTTACAATATACAATTCTATGAGTCTTCACAAAAAAATGAAGATATTATTAACCACTATAGTTAGTAGCGTTTTCTAGCCTTCCCTCCAAATTGCTTCATGCAATCTATCCCTACACCTGCTATCAGCCAGTGGCAGCTAGTTGATCTGTTCTCTGTTGATCTAGTTTGTCCTCTATACCTATGTTTTGGTCAAATGGAACTAAAGAGTATGTAACCGGTTGATTCCAGCCTATTTCATTAAGAAAAATATTTAAATTTGATTAATTGTGTTGTACGTGTAAATAATTTATTCATTTACATTGCTAAGTATTATTCCAATGTTTGTCTATCTATTCACCAATTAAAAAAACACTTTCAGTTTTCAGTGATTATGAATACATATGCTATAAACTTTCATGTATAGATTTTAGTATGAACATTCATTTTCATTTTCTTGGATAAATACATAGGAATAAGAATGTTGAGTCATAGGGCAAGTATGTTTAACTGAAACATGTAGGTAAGTAGGAAACTTCTAACCTGTTATCTAAAATGGCTGGGCCATGTTGCATTCCCACCAGTAAAGTTATTTATTAGACCTTAAATAATCCATATCCTTACCAGCACTTCATAATGTTTGCTAATTTTTTTTATTTTCTAAATTCTAATACTTATGTAATGGTATCTCATTATGAATTTAATTAAACTTTTATTAATAATTAATAACTTTGTGTACCTTTTGATATGCTTTCTTGACATCCTTATACCTTATTTATTTATTTATAATTTTTTATTTGTTCTAATTAGTTGTGCATGACATTAGAATTCATTTTGACATCTCATTCTTCTGGTGTATATGTTGCAGTGTTGCAGAATAATATTGGTCCTGTAGACATATATGTACATAAGGTAATAATGTCTGATTCATTTAATGTCCTTCCTTCTCCAATAATCCCTCCACTCTCTCACTCCCCTCTGCCTAATCCAAAGTACCACTATTTTCCCTAGTTCCCCACCACCACCACCTTATTGTGAATTAGCATCCACATAACAGAGAAAACATTTGGCCTTTGGCTTTTGGGGATTGGCTTATTTCACATAGCATGGTATTCTCCAGCTCCATCCATTTATCTGAAAATACCATACATCTTCTTGATGTAGTTCCTACTGAAATTTTGGCCCACTTCTAGGGATTGAAGATTGTTGTTTTAAATCCCTATGGTTTAAAATTCCTGTAGTTTAAAATTCTTGTAGATGTCATTTAAAATGCCTTATATGTATGTTCTGATACCTGTCCTTGACAGGAATATTATTTACAGATATATTTTTCTTTTGCAATTTGCAGCTTACATCTTCTTTCACAATGAATTTTATGTTGTGAAAATTTTAAATTCTGATATGATTAACCCCCCCCCTTCTCTCATTTATTTTAGGTATTATGCTTTTATTATCTTATCCAAGAACTTTTCTAACACAAAATAACAAATATTTTATCCTATGTTTTTATTCTAGAAGTTTTCTACTTTCACTTTCAACATTTAGGTCAATGTTCATTTATGTAGAAGATGAAAATTATGGGTGATGTTTTATTTTATTGCACATGGATATCCAATTTTTTCCACACAATTTGTTATATTAAAAAAACTGTCCTCTGTTCATTAACTTGGATTTCCGCCATTGTAAGAAAGAGTTGACTATATTTATTTGATTCAATTTCTGAAAGCTGTATTCTGTTCCATTAATTCATGAATCTTCTCTTTTCATCAATAGCATAGTGTTTTGCTATTGATGTAGCATTCTTAGTCTTTAAATCAGAAAATGTCAGTCATTCAACTGTACTCATTTGTAAAATTGTTTTGGCTTGTCCATTTACTTTGCTTTTTCATATAGATTTTAGAATCATTCTGTCAATTTTTAACAACAAAATCATGCTGTGATTTTGATTGGAATTTCATTGACATTATGAAAATATTGAATCTCTAATCTGTGAGAACATTCTCTTTATTTAGGAATTCTTTGTCTTTTTTCATCAGTTTTGTATTTTGATATTTTTCAGCATACAGATCCTGAAAACATTTTGTTCAACTTATAAATAAATATTTCATTCATTGTTGGTGGTATTATCAATGATAACTTTTCAAAATTCCTAAACTTTTGGTAGTATATTGAAATAAAATGATCTATTATACAAGTTGGCCTTGTATAATGTCTGTTTTTCATGGCTATGACAGCTGACTACAGACTGAGTAATTTATAATGAACAGAAATTTGTTGACTCTTTGTGTAAGTCAGCTTTGCATTACTGCGACCAAAATATCTGATAAGAACAACTTAAAGGGAAAAAAATATATTTGGGGCTCACAGTTTCAGAGGTCTCAGTCCACAGACAACCAAGTTCATTTTTCAGGACCCAAGGTGAGGCAGGACATCATGGCCAAAAGACAGGGCAGAGGAAAGCAGTTTATCTCATGGTGGCCAGGAAGCAGAGAGAGAGGCAAGAGGAAAGATGAATCCTTCCAGGACTTACCTCGATCTATCTCCCCCAGTCAAACCCCACCTGCCTTCAAAAAACACCTAGCAGGTCTTGGTTCTCTATTTGGAGAACTGACCCACACCTTCATTAACACAGGAGCTTTTGAGAAACACCTCATCTACAAAACGAAACACTCACAATCTAAAGGCTGGTATAGCCAAGATCAAGTGACCAGCATGTGTGGTAGGGCCTTCATGCTGCTTCATCCCTAGTAGAAGAGCTTTTCTCACTGAAATCTTTGACCTTTTGTTAAATTGGTTGTATATTTACTCACTGAACATTCTTTTGTAAAATTACATATTTTACCTTAATAATTACTGTCTACCAAATTATCTGGTGTTGAATGGATAATGCCTGAGAAAAATCTACAGGTGAGAGGTTTGATTTATATCTCTATTTTAGTAGTTAAATCATAGATTACCAGAGATCTCCAATTCTGTTTACCAACATCCTTAAGATTTAAGTCCTGGCTATCTAGAATTTAATAAATCAATGCCACGATAAAATTCTGCATAGCAATGATACTACACTTATGATTTTATTTGAAGGTTAGGAAGCTGAAGCATGTATTTTAAATGAGGGAGTTTTTAAAATCTAGTATGTCTCCTTATCCAAGGACATTTTAGAACTGTTTAACTAAATCAGAATTAACTCGAGGATTATTTTGTACACAGTGTATTTAATGTTTACTACTATTGGGTCATTATATTTTATAAATAAAGTCAATGTAAATATTAAAGGAAACAAGGCAAATATATTAGAAAAGAGGAGGTAAAATCTATGATTATCCCAGTAAACTGAAATACTATTAGAACTGATTGGAGTTTGGAAAGTAACCAGTTAGAAAATTAGCAAAAATGAAAATAACCAATCAATTAATTTCCCATACAACACAATAAAAAAAAACAGAAAATAGAGTGCAGTCATAAAAGGAGCAAATAAAACAAAATATGGAACCAAAAAACAAAATAGATAAAAGTCTATATGAATATAATTAGACCTTTTTGAAGAAGGTGAATTCATTACACAAAAAGAAACCTTTACATTATACAGGTATCTAAATAATCTCCTAAAACCAACATATACATTAGTTAAATGCTGATAAATATTCCCAAAGGACATATTAGAAGTAGAAGCACTATCTGTGATAGGTTAGGTAAATCTTAAGGAAAAGGAAATCCCTGATATGAACAGTCAGAAAATGATCCAAGAAGAAATCCTGTGTTCCAATAATACAGTGATATTCACCATTTATCCAGTACTCAGATTAACTATAAGCTGAACTTCAGCTGCAGATATATACCTCTACACCTACCCCAAAAGTGGTCGGATACAATGATTGTGACCCACAGTGATGAAAAGTACAACCTAATATTATTGAATCCTTGATGGAAGCTTACATCACAAAGGACAGCAACAAATTCTACAACACAAAGAAAATCTTTAAAAAGTTGAAGTGAGGCAACATGAATTTAAAATAGGTATAATTATTATTTTAAGAAGGAAATTTAATTCTTGGTCACATGCATAAGTTTAGTACACCTCTCATTAGAAACGAAGGCCTTTAATTTAGAAAGAGTATTCTTTTGGGTGCCTCAGTTTTCATGTGAACATGACAATCTTGCCTCCAAGTTCAGGTAATTATTAAAGCATATGGGACTATTTTTAGCAATATTATCCGCAGGCATTTTTCTCAGGGAGACAAATCTTAAGATCAGTGCAACTTTTATTCCTGAACAAATATGTCACCCATTCAATCACAGATGAGAAAATAAAATTGAATCAGATTATTATGAAATGTTATTACTGGCTTGTACGATCTTGGATCTTCCTCTCCTCCATCTTGCCCTGCGTTTACAGTTGTGTAAAATACCAGTGGCAGTGCCTACTCAGTACATTGTGAGTTATACTGCGTTGTGGTCCAGAATATAGCTTGGAACACCAACAAAACCCTCATTTATTATTGTTTTGAGGAAAAGATTATCTTTGATCATAGGGTCAGGAGCAGCAAGTTCATTTTACTGGAAGTACCCTCATGCTCTTAAAACCAAATTATAGCTGCATTGTAACCTGAAAATCTAGAGCCAGTTCTAGTGTGAAAGTTGAGTGCCATGCCTTTATGTTATGAACCTCACACTAACCTCACTTAGGACTTTATCTGAATCACGTCACTCACAAATTATGTGCCATTTTACTGCTGCTTGATTTTACTTTATCTTGTTTTATTGGATCTTATACAAGGCAGCTGAAATCTTTTCTATAACAAAGGTATTAAAAAGAGGTTGATAATGTGACAGGAAGCTATCCAGAGACTTGGACCTTGTGTTCTTTCCAAACTGAGCTCAGTGGTCTCACATGGAAAGCTGAAACTGGCTACCATAAAAAAAAAACATACAATATTCAATTTAGTGAACATTAAAATTAGATGTTTAGTATTTTTCTTTCATGAAGAATCAGTTGCTGGCATATCTATAAGCATTTACATTTCAAAATATATTTACATTTCAAAACAAAAAATAATTCTGGGTCTAAACAGTTTTCAATATGATTTTAATTTCCACTTAATTATCATTGAGGTAGGTCAACTCTTTCAAAACACAAAGGTAATATAGCCCTCAGCAAAGTCATGGTAATCATATGGAAGTATGTATAGAATGCCTCCATTCAGGTAATTTTTTTTTTCAAAAATCCTTCCAAAAATCCAGTAGTACTAATATTTTTGATAGTATGGGATTGAAAATTCTGTCTATACACACTGATAACAAATCTGAAAGCTTACAAATAGTTTCTTGAAATAAATTTATCTCAGTGTCCTGATTACAGCCCATTTTACATCATAATAATACTCTAATTATATTTCCTCTTGAAAAATTATCTTTTGCACTACTATTTACTTAAGACTAGAACTAGGCATTATTGAACATTTTAATTTTATTCTGTTTTAGTGGACCACCGACAGATTATCTCAATATGACTCTATTTGAATAGCTCAACAAAATGAAGCCAAGAAATTCAAATTAAATAAAAAATCTTAGTCTCTTCAGTTTGAGTGAGTATATTTCTCCTCACCCCCATCATTTCATCCCATTCTTGTGATAGTTGTCAAAAGTAATTTGCATGGTTATTCTTGGTTATTTTTTGTTACTACAACATGGTGGATTGGCAGTTACTTTTCAGCAACAAATTTATTTTATAGAAAGCAAGACATAATTGTTTTGAGCAACATGTTTGGGAGGGCTCTCAGTGGATCTTGTGTACAGTGGATGTTGGAAGCATCCATAAGAAAGATATACTTGTATCTTTTTGACTTGTGAGGATCTTAACTGAGGATCAGCCCATGACAGCAGCACCAAGAAGAACTGAGGAGTAGTGTCCCATCAGAACATAGGGAGGCATCTCATTTCAGGTCTCCATGTTGTCTCAGAAGCTATGGACTAATGAAAATCCCAAACAATTCTTTGACTTCCTACAAAGGAACAGAATGCTGAGAAAGGGGACAGAGACACAGGACTACCCACGTGGTTTCCGTGCAATGCCACTGGGAGCATTGCCCACTGATGAGCCAGAGGGCTTCATTCAAGCTTTTGCTAAGAGGTCATTAGCGAATGTTTGAGCTCAGACGAAGGCTAAGCACATCCCAAATAAATCAACAACACCCTCTATGTCATGATAAACACCAGTAAGGAAGCTACCATCAGCAGACAGGATATTATTAAACCAGAATAGCAAAAAATAAAATGCATAAATTGTACTAGCAAAACTGTTCTTCCTCTGGAGTGCCTCTACGCCATGTGTTCCACGATCCAGTGCACCATCATCATCTGGGAACTTATGTACACGTTTCCACTATCGGAGAGACTCAAAGGACTTACTGAGTCATATGGAAGAGACTAGAACAACTTTTTGTGCTAGAAATTCCTTAAGCCACAGAACAAACGTGTTCAATGTAAGGAAATAAATCAAAAGAGACAATGTTGTGGAATCTTGTATATTTGTATTTATTTCTATTTTTATCATATCCCCTTTCATAGTGTATTATACTGAATTTGTAATTTAATCCCATTTTCTGCTTCTACTTGTCTTTTTGTTCTTATGATGGATTTTGTTTTGATTGTTGTCACCCTTAATTTCAAAATGCATATAGAAGACGGTTGTAGAAACATCTCAATTCAGTTCAGGTATAAATATGGAATTATCTTATCATTTCTAATCACTTTCTGCAACCATGATCTGGTAGCTTTTCTTCCTTCTTTCTCTAGAGTATTCCATAGCATTCTTGTCTTTTGGGGTTGCAAAAGAAACTAATTTAAGGCTTTGAACCCAAATTAAATTTAAATTTTATTTCACATTCAAATTTTAACCCATCTGTCTTCCTTTTCCATCTTCTTTCTCCTCCTTTTTCTTCTCTTCCTCTCCTTCTTCTTCTCTTAAGAATGAATGCCATCTTCCTGAGATGGGGTGTTATCACTAGCTCTCAGTAGACATAACTTAAATCAGAATCAAGGTATTTCTGTCTATCAAAGGTCCCATTGTCTAGCCTTTTATATGAGTGGCAAGGGTTTCAACAGCACTGTTAATGTTCTTCCTGTCGTGTATGATGAATGCTAGCAAAAAGGAGTTAAAAAAAAAAAAATCTCAGAACACACGAGTGCTGGTAGAATTTAGCAATACTGAGGCAAACTAGAGAGAAATACTCAGGGCCTATGAGGGCTGGACCAATGCACAAGACCAAATCATTTATCAATCCACAAGCAATTTTGGAGCCTCTGCTAAGCCAGGTATTATACCAATAAGTGTTAAGGTTTCAACGATGATATCAAAGGGGAAAAACTCTTAAAAATAAGGGTGTTGTGAATTAAATCAGCAGCAAGCCTCAGAAAGAGATGATGCTTCAAAATATTTTTAAAAGGTAGACACAAATGAATTGTTAGCCAGGCACAAGCATAGTAGGTGCTATTCACTTCCGAGTGAGACAATATACATCAAGGGATTTAAAAAGCAGAAAGTGTGGAAAGGAATTAGGAACCACTTCCCTCCCAACATAGTGAAAAGGAAAGTCGGAGAATCTACAGGAATGAAGAGGTGGAAAGGGTCTATAGGCTATTATCAAAAAGGTAACTCAGTTATAAGTCCCTTAAACAATAAGTTTTTAAATGATACTTTTGTTACCTAGATTCAATAGGGCCAATCTGCATATCAGTGACATGGAAGGAAGATGGGCCTGTTAATGAATTAAGGATTTAAATAGATACACTGTCTATCTCCACATGTTGGAATAGAATTGATGCCAAGACAACTAATTCACCTGAGATATGGTAATATCCTGAACTGCTACTTGTCCCTAATTCAGCTATTCTCAACTATGATCCCATACAAGTCAACCAGCCGCAAGGCGTCTTGCATGTTTTATTTTAATAAAGTGCTAAAGTTTTCTTTCTCAAGGAAGTAAAAGTAAAGCTACAATGAGATGTCTTGGGAATATATTATGCATAGTAATATCATCCATCAAATGTGACACAATAGGGGGGAAAGGAGAGCTAATGCCTGATTGTTCATGGGAGGGAAGAGAGTAGGCTGAGGCATGGGCAGAGTAAATGAGACTTAAAGACCTCAGGTAAATTACATTTTCTGTGTCACATGCATGTTGAATATGGGAGAAATAATGCAATTCTGACATTCATCAGGAAAAAATTGTAAACAATAATAAATTAGAAACCCACATGATTTGACTATAATGTAACATGAATATTTTAGCAAATAAACCAGAAAATCTCCAACAAATTAATGCTATGAATTATTAAATCAGAAAGGGAATTCTTACAACGTTGCCTTGCTCAAAAGGTCTTTAGAACTCTTTGAGAATTTATACTGTATTGAGACCAAGAGTTTTACTTTTTTAGTATGGATTGATCTTAAAGCAGCCAGACATTGTTTAATGCAAATTTAGGCAAATAAACCAGGACATCGAAAATTGTATGTTACCTTTCCTATCCCCTACTATCCCCCCTCCCCTTCCCTCACATCTTCTCTCTCTACCCCATCTACTGTAATTCATTTCTCTCCTAATGTATGAAATATGATATGTCAAGAGCTTTGTAATATTGTGAACAACCAATAAAAAAAAGAAAATTGTATGTTACTCAAAACCTGCCTCAGAAAGCAACTTCAAAGGGGTTCCATAAAAGTTTTGGTCAATTGAAACAGCTCTCAACAACACATACCACCTACAAAGATGGCTACTCCAAATATCACGTTTTTAATTGTATTTTCTGGTATATCCATTTTAACTAACTAAATAAAAACAGAACTTCATTACCACATATCAAGAGTCCAATATAACTGCAGACAAAATTTTACAGTTTCTCTTCCAATATTAGCTGCCTTAAAAAAGCAAAGCTTGCTTATACATAATGCATAAACCAATATGGAGATATGCTGCACAATGATTCCATTGGTGAAATAAATTCTTAAATATTGTATACTTTCAAATTCAGATATTCGTTTTCATATAAAACTCTATAACTTTTTTATGTAACATCAAAGACTTAATTTTGCAGTTACCTGATACATTAAAAATAATGTATTCATTCCTTTTTTAATACAACTCTCTGAAAAAAACGAATTGGAATGTCTTAATATATTTCTGTTAAAATACATGCAGATTTCTCAGATGTGGGGAACCAATTTGACAGCCTTATGAACTTTAGTTCTAGTGAAGTGCCTTCTAGTTGACATAATAGCTTTAGGACTCCGAATAACAGAGCTGAAAAGCATCTGTCAATATACATCTTTCCGTGTGAGTCATTTTCAATGGGAAGTTACTTAGATCAAAGAGGAAACTTCCTATATGCATGAATTTACCATCACATTATTTCAGGTGTGAATAACAACCCCTGAAAAAGCTTAACAGGAATTATACTTTTATCTTTAGTCTACAACCAATGTTATTATTAAAATGATAATGTACTTTTAAAAATTTCCATCTTTGAGATAATTATTTTAAACTAGCTCCAAAGCCATATCTCCAATTCAAATTCAATCTAAACCTAAATCTCCTTCCTTTTTGGTCTGCTAAGATTATAAGAATGTTGAAGTTATAATTTCTCTTATTCCACAGTTAAACTCTTATACTTGAAGCATCAGATGCATAGATGTCCACTCAAAATGCACTGGAAGATTTCCCCTCAAGAACATGCCAGAATAGTGTGACCAGGCTAAAAGCTGACCTTAAATGTCCCAATCCTAGGGGTTGCCTGGCTGTCCAAACTCTGAGATCAAAAGAATGGCTAAAAAAATATAAAAGAGAAAATATTTGTAAAATAATAGACATCTGAAGTGGAGCTCAGAAGAAGGGTCCTAAAATTAATCATGTTAACTGCTTTTTTCAATAGTTTTCTAAAAAAAAAAAAACTTGGGTTGTTATAGATTACAAGCTAGGCTGAGTGCAGCCAAATGTCAGAACCATTTAACAAGGGTGAACTTGTGTCCTTTGCTTGGCCAGAGGAAGTAGAAAACTGTGAATGCCCAGATAAATGATTTAATTTAGCTTTCAAACCATTTGATGATGTCGGTATTTTCAGAGTATGCTTAGTAACATTCAAATTTCTATTCATCATTTGCTTTTAAATTACCAAATTGTGAACATTTCTTTGAAAAAATGTCCTCATGGTACACTGTAGACATAAAACATTTTGTTGAATAAATAAATTTTATTAGAAGATTCTAATATTATTTACATTCATCTCTTTGAATTAAAATCTGTTTTTAAACCAAGTATTCATACTTAATGTTTTAAATTTCATTCAATAAATGATTAAAAAACACTTTCCTTGGGCCCAAATATGTAGCATTTTCTCCTGAAAGGAGGGTGAATAAAATAAGATTAATCACATCAATGAGTTCCCAGAGTTTTATATTGAAAAGATACACCTCAAACTACTACTTACACCTCCTGGTTTATGATCTTCTTATTGTCATCAAGACTCTCCCAATAATGACTGAGTTTTGTATTTACAGTTGTTTAAAGGTTATTGGAGATGCTGACATTGACAGCAACTGGTGCCAAGCCAAAACAATCAATAGTGTTAAGAAAACATGATGGGTTGGTCATAAGGTGGAAGTCCCAGCTTTTATGGATGCACAGTCTGGTTTTGTTAATCCATATGCCTCTGAATCAAGTAACCATTAACACACAGGCATTTTCTCATTTTAAAATGCTTGAGAACAAAGCACTAGTATTTTCAAAATTGCTACAAAATAAATTTTGTAAGTATTCAACAGATAAGAATTTCAGCAAACATGTGAAGGTATAATTTGAAACTCTCAGTATTTGTGAAATTCACCAAGACCTAGGATGGTTTTCCATTAGCAAAAATATGTTGCAGAATGTGATGAAACACAAGACAATAAGACTTGTGATATTATCATACTACCCCCCCCCACGACCACTAAATTCTACTACTTTAAAACACAGGGGCTTCACTTACAAAGTTCTTCTAACTCCAAAGTGCAGTATCTGTGTAGGTGTGTTCAGAGATGGCACACAGAGCCATTAGTTTATTACTAACCTTATATTCCTTTGGGTACACTTCTCAGTAGAGCAACATGGTCGAAGGCAGAAATTACCAACTAATAGTGATTATAACCTGAGATGTGAGTTCAGCAAAGGAAGACTGGAAATAGTGGTAACCAAGGGAGCAATAGAAGTTATAGTTGTCCTTGACCTATCTGTGATTACAAGCACTTGAAACTACTCCAAATTGCATAAGGGTAACTTTCCATCACACTGCTAGACAAACAGACTCTGAGAATAAAATTTTTCTCATTTGTTCAGAAAAAAAAAGGACCAACTACATGACACAGACATAAATTTGTTTAGAGTCTAGGTACATTAACAATTTCTACTGATAAAAAAAATTTGGAGGACTTCAATAGTTTCTATAAAGATGTTGAGAGGAGCCAATGTGAATCCATTGGTTCTCTTTAAGGGATAATCACTCTAACAGGGAAATGAACATAAGGAAAAGAATAGAATGTAAATCTTATGAAAAGAGCCTTCCCTCAAAATCTTAGGGAAAAAATTACCCCATGTAGTTAGAGCAGAATATCCCTGATGTAATCTCTAAATAAGCAGGTAAGGAAAGAGATGCAGAGAGGAGAGAGAGAAAGCTTACACCCAGGTAAAGTACAAGAAAAGGAGGTAAGGCTTCAGGGAATAGAGTCAACTATAACTCATTTCCGTGTCACAGTGTATTAAATTTCTGTGGGTAGAATCTGGTATGGGTGGGTCGCATTTGAGCCTTTACCCCAAAGCCTGAAGGAAAAAAACCAAGGAGCTACCACTTCAGAGGGTGTTAAGGGCACACCCCCTTCCTGTTACTTGCACATGGTTAAGACATTATCTTGACACTGTATAAAGAAAGCAGCAGGTGCATCTTTTGGAGCAACCTTGGAGTTGGGAATGCAGCATTCATGGCTGAAGCCATCTCAGGCAGAGAGGAAAAGCCTGCACTCCCTAAAAATGGCATGTGTTTACAGAAATGCCATTAAGACTTAATATATTTTAAAATTATAATACTTTAAAAATATAGTTTAAATAATAATATTTTAAAATAATCATAATATCCAGATATTCTGTAAAGAATATAAGAAAAAGTTTAGAGTCACAAGATGAGTGTGCATGGCTAACAAGGCCATTCAAATCAGAAGTTTAGGAAAAGTTTGCAGAGACTGCATTATTAATCCTGGATTTTTATATCAATTTCTGACTACTTGTCAATAGTGTGATTTCCAATTTTCTACATGTATGGAAATATATTTTAGTAGACTTGAAAAGCAATAACCTAGAACCCTGATTATGAAATGCAGAGTTAACATTTCTTGTATACAACATAGGAAGCATTAATTAGATTGGATGTTTAATACTACAAGGACTCAAAAAGGTGTGTGTAATATCATACCATTTTATTTAGGCAGCCCATTTCTTCTGAATTCACCAAAGCATGCAGGAATAAAGGCTATTGATGGTATATGTTATCTGAATGTGTGGAATACGTAATTGCCATGATATTTACTTGAAGAAAGTGAAAAAGAAATGCTGAAAACCAACAAAAAAATGGATCAACATGATTAATCATGTCCTTGAGACAAATGATATTCCATGCACAGGAGGAAATTTCAAAATACCATGTGATCTGATAGAAATTTAATTCAAAAAGAAAGGAATAAAAAGAGGTTTCAAATATCTTGTACATCATTATCCCGCCATTAAGTTGTGTGTAAGAAAGCATGCCTTTTAGACAATAATAGGAACTTAGTTGGATAACATATTTCTCCTGATGACACCAATCAAAACTAATTTTAGAGAACAAGGGGAATTTTTATTGGGAGAATAATAATAGAAAGCTTTCTAGATTTCCAAATGAGTAACGAGATTATAGCTTGCAAAACTAAAGAAGAAACATATACAACTATTTGATCAAAAACAGAAGAGGTAATGGTGAAGCAAATGAAGTGAATTCTATTGCCCAGAGATTGACATACCAAAGTCTCCCCTTAATAGTGGTTTTACTTTCTGTACACCCAATTACCTTTGGTTAACCACAGTAGAAAAATATTCATATTTGTCTTGACCCTTTCAAATCTTTCAAGACATAGCGACCATGTACATATATTTATTGTATATATATATTTATTTTATTTTTACTACGTGGGATTAAATTCAGCACCTTGCACATGCTAGGCAAGTACTGAGCTCCATCCCCAATCCTTTTCAAAATTTTTATTTTGAGACAGAGTCTTGCTATGTTCTCCAGGTTACCCTCAAATCTACAATCCTCTTGCCTCAGCTCCCTGAATATCTGGGATTACAGGGTTTACACCCTGGCATTTGCTCAACTTTTATTGCTGTATGTTGTTCAATTTTTCTCTTTTATTGTTTATTGATAATATCTTAATGTGCTTAATCTATAAATTAAGCTTTATCATTGGTATCCATCTATATAAAAAAATGCAGTATAGATAAATTTCAGTACTATCTGTGACTCACTGGGTTTCTGAGAACTCATCCCCTGTGGATAAGGGGAGACTATAGTAAATTACTGTCATCAGAATTTCACATGCAAAACTCAGAAAAGCTCTAACATAAATCCTAAAATATGATTATTCCAATTAAGGAAAGACTCAGAATATCTTAATTCATAATTTAAAAACATACTGAAAATGAGTTGAAAAATACTCTAAAAATGGGAAAGAATATAACTCATCAGAAAGTTTTGGGGTTCAAACATTTACATTTACTGGGTTTTTAACTAAGGAAAAAAACTCATAGAACTAAGGCTCCATGTCTCAAGATGACACAGTACAAGATGTCTTTGCTTCTCTAGAAAGTAATTTTGGATCTAAGATAATGCTCAACACAGAAATAAGCTTTAAAAGCAGATGTTTTTTTTTTCTTTCATCTTCAAATATATTTCACAGCCAAATGTTATGAATGGGTGAAGTCGTCTTTGGAGATCTTGAAATCAGAAGAAGAAAAACATAGTAGAAAGAGTTTTACAATCTAGAATAATAATACAATGTATTCATATTCTGAAATATATAAACTCAGATGGAAATGTTTTAAATTCATATGATAGGCATTAAACATTATTAAGTTTTTAAAGCATACAATGTAGTTTTACTACTGTTATTAGGCTATTAGGTTGTAGTTATTCCATAATATGTGGGATATGGTTTATTTTACATAAAATTTATTATTTTAAATTTATCTACCAAAATATGGTCTTACTTAAGATCATATTTATAGATTGTATTATATATTTAATAATATTAAGATCATAGAACAACTATTTAAGATCAGAAGTTGTACTGTGACTTCAAGAAAATAGACCTGAATCTTTAATTTAACAAAGGACAATTACGTGGCTATAACACATGAGAAAGTTGAATTTTTTTAAAAGGAAATTTACATGAATCCACTTTTATTGGACTTAAAATGTTCTTTTACTTATTTATCAAGTACTTAAGGAAAGTAAATAAGAAAAACAATAGTGTAGAAATGTATATTACCCAACTGAAACCAAATTCATTATATGATAGTCAGCTAAGAGAGCGTGTGCATGCCACATATCTATACACACTAGCCAGAATTAAAGAAGAAGAAGGGATGAGATGGAGAAAGGGAAAAAAGGAGTGGAACAGGAGGGGAAAGAAGAAAATGCTATTGGGGCAAAATATTCAGGAAGACTGATATATAAAACCCCTAATACAAATGCTGAAACTTCAAAATGCCTCATACAAATCAGGACATGGAAAGTTAATCGTGAACACAGTGCTTCTGATCATATGGGTTGTGTACTGGAGCAACTATTGTTTGCATGTAGGAAACCTCTGTATACTGAGACTGCAAGAGAAATTCAGTGGCTTAGAAGAGAGTGTTCTGCAGCAAAAATCATTCTATGGCTATCCTAGTCACTATCTAAGCATATTTTCTATGTGATTATTTATTTGACTCTTGAATGCATTGTTCGTTTTATGATTTCACTTTTATTTACCTTCTCACTTTATTAATGCTATTCTCTTCTAGATTGGTGTGAACCTGCAGGCATTTATTTCCATTTTCAATTTCTACAATTTAATTGATGCAATTATATGCTTATATATGTAGGAATGCTTATGTTAATAAAATGCATTTGTTTATTTGCTCTCTAATTATAATTTTTACTGGAATCTCTAATTGCTAAAATTAAATATGGCTTTTGCCAAGTAAAGAAGACAGGGTACTCTGCACTTAAGGGTTTTTTTTATTGTTGTTTGTTTTTGTTTTGGGGGGGATACAGGAGATTGAACTCAGGGGCATTCAACCACTGAACCATATCCCCAGTTCTATTTTGATTTTATTTAGAAACAGGGTCTCACTGAGTTGCTTAGCATCTGGCTGTTACTGAAGCTGGCTTTGAACTCAAGATCTCAGCCTCCCAAACAGCTGAGATTACATGTGTGAGCCACCTTTCTCAGCTTTAAAGGTTTAACATACATAGATTCATCTAAATCTAACATGATCCAGAAAACAATGTTGACCTGGAAAATGCATTTTTGTTTGTTACATTGTTTCAATTTAGCTTTAATAATTTTTTTATTTAATTAAAATACATAATATTTGTATTAATCATAATCTACATATAATATTCTTTTACATCTAAATATGGTATGGAATTCATGCCTTATAAACATGTATATGTATATGTGTATATATGTGTAATCACATATATGTATAATAATATGCAATAATTAATTTATTTGGTGCTAGGGATTGAACCCAGAGTCCTGCACTCAGCAAGTGAACTTCTAACATTTTAAAAACCTTTATAAAAGACAACAATAAATGTTACCTTTTAAATATCAGCTATTTTATCGTCTTTGGCTGTTAAATATGGGTTTTATGAACTTGGAAATTTTAAGGGAAGAGGCTAACATTGTGATAGAGGTGAGTCTTCCATTTCAAATTAAAAATAAAACTATGCATTTATTAAATAAGTATACACAACTGTACAATGCATCTGATTGTACTATCTATAAATTTTAAAAGAAACAAAAACACAATAAATGTGTATATGAAAGCCAACATAATAAAACAATAAACTAAAATGAAAAGACAGTTTTAGAATGTATTTTAGAATACAAAGGATTTTTTAACTGCATATAAGTTAAAAAGTAAGTAAATGCAAAATTTAAGAAATACATTCAAAAAGCAGTAAATATAAGAAATGCTATAGAAAATAGAATCAGTATCATGGAGGAAAAATACAGTTTTCTAAAGCACACAAAGAACAAAGACATGAAAATAATTATCAATAAAAAAGGCAGACAATTTTAATTCAACTCTAGATAATTGGTGTTTTTAAAGGTCAAAATCAATAATCATGTGTAAGGTCTCAAAATGGTTTCTTGAGCTCATATGACCCATGATTTCAAACAACAGGTCTTTTTATTATTATTATTATTCAGTCATTTCCTTTGCCTTAGGAAATGAGGAGCCAGAAATTCCTTAGGGGATACATATCCTTTGCAGAACACACACACACACACACACACACACACACACACACACACACACACGCAGAGTCAAAACAGGAATATTTTATCTTACTAATGCCTTAAGATTTTGTTCAAATATAAATGGGCTCTTAGCTTTCTCTTTTATGATGGTTTCATTCATTCTTGTCATTGGCCATATGAAAACATTATAAAATAGACTGTGTAATGTCTTGTTTTTCCAGGTTCCAAAATCCTTTTATAAGATTGGAATCATCCATTACTTGAAATTTTGATTAAAGTTTCTTATAAAATTCCCTGGAGCATGTGCACTTCCTAAGGGTAAATCTTTAAGAATCAACATGATTTTAATTTTTTTCTAAGTTTATGTAGTCAGAATTTTTGCTTTCTCAAGGGTCAATGCTGTCATTTTACAGTTCTCTTCAGAATTGTCTAAGTTTAAATTTTTTTCAGTATAAAGTTGTGTATAGTGTTCTCTGAAAATGATATTTTAATCTCCTCTAGACCTGCAGTCATGACCTCCTTTTTCATTTTGACTGCTTTTTTCCCGTCTCCTTTGTGCCTTCTCTCTTTATTTAGCTCTTGATCATATTTGCCAAAGGCTTTTCTATCTTATTGATCTTTTCAAAGAACTGACTTTTCTTTGTATTGGTCAATTCTGTAGTTTTTATTTATTTGTTCGCCATTTCACTTATTTCTGGTTTTGAATTGTATTAATTGCTTCCTTCTACTGTTTAGAGGTTTGTTTTATTATTCCTTTACAATCTCATTATATTGCAGGTTTGGTCATTTATTTCTATTCTTCTTGCTTTCTAACAATTATATGTGAAGCCATCTTTTCTTCTGTCACTTTGATCATGTCACTTCAGTTTTACATGTAGTTTCACCCTTAGAACATGGAGGAAGTAAACCCTGGTGATTCAAACTATGGATTTTGAACTGAAACTGTTTGAATTCAAATCTCAGCTCTGTTACCTGTTAGCTATGTGAAGTTTGGCACATTATTTAAGCTCCCTGTGTCTTTAAGTGGGATTGATAGTAGTACTTATTACCGAGGGTTTTATTAGATGAAATATGTGATTATAAAGTACAATTGAAACAGTAAATACACAGAAAAAGTAGTGGACATTATTTTAATGTCAATTAACTCTCATGTAGGCTAGATGGTGATCTTCATCTCTTCTATAAATCAACTCCACATAATTGGTGTTTTTAAGTGGTGTTTAAATCAAGAATTATTTGGCAATATTAAATAGGGTTTTTTGGTTGCATGATTGAGAAATATTTTATCAATGCTTTTGTTAAGTTTTAAAGTTATCACTTTATGATTAAACTCAACTTGAACATCATCAACTTTTTGAACATGTTTATGAGTCTCGTCCTAAACACAGTCAACTTTTATGAATAAATATCATGTGTTTGAAAGGAACTTACTATTTTTGTATGGATCCTCTGCTGAGGCAAGCGACTCATTGATTAATACTTAGCCTGCATGATGAAGGTCAAATACAGTACGTTTTAGAAAAGATGTGGCTGCAGGGCTTCTTTCTTGCTGCTTCTTTGCTTGACTTTAACTAGCTTTCAGCACAGTTCACAGTGGTAATTTTCTATATGTGTTCTTGGCTGAGGCTTATCTCTTCAATTTTATTTGTTACTTTCAGGGCCTCATTACAACTTCTGGTCCTGTGAGACCCTATTTTTGTTGGGTTTGTTGGATTCCTCATTGTTCAAATTTCACATTAGTTCTCTGTCTTTGATACAACAGGATAAAAGTGAATTTTGTGTTCAGTTCACTATCTCAAAACAGAAATTTCAGTATATACTATTTAAATAAAACATATCTAAATCAAAATGAAATAAAAAAGCAAAAAAGCCAAATATTTCTTAAGCCTCTTATATAAGAAAAGAAAGGTTATTAATATTAATCTCAAAATATTTGAATTAAACATACTAAATAAAAAATTGGAGGTAAATTTTTACTTTGGCAATTATACATTTTTAAGTTTAACTATCCTAAAACTATATTCTCAAAGACAAAAAGTATCATTACACATAGAAAAATTCAAGAAATATAAGGAAAGATGACAGAAATGTTTATATTGATAGACTTCTCAAAGTCTAAGTAATCATATGGTTAAATGATAGACCATGAAGTACTTGAGATAGTCATAAAAGAGCTTTCATGTATATTAAATTTTTATTTTTACAAAAATACATATCCTTATAAGCCTCCACTGAATAATTATAGAATTTGATGACATTTTCATAAAAGCCTACTACAGTAGAGTCATCAGATTTTGCTATCCAACAGACTAAAAACTAAAACTAATTAAAAATAAATACTTAATTTTAGAAATTGAAAACAAAATTTACTGTTATTCTTCATAAATGCCAAGTAGAATAAATTTTTGAAATATGTATGAAATAAAAGAATTCTACTACATTTCTATAATGATTTATATGGTTAGTTATATAATGTTCTATATGTAATTTTGAATGTTTTTATTAGTTAATTATAATTAGGTATAACAGTTGGATTCATTTTGACATAATCATACATGCATGGAATTTTATTTGCTCCACTTCAGTCCTCAGTAAAGTCAATGTGGCAACAAGTGTTTTCTTTGTTTTTCTTTTTCCTTTTATTTATTTATAATTGCATGCTGTCTCATTTGCCAAAGTGTGACTAATGATCATTTAGTTGCTAAGTATGCACTCTACTGCTGAGCTATGTTCCCCATCCCACTGATCATTTGCTTGTTTCCTCAGGAACCAAATGTGGAAATTTGAATTAATATAGGATTTCATATTTAGTCCAGTAACATGTTTGAATTCCTGTATTTCAGAACCCTGGACAGAAGCCAAGGGCATCCAATCTGTCCTGTTGTTCACAGGTTAGAAATCCTAACAGTGGGTTTTTAAATCCCACTTATATCCTCTTTTCTACAACATACTTGGCTCCATTAATTTTCATTGTCATTAGTTTTCTAGGCAGTTTTAAAGAATTTTCATATATATGCATTTTTGGACATTTTAACAAAAACTTTAGGAAAGAGTCTTTGATGATGTTTGTTTTTGCTTTGTTATAATCAGAGCAATGAGACAATATTGGACCAGAAAAGGGACAGCACAGCATGCCTGTTAAACATAAAGACTGAAGTGAGAGTAACTAACTGAATAAAAGCCTGTTTCTTAACTTACAAACTGAGTATTTGGAGAAACTATCTAAGGTTGTAAAGTGCCAGGTTATAAGTGTAATTTTCAAAGAAAACCATTGTCTTCTGTAATGTCACTGTGTAGAGAATGCAACTAATACACACAAAATTCTTAACTGGGAAAAACCCCTTGATCAGAAATTAAAGAAGTTGGAAGAGAAAATCTTGTAGGAATGGTACACATAAGTATTACTTTTTTAGGGCTCTATAAGAATGTAGCACAAACTAGGTAACATAAAGCAACAGAAGTTTATTATCTCAAAGTTCTGAAGAAAGGAATATAAAATTAAGTTGCTTGTAGGGTCATGCTTTCTGAGAAGGCTCTTGGGGAGGAACCCTTTCTTGCCTCTTTCTTGGTACTCGTCCGTTTGCAGATTGTTCATTCCAATATCTGCCTCTGTCTTTACATGGTCTTCTCCCCTGAATGTCTGATCTTTGTCCCTCCTTGTAAAGATACTAATTTCTAATAAATTTAAATTTGCCCTGATCCATTATGTTCTGATTTTAAATTTTATTATATCTAAAGATTTTATTTCCAAATAGATCATACTGAAGGAGATGACTTCAACACATCTCTTTGTAGAATATAATTCAATACATGGCTTCTGCCCAACACTGAGCAGGCAAGACAGCAAATAAAGGAATAGCATATGAGAGTTATCATGGAATATCCAACCCCTGAATATGAAGGACTATGACTAATTCTCCACTTCCTTCATCCAAGTCTTGTATAAAATGTCTCTTTCAGCCCACTCTAACTCAAAATGTGCACATTTTTGCCATGGATGTGCAATTCCATTTTTGTCATCTCACAAAGATTTATACATTCATAAGTCTGGATGGAATGGCAAATATAAAAGACAACTTTTCATTTCCATCCCTTAGAAGCATTTTTTTTCTTACACTACCAAGCTCTCCAAAACTCTCCACAATAATTTCTAGTGGTAGTAATCCTAGCTACTTTCCTCTGAAGATAATGATTTTGGAAATCACAACTTGAGGTGTCACAGGTTCTACTAGACTCCTTACATTGGACAACTCAAGGCTTCACCTTCTGTTCCCCATGCCATTAAAGGTCATCAGAATAGAAGTTTTACCTAATTAAGGATTAGAAATGCCTTTGGGGAAAAAGTGGTATAAGGTTTCCAACTACCTCTTTAAGTTTCTAATAGCCTTAAATCTATTTATTTTCTTGGGTATCTTATGTTTTAAAATGATTTTAAAATATGTTGTATCTGTTTTGATATTTATAGTAGAACAACTCCATAAGATGAGTTTGCCCACCATTTTACCTAGACAGTCCCAATCTTTTTTTCTCTCTCAACACTTAAAAGAATGATTTTCATGTTTATATGCATGTATAAATATGAAATAATTGCTAATAATGTTTTAATAAAGGAAAGAAAAGCAGCAACAATTTATTGAATTAATAAAGGCTATTAATGACATATAAAACATGTAAAATAAAACATAGTCAATTAATTGATATACAATAAATTCTATGAGAGGGTCTTACCTAGAGATTCATAGGAGAAACGCATGTGAGACACATAAGAGAAACTTAAGACCCTCTGCTCAATCTAAGCTGTTTTCTATCATTTTTATCCTAAGAACATCAACTCCAACTCATAAATTAATGACTTAAGTTCTATAGATGTAAAACATTACATTTCTTATTTTCCTATTTTTCCATGTCTCTTTGCCTCTAAGAATTTTGCTCACATAGCACACAAATTTTTTTCCTTCAGGCCATTTTATAACCACCTCATTTTGTATCTACATTTCCAGAAGTAAGATGTTAAAGTACAATCCATATATGCTAGTGATTTTTAAATGATCATCAATAACTTGTTTCTAGAAAATAATCTATTTGACCTAACAGCTTTTTTAATCCAGTAATGGAAAAGTTAGAAAATAGCCAGAGGAAGATTTTAATTTATTTTCCTGGAAAATATATAAATGGATAAAACTGATTTATGAAGAAAATTAATATATTTGGGTGCAGTTCAAGGCCAATTGTTATACTGACTTTCATATAAAGGATTTTGATGTACTAGAAAACTATTTTTAAGGATAGAAAACAGTAATGGATAGAAATTATCTCAGCGATGTATTTTTTGAGTTTGAAAATATAAAAAATACAGTATGGTATGCATTTTAACAATAGGTATTCCCACTACATCCCATCAATGAGTAGGATATGAAAACAACCCTAAAAATGAGGGCACATGGAAAAGGAGACAACACAAGAAAAAAGGCTTGGTATCAGCTCTAACAAGAATTACAATAAAGGCAGTTGTAGAACATGTGTTTGACCAAGACCGTGATAGTGATGAACATAACACAATTTCTCAGCAAGCACAGGGAAACTGTAGAGCACAAGTGTGTAGACAGGAGCAAGAGAATGGGATAGTTTTATATTATGAAGCTATGTTATATCCACTTTCCATCATAAGTCCCAGTCGTGAGGGGAAATATAATTCAGTCTACTTTACTCCTTGGGCTTAAATATGGGGTTAATGAAGAGATGCTATGTAAAGGTGTGAGGTCAGTGCCATAATTACTTAGAGAAATAGAGAATACAATTAAATTATATAGTAGTAAAGACTAACACAGAGAACATTGCAATTCTGTAATCATTGCCAAGTAATTTCAAGAAATTCCATACATACATGCTTATTTGGTGTCAAGAGAGGAGTTTTAGAAACATCAGGCACTTTTCTCTAGTAATCCTCTCCCACTTTTCAAGCCTCCGACTTAAATTTAAAACTATACAATAAGTATTAGAAGCTTTTAGCTACAGAATAAAAAACCTCAATTAAAAATGATTTAACTAAAAGTAAATGCATTGCTAAACTTAAAAATAAAACTTGAAGTTTGGCAGGTTCCCGGCACAATAGATCAGGACCTTGGCCTGCTATTTTGCAATTCTCATTGTTCTGCTTTCCCATATATGGTCTTATCCTCAAGCTGACAGCAGCACTCACAAGAGCTCAAAAGCTGTATTCACACTCCTCAGCAAAATTAATAGTGTTATAACTTCTTGGGAGTTAGGAAGTAGTTTTTTTTTTCTTTTCTTTTCCTTTTCTGTACAAAAAGTTGCCTAGTAGATTTTTCTTACATTGTGTTTTCCAGATTTAAGTCCATTCCTAAACCAATCTCCAGCAAAAGAGTGGATTAGATTGGTTACTCTAGACATTGGGGAGTTAATCACAACACTACTACTCTGTATAGAATGATTTGACCTTAACTCTAAAAAGAAGTAAATATCTGCTTTTTGAAAAAATATACCTAACACTATAACATGCAGTATCACTAGTTAACTTGAGTCCAGTTAATCAAAAGTTCAAGCTCAACATGGCAGATTTGATTGGTTAGTGAGTGAAAATCATAACACAACCCTTTTCTGAAATAATTTCTATGAGTATGTTGTTCCATCTGCTTATATGACTCTTCCACTCCTTATGATGTTCAGTTAGTATTGCATCACTATAAGCTGAGAAGACAACCTCATTGGAGGAGACTTATATTTTTTAATTTCCTTCATAGCCCTTACAAAACTTTTAGATGTTTATTTGATGACTGTTTTCATAGTTATTTTCTCAGCTAAACTCTAACTTCCATGAGAGAAAAATATATATTCACTTTGTTAACCACAGTATGCACAGTAATGTACACAGCAGGTACTAACTAAATGTACTGAAAGAAAAGGTAAAGTACATGAATATGAGTTCCTCATATTCATGTATGTGTGGATGTGTGTATAAATAGGTGAACATATGTGAACATGTGTGTATAAATAATGTGAAAATTTCCATACGAAAGATTTTTTATAAAATTCTAAATAATAAAGTAAGGATGGAATTGAGAATGATTTTGAGATAATTAGCTAAACAAGTGGTGGAAAAAAACTTAAAGAGAAAAAAATGGTATTTCATGAAGAATCAATACCTAATCTTTAAACTTTACTATATAAGTCCTATAAGACTTTTTCATTTGTTTGTTAATTAAAATCTTTTCAAGAAAACCATGGAACCCACAAGTTATAAAATACTAGATTCACAGATTTGGTTGTATAAGACCTAAATCATATATACAGTGAAAATCATAATGAAAATGTGAGATCACTTTGTATTGTGTATTAATATAGATTATCAAAGGTTTTATGATCAAGAATTGTAAATGTTCTGAGATTTTACCCTGTTTTCAAGAAAATCAATTGTCCCACAAGATTCATTGACAGTGGTAGACGACTCCTAATTCCTGCATCATAAATGTAAGTCAGTTTATAACCCACATCAGTAACAATGGTCAGAAACCAGAATATTTGCTTTAGTTCTGCAAGCCGCCATTCTCAGAGGCAGCATGAAGAGGTTATGGACATCTGAACATACAAGTGGGCTGGAGTGCAGGAGGGGAACCCAAGCTTAGGGAACTGAAATCTTCATAAGGGCAGTAAGCTTCCCAGTCCTCGGCTTCAGAGGAAGACACTCTCTGTGCCTTACAGGGCCATCAACAAATCTGTCCTTTACTATGAAGAAAATCTCCATCTCTTCCAAGACTGTTAAGAATGAACAAGTCTTGAAATGTAATCCAGAACATATGACAATCAGTGCCTTGCCCCCAACATATACAGCAATGCAAGAGAATCTTGGAGAATGGTATCCTAAGTTTTCATCTATTCTAAATCAATCACTCTGATAAATATATGTTCATTTCCTTCTCAATTACTGTGGAACTTTTTTTTCTTTTCTTTTCTCTCAATCATTTTCCACTGTCCACTGAATCCCTTTGGTAAATATTGCATTGTTTTATTCTCACTCCAGTCTCCATCCCATTTCTCCATATGTATTTTTAGCAAAAGGTTTTTTGGCTCCTTTGCCATCTCTTACTTTCTTCTTTCTTCTTACATATACTGCAGTCAAATTTTTGCTTATACAATTCTGCTTAAACAGTCTTGTAAAGATTGCAAATAACTAGCATTATCATATTTTTTATCATTGAAAGGATAAAAATTATGAAAGGAGAGATTATTTTGAGTTAAACTAAGTCTACAGATATAAACTATGAGTGCTAGAGATACATTAAAATGTAGAGTCATCCTATAGAAAATCTTCATGTAGCTAAGTCCAATGGTTAGTTCAGTTGTTTAACTTAGCTGGCAAATTGATAGTATTGGATTTTATAAATCAGATACTTTCATCACTTGATGGCTAGATACGATAGTTCCTGTTCAACAGCACAACTCTTTTCAACAACATGACTACAGAAGACCAGGCTTCAATTCGTTAATCTGATTCCATTTTCTATCTACTCTTCTTTTTTACAATTTTATCCAGCTTTCTGGTTTAAAATACTACTTCCATATCATTGATGGATAAATTTATATTTTCAGCCAAGATCATTTTTCTGAATTCCAGGCTACTTTATTCAACTACCTACTCAATATCTCTACATGGATTCTAATAAATTTATCAAACCATGAATTATTTAAATATGAATTCAACCAATGATGAAAAGCTTGTCACAGGAAACCCAACATGTCAAAAGAGTTGGAGTCTCAGATTGTAGAATATTAGCTATCATTCAAGTTTTAGGAAACTGAAAATGTAATGCTGACATTTTTCCATTTAAATCACTAACAAAAATATTTGCTATATAAGACTATTTATTGACAAGTAAGCAAAAAAAAGAATTAGACTGAAAGCTAAAGAGAGCTCCAAATCCTACTTCCCCTTCCTACTTATTAGCTGTGGGAAAGTTCAGAGAGTTATTATGATGTGTGCATTAAGTAGTTATTACATTAAACCTAGAGAAACAGATTGAATAAAATATGGTTACATAGACTGTTTCATTTAACATTTTGGAGACAGAGAGTTGAAAACTGCTTGAACTCCCCCCAAAAATCAACCAACAATCAAGTTCAGTTTATCTTTTTATTCCCAGTAATCATTTTTTTTTCAATCTGAGGGTAAATTTCTGAAACAATCTTTTCCTCATAAACTTTCACATACATCTCCTTGACCGGAACTATATGTCCTATCCATGACTACACGCAAGAGAGCCTGGAATTTTAACTGGAATAATGCAATCCTGAAAAAAAATTAGAAATATTCAATAAGAATAAAAAATAAATTGGTTAAAATTCATTAAGACAATGTAAATAAAATTATCTAGCAAAGATCTTGACATGCAGTTGGTGGCTCAATTTAAACAGGTCCTACCCTGGAGCAAAAATTCTTTGAATATGTTTTGTCAACCATCTTTAAATCTACTCAGTAATACCTTTAGCCTGTCAAAAGTTTACTATTTTATTTTCAAGAATATCGTGGGATATTTGGGTCTAAAACCTCGCTCAGACCTGGGTTTCAAGAGAGGAAATTCTAGATTGAAGAAACTGTCCTCTCATAAGAGATAGAAGATAGTAATGAGACTATCAGAATGAATGGGAGTTGTCTTAGAGCAAAAGTAGGTTCTAGGACACTGGCCATTTACACTGTTCACGGTGGAACAGTAAAAAGAATCAGGAATTTTACTCCATTTGTGTTTCTTGACTTTGTACTCATTCTACCTGTCTACATGCTTCTCTTCTCCACATGCTCTCTAGGAGACTGAGAAGTCAAATTTAATTTAATAAAACCCTTTAAAAGTTCTGAGCCCTTTGCAGTTCAACAATTTTTTTTTAATGCAAGATATTTTCAATGTGGAAAGAATGCTTTCTTCCAAATTTCCACTGAGAATTTGACAAAGTTTTCCTCTGCTTAAACTTTAGTTTTTGTGCTTGTTATCTTTCGGCACAGCTTGGTCAATCACAAAGGCTCCCTCTCCTGCACAAAATTATACAACCATGGCAACTGCCCTTTGAAAAGAAAATATTGCCATAGGGGGAGGCAGTCAACTCACCCAGGCTCAACTAGTCCAGAAGTGTTAAGTAGCTGTGTAGACCTTGGGAGGGGAGATGGCTAGGGCTTAGGGCATTTTAAGAAATTAATTTGAGAAACTTTCACTTTCTCCATGAACCCCTCTAGTTGAATACCACTTTTCATAGCATGGAGCTCCTGCCTGTGGAATTCGATGTGGCAGGGGGTCAGCACATCCAATATATGACTGGATTTCAACAAACAAGCTGACTCTAGGCTGAGAACAAAAATAGCACTGCTACCTGTTTGCCAGGACAGGGGAAATGCATCCTGAGCCATGGGGTTAAAACATTCTCTCAGCAGGTGATAAGGTTTTTTTTCCCCCTTATTCTATGGTGACTTATAGTGGAAACCATCAAAAGATTTTACTTTATTTTGAAATACTGAGTTTTAAATATTTTAATATGTAGACATTAAATATAATACATCAGTATTTGCTTACTCAAAAAGAAAACAATTCAAGAGAAAATAACTTGTCATTTTTCATATTTTCAAGAGATTGTATCAAATATATTTTAAATGAAAACTTAATGTGGTGGTCCATGTTTCTCTCTTCTTACTCATTTTGCCATAAATGAAACCCATCTCATTATTCGTAGAAAGAGTATTAATGTTTAACACTCTTTATGTAAGACTTGATGATCCTGCCAAATAGGCAAAAAGGAAAAAAGACTTGATGTTAAAAGTTGTGTATAAAAATAATCGTAAAGGGAATGACATTCTGGACTTTCTCATATAGCAAAGACTAATTTTTACTTTTGCTTTAATATTCAGATTTTCATAGATATGTATGTACATATCTACACAAACAGCTTTGTGTAGGTCTGCTTATTTATCTCATATTTTAATACGTACATGGAGCTATGCTTATTTATATAAATCAGAAAAAGTATATATGCATACATATTAAAAATGAAAGCACTATATTACAATTTTGTGAAACTATCAACTACACTGTCCTCTAATTTGGTTTGGAATTTTTCATTTCTTTGTTTTTCTAAATTAGTTTTGAAAGATATTGAAAAAACTCTTCCAACTAAAACATTTATATATATCTAGGATATGTACAAAACCAAATATCTTCTAATCTATGCACTCAGAGCCTTATATCCATGGACATGACAGTGATGATAATAATCCTGTTATCTCTTGAAAGTGATCATTTCAGAATGATCCCTAATATAAGTATATTTAGGTCTTTATTTTTGTCAATAAAATGTAATGGTTATTTTTAAAAAAAATATTTATTTAGTTCCAGACTCTAAATTACATTGTTTTTACACACATTGCCTGTTTTAACTTTATACTAGTATTTTACTTCAATGTGATTCTCAAAGCATTCATTATGCATATGCCTTTATCTATTTAGAGATAAGAAAAGCAACATTTAAAGAAGAAGATTGGCCAACCAAAGTCAAACTCTAAAGCTTACTTTTGTAATTTTAATTTTCATTGTTTCAAGGTAAAATACATTGAAATGTTGCACAGAATATTATAAAATAAAGGCTGTCTTAGATCACTTCTATGATAAATAGATAAATATACAGAGATAAAAACACTTATTGGAAGGTAATATTTTAAATAATTCATTTAATACTGGAAAACAGATTTAAGAGATATATCAAAGTCAGTAATGTTAAAGACAGTGAGAAATGTGCACCGAGGGTAAAAATATATCTCACAATATTAATCTATTTTTCTACTCCACATTTCCATACTTCCTAGTAATTTGCTTGTCTCACAACTAGAGTCATCCACAATTTCCTGACATAAGTTGAGTTCATTATATAAGTAAAATTACAAAGAAGAAGGAAAAGTCAATATTTAGTTGTAGACTTTCAAACTTGGATTGTCAAGCCCTCAGCAGTTGCAATGTTTTTGAAAGCTAAGACTGTATTTTAAAATATTATCTTCCACTGTACAAAAAGCCTAAAGAATAACAAAATAATATGCATTTTCCATTCACATTAATAAACATGATATAAATGTGATTGTGGCCTACTTTGTTTCTCCAATTGATCACATTCTCTGTCCTCTCTATGATCCTGAATTTAGTCACTAATCATTTCCATGCATTTTTTTCATAGTAATATAGGTTCAAAGCTTACAATTAAAATATAAATAGCATATGGTTGCAGCCAGCTCCTCCTTGTCCTTCATTTGCAACTTCTCCCCCTGTTCTCTCCCTCTCAGCCTCAGGTGACTGTGATTTCCAGAGTTTCATCATATCATACAATTCTTTATATACTTTCAATGTGTATATTTCTATGTAAACAAAATATGGTAACATTTGGCTCATTTTAAAATTTCATATGTTTTTCTTTAATTTACTTTGTACATTGAAATTTTTATCTGCAAATTTCATTCACATTTGTATTATCATACCTTTTTTTTCTTAGTTGTATAGTACCTCAGTGTGTAAATATACCACATTTAATAACTCATTCTATCATGAACATTAGGCTTGTCTCAAGTTTTATTTTTGTTGGTTGATTTTTTTCATTCATGACTAATGCTACTAAAATATTTTACAGATCTCTCTGTACACATTTGAGCATTTGCATGTCTTTATGGTATACATTTGAGTGAGAAATTGCAGGGTCAGCCCATTTTTGCCCTCACTAGATAATGACAAATTTTCTCTAAGGAATTTTGTCAGTTTATATTCCCAGTAGAAATAGAGAACACATTTTCCTTCACAATCCCAGCTATACATGCAATTGGAAGACTTAAATCTGTGTCACTCTAGTTCTTATACTAGGATAGCAATGTCAGTTTTGCATGTCTCCA
Source organism: Spermophilus citellus (assembly GCF_964194105.1). NCBI lineage: Eukaryota > Metazoa > Chordata > Mammalia > Rodentia > Sciuridae > Spermophilus > Spermophilus citellus. The sequence continues at coordinate 92,210,779 of NC_138197.1, read as the reverse complement.
TCACTCCTCCAATATGACATATTTTCCTTATAGGCAGCCACCATTCTAGTTTCACTTTATCATGTTCTGCTTTCAATCATGCCATAAATGTTCCTTATTTTTGTGAGTTATAAATGTATTTACGCCCTAAAGGCTACCATTTTGGTGTGATAGATGCGATGTTGATGAAAGTCAAGGAAGCTGAGGATAAAAACCTGCACATGAACAGATCATGTGCAAAGATGCAAAGTCAGCAGCAAGAAATGGCCAAGTTATGTGTAAGCTCCCAGAAGTGAAGCATGGATCCTTAGCACCCACAATAGCAAGACTGTTCTTTAACTCTCAAGTGTACTTCAACACTTAAGTGCAATTATGGTAAAAACATGCTCCTGTTAAATGTATCATAAAAGAACTATTAGAACATCTAATGATGGAAAATATAAGACAAATTTATAAAAAGGACATTTGAAATCTGTAATTCTGCTATATTGTGTTAATATTAGTTTTGCTCTGCAATAAAAGAAAATTTGCTTAAAATAATAAGACACTCCCCCCCCAAAAAAAAATGGAAATGGGTCTTTGAAATGTGTACAAAAATCTTCCAAACCAGAGACATCAAAGTAACGAATGAAGTGTATCTAAATTTGGTTTTAGTTTTATGTAAGAAAGGGTGGGACTCTTCACAAATACTAACACTGAGTATTTGTTCAACAATTCAGTTACGGAATAAAATGTTGACCTCTTACTCCCTTCTGATCCGTAAGAATCTTCTAAATATTTCTGGAGCATTAGTACTGTATTCACAGTCCAACTTCAAACATCTTAAGGAAAAATAGTATAGTTCAGTGTTTATATGAGACTACTAAAAATGTTTTTGTAAATACCCTGGGATAATAGACACTACTTTCTCCCACATTTCATAGGGAGGTGTTTAACCAACTAGACAGGAGCAGTAGGTGAGGTGGACACAGTTTTCAAAAATCTTAGGAAAGTTGAGACAGCAAGGACTTGAAGACTGGGAAGAGTCACAGGGAATGAGGGACACTTCCATCTTCCCTCAAATCAAATGAGAAGTGCTTTAAAGACATGAGAGGGAGCGTGTGTTATTTTGGACCCTGCCCTAGAAGATCACCTGGAGGAGGATCCACCTTGGCAGAAAGAGCTAGAGGAAGATAAGGGATCCGCAGGAGGACTGCATTCATAGAGTCAAGAACACTGCAGATGACAGCACTCGCCACACTTCCAGCAGCGTCTGGAAGCTCCTGAAAAGAAAGAGCCACCTTTAAATACCTCTCATAGACAGACCCATGACATCCTGGTAAGATTGGTCTGGTCCCTTCTCCTTCTCTTACCCTAGTCTCCACCTCCAAACCTGGACATGTCAGAAGATGTAGATAAGGAAATATCAAAAGGAAAATTACAGTAGTGATAAGAAGCTGGGAAAGTATAAAGGAAGGAAGCATTTTCCCACTGCCTGTCTCCTCTATAGGTGAACATTTCCTACCTTTGACAGGCATGAATTAAAACTGAGATGAACATTTCACCTGAACTGAAGTCAGAGTTTTTCTCATTAGACTAGATAAGCCATAGTAATTTCTAAACCGAGACTATTTCAAGGACTAAAATGACCAGAAGATTTTTAAAAATATATCATAATCTTAGAGTGAACACATAAGCTATCTGGGCTATCTGCCCAAATTTTATTACATGAGAGGAAAATAATGGCCACACATGCTGAGTTTGTGGAGGCGATTATAAAGAGAAAAAATGTCTTCATGATTGCACGTCTGGGTCTTGCTTGTTCAGGATAACAGCTACAGGAACGTGAAAGGAACTCAGAATGTGGGGTCAGATATGACTACATTTAATTCTATATCTGAGAATTTCTAACAGTGTTAATTTGGGTTCCTCACTTAACCTCTCTGTCTCAAGATTCGTATCTGTAAAATTCCAATTTATAAAAATTAAATGCAATTATGTATATAAAGGCCTAACAGATTGCTTACCACATGGAAGAATACTCAATATACATAAATTTCTTACCCATAGCAAATCATGAACTCCCAAGCACATTTATATGGTCTAAAAACAATTGAATTTAACTCAGTTCAACTAAGACCTTTTCTTTCATCATCTTCATCCTCACCATAATTAAAATGTTATTAGAGGAACAGCATATTAAGGCCCTCAGGCCAAATCCAGGCCACTACCTATTTTTAGAACACAGCAACCCTCATTCTCTGGATATACACTATAGTTGATTGCATATAATGGCATTTTGTGCTTTTTAAGACCCATTAAAAAGAAGAAAGAGAAGGAAATCTGCTTGACAACTCTTCAGTGTCATCAAGACCCCTGCTTCTCATAACCCCTTGCACAGAGCTGTTCACAGGGCTTCACACAGCTATAAGGTGTTGAGGTTGGAGTACATGGGCATTTGGCAATCAGTATATATCTTAGAACATCCACAAGATAAATAACATTCTATAATAAATCCTTAAAGTTAAAAAATATAGGACAACATAAATAAGACACTGCCTAGGGCTACACGGTTAACAAAATGGCTAGAGCCAGAACTGAAACCCAAGTCTGTTGATTCCCCCACAAACCATGACATCTTATTGCTGTATTTCCTTAGTTGTCATTGTTACTCATTGTTCCAATTAACTCTTCTCTTCCCTCTATCAACTTGGTTTTTAATCAGATAAAATATTTACTACAATAGAGTTTCTTACCTGATAGTAGATGATCTTACCACAGGATCTCTTATTTGTCTACCTGGTTAACCATCTTTTTAAGTTTGATGATTTTGGAAACATCTGCATATCATTTATTCAACAAATATTTGAGTACCTACGCTATACTCAATACTTAGAATCCAGTAGAAAATTAAAGATTGTAATATACATTTCTTTAAAGATTATCTTAAATTTTTTTCCTACATAGAATTCCAACATAATCAAAGATGTTCCAGTACATTTAATTCTGTAAAAAAATTATTTTTTTAATAGTGATAGTTATTCTCAAGCACCCACGAGTTTATTTCTCATGTTTTGTTTCACATTTTTTAATTTTTTTTCCTGGATCTTTTAATATTTTAAGAAATGGAACTTTCTTCATACTCACAAATAGATGTGACTAGATAAACCAAATTGGGTATGTTTTTGTTAATATCATAGTTGATTTATATCTAGAAGCAAAGAAACAGAAGCACTTGTTTTGATCCATAATTCTTCTACATATAGTACTGAATATTTTTAAAATTATTTTTGAAAAAAGATTTAAAAGGAAGAAGGAGTATTATGTAGCACATATTTTAGTTTTTGTGTAAATTTAATAGCCATAACAAAAAAATTTTAGTCATTAAATAAAATAAATGATTCAATTTTCAAAACAGATGAAAATAAATGTTAAATTTTATTTTAATGTAATATAACAAAACAAAGGAAAACATGTATTATCACAGAGCTTATTTTTCATTACTCTGTCATATTGTCAATGTTTAATAATATGTAAAATCAATTTCAAAATTGCTGGGCCTAATTAATAGCAAACTTAGAGAAGCAATAGTAATGTGTTGAGTCTTAAACCCTCTACCCATCTTTTTTTGTAAAACTTGTCCATAAAAGCTCAGGGATAATATCATGAAACGGTGAATAGATCCTGCTGATAACTTCCTCAGGCATATTATTCAAAATTAGACATGCTTTTTCTCCCATACTATTATTCTTGTCCAGAATTTGAAGGAGGCAGCTTTTAGACCTGCTGCTTTTTTTCCAAATTGTAATAAATAAATGGCATCCTTATTCATGAGAATCTGTTCTAATTTTGAAGCCCCACCTTTGCATGCACCTTTACCATGCAAGCCTCAGGGGAAAGTAATTACATTTAATAGCTTCTAGGAGCTCTAAACAAAGACACACAAGAAATACAATGATGATGATTAAATTCAGGTATTTATAGAAATCAGTAATTTCAGAAACTCAAATATAATCTCATGCTAATGGTGCTTTATTCTGGAACTATGGAAATTCTTTGTCACTAGAAGCATATTTCCCTCTATTTTTATGTTTTATTAAACAAGTATTTAGTTGCTATTGAAATTCCCTTTCTCAGCCCCTGGAGTAAGATACATCTGTGCTGAATAAGTATTTTCTATAATTCATCTTTCTGAACTCAAAAGTGATTTCAACCTTTGCTTTCAGAAACCTATGTTTTTAAAAATCAGTGCTCTAATATGTTGCATGTAAAAATACAGATTGGGAAGACCTCTCTGGATGGTAATTTGTGGTCATTCATTAATTTTTAATCTATGAGTCTTTTTGCAAGAAGGCAAACTTGTAGAACTCACTTCATAGATGTGTTCAAAGATGTTTGTATATTACATTCATTACAACATTCTTTTAATGGTTAAAAGATAAGTGGAGAGGAACAACCTCAAATTCCAGTTGAAACTCATTAAATACATTATGTAAACCTATGTAGCTGCTGAAAGTTTTATGTACCAATAAGGAATGATCAGTAAGATACAGTGTTGTGTGGCAAAAGATAGGAGTAGAACAGTATGCCTGGAAAGTCTACCATTAGTCAAATGTTTAAACAAAAATGTACAAAGACATGCAGTCTTTCAGAAAACAGCTGCTCTGAGGAAAGTTGGTGTATAATCCACATGAATTGCCTATTCAAATATTATTTATGAGATAATTATTAGAGAAATTATTGCTAAGCCAAAATGTAAGAATTTCAGACAAGATTATTCACTTATTACTTTCTATAAGAAACATATATTGATATATCATGGAATGTCAAAATCTATATGCAATACAAATGAACTTTATATTTATTCAAGAAAATCTATGATATTAATGAGGCTAAATAACTGGAAAATATCTTTCTGGCTATTCTCTATTCCTACTCTTATCTTTCATGAGGATTCTAATATTTGATTTAAGAAAATGATGTTTCTCCTGAAATTAATCTTCTGCCTTTAATTATTCAAATATCCAGCCTTGCTGAAATCATTCTAATTATTCCCAATGCTCAATAATATTAGTAAAAATCACATTTAAATTCAAAATAATTTAAATGGAGTCCCTAATATTCCCACAAGCATTTAGCTAGTTTTATATTTTCACCTTGAAATTACTAAAAAAAAAGATTAAATGTAGCCAATTTCATTATTTTAATTTAAGTATTTTTGTGTTTTTATCTGGAATGCAACATCATCGAAGTTGCATTATAATGAGTTTTTTCCTCTTTTTTGATTTGTAAATCCCACCTCTCATATTACCTCCTCATTTACACTTTTAAAATTTTTACGATGCTCATATTCTTTTACTATCTGTTAAATTAATCAGCGGATGAGCTTTTATGTACATTTTCTAGTGCATTGCCTTTGAGAAAGGAAGCTTATTATTCACACTGAATAAATAAATATCATGTAAGGATGTAATGATAGATTTCAAACAACACGAGCTGTCAAGGAACATAATCCAGTCTGCCAGATTATGCTATCTATTTTCTAAAAGATTTTATACATTTGTATGCAAAATAATACTACATATTATTAAAAAAATAACATGGGGCATTTGGAAAACTAAAAATCCATTATAGTGTCTATTAAATTACTTATTTAACAAATACATTTCAATATTATTTAATTTCAGACTATGATCCTTGTATTTACTATTAATTTGAGTGGGAGACAAGGACTCAGGCCAGCTTGAAAAATAAGAATGAGAAATAGGAGCAACACATATACTTCTTTCATGAGTGAGTGTTAAAATTTTGATTTAAGTTAGATAAATTAAATTACTTTGGCCTATTCTGTCTCTCCCCCACCAGAGCAATATTATTCCCCTGAGTCTATTTCCTACTGCTATATACATGATTTGCAATGATGGCATTCAAAGACTCTGTGTACCATTTCTCCTTTCCAAACCATATGTAGTAGAGCTACAAGGCACAGTAAAGAAAAAAATACCCTAAAATATGAATCTTCGTTGAATTTTCTGTTTGTGACTGTTCTAAAATTTTATATCATATATTTTCTGGTATAAGCAAGCTCAAAAAATCCTTATTAAAGTTTCTCTTAGCAAGAAGATTAACTTCTTTTCTGTGACCTTTGGAAAGTAATGTGACTGCTACATTTTTCATGTTAGTGATGCAAAACAACAATGAAATGCAAAGCCCAGTTTTTAATCACACTCTTGATTAAGGTGAGTGCATTTGCACTGTACCCCAGAATGAGTCTTTTGATGGCTGTGACATTGTGCCCATAACATAGTACTCCCACAAATTTTGTTAACTAAATTGTCAATTTTGAACCTGCATTACAGGAAATTTTAATGAAATATTGAGTGTTATAACAAATTCAGATACTGGTATTAATTTCTGAGTGAGCCACAAACCAGTAATGATATTCAAAACACATACAAATTCTCTGCCCAGAGTTTTCTTTGAACATGGAAAGATCACTGTCTAGAGTAAACCTTTCCTTTCAAATAGACAGAAATGTTGTCTTGCATCAAATACTTCAAAAGTTTCAACCATCGAAACCAAATTTTTTTTTGCCCAGTCAGGTTTGGGGCCATACAACTTCTGACACTTTTTTACCCATAATTATTTTATGACTAGGTACTTGCTAAAGATCCTAAAAGTTAGCATCTTTGATCATGTAGAAGGACATACTTGTGCCTGGACAATAGCTGACATAAAGAAAATATGATACCTTGGTTAAAACTAAATATGTTCAAATGTCCTAAAGACAACAATGCTGATTACATTGCCCTGATGCTCATTTCTTAAACCTATGAAATACAATTTTTGATATTTCTATCTCATTGAGCAGGGCCTTTTAATAAAAAAAAACTGAGTCATTGCTTTTCTAGATAAAGGTGATCAGTGTTAATTCAAGAATTTCTGTGTAGAAAACTGTTATGGAAAAGGGCCAGATAATACATAAACAAATGATATTAGCTTTGATTATTTTCTCATATATGAATAGGGCTAAGAGATAATATGGGGTGGTCCATTGATAGGTAATCACTCTTCCAACTTGCTGCTGGTTCCAGGCATAAGTGAAATAAGATGCTTTGCAAAAATCACAACCAACTCATTATACAGGGACTACAGGAGCTGCATTTGTTACTACAGCTATAGACCACCCAACACACAAAGTTCTGGCAACAAATCTATTAATCCCTTTCTTTTAGAAATATTTCCCACCAGGAAAGTTTTCACAAGTCAATTGTCAGATTTCATTTGAAGTGTAACTTAAAAATTCCCAATGTGGGCCAAAATTTAAATGACTTACTAATTTGATAAAGGACCTACAAACATTGCATTTCATCAAGTAGTTTTGGCCTGTGTAAAAATTTTGCAGAGGCAAATAAATAAAATAAAAATAAATAAGTAAGCAAATAAATAAATAATTTGATTCATACTCCCTGGTGGCATTAAGCATGATTAATGCTAATTCTGTATTTTAGGTAGAATACCTTAGTAGCTCAAAATGTCTAATTTAATGCCTAATTTAATTCAAGTCTTCAATATGAAAAATAAAGCAATTTCCTGACAAATCTCTCAGACAATCCTGAGAACCCAAGAGAAATTTTTGTTTCTTGGAACTAGATTAAGATGGATTTATCCTGAGGTTATTTCTATTGGGGTTCTGAGGGTGGGGAGCCCATTGTATTCCATGTGCTAGGCCACCAGGCTATCACTGAACTGCACCCCCAGGCCCAGGTTTATGCTTTCTTTTAATCTTAGGTCTGTGTTTTAGTCAGCTTTTTTGCTGCTGTGACTGAAGGACCCGACCAGAACAGCTATAAGGAGGAAAAGTGTATTTGAGGGCTCACGGTTTCGGAGGTCTTAGTCCAGAGAAGGCCAGCTCCATTCCCCAGGGCTCAAGGTGAGGCTGAACATCATGTCAGGAATGTGTGACAGAGGGAAGCAGCTCACATCATGGTGATCAAGAAGCAGAGAGAGAGAGAGAGAGAGAGAGAGAGAGAGAGAGAGAGAGAGACACCACTAACCAGATACAAATATATACCCCATAGCCATGCCCCCAGTTAACCACTTCCTCCAGCCACACTCCACCTACCTACAGTTACCACTCAGTTAATCCCATCAGGGATTCGCTGATTAGGTTAAGACTCTCAAAACCCAATTATTTTTCCTCTGAACCTTCTTGCATTGTCTCACACGTGAGCTTTTGGGAGACACTCACATCCAAACCATAACAATCTGCTTCCTTGAGAAACAGATTCTGAGTTTAATGTTCATATGGCAGTAGTTTCTTGGGGAGTGTTGTAAATAACAATGCCTGTGAAGGGTTAAGAAAAAGAATATTGATCAGAGGAGAAACTTTGATGCACTTGTATTAGAGCGTCTGCCAATCCCAAAGAGCTCAAGAGAGAATGGGCCTTTACTCTGGTAAGTTAAAACAATAAGGTACTGAGGTCTAGGTCCTTGCACTTACAAGTCAATGGATAAGGTGCCCAGCCATAGGGAAGGGGCAGGACCTTGGACAAGGCATCTCTTTCACCAGAGCAGGACCTAGAGCAGAGCTCAGCTGTTTCTGTCTTTGGCAGGCAACCCTCTCAGGAGCTGATCAAAAGGCTGCCCCAGCCTGAAGGTGGTCTATGTGATACACTGCAATGACTACATTTTTTCTTCCATGTGAACCTGAAGTCATTCAACTTTTGATAATGGGACCCCATCATTTACTAGATTCTAATATCTTCCATACATGAATGTGTATATCAGGTTCGATACACTCAGAATATCACTGACTCTGTGAATACAAACACATCTTCAATAATTGTGAATGTTTATTTGTATTTTTATGGATAGAATGGCATCATTGATTTCTTATTAGAGATGTTTAAAACAGACTTTTGACAGAATACATGGTTGCAAATAGACAAAATTTATGTCAGAGCAACTGTCACAGATGAAAAGAAATGGCTCTCCTTTTGTCGTTGTTCTCCTTTTCAATCAATATCTGTTTAGGGCTCAGATGAAAGGGATTCTGTGAACAGGTCACAAGCTTTTGTACTGACATAAATTCTGTCTATTTGCAACTGTAGGTTGCATCCAGTCTACACCATCTCTCAGCTTGACTCTTACAACAACCTGCCAGCGGGTTCCTCAACATCCCATCTTCATTTCTTGAAATCCATTCTGTACGTAGGAGCCAGTAAAAGCATGTTAAAGTGCGAATAGGATTACCTCATTCCCCCATTTAAAACCTTTCCATGGCTCCCACTTGCAATCAAAACATATTCCAAATTCTTTGCCACAGCCTTCCAGGTACTTCATGATCTGAGTCCTACCTTCATCTCTCAAACACCTTCATAACAACTATTGAGCTTACTAAAATCTAGTAACTTAGACCTCAATTCTGTTGGTAAAATAATAAAGTTTTCGGAGGGTCTTTGCACTCTGTGTTTCCTATTCCTGACCCTCTTCTCCCTGAATCCTTGTAATAGGTATCCTCTAATTCTTATGTTAGTCCCCTCCTAAGATATCTAGGCATTGTTCTCCCTTCCTTCTTGGGCTTCCACTGCCTCATCATGTACCTGATCTTTTGCCATCTCCAACCTGACCAACATCTCTCCATAATAATGTCATTACTAACCATGTAAACTAATCTGACTTATGAATTTGACAACACGTTTTATGTTCTATCATTTCCAAGAGCATGCACACAGCATGTTTTATTCCTATCATTTTTTTGATAATTTGCAGCATCTCTTCCAAATAGCTAGAAGAAGTAGAAAGCAAAGGGGAGAATTATGTGCAGTGAGACCTGAGAGTTAAAGAGAAGTATTTTAGGCTACATTAAGACTCAAGAAAAATGGAAACTGTAGTAATTTTTTTAGAGGGGAATGTGCTTGAGGTAAAGAGAAGATGAATATTTCTATTCCAATCCAATGTTTCATTCACAATATATGAATTTTGTTTTATTCATATATTACTTCACATTGTTGTTATTAAATTGCCTCTCTTCTGATTGCTGATCAACACCAATACCATCCAGATTTTTGAAACAGTTATATTGGACCATGTTGTAAGGGTCCCGCGAACGTTGGAGGAAGAGACCACCAAGAGACCGGCTCATGCAATCAGCAAAAGGGGATTTATTGAGAATCCAGCATGCTGGGGCTCCGTGCTCACTCAAGAAGGGAGAGCAGCCCAGAGCCCAGAGCAGAGGTTAAGCAGTGCTTAAGTACACTTTTGGGGTAGGGCGGTGCATACATCAGAACAAATCATCATGAGGCGCGGGAAAATTGAACAACAACTCTCATACATGATTAGCACATTCATTGGCGGGAGCAGGTCGGGCTGGAGTGATAGGTCATTCCTAAGGAGGGGATACATTCAAACTGATTGGTTTGGGCCCTGAATGCCTACGTTCCAAACTGCACAGGGTCCTAGGTTATTAAACAACTAAGTGGTCAGTACCAGGCATTGTCTTAACTGCCTCAGGAATTTCAGGTTCTGTGTGCAGTTCAGAAACTTTACAATACCTAGTCCTTTACTTTTTAACTCAGGCTTTGCAGCTTAGAAACTTTACCCTTTCACGTGTCATGGTTTAGACATGAGGTGTCCCCCCAAATTTCATGTGTGGGACAATGCAAGCAAATTTAGAAATAAAATGATTAGGTCATGAGAGATTTAACCTAATCGGTGCATCAGTCCCCTGATAAGGGTTAACTTGGTAATTGTAGGCAGGACGGGTGTGGCTGGAGGAAGTGGGTCCCTGGGGGAGGGGTGTCTTGACTTTGGGGTTTATAATTTGTCCTTGCTGAGCAGAGCTCTCTCTCTCTGTTTCCAGAAATCCTGTCCCCAGCTGCTTTTCTCTTCCACACTCTTCTTCCATGATATTCTGCCTCATCTCAGGTCCCGAAAAATGGAGTCAGTCATCTATGGACTGAGACCTTTGAAACCACAAGTCCCCAAATAAGCTTTTACTCCTTTAACTGTTTTTGTCAGGGCATTTGGTCATAGCAGCGGGGGGGAAAAAAGCTGACGAAAACCGGCTAATCCTTACAAAAACTTTTGTATGTGATTGTAATATATTCATAAAATATTTATAAAAATTTATTTTGATTCCCAGAAGAATCATAATAAAACCAAATGAATTAAAATGGCATCTCTTCCAGGCTATTCTTAAACTCTGATCCCCTTTAATTTTCTTCCTGGTTCCCATCCTGATCTCATGTATGTACTTATTTACCTGTTAATAGGGTGAGGACACAGGGCAAAGCTATCTTGTATTCTTCTTTATCTCTGTCTCTAGAATAAGACTTAGCAAATAGAAAGAGTTCCACAAATATTTGTCAAATTAATAAATGGATGAATCTGTTCATCTAGGAAATTTGCATGTATAGAAACTGCTACTTCCCAATGAAGCTGAATAAATGAGATCTCTTAGTCACGATATCCCCTTCACTCTGAAAAGGTCATAAAATTAATCTTTTCTTTAATTCCCTGTATTTATGTATGCAGAATGACTGCCTAATACAAGGGGCTCATCACTTACTAGCAAGCAATAAAACCCTTTTACAATCTGTTCTATGGTCATGTAAATAACAACCATCTAATTGTGACTTGGTAATCTTGTTGCATTGATATTCATTATCTGCTACATCCTTCCTGGTTGTCTAGTTATCACACTTTAGTGAGCTTAATTTTTAAAAGGAATTGCATACATTCCTACAAGGACAAAAATCTACATCCACATATCTACACACACACACACAAACGCTCACACACACACACACACACACACATACACACACATAGAGGGAGAGCTGAAGTAAACCAGAGAGTGAGGGAGCGAGAGGTGGTATGTTATGGTTTAAATGTAAGGTATCCCTCAAAACCTCATATAGGAAACAATGCAAGAAAAATTAGAGGTAGAATGATTGGGTTATGAGAACTTTAACACAATCAGTGAATTACACACCACCTGCCCCACCAGGGATTAACTGGATGGTGTCTATAGCCAAGTAGGCTGTGGCTAGAGAAAGGGTCATTGGGGGCATGCCTTTGGGATATATATTATGTACATGGTGAGTGGAGACTCTCTCTTTGCTTCCTGGTGTGATGTCTTCAGCTGATTCCCTCCACCATGTCCTTCCACCATGATGTTCAGCCTCACCTTGAGTCCCAAGGAATGGAGCTGACTGTCTATAGACTTGAAACTTCTGAAACCATGAGTCCTGAAATAATCTTTCCCTCCTCTATGTTGTTCTTGTCAGGTCGTTTGGTCACCGCAGAAAATAAAAATGTTGACTAAAGCACAAGGAAAGAGAAACCTGGTTCTCATCCATTCAGTATTTGATTCCCATTGCATAGAATATTACCTAGGACATGTAGCAGTCATTCACTGAATACTTGCATTTAATAAAGTAATATAATTCACATTTAGCCAAAGTGAATGAAGACTTTTCTTTGGGGTGAGACATCTAAGTATATGCCTGCTTTTCAGTTAGATTTTGTTTATGTTGGATTTTAACCAAGCACATCAGTGAGGAAAGAGTGCTACATAAAGGCAGGATTTTTCTACTTCAGGTCCTTAGGTGACCTATGCAAGTCCTTAGACTTACCTAAGATTCAATTTTCTGAATCATCAATGGAATGAAAGTAGTTACTTGATTCTCTAAGCTTCCTTTTTAAATCAAAAATGTTTTGTCGATTCTTTCCACTTAATCCATTTTAAATGGCATCTGTTTTAAAAGACAATTAGTAGACTAGTGTAAACTTGGGGGTTTTGTTGTTGTTGTTTGTTTGCTTGCTTTTGTTTTCTTTGTTTTTGTTTTTCAAATATTATTAATGGAAAGTCTCTCAATTATTCAAAACTCTTTTCTTTCATTCCCCATTTTTACTTGTCTCTAGTCAGGACATGTGGCATCTTCCTAACTGCAAAATTAAGGAATAATAACTGTAGTAAAGTTGCGATGGTTTCAATATGAAGTATCCCCCACAAAGTTCAAGTGCAAGAAAGCTTAAAGATTATATAATTGGGTTATGAGTGTTTTAACCTAACCAGTGTATTAATCCCCTAACAGAGATTAAGTGGATGGATAACAGTGACAAAAAGCTGACTAAAACAAAAGTCATGAATCCTAAGAATTGATAACTGTGTGAGCATCATAGATGACTCACTTTCATCTGAGAAAAATTGTGCATTTGGCTGCTGTGAATAAAAGCAAGACTCAGATGAAACGTCTGAGCCAGATTCTGTTCTGCATTGACAAGCTCACTTCCAAACAACTGCTTGAGGGCCAAATCCTTGTGGATATTGTGTTGTATTCTAGTTTCTAATTTTAGCAGGGAACTTTGACACAATTAATGCTCTCTATTAGCCAGTTGGATTGGGTACCTTTCTACATTTTATTCAATATAGAGTTACCAACATCTTTGCAAGTGAGGTAGAATGCTTTATAAATTACAGTATTTAAGCTATTACAGAGTCCATTAAAGAAAAGTTATCAACAGAAAACTGTATTCCTTATTATTGTTTATCTAAGAAAAAAATCTTAAGAAAGGACCAGTATATAAGAGTAGTTTTCTTCTACATCTCGAAAAATAATTAAGGTTTTAATCTTTGTTTTTTTTTTTTTTAATCTCTAATGTGATCTATGAGGTTTGTCGAAGAGGCATTTTAACCATATTCTCTAGTACAGAGTACGAGTCAAAATCAAATAGTTATATGGTTTCTTGCGTGAGGTTATCTGGAACGTGCCAAAACATTTTGCAACAAAATCATTTCTTTCTAAACCATATATATTATTGTGTTTTATCACCCTAAACCAATCTCTCCCTGATTATTTCTCCCAGATGTGTTTATTAGAATCTTTTAGGTAGACCTTCCCATGGGTTTACTTATAGAACGGTGATTGTGTGTAGGCACCCAACTTAATATCCATGACAATCAGGAAATAAAATCATCTCCAGCTCTGGGGCACATGTTAATCTAAGGCAGTCATGGCAATCCAATTCCCTCTTTCAACACATGGCTTTATGAGCAGGTGGAGACGCACAGCTGGTCCCCTTCATTCTTTCACACATCCACTCAACCACCATTTCTGAGTACCTCTTCGATGCCAGGCCCTCTTCACATCATCTGGGATACAGGAAGAAATAAAAAGTTACTGCATTTCATAGAACTTATACTTTAGAGGAAGAAAAGGGGAAAAACATAAATAAATTGATAAATAACATCTCATAGAGTGAAAACTTCCATGAAGAAAAATAAAGCCAGGAGAAGTGAGAAAAATGTGGGAAGAAGGATCCTGTGTTCAGTAAATGAGATCACCAAAGTCCTCCATTTCAAGCAAAACAGAAGTTGTGACTGAAACGCCAGGGGGAGAAACTAGGATACAATTGGGTGTTATTTTAACAACTGCAGTTATCATATGGTCCTAAGACAAAAATATGGAAAGGAATATAGAATGCTGTCAAGTCCAGTGATCTTTATACATGGAAAAAGTTGTTAGAAAAAGGGCCTGGGGCTGTAGTTCAGTTGTACAACGATTGCCTAGCATATGTGAGGCACTGGGTTCTATCCTCAGCACCACATAAAAATAAATAAATAAAATAAAGGTATTGTGTCTACAACCAAAAAATATTTCTAAAAAAATTTTGTATACCTCAAATGATAAAAATAAACTGAAGTGATATAATGATTTTCATGGGGGTTACAGAACAATCTCATTTAAAAATTCATGTTGATATTACTCAAAATTAGTAGATGCCTCCACATGATCACAACTCTCTCTATCTCATGAACTGTGGGCTCTGAGCAAGTTTTATTAAATTTCAGTCACTTCAGGCTTCCAAGCTGAGAAAACCACCCCAAAAATTACTTGGAAAGGTAGTCTTAAAAATTGATGTTTATCATTAATTTGGGTAATATTGGGAACAAGAAAATAAAACCTGTCCTATTAATATTTCATATTAATAAATCTATGCATATTTGATAGTACAAATAATATTAAAGAGAGTTTGCCTCATTGGAATGACCAACCAATCCTATGACTTACTTAACACATAAACCTCAATACAAAAATTATTACCTACCTATTTTGGGTGTACTTGTTACTTAAAATAAACAAAGGGTGTTTGAAAATAAATTTTAAAACATTGAATTTAAATACAGTTTAAATACTGAATAGATTATAAAAGGGAACAAATTTTGATCAAAATTCCCTTAAAGGCAGTCATTATAATCACTAGACTTCTAAACAGAATAATAATACATATGTATCTCAAACTTATTAAGAATGTGATTTTATAAAAATAATAACTTTAATAATTGAATGTTTAGTTTAAAACTAAACTCTCTGAATAAACTTTCGGGTACAAAAAAAGTACCTAGGTAGTGCAGATAAAACATATTTTTCACTGAACTTGATTTTGAGCAGAGATCTGAACAATGGGGGAAGATAGCCCTGGCAGAAGGATTGGCAAATGCAGAGGTCCTGAGGTAGGAACATACCTGCCTGATGTTTATAGTCAAGTGTGATTCCTAGAATTTCTGAGAACCCTCCTGCTCCCAGAAGGCGATGCCTGGGAGAGAGGAGGTCAGAGCCTGAGAGCAATGGGAAGCAGAAACAGAGTCCTGGCATTCTCTGCCTTTTACTTCTCCTAATGTAAAATAACAAATTCCCCTATATTTTAGGCCGCCTCGAGTTTGCAGTTCACTGTCATTGCTTGCAGGAGAAAACATTCAAACAATTTAAGTTGCTATTTATATTCTTTTAATCTTCTTCAAATTGCCAAACAACAAGCAGGCAATCTTTTCCAGGTGATGTGCTGAGGGACTTTATTTTCAAGTAGATTTTCATTTTGGGTTAAGATATTTTTTTCTGAAGTTATCACATAACGGCTTATGCGAGCTTGCCACTTCAGTTTTACATATATTGTCTCTCAGCTTCACCCAAACTCTCACAATGAAATTCCGTTTATAGAGAATAAAACTGAAATTCAGAAGTTAAATCACTTGAACTTGAAGTCAGGTGGTCAAGGATCATATCCAATGCTATTTTCATTATATCCAGCTATTAATAACTCGTCTTTGGCATAAAACTGTAGGCCAACTGAAATTTTAAAGTCATAAATTCAGGGAAGTTAACATCTAGTGGAGAACATGATTTGGTGAAATGTTCTCCTCTACCGAGCTCTTTAAAATATTTCATCAGCAGCTTCATTTATTCAGAAGTTTAACCTTATGTTGGAAGAACCAGGAGTTTATGGGGAGTTGAGAAAATGCCTATCATTTAGTAGGTGATACTAAGTTTCAGCTTCCCTATTACTAAACTATGGTGGGGAGTAACACTTCACTCCTAGCAGAGTGCTTGCTATAAAATAGCAGCTTGGTATACAATAATCACCATTGGGCTAAATGAGGGCAAAAATGAGTTGCTTTTCTAAAACTTCATCATTAATCACCAGGAAACTCGTATTTTTAGATCATTTGTCAACTGACTTCCTATAGCTTTAAGTTTGCATAAGAAAGTTAAAATTTTAATATAATATTTTTTACTAATACACTTAAATATATGCCTCTCTCCCTAATTCCTCTATAATTTTGTTTATCTTGGATATACCCTTGTCACTCAGTCTCTAGCCATTTCTAAATGACATCTATTCATGTATAATAATACAATACAAATAAAAGAAAGAATTCCATGCAAAGTTTGAACATGACATCAGAAATAAAGATCCAGCAGTTTGATGAGTTGGAAGTTTAAAAGGCAAATAAAAAAAAGAAATCAAAGGAGATAATATCACAAAGCATTCTAAAGGGAAAATATTAAGACATTAAAGGATTAAATAAAGACCTTGGAAAAATCAATTGAACACACAAACACCTTTAAAAAATGAATCTATTTATTGTTTTCCTGAAAAAGTCCAAATTATAGAAAGGATTTTACTCTATCATCTCATCATCATGTATTTTTTCAGAAAATATCACTTGACCTATTCTTTTTCATTTTATAAAGAACATAGTGACAATTGAGACTTTTTACTAAATATGGAATGAAATAAATTCATGGTTGATTTCAAGATGTAAGAATCTAAATTTTTTTCCCTGTTTTGTATTAAAATTTGCTGCTTCTTTTAAATGACTTCACTTTGTCATTGGCTTTCATTAAATTATCTTCTCATGAAATAATTTTTTAAAATGACCTTAATGGTTGATTCCCAGAAAATGAAATGTGCTAATTAGGTGGCATATCAATCAGTATTGGAAGGTTCATAGCCTTCTTAAGGTCACAGCAGCAATGTCAGTAATACTGATCCTTTCCATCACCTAAAGAGGGTAGATAATGCCCAGTGTTCTAGATGGTTTCCCCACTCCAGCCATATCTTTGGGCAGTAGTTCCATCCAATCAGTAAGTAAATATCTATTGAACATTCACAGTGTCTTATAGGGTACCACTGGAGACTGAGTATTGTGAAAAACAGATAAAAATCCTTATAGAACTTTCTAATAGGAAAGTAAAAGGAATAAGATGGTATATAGGTTAATTATATGCTACATTGGCCACAGATAAGTATCTTAAGAAAAAATGAAGTAGGTTTGGAGTATTGAAATATTGGATGGGTCTTGTCTGGCAATTCTAGATATGAACTAGGGAACCCTCAATGAGATGGTGGTTGTATAACAAAGACTGGAAATAATCACAGGATATAGCCATGAGGGTGTTTAAGAGAAGGGTATCCCTGGAAGAGGGAATACCAATGTTAAGTGTGGGAGTGGGAGTGTGCTGTGGTACCCAAAGGACTGGTAGAAGTACTGAGTAGCTGGAGGGGAGTGAACATCCAGGAGAGGACTGGCAGATGTGAGGCAAGAGGAAATAAGCAAGCAAACTCCCTAAGTTTTGCTCTCTCATATGCCAAATAGGCATAAGAAGGATATTCTCAGTCTAGGATGTCTGTAAATATTCCATGAGTCCATTCTTACAAACTGCTTAGCATAACAGCAGGCATGTAGTGCATGCTTAATAACAATTATAATGCTGTAGTTTAGTATTTCATCAAAATGAAGCAAAATGATATTTGAATCACTTAACATAGTTTCTTAACAGAATTCATGGCTACAAGGAAACCTTTGGACTATAATCTGTCGTTGTTGTTGTTGTTGTCCTTGTCCTTGTCTTGCCTACAGAGACAATGTGCTAGTATTATTAATGTTGGGTGTGCTCAGTTAGACAATAAGAGTTACTTTCCTAAATAGACCAATTTTTAACTTTGCCACTGTGAGCCTAAGTAATGTGAGTTTTCCCATTGGAAACAGGTCTATTATGTTCATTTTACTGGTAAAATCCAGTTACTAATTCAGATCACTAGACTCTGTCAGAAGATTCCCTGAGGTGATTCCATTCAGTGAGCCAGCATGGGGGAAAGCTAGCAAGAGCCTTCTGGCAGAAGAATATTGAAAACACCTAACCACTATTTACCATACTCTGTACTGTCATATATATCATCTCTTGTCATTCTCTACACTTTTTTTTATGTGAGTTGGCAAAACAGCTGATACCATTTTCATTTTATAGAAAAATAACTGAAATATATAGACTGAGATGAAGAGACAAACCTGGGTCCTGAGCCCACTTTAGACTCCTCATTGTGTGTTCCTCCTAAAATCAGAAACAAGAACACTTGGGATTCATCCCAGATTTTGCATTATCAGATATGTGATCTTAAAATATGCCTTCTTTCTGTGATTCTCCAGGATTGATATCCAGTGACTTATAATATCCTTTTCAATACAAGGACCTTGGAATCCTAAGGTAGTAATGAAACAAACAAACTCAAAGAACATTTGAGGAAGAAATTTCACTAGTTCATGAAATCAACAAAATATATGTTACATTTGAACAGAAACACTTCTGTCATATACTATATGGGAAGTTGAGACAATAGAAGGAATGGGGGCTGTCAAGTGGGCCCTGAACATTACTCTAGGCAAAAGAATCCTAAGCACACCTATCTATCGTTATCACCTATTTTTAAAATTTTTACTTTTGTGTTATTTCATGGAAAGAAAAATAAACATATTAATAAAACTGATAGCTTCCCACTTGAATCTAATGTGTGAAATATGATATGTCAAGAGCTTTGTAATGTTTTGAACAACCAATAAAAAAAATAAAAATAAAAATAAAAATAAATTTAACAAAAACTTTTCCAAATTAAAAAAAAAATGATAGCTTCCAAATAAAAATTCAACCAAAGTCTGACTGGACATTCTAAAAATAACTACTCGAACTTTTTTTTCAGTTCTTTCTTTTTTAGTTGTATATAATCTGAGGTACATAATGAAGCAAATTTGGAAATAGTCACTGCAATATTGTCGTCGTCTGATCATGCTACCATGAGATCCACAACAGTCTGTTTGTACTGAACATTCCTGTCTATTATCCCTTGGATCACTGATCTGTGTTTTTATTAGTCATGTTGAAGAAGTCTGGAGGGCATTAGCAGTCCAATTCCCCTAGCGATTTTCCATCCTGTCATCTTAAAAGAGAACTGTACTGCATCACACAAAATCACCCTCACTAGTGCAGTGAAGTGTCAGGGGAAAGAAGGGCAGTCCACTCACCTTAAAAGAGGCAAAATATGTTCTGGAAAATTGGCCGTCTGCTTCTCTTAGATTTCCTAATGAACCAATGCCACCCATCTGAATAGAACAGAGATTTCAAGAAACCACAATTTTCCTGCTTCACACTACACCGATACTTGAATTAAATGCATGAATTTGGAGCAAGGTAATTGAGATGATCACAAATTAATTGCACCTGTTTCAAACCAACATAGGAAAACACTTTAGTATACTATGTATTAAAATGTCATTTCTCGCAGCAAATGTACTGGCACAGTTGAAGTCAGATCAGGGCCCTTTTAGACAGGGAAAGAGAATCACTGATTCCTTCGAGAATATATATTTCTGTATCTGTACATAAAACGACCTTGTCTTTTGGAAGCAGGCTTTTAGTTATATCCTGGGGAGAGAGTGACTTACATTGATTATTTACTGGTAGAATGCTGAGAGCATAAAAGAATGTGATTCTCTCTACTACAAAGAATGACAGCATCCATGCCTGGTTGAGCTGGCATTTGAAAATGTCCTCCCTTCCTTTCCTAGGATACAAGAATCATTAAAGCATCATTTAAGGATTCCTCACTTTGGATAATCAAGATAAATTTAAAACATTTATATAATAAATGAGCATATGGAAGCCACAGAAACTAAATTAGTCACATCACTGGATTCCACTCCTCCATCAACTTCTGTGGTTTACTGAGAATATAAGCCTTTTTTTTATTTAAACCTCAACTTGAATTCTTATATATTACTTGAATTCTTTCTACTATAATTGAATATCTATATTTGTTATTATACCTAGAATTATTCATTGATCCATTTGTCATTCAAAAGTGAAAGCTATTTTCCACAGAATTTGGTTTGAAATGAGTTAATAACAGTTTAAGATAAGTGAGAACAAAAATATGTATGAGTAAATAAATGAAATAAGTCTAAATAACATATTTATTTCATTTGCTTTTTAAGAAGATAGGGGAAGAGCAAAGCAATAAAACAAAAATGTCATGTGAAGACTAGAAAACAATAGATTGTAAAGGAATGGCATTTGCAAAGGGGTATATGCAACTATAGAAGATGAAAGTGCTCAAAATCTATGTGACTTAAATCTCACCTTCAGTAAAAGAAACTGCATAAAAATTGATTGAAAATGGAGACTGGATATGTGGTTTTGATGACAATTCAGAAACATGAATTTAAATTTTATGTTTTAGTGTTTATCAAAGAAGAAATTCAACTGAAATGAGAACTCCATTCCACCACCCTTCTTCTTGTAAAATGAGGACTGTAATGATGTGTCCACTAGAAATGTCACTACAGGAGAGGAACTGGAGACACAGGATCACAGACTCATAATAAGTAACTATAAAATATAAGAAGTTTATTAGGAAGTTTATTAGAACTTTATAAAAGTGGGATGTGTAATTATTTGGTTAAGAAAAGAGACATACAACCTAGAATCATGTTTTATTGAATTTCAATATTTAACTCCGTCTTTTGGGGCTAGACAAACAATTGTGGTTTATACTAGTGTTTCTTAAATTTTTAGAATTAAACTCCATTGCTATTTATTAGATCACTCCCTTATCTGAGAATATCCATTTGTAAAGTCTATTAAAAATATTCAGGGAATTAAACACTATTTTTAATATTTGTAGTTTCTTTGAGGCATCTCAGGAATCACAAAACCAAGATTAGTATTCACTATTTTCTAATTTTGAAACATTAAAAAAATTTATACCAAGGATAAAAAGCTAATTCTGTTCTACTGGATTATCACTCTAAGAGACTCTTGCTTTTCATTGCAAATATGTGTGTAAGCCACTAGGTATTTACTTCTAGGCTATAGGCTTTCCTAGAGAGATTATTTTTAAAATACTGAAATAAAATGATTCTTGATTTTCCTGTCATTAAAAGACTTTGTTCACAAACCACAAGCCTAAAGGGAATAAAATCAACTAAAGAGAAATATGTGCTACAAAGGCAGCTTTAGCTCATGTTCTGGTCATTTAGACAAGATTTAATGCCTCCATTGATTTACACCCTGTATTGTAGTTAAGATAGTAATTGCTACATCACAGTTTATAGTATCTCCTGTACTTTGAATGATGTCGTTTCTAAAATACCACAGTATACTAATAAGGTATTGGGTCATTACTGTTTTTATTTTTTAGACTGTATACTGTTTTTTCACAAAACACTTCCCCCCTGAGCTCTAACAATCTAAAGGCTTTTCTATGAAATCATTTCATAGATTCACTGAAATTTTGCAATCTAAATATGGTTTGAACATGGTTCATGCCAATGGCTATGTATGTCACTAGGGGATCAGCATTGAAAAAGACACAGATTCTATCCTTAGGAGGTTATTGTTACTTTGACGATAAGTACAGACAAGTTACCTTGTGGTTACCATATAATAGGATAATAGCACATAAGTGCAACACATTATGGAAGAATGGACGGGTGCACCAGGAAGAATTACAAATGGATCACAGAGGCTTTCTGAGCCGGCTATTGATAACAGTCAACAGAAGGGGAGTGAAGAACAGTCAAGAAAGATGGGAGAGCATATTAAAAACCAGAGGGGAAAAAAAGTTGTGGCTATTTGAGGACTCAGTGTCACTGGAGCCTACAGCATGGTACAGAAGTGTCCTTAAATGAGAATTGACAGGGAGAAGAGACTCAGATCTTAAAGGGCCAAGGTGGTATACCAAGGGGAGTAGGGAAACACTAAAGTGCTTTTTATCAGACACCTCCTGTGTCCCATCACAGATCCACTTGGACTGAACTTGTCTTTGGGTGCCAAGGCCATTGTTTTCTCCAACTCAATTGCTTCTACAGAGATAAATCTGTATAGTTCAGAAAAATTTTATGCAGGAACACAGAAATACACTCAATTTCCAGCCTTCACTGCATGCTTCTAGCTTCACACTTGAGGGCTTTCCTACTGCAATGGATAATTCACAGGACCTGCTTGGTGC
Source organism: Spermophilus citellus (assembly GCF_964194105.1). NCBI lineage: Eukaryota > Metazoa > Chordata > Mammalia > Rodentia > Sciuridae > Spermophilus > Spermophilus citellus. Next base: position 92,188,189 of record NC_138197.1, on the reverse strand, counting down.
CTCTGCGTGCACAAGGAATGTGGGACAGTTTAGGCCCATCGCTAAAGGACAAGAATACAGATGTGCTATTCCATATATAAAAATGCCAGCTATTAAGAACTGAAAATAAACATAGCAAGCTCTTAAAACCTGTTTCATCATCCTACCTTAAGAATAATCTAAAATACTAATATTTTTGTAGTTTCATATATATACCAGTTATCTATTGCTTTCTTACAAATTTCCCCCCAAAGAAAGCCAATTATAAAACAAGCACTTGTTATCTTACACAAATGACAAATCTGAAATCAGTTTGGCTGGTGGTTGTGATTAAGGGTCTTGCATGATATCGTAGTCAAGGTGTCCATCCAAGCTGCAATCTTCTGAAAGCTTTACTGGAGCTGGATGATCCCTTCAGAGATGATTCAGTCTGTGGCTAGTCACAGAAGGCATCAATTCCTTGCTGACTTTTGTCAAGAGGACTGAGTTTCTTCTCATAACAATGTCTCCATAGACCTACTTATGTATTTTTATAAAATGAAAATTTGCTTCATCTAGGACAAATGATTCAAGAAAAAGGAGCAGAGGAAGCCACATTGCATTTCAGCTATTCATCCTAGAGGTCACACATCATCACTTTGAACACATTCTATTGGTTAGAAGTGAGTCACTAACTTGAGAACTCATTGAAACTGAGGGGGAAAGGATCTACTTTTAAATGAAGACCTATCAAAGAATTTGTGGAATTCTGAATTTTTAAATCACTACAACAATAAAAAAAAGAGGAGATTCTGTGCATCCCTTTAACTCCACTGACATTCTCTCTCTATCATTTTCTTAGTCCTATGAGTAACCCCATATGAACCTGTGGAAACATCCAAATCACATATTCAATCTGATCCAAACACAGCACCAACCACTGCTTCTTGGGTAATTCTCAGGCTTAAAGGCGCATACAACAGTCTTGCCATCTGACACAAAGAGGGACTAGGCAAAAAGGATCGTACAAGCCTTAGAAAAATCCTTGGAGCTATTTGGGTAGAGATTCCAGAGTTCCAGATGTGGCTGAAAAAATGTGGACATGCATTCTGAGAGGGGGAGCACTCTGGGTAGCTAAGTCCTAAAGATTCCATGTACTCCTCAAGAGGTGGAGTAAGTCTATGGACAGGGAAGAAAGTCATTGGCGTGAAGCACTATGAATGTACGTCCCAAAGAATGGGACTTGTGCTTTTAACCTAAAAGCAATGCTGGGACACACTTTAACCCATGTATTATAGAAGGTGAAAAATAAATTCTCTACTTGTTTCCTGGAAAAATGGATCTGAGCCCATGACACAACCTCTCTAATCCATGAAGGTCAGTAGACAGCTGCTCTCCATATCAAGTGGCAGCTGACTTTCACCCCTGTATTGGCTCTCCTTTCCTACCTCACTTCTTTTTGATTTTTTTCCTCACTTGAGCTTGCTTATAGTCATATTCCTTAATAAAATTATAACAGATTATTTTTGATTTCTGAAGATCCCAGTTTAAAAAAAAAACATTGGATTTTTTTCCTGACAGGTAAATGCATTCCTTCATCCATTTAACAAATATTTTGAGTACCTTATGAGATATAGTCAATGTGCAGGGTGGTGAGGATAAATAAAGAAGACAGATATGACTCTGCCTTCATAAAGCATATTAGCCAGAGGGGAAACAGAGAAGCTAACTGGCAGCTGTGATCGAATGTGATGTGTGCTACAGTGTAAAAGTGCAAAGCGCTGTTGGAAAGTATAAGAAGGAAACCTAACCCATTCTTCTAGGTTGATGGCAAATTTCCCAGAGGAAATAGAAAGGGCTCTTGGTTGTGAATGTTTGGTAATCAATGACTGTGTTAGTCCATCATCCACACCATTCCACCTGTTTACCTTTTGCTATATCTTCCAATGTGCCAAGCTCTCTAGCACACACATTCCCTCCAACGCTTGCCTATAGAGTTTCTTTGATCTTAAACATTTTTGCATCCCCCCGCCACAAACTAATTCCAACTCCTTTATGTCTCGAGAGTGCTGATTGAAAAATCTTAGAAGGATGGACAGAGGCCATGCCATAAAGGAACTGTGTGGCCAAGATGTTTGGACTTTATCCAGAAAAGTGAATGAAACTGTGTATTAGGTTTGCACTTCGGAAAAAGTACTATGGCTGCTATATAGTGAAATGGAATGATAAAGTAGCCAAGAGCCTGTGGCAATAGACCAAGTAAGAGATTATGGTAATTTGAATGAATGTTTTGATGGTGAGAAAGCAAGAATTAAAGGCAATTGAAAGATATTTTAATGTTATAAAAAGTAAAAAAAGGTGAAACAAAATAATGAAAAGAAAGAACTAAGAAAAGATTAATGTTCATAGCCAGTTTATACCCTAGGAATTGGGGTAGGTATCCTAGAAAACAATGAGGTTTGCATTGCCAGATAAAATATTTGTTTACTTAATCTGGCAAACCTGAGTGAGGTAGGGAACACAGGAGAAATAATGTTTTTGAAAAATACTGAAAGAAGTTGGTATCATTTCCAGCACCATCCTCAGATGTGTCTCCAGGAACACATTTCAGATTAGAAAATTTTGCAAGTTTTGAGAGGCTGATCACTCATCTCTTTAAGTTTTAGCCAACTAAGTGTAGAACAGGGCTAGAAGAAGATTAAAATAAGGATTTTGATTAATTTGTGAAATTGTATAGTGTAATAATACACACAGTAACTCCAAAAGCACAGGATCTTCAGGGAAAGCAGCTACGGCCTGAAGGGAAAAAAATAGAATGTCTTATCCAAGTTGTTCACTCCCTGGACACTCTTCCTACCGGCTGTGAGTATAGACATTAGCACACAGAATTATATCTACACTGAAGATGCTTACCTTTCCAGTAGCAGGGAGACTAGTTCCTAACTGTTACTATTATACAGGGAGAAATACAGATGCATGCACACACAAACACACATGCAGCCATAATCATATTTTACTATAGAAATATCAATATGACTATGATACTTTAAGAGGAATATGAACTGGGAGCAGAGAGAGCTTTAGTAACACAGGATGAGGCTTAGGTAGAAATTAACAGTGGATATGGATAGTATTAGAATTGGTAGATTAACAGGACTCAAGATGAGGCTTAAAGAATAAGGAAATGCCACATGTAGTACCAATTCTGCATTGTGGACAGAGATGTTGTTCATTCAGAAAAGTAATACAAGAGATGTAGGAATTGAAAGATGGAAAGTTACTAGGGGCTATGTTGCATAAGGTGCATAAAGCACTGCCAAAAGAAGATAACAAGGTAACAGATTACACGTGATTGAAATCAGTGTGTGTGTGTGTGTGTGTGTGTGTGTGTGTGTGTGTGTGTGTTCTAGACAGACTTCAGACCGAAGGAGTGATTGGGCTAGATCAAGAGATGCATCTGAGAGGATAAGAGGCATTGCAGAATGGTTGAGCCAAATTGTATACTTAACTTTATTTCTCCACGTTCTGCCTCCATTATAGAACTATTCAGACTAAAATATGATTTCTTACCCTCAAATAAGAGTGTGAATGAGCACATGCCACAGTTATGGCCAGTGTATACACAATGGAATATTACTCAGCAGTAAAAGAGAATAAAATCATGATATTTGCAGGTAAATGGATGAAGTTAGACAGGATAATGCTAAGTGAAGTTAGTCAATCCCAAAAAAAACAAATGCTGAATGTTTTCTGTTATATAAGGAGGCTGATTCATAGTAGGATAGGGAGAGGGAGCATGGAAGGAATAGACATACTCTTGATAGGGCAGAGGGGTGGGAGAGAAGGGTGGGGGCATGGGGTTATAAATGATGGTGGAATGTGACAATCATTATTATCCAAAGTACATATATAAAGACAAAAATTGTTGTGAATACACTTTGTATACAACTAGAGATATGAAAAATTATACTCTGTATGTGTAATAAGAATTATAATACAATCTGCTGTCATTCATATATATATATATATATATGAATAAACAGATATTAACATGCCTGTTCTTTCTTTACTTCTTTACAGTGTCTGGAGTCTGGGCCTGAAAGCTTGAACAACAAAGGACTAGATGTGGAGAATGGTTAAACAGGAAGTAATAAAGAGAAACATTGAGTCAGTACACAGCCCTGCCTCCAAGTTTATATTATATAATAATAGTAAAAATAACCCATCAACACTTATGTAAGCCACAGAGACCAATGTGTTTGTAAGTTTGTTTATAACTGAGTATGTTCCTGGCCAGTATGGAGAATCACCAGAAAGGGGTAATGCTTGCAGTCTTAGGAAAAGATCATATAGTTCAGAGAAAGCTAGAGAGAAGGGTAAGACAAGGACCTAAGGCAGAATCATATAGGAAGTAGTATTTAAGAAATAAGAGTTTAAAAGTTGTAGGAAAAAGTAATCAGAGGGGCCAGGAATGTAGCTCTGTGGTGTAGCACTTTCCTAACATGTATGAAGCCAAGTATTCTATCTCAAGCATCACACACACTCACACACACACACACACACACACACACACACACACACACACACACAGAATAAGCCTAAAGTAGGAAGCAGTTCTAGAAGGTAGCACAACTGGATCTCAGAGAATAGAGATAATACAAAGTGGAGTGCATTTCATAAAGTCAGATGGTACAGAGAGCTCAAGAAAGAAAATTCCAAATGGTTATTTAGATGTCAAAATTAATAGTCCATTAGTGGCCTTGGAAAGAGTAGTTTTAGTGACATTTAGGCAGTAGAAACCGTTTTATAGCAAGTAAACCCATTTTATAGCAAGGAATGGGAGGTGAAGACCTGGAGAAAAAGAATGTACACAGCATTTTCAAATATTTTTCTGTAAAGAGGAGAAAGAAGATGATGGCTGTTGGGCAATACAAGATTATCAAGGATTTAATAAAACAGTTATCTGTTGTTAGTGATTGGATTTCTTATGGTTTATGAGAAATTCTTTCAGTGCTGTTAGAAAGGACAGTCAGTGGACAAAGGCCCCAAGAAGGCTACAGATTGACAATTACAACCTGAGGAGGCATCTCTTCTGTTAGAAAAGAAAGGCTGAATTCAGAAGTTGCTCTGTTCTAAGGTGCCATAGGAAGTCAAAGACCTCGTGTTCTCTAACACATAGAACTGAGACATCTGAGAAGACTAATGGTAAAGTTGGAGGAATGTGAAATATAAAAAACAGAAATCCTGAAGAACAAGAATTCTAAAAAATGACAGTTTCTTTATGCAGTTGAGAGATTGTTCAAAATTGAAGAACATAAAATGATAATGACAGCTCCCGTGAGTTGCAGTTTTCCCTCTAAGCCAGTTCTTCCTCTGGATTTGGAGCTTTGACTCATCTGGGTTGGGGTTATGCAGTGCCAGCTGGCTGGAGAGACAATGGAGCAACAATATCTAGAGTAGGTGATGTGACAAACTGTACGATGGTGTCCACATTGGAGAGGAAGGACTGGGTTACGGGCTGGGAGTGTTAATAGAAAACTGTTAAGAAATGAAACTCTGATCTATAATGAGTTTCCAGAATAGATACAGCAGGACTAAACCAAGTGAGAAAAAAGGACGTTTAGATGTATGATCAGAAAGTAGAATAATTTTATATTTGAAATACATCTTAAGGTTTTAAAAAAAGGAAAATTTAAAGAAATGTTTTCACAAAAGTTTTGAAGTAAGACTATGCTCGCCCAGGGATTAAGCAAAACTCTACCCTGTTATCTACAGTTAATTGAAGTTTTGTTGTGTGATTTTTTTTTTTTAACAAGCTACAAATTAGAAGAGTTGAGCTACAACTGGGCTGTTCTCTGTCTGTATACACAAAGAGTAAATGAAATCATTTCCCACAAGTGGTGACTAAATTATCAATTGTATTTCACAGGGTTGTTGTTTTTTTAAAGTGTTTCGATGTTTCCTAAGGTTTCTAATTTTTTATTGAATGATTATTTCTCAAATTGACACTCATGAATGTGCACAGGTTCACATTAAGCATTCATGAACAATCAATTTTGGACTTTGCATAACCTTGAGATGCTTATTTGGTACACTCTAGGCAAAACTGCCTGATGATTTTTGACTTGAATGTTTTATTGTCATAGAAAGACGCCCCAGAGAACTCTCTCCCCAACCTTGGTTTCCTCCAACACTTTCTTCTAATTACTGATAAGCATAATCAAATAGAAAAGCAATTCGAGCTCAGCAAGACTGTTACTCCTTCTATCAACCAGGTTTGCCTAGGAATAATTGCTGTTCTGACAGCTGCAGGAGCTTTTCTTAACCCCCTACAGTGACCTCTCTAGCTTCTAACTTTCTAGCATTACCAACATGTATTATCTTTCAATGAGAAAATCATTGATTTTGAACATATAACCAATCTAAGCGTTTTCATAAGCTGGGCAGCGGGACAGCCTTCATTTTCACTTATTACATGCCCAGCATTTTATCAAAGCAGCCACATCAAGACCTAAAATTATGTGTCAAGGAGGGAGATGCTCAGGATATGTCTCCCTGAGATTTTTTTTTCCTGCTTCTGCTGCTTTGGAAATTCACAGATTGTAAGTAAACAAGTAAACAACATGTCTTCATCCTACATGAAAAACCAGTCACTTTTTCCATAAAGAAGCTAAAAGGATGAGCAGGGATTGTGGCTCAGTGGTAAAGTGCTTGCCTAGCACATGTGAGGCACTGGGTTCCATCCTCAGCACCACATAAAAAAAATAAACAAATAAAATAAGCTTATTTTAAAATAAGAAGCTTCAAGTATAGGTATCAATGATTCTTCAGTTACACTCTGGTAAATGAGTCAAGGAACTGTTGTCACTTACACTACATTCCTTCCCTTTCTGAGAGTATTGGATTGTGCGTCAGTGTTTTATCAAATGCAGACAGACTAAATTAAAAATGCTAATTATCAGGGTTTTTTTAAGAATTCCTATTACACAGGAAACGTCTATATTTTATCAGCAAAGTTTTACCCAAGTTAGTTTTGTATGTCAAAGAGACATTCAGAATTTTAAGTATTCTTAAGTGAGAGCAAATTTAGAATAGTTTAATTATATGTCAGATTGGGTGCCTAGGAAATTCTATTCTTTTAATAGACATATACTATTTAAGCTTTCTTTTTACTATTTCTCATTGTTGCTATATTTACCTACTTACTAATCATGTCAAAAAATGTTTGAGTCTCTTAAACTAAATTAATCATAGGAAATTATTTAGTCCATTTATTAAAATTTCTTTTGAAACCATAACCCTGGTTTTATAATAGAATCTTATAAGAAAGACTATGGAGTTTCCATACTCTATGGTACATATTTAAGAACAAAGCTTGCATGGACTTTTCACTCTGCATGATCTTTGAAAAAAAATACTTCTGCAGCATTAAAGGACTAGATCAAATGATAAGTCAAACCTTTGCTTGGGGGTAAGAAAGATTTTTTTTTTAATCAAGGAGGATTCATGATATTATGCATACTCAAACTAGCTGTCTGTTTTAATATGCTTCTGATTAATTCTCATAATCAAATAATCCCATTTTACTTTTGTAGAGGCTGATATTTGAAATTTTCATTTAGTGAAGATCTAAAAATAAAAGTGCCAAAAAAACTGAAAATCTCTTTCAACCTAAATTGGGGTAACAATATCCCCTCCTCCAAAATCCCTCTGTTTAAGTCACTTTGCAAAGCAAATGGATGCAGTCTAAGTTCATTCTCTATGTGCCTTTTAGGTCTCAGTGCACCTGGGAGATATCACAGTGCTTTCAATCAATAGCCTCTCAAATTCCACAAACAATTACTTTATTCTCAAGGGTCTGTAAGAGGGGTAAAAGAGCATTAAGGTCTCCAACCCACTCATATGATGTGAATTCATAAAGCTTACATTTGCTGTGGTTTTGACCTAGCATACTCTTTATTTATCAGTTACCCATTTAAAGATCCAAAAGGACAACATTATGCAAACTAACACAAGCAAATTAGCCATTCTGCTTAAACCTTTCCCTGGAAAAATGTACATTACTGAAATAACCTCCTTAGACTGATAGTTTTTAACCTTTCATCATTATAGTATTTTATGTAAGCAGTGAATATGAATTAAAACTGTCACTGTAGTACATTAAGAAATGCTTTAAGATTGCCTGCTATGTCAATGTTTTGATATATCTCTAAAGAAAGCACATACCACATGAAAATATTCTCACTTCTAAGAGAACAGAAGTGGTGTATTCCCAATTTTGTCATTTGGAAGAAAAATAAAACATTTTTCTTCTATGCTAGAATAGCAAGGAAAACCAAAACAATATTTTTCTCAGATCAAAACAGGTAAAGATCTTTGTAAATCTTCATTCTGCTATAAGGAAAAAGCTTTCAAGGATCTGACATCAGATATTTTGAGTGACTATGCATTGTTATGGTATGCATATCAAGTTTACATTTTCATCCAAATTCTTAAAAAAATTAGTAAACACAATATTCTTTGTTGTCATTGTCATAGTCATTTTGGTAGGACTTGTCTTTTGTTTTCCAGAAATGTGCTTCATATAAAAGCATGCCACCTGTAATGTTCTATAATCCTACTATCACATTAACTAAATGACATACAATTTAATCCGTATTGGTGTTTTATAGGATCACAATGGCTATTTGTAGGCTTGTGAGGTTTTTATATTTTATTTTATAAAAGCCACTATTTCAGAAAAACAAATGAAATGTTCACTTCATATACTCATACTGTAATAGCCATCTCTTTTTGAACTTGCTTTAATATTTTTCCCTAAAAAAACCTAATATTTCCCTTGCAGTCTTTACCCTATGAAAGAACTGATGTTTCTTCCTAACCATCTCCACATCCATTATTATATAACAGAACACAGGGTGACCAATGAGTTCCTTCCTTATCCAAAGCACTCCATGACATCACTGATGTCCCTATGGAAACATGAAAGAGTCTTTAAAAGATGCAGCTGCTAAATATTTAATCCTGACTAATAGCTTCACTAAGGCAAAACAATTAGCAAATTTATTAGGCGGGGTTCAATTTACATGTCTATTCTTTGTGAGCCTATAACTTACATGTTCATTACAGGGGTATAGAAGTAGTGGCCAAGCAAGGTTGCTTCTGTGAAATGCAAGCCTGTGAAATTCTAAAGTGCATGCATGGACCAGGCACATTTTCATTTTGGAACTTGTAATGACCTCAATCAAGTTCAAGCATTTTAATGAAAACTAATTATTTACATCAATAACAAAAGCATTAATTGAATCATTATTCATGAACATTCTTATCATTCTTTCCTAATTTAGATACTCATTGATGATTTGGCTTTCTTGTGACTGACATTATTCTTTAACACACCAAATTGAGTTATTTTCTTTACTTCTAATCTTCTTAACATTTTTGGCAAACATGTTATTCTAATACTGATAAATATAAAAATGGAATGATATAGAATGTTTTCAGTATAGCAGGCAGATAAAAATAATTAATCCTTCTTACTTCATTTTTTAAAAATGGAATTGTTATAAATATCTACTGAAATGACAGTACTGTGCTACTTATTGTAAGATTTATCTCCTAGACTCCCTAAGTATGGACAAGCACTTATGTGTAGAAAGACAGCATGTACAGAGAGGTTTTCTCATGGTTTTTATTGTCCTGGCATTCCAAATATTATAATAAAACGTGTAGAAACCTGAAGATGATGGGATGTACACAGATTTATTGATCTAAAAAAAAAATTGCTCAGGGTGTCTGCTATAACCCTGAAGAGGTAAGGTTTCTCCCTTATATTTTCGTGGAAATAATTTCTTGAGTGACCATCACTACCTGGAATCAAAGGTCTTTTCCTATTGACTTCCAATGAGGATGATGTGAGTTGAACGAAGGGAATGCTGGCCATGAATGAGGGAGGGATAGTCTGTAGGAAGGTTTCCACAGCACCAGAATTCTCACTCCTGGAGAAAGGCTGTGCTGAGCACCGATGACTTGTGCCCAGGGCAACCTACTCAGTGAGGGTCAAAGGTCATGGACTCAGAATCACACACTGCTGAAATAAATATTTCTGTGTTTCAAAATAGGCAGAAATATTTTAATCTTGAGAAAAATAAGCACTAAATTATGTGACTTATTTTTCTTTCTCAATAAAATTCAGATTTTTGGAGTAAGCATTCTTCTGATCCTCTTGACCAATAAATGAAATTGCATTTTACTAAAACATCTTAGAAAACGTAGGACTAAATTTAAGTTGCAGGGACAAAAATACAATGATTCATTTTCATGTATTTGGGACAGATAGCTGAAAGCTCTGCTATACATAAGAAAATATAATATATTTGAATTATATTCACTGTCAAGGGAGTGTTGTTTGAAAGTTTCATATGTTAAATATGAGTTTAATTTGAACATTTCCATTTTTCCAATTTAGGCTGAGACAAGTGCTCTTATGACAACTTACGTTAATGAAGCTAAATCCCAAAGAGTTTATTCAATGAACAGAGGAGTAGTGAAGATCTCTTCTTGAGGGAGATGATGTCATAAGTGACATTGATTACTATTGCTTTCTGTAATGTCTGGAATTTTGCTTGTTACTTTTCTAAGTGCATAATAATTTTTAGCATTCCTGAATTATTTATTATACAAGTGTTGACTTCCATAGGTACCTATTATGAGATATGACACAGAATTTCATAGCCATACTCTGAAATCACATTTGAAATTGATACATAAATGCTGATTTACATGACTCCTAATACATTATCTCTTGTTGCCTCTGAACACTCGGTGTCTGTAAGCAATAAAATACACTCAGAAGCCATAAAAGGAGTGACAGCTGCATAGTGGAGAGACAGCCTTTTCTAAGACTGATTCTGCAATCAAGGTTGTATGTCTTCAAAATCAACCAGATTCTAGATCATGAAGTCACAGTTCTCTTGATGCCTTGTGCTTTTGAGCAACTTGACAATAAAAGAAACCCACACATGATTTTGTTAAGTGATAATATAATTTAATGTTAGAAAAACAGTTGTCTTCCAGATTTTAATATCTTGAAGATGGCTTTAGGGCATACAAAGGGTGTTCTAATTTTTGACAAGCAAAGACAGGGCACTTAAATATATCAGTAAGCATTTCCTTAATTTTATTTAGCATCACCATTTGCTCTACACCCCACCTTGTAAACAATGGAATTTTTCATGTGAACCAAATCTAATAAACTTATTTTGGTTTATAAGAGACTCACAATTTCCATTCTCGGGGGGGGGGGGGGAGATTGGGTCATAGAAAGGGAAACAATTTTCAAATCTTCTCTTCTACTTTATTTTCTTTAAAAAACAAACAAGAACAAAAAGTAAACACTCTTCTTGTTTACATGTTTTTCTATGGAATAGTAATTTTCAACCACTTACGTATTTGGCAATTAGGCTAAAACCAATGTCCCCTCCCACCCACCCCACCCCCCAAAAAAGCCTACAGCTGCTTTTCCTGGAAGCTCAATCTAGTGATGTAGGCTTCCTGTTTTATAAGAGCACAGTGAATCATGACAGCTCCACCGGGTCCCCAGGGTCTTGCTGAGCTTTCATCTCTGCCTTGGTTTCTCTAAGAGCCACTCTCCTATTTACTGCCTCTGCCTGTACTGAGAACTTGCACTTGGGAAGCTTGGCCTCCCTGCTTGTTCAGGCAGAACTAACAAAAGGAAGACCATTTTGTAGATTTTGACAATTTTCAGATGTCTGGCTGTGGATACTTGAGCTGCAAAACTGAATACATGTGCTTGCTTTGCACTGAAAATAAAAGCTCCTTCTCCAAATTGTCATTAAAACACCAGGATTTTCTAGTGAACTGTATCCTTCCTAAAATATGGATAGTTTGTCTTTTGAGAGTTGATGGCTGCTTTTATTTAGTAAAAATCATTTCCTTTGTTCCCTTTCTTTCTGTCCCATTATTCAAGGTAATAAATACCCTATGGCAGAAACGGTTCCTAAGGGAAGTCTGTTTAAACCCAATTGGGGAAATGCTGAACTTTATATATTCAAAAGCTCTCTATCATCCAACATCGTGGTGTCTTGGTCGATTCCTGTGAATTATATGTTCTTTATACCTAAAAACGGTACCAGGCAAAATTTGACTTTAGAACATGTCACATTTCATGTACAGGGAAATTTGAGCATTTTCTAAACTTTGATATGTTTTCTAAGTACCAATCCTAACAGGATATAAATTTTCCTGGGTAGGATCAAAAGATGAAAATGTGCAATTTCACACTTTCTAAGTCTCTTAGCTTGCAGCTTTCTGGTCATTAACCATTTCTTGCTGACCTTTATGCTTTTACCCTGAGAGCAAATGGACAGTGAACTGAGAAGTCCATGATTTCCATGAGCGGAATAAATTAATTAACTGCACTCATAGGAGTGAAGAATTCATGGATCATTGTAGAAGTTCTTCTCTGCAACCAATTGGAATTGGTCTCTGATAACCAAGTCGTGAACAGCACATTCTACAAATTCAAAGGAAAAAAACAATATTTGGCTGTAATAATCAGATCACCAGTCAGTTGATAGAAGAATGTGCATTTTTTAGAGCTGTGTAAAACTAAGAGCAAACAAATGTCATTGAAAGGGATCCCTCTCTTTAAATTAACTTCTTACTACCTCCTTCAGTTTTGCTTGCACAAAATTTTGGTAATTATAACAGTAACATTAAGCATGAAAGATTGATCAAATTTGAAGAAGCCAAAGAATGGGAATATTCCAACCACTTGGAAATGGAGAATGATCTTAATTCCCATTTTGCAATGCTCATGTGAAGCCATTATTTGGGGCAAGGAAACTCACTCTACATAATTGAGAATTTTATAATTGGAAATAACTTAAAAGGTCACCCAATACAAGTCAGCGTAATTCTACAATTCTGTACAAACACATCAAAATAGACTACTATATTTTCTAAGCTAGTAGAGTTTGTCAGAATATTCTTAGACTCATTATTTATCCAAAAATGATTTTAGAGCTTAACATAATGGATTTAATCCATTATTAATGTAACAAAAATATTTCTGATATTATGGACACCAAAATTGGCTGGTCAAAACCAAAATATCATATTCACTTACAAGTATGAATAGGTATGACTACCACAGCACAAAACTAAAAATATAAAATAAAAATTAAACAATTTTGCAGTATGTTACTTACATACCTAAAGACCCATATAGAAAGAGAAATGATTAACACTATAGTAAAGAAAATTTGCAAATAGACTTTATAGAATATAATATGCCAAAAGGAAAAATTAAAAAACCAAACTTTATTATAGCAAAATATTTTCAATAATTAAGGTCAGTAATAAAATTATGTGAAATAGAAATGATGACTATTTTATGCATAAAATTAAATTACAATAGGATTAATGAATTTAAAATTAAACTATTATTTCAGTTACTATTGCTGTGTAACAAACCAAGCCTAAATCTTGAGACAAAAAAATCTCTCAATGTTTGAGAACTCACTGGGAAGCCTGAACAGCTAGTGGTATCCAAGGCCTGGAATCATCTGGACATTTCCACTAACATATCTGGCTCTTGCTTGGGACACCTGTTGGTGGTTCCTATTAGGAACTCTATGTGGGGCCTCTCCTGATAGTCAGAGCATCTTCACTCACAGCATGGCAGCCTCAGGAAAACCACTTTTTCCATGGGGCTCAGTACTAATCATCAAGTGGCCCGGCAGAGAAGACAAAACATCTGTTGACTTCTATAAGCAAAACTAACCAACTGAAATGTGAGTTAATAGACAATCACTGTTTTAGACCATCTTTGAAAGTGGAAGATTGTTACATCAAGAGTACTGATTAAAAAAATCAACACAGCTGTTAACTCCTGTTAACTTTATAGCCCTTCTTCTCCACAGATTCACTTTCTACTGTTTTAGTTACCCACATCCAACTGTAGTCTGTACATATTAAATGAAAAATTGCAGAAATTAATAATTCATAAGCTTTAAATAACTTTTATTACAGTATGTTGTTACAATGGTTCTATTTTATTATTAGTTATTACTGTTAATCTCTTGCTGTGTATAATTTATAAATTAAACTATCAGACATCTATATAAAAAACTATATATATGTTATGATGCTATCATAGTTTCAAGCATCCACTGGGGGTCCTGAAATGTATCTACTGGATAAAAAGAGGGACTTGTATATATAACTGTTGATATTTTTAAACCGTACTTGTTAGGGAACAATTAGAAGCAGTTTACTCTCACCAGGAAGGAATAGCAAAATATTTCTCAATCTAGGTTCAGGGATAAGTCAGCTCTTGTCTCCTCTGTCATAGTCTTCAGGAAATAGGTCACCTGGATCCTCCACAGAATTTCACTATAGTCTTTTACACTGGACCTGGTGAACAGGAAAAGAACAAGCATGCTAACAGTTTTAGTGAGATATGTGTCAGCCAAATCATAGAAGATTGATCCCAAAATACTTTAGGATCTTATCACATTGGTAAGTATCTAGAGATCCAGTGGTCTGGAGTTTTTAAAGTGATAACTTGAAATTCCCAATACTAAGGAAAAAAACAAACAAACACAATTCTTCTCAGCTTCTGAAATTTGAAGACAACATTGCCACATTCATATCTGGTTTCCAACCTACTTATCAAAAGCAGTGTTCAGAGTAAGAGAGTCTTGCCACAAGTCTGGGGGCTTACAACTCAGCAGATCATTACTGTATTAAAACACAGTTACAACTTCATCTGCTAGTCTCTCTTTTCCTTTTGAAAAAATAACTTCCAGATTGGCACTGGATTCTTTTTTTTTCATTTTTTTTTTAATTTTAATTTGTTATATATGACAGCAGAATGCATTACATTTCACAGTACACAAAAAAAGCACAATTTTTCATCTCTCTGGTTGTACACAAAGTAGAGTCACACCATTTGTGTCTTAATACATGTACTTAGAGTAATGATGTCCACCTCATTCTACCATCTTTCCTACCCCCATGTCCCTTCTCTTTCTCTCCCTTGCCTTTTCCCCTTTGCCCTATCTAGAGTTCATCTAATCCTCCCGTGCCACCACACCACCACCACTACATTATGAATCAGCAGCCTTAAATCAGAGAAAACATTTGGCATTTGGTTTTGGGGGATTGGCTAACTTCATTTAGCATTATATTCCCCAACTCCATCCATTTACCTGCAAATGGCAATCGATTCTTATAAAGACTGAACACTTGTCCACAGAATACCAAGAGATATGAAACCTGAGCTGCCCATGTTGAACTGGGAATTATCTGATTCATT
This sequence comes from Spermophilus citellus, assembly GCF_964194105.1. NCBI lineage: Eukaryota > Metazoa > Chordata > Mammalia > Rodentia > Sciuridae > Spermophilus > Spermophilus citellus. Next base: position 92,172,888 of record NC_138197.1, on the reverse strand, counting down.
GATCCATAAGTCTGATCTTGTTTAGCCACAATTAAAAAAAAATGAAATATATGGTTGTATATGGAATAAATGTTGTGACACAAGTAATTAGCATGAGTAGGTGTTAGCTTAGTCTCCTATTACACTGCAGCCACATTTCATCTTACACCAATGGCCTCCTGAGGGTACTCTATAATCAGTGAGGGAAAAAGAGTGACTTTGTTTACAAATGTCCTCACAATATTCAGTGGCATTAACTTAAAATGGTATACAGCTGACTTACATTCCAAGTAAGGAACAATCTATAAGGAAAATAGTAAGGGAAAACCCCTTCACAGGCAGGTTTTGAGCAGTAAATCTGTATGTCATTTTTTTTCCTGGGAAGAAAAATGGTCAAAATTTAGTTATACATATTCATGGACATTTGCTCACTAAACAATGCCTACTGTTGAGTGGGCACTTAATAAGTAGACATCCTATAAATGTCAGTCAGCCTCATTCTCCAGTCACCCTTGTGGTTACTCAATGGGCCATATAACAAAATAGCACTACAGCAGGAAAGATATGATGAAGAGCACAATGGCACATACTTCTCACCAAATCTGATTTATATTTTACTGCTATTGAACAGGTAACCTGCCAAAAGTGGAGGTCAGTACCCCCACCTGCAAATATCATTTCCTAGAGGAGCTAGCCAACTACCTGATGACAGTTTGCTAAATTCAAAATTTTATTTCATGAGGGAAGCCATGCCAATACTCTTTCTGAAAAGAAACCCATTCTGGGTATGGATCTACTTCTGCCACCTGCCATGTTTATGCCAGTATCACCATTCATGAACTCATGGAATGCCTAATTTACCATTACAGTATACTACACAACTGTTGCCTCTACATAGTAAATATAGCAAAGAATTGAAGTCCATGCACTTCATTGCTCTTGCCAAATACTTCATTGCCAAGAGACAGTTGATCTGATGGAACAATGGAATAAATTTCTGCAAACACAGTTACAGGTCTATTTAGGAGAACACACTGCAAACTTGGAGTGCCTTCCTATTGGATGCAACATATGCTTTAATTTATCAACAAATACATAGTGCCTTTTCTCCCATAGGCAGAGTACATAGGTCTTGGAGCCAAATATTCAGAGTTGGAATAGCTCCACTCACAACTGGATCTGTTAACACACTTGAAGTCTTCTGGATTCTCATCTCTGTAATTATGAGTGCTGCTGATTCATAGATCTTAATTCCCAGAGGAAGAAGGCTTCCCTAGGATCTCACTGAACTGTGTAAATGGAGATTGACATTCTGAAATCCTCTTGCCTCATGGCCAGCAAGCTAAAAGAGGAAAAGTGAAGAAAAGAAAAAAGCTAGGGTAGTTGATCCTACAAAGTAATTCTATTACCAAGAAGAAATTAGGAAGCTAGTGTACAATGGGACAAAAAATAAAATTATGACCAGAACCCATTGAGTAACCACAATACTGACTACCTCTAGTTCTTCTGGTGTATTAGAAAAATGTAATGGAAGACCATAGAAATTGAACCTGGACTGGGAACTTCAGGCTCCTGCTTCAAGGTAAAGAACATAGCCTTTCCTGTCCAAATTGACTTCTGAACACATTGAAAATTGAGAGCTCCTGGGCAGGATTGGTAGGACGAAAGGATTCACCACAATAAGCCTGCTGGCATTCTCTGCACCTGGTGGTTCTGTAGAAGTTGAATGCATCCTCCATGGTTTCCAACTTCTCTGAGCAGTGTTAATTCTGCATGCCACTTCTGCTCCTCAATTATGGCGATACTTTCTTCCTTGCCCTGAGGATTATGGTGGTTTCCCAGTATTACTGTTATTGTTGGTATCTGAATTAATACCCTATTCAATGTTCAGCTTTGGGATCTCCCAACATTTTGAAACTACTTCCCTATAGTAAATCTCACCTATTCAGCTATCTGGCATGGGTTCTATCTTTCTTTTCAGAACTTTACTGACAAAGATTGGAGGTAAGAGAGTTCTTGTGTGCCATAATCAAAAACCTTGCTTGCGATTGGCATTGTGTAATTGCCTGACTCAGTAGGAACCATATATTTTTTTACCTAGTTTTTAAATAATCTTTTTGTGTTCTCTGGCTAGATAGGGGATCCTAGAGGGGCAGCAAACTGAGTGGGAGGAATCAGAAATCAAAAAATAGTCTCAAATCTCTCACATTAGGCGGGACAGTTATGAAGACTCTGCAGTGACACAGTAAAAGACTTAAGATATTATGTTCAATGGAATTAAAAAGGAACCAAACTTTAAACAGACAATATAATTCTGATTTAAGAATGGGGCTACTTACATAACACCTCTGTGTACAGAATGAATCTAAATGTATGTATATTTAATGTCACAGTGATAGAATTATGAATATTACCTAATACTTTGATGACTTTCAAATTTCTTTTTGTGATCATATTATTTTTATAAAATATAAATTTCAAAATGCAATGATAGGTCTTTCATCTTCAAATAATACTTTACTATATAACAGGAAACTTTTATAATAATTTAATATATAATAAATTAATAGATAAATTAATAATTTATATTAATTTAAAACTTTTAAGGGGCTGGGGATGTGGCTCAAGCGGTAGCGCGCTCACCTGGCATGCGTGCGACCCGGGTTCAATCCTCAGCACCAACAAAGATGTTGTGTTCGCCGAGAACTAAAAAATAAATATTAAAAATTCTCTCTCTCTCTCCTCTCTCTCTCCTCTCTCACTCTCTCTTAAGAAAAACTTTTAAAATAATTTTTCAGAATTATTTTTGCTCTATCATTTGAATTTTTTTTAAAAAATAGCATGTAAAGGTTTATTTAAGCCATGCTGTTCAAAAAATTTGCACTTAGAATATTTCATTCCCACATAATTTAAATAAGTTGCACTCAAACTTTTAAAATATTGTTTAACTTGTGTCATTGATGACATAGATTTTAAAAATTTTATCCCAGTAATAAGAACTAATTATATCTATTACCTCTGAAGTATACTTGAGTCTACAGAAGTTTTAGCCACACAAATTATGGCTCACTAAGAGATTTTTTTAAAAAATACACTTTTACACTGATGTTTTGATAAAAGAGTTAAATTCATACCTGAGAATTTAGAATAGATTCAATAGAATATCCTTTGTCAGACATGACTTTTAAAAAGTATATCCATAGTTTTAATAATGACATTTTTCCTCAACTACCTATATCTTAGAGTTTATAATTTTATAAAAAACATAGTATATAATTTCTTTTTTTTCAAAAAAATTAAATTTCATAATATACTTTGAGAAATGCAGTATTAATTAGAACATTATGAAGTAGTTATTCTAAGATTTTGTGGTTGTTATTTAAATGTGTATTCTTGGTAAATAAAGCATAATGATTTATGTTATGGTAACACTTTTCCAATACTTAAAAAACACATATCAGTACAGTTATCAAATGATAAATGAGGGAAACAAGACATAGCAACATGATATCTGTTCCATTTAGTAGGGTGTGGAATAATCTAAGAGTCATTACTTACAGTTCTCTTCTCTACCCAAACCCCAAGTAAGAACCCTATATCTTGCCAAATTGTTTTTCAAAAATAAGGAGAAATTAAGGCATTTTCAGATTAACTGAAGCAGAGGCAATTTGTTACCACCTGACTGCACTGAGAGAAATCTTTCCAGGCAGTCCTGCAGGGTGAGATGAAAGGACAGTCTCACAAGTCAAAGAAATGAAGATCTCAATAAAGGTAAATACATGAGCAATTATAAAGCTAGTATAATTATAACAACAGTTTATAACTCCACTTTTTGTTTCCTACATGAAATGAAACTCATATATTTAAAAAACAGTTATTAATCTAAAAGCTAATACATAATAACTCTAAAACCTGAACCACTCATACATTTAAAAATGTTTGGTTTATGTTTTGGGGCAACTATAGAAAGATATAATCCTGTGAAATGAGCAAATTGAAAAGGGTTAGAGCTAGAACTGTTCAAAGTTCTTATAAGTCACTGAGTTTTATCTGGTATAAATTCAAATTAGAATATTATAACTTTAGGATGTTGATTGTAGCCTCAAGGAAGCCACAAGGAAAATAGCTAAGGAAAGGATACTAAATGACATGGGAAATGTAAAGTCTTCTTTGTTAGTTTTTTTCTTTTAGTTGTAGATGGACACCATATCTTTATTTAATTTATTTATTTATTCATTCATTCATTTATTTTTACATGGTGCTGAGGATTGAACTCAGTGCTTCACACTTCCTAGGCAAGTGCTTCACCACTGAGCTACAACCCCAGCCCCAAATTTAAAGTTTTTACCTCAAAGAAAAATCATTACTCCAGGAAAGCAACAAAGATACATAAGGCTATAAGAAACAAATAACAAAATGACAGAATCCCTGCTTTATCAGTAGTTACTTTCACTGTCAATGGTTTAAACTCTCCAATTAAAAGACTGAGATTGGCAGAATGGATTAAATAACAAAAGCACAATCTATTTGCTGATTTTAAGACTCACTTTAGTTTCAATAACACATGTAGTTTAAAAGTGAAAGATTCCAAAAAGTTATCCTGTGCAAAAGAGACCATGGGTGCCAAATTAATATCAGGCAAAATGTACTTTAATTAAAAAAAAGTTTTCAAGGGAAGGAAGAGCATTACATGTCAGTAAAATTTTTATTTTAGCCAAAAATGAACATTTATACTTCTAATGAGTATCCAACAAAATAAATGTAGCAAAAAACTGAAAAAACTAAAGGGAGAAAAAGGAAGTTCTATATTAATAGAAGTAAAATTCAATAATGTGTAGAAAAACCAAACAGAAAGTGACTAAGAAAATAGAGGGTTTAACACAATTAGCTAACTAGATTTGTTAGACATGTACAGTACATTCTATCAAAATATACATTTTCCATTCCTCAGTATTTCCACTAAAGAATTAAAATCATCATGCTATAGTGATATATGTATGCATACCCATGTTTATAGCAGCACAATTCACAAAGCCTTACTATTGAATCAGCCTAGGTGTCCATCATGGATGAAAGGATAAAGAAAGTATGGTGTATATACAAAATGGAATTTTATTCAGCCATAAAGAAAGTCACATTATATCATTTGCAAGAAAATGGATGAAGCTAGAGACCATTATTATGTTAAACAAATAAGTAAAACTGAGGTCCAGATTTGTACATTTTCTCTGATCTGTGGAAGCTAGACAGAAAAAAGAAGAAGAAGTGGCGGTGTCTCATGATAATCCCAGGGGGGGACAGTGGAGGAAAGTGACCACAAGGTGGGAAGCAGGTGGGAAGGAAGGAGTGCTAGGTCATGATACTAGCCAAATTACATTATTATATTGTATGCCTGTACAAATATGTAACAACAAATCCCATTATAACTATATCAATAAAAAAATGTGGAAACTAATGTTATGTTTTCAATGTTACCATCCCAAAAGCTCATGAATGCAACAATGTAATAATGTTTAGAGGTGTAATGATTGGGTTATGATAACTTTAACCTAATTAATGTGTTAATCCCCTGATAGGGATAAACTGGGTGGTAAATGTAGGCAGGTACAGTGTGGCTAGGGGAGTTGGGTCTCTGGAGGTGTGATTTTGGGGTAATTATTTTATCCTTGTTGAGCAGAGATTTCTGCTTCCTGGTGCCATGCTCCAAGGTGTGTTCCTATACCACACTTTTACACCATTAGGTTCTGCCTCAGACCCTGAAAAACAAAATTAGCTATCTATGGACTGATGCCTCTAAAACCTTGAGCCCCCAAATATATGTTTCCTCGTTAATATTGTTCTTGTCAGATCTTTGATCATAGCAGTGAAAAATCTAACTAAAACAGGTAGAAAAAGAAAAAAAAGGTATACTTTGTTTTCCCCTTTAATGCATATGGGACATTTTTACAGAAGATACCATATACTAGACCACAAATTAAGATGCAATCAATTATCTTCTTGTACTGTATGTAACAGGATAAAGTTAGAAATAAATAACTGAAGTAAAACTGGAAAACTCACACATCTGTTGAAATTAAGTGACATCCTCTCAAACAATAACTGGATCAAAAAGGAAATAACAAGGCAAATTAGAGAGTAAGGAGAATATGACACGACATACCAAAGTTTATGGCAAAACTGTTGGTGAGGAAATACATAGGGGAAATACACATCAAAAATATCTTGGGGCTGAGGATGTGGCTCAAGCGGTAGCCTGGCATGTGAGGGCTGCTGGGTTGTATCCTCAGCACCACATAAAAATAAAATAAAGATGTTGTGTCCACCGAAAACTAAAAAAATAAATATTAAAAAATTCTCTCTCTCTCTCTCTCTCTCTCTCTCTCTCTCTCTCTCTCTCTCTCTCTTTAAAAAAATATCTTGAATTTACAACCTAACTTCATGACTTATGGAATGAGAGAGATAAGAACAAATTAAATCCAAAGCTAGCAGAATGAATAAAATAATAAAGATTAGAGCCACAGATAAATAGAAAAACAATAGAGAAAAATCAATGAGAAAAAATTTTGTTCCTCATACAAGGCAACTAAATTGACCAATCTTTAGCCTGGTGGACTAGGAAAACAATACATTACTACAATAGTGGAGATATTGTAGTAATGGAAATAATTATGATAGGAAGAGAAGGCCATGAATAATGAGCACCGACAAACCCCTTAATTTCAGTAGGATAAACAAATTCCTGGGAAACAAAATCTATCAAACCTAAATCACAAACAACAAATCTGTACAAACCTATAACTATTGAGGAGATTGAATCAGCAATCAAAAATTTCCCAATAAAAACAACAACAACAACAACAACAAAAAATGTCCTGGACCCAATTGTTCCATTGAGGAATTCTGTCAAGCATTTAAGGAATAACTAACACCAATCCTTTTAAAAGTTACCCCAAAAAATTACAGAGGGGGGACACTTCCTAATTCATTCTATTAGTACAACATTGCCATGATCCAAAGCCAGGCATAGACACACACAAAAAAAGAAAACTACATATAAGTATTCATTATGAATATCAATACAAAAAAATTTTGAATACTAACATATTAAAAAGATTATACACTATGATCAAGTGGGATTTATTTATTCCTTTTATGCAAGAATGTCTCAATATGTAAAAATTGATTAATATAACCTACCACCTTAACATATTGAAGGGAAAAATACATACTTACCTCAACTGGTAATATAAAGAAGTTTTTGACAAAACCCTTTAATGATAAAAACATTAATAAAATAGGGATACAGGTAAACTACCTCAACATAATATGTTACCAATAGCAAACACACTTGATGACAAAACACTGAAAATCTTTTCTGTAAGATCAGGGGCTAAACATAGATGCCTGCTTTCATCATTTTTATTCAACATAATATTGGGAATTTCAGACAAAACAATAAGGCAAGAAAAAGAATTAAAATAGAGCTAAACTAGAAAGAAAGAAAAAATACCTGTTCATGGATGAAGCTATTATATATGTAGAAAAACACTAAAGATTCTACACACAACAGTAATACTAGAAATCATAAATGAACACAGAAGTTAGCAGAATTCAGTCAACAAACAGAGATCAGCTGCATTCCTATACGTTAAAAGTGAAAAATCTAAGAAATAAATTAGAGGGGCTGGGGTTGTGGCTCAGTGGTAGGGCACTCACCCAGAACATGTGAGATTCTGGTTTTGATCCTCAACACCACATATAAATAAATAAATAAATAAATAGAAATAAAGGTATTGTGTCCAACTACAACTAAAAAAATAAATTATGAAAACAATTAAACTTACAATAGTATTAATAAAAATAAAAATTAAAGAATTAACAAAAGGATAAAAGATCCATACAATAAAAACTACAAAACATTGGCAAATTAAAATCAAGGAAAACATAACTAAATGGAAACACATCCACACTCATGGGCCGGAAGTCAATATTGTCAAAATGCCAATAGTGATATATAGATCCAATGCAATGGTATCCAAATACCAAAGATTGTAAAAATAGAAAAGGTGACCCTAAAATTTACATAGAATTAATGTGCATTTCAAAATGCATGAAAAATAATCTCAAACTTCTTGGTTTCAATAAGCGGAGTCCTGGGTTCAATCCCCAGCATCAAAAATAAAAGGCCCTACAAAACTACAAAAATCAAAATAATCTGGTACTGGCATAAAATCAGACACATAATCCAATGAAATGGAATATAAATGTCCAGAAATAAACCCTCACATTCATGGTCAAATGATTTTTGACATGGGTGTCAAAACCATTCAGTGGAAAAAGTACTATCTTTTCATGAAATGGTGGTAGGAAATCCAAATTTATACATGCAAAATAATAAAGTTGGACCCTTACTTATCATCGTATTTATAAAATTAACTCAAAATGGGCCTAAATCTAAATATAAGTCATAAACTATAAAACTCTCCTAAGGAAACATTGGACCAAAATTTCATAACATAAGATCTGGCAATGATTTCTTGACTATGATATCATAGGAACAGACAAACCAAAAACAAATAGACAAATTGTGTTTCAGGAAAAGTAAAAAGAAGTTGCACATCGACACACAATAGAGTAAAAAGATAAATCTCAGAATGGGACAGAATATTTGCAAATTATATATCTGATAAGGAATTAACATCTAAAATATATAAAGTACTCTTGAAACTCAACAGCAACAGCAACAGCAGCAACAACAACAAAACTGACCAAAAATGGGGAAATGACTGGAAAAGACATTTCTCCAAAGAAATACAATGAAATACAATAGCCAATAAGCCCAGAAAAAGATATTCAATACTACTAATCATTAGGGAAACTCAATCAAAACTATAATGAGATATTACCTCAAATCTATTTGGATGGCAATCATAAGATTATAGAAAATAACAAGTGTTGGGCTGGGGATATGGCTCAGTCATTAAGTACCCCTGGGTTCAATACTCAGTACGAAAGAAAGAAAGAAAGAAAGAAAGAAAGAAAGAAAGAAAGAAAGAAGGAAGGAAGGAAGGAAGGAAGGAAGGAAGGAAGGAAGGAAGGAAGGAAGGAAGGAAGGAAGGAAGGAAGGAAGGAAGGAAGGAAAGGGAGGGAGGGAGGGAGGGAGGGAGAAAGAAGATTACAAGCGTTGATGGAGATGTAGAGAAATTGAAACTGTTGTGGCATTGTTGGTACAAATGTAAAATGTTACAGCTGATCCTGACAACATTATGACAAGTTTTGAAAAGTTAATAATGAATTATCATGTGACCCATAAGTTCTACTTCTGGGTATATGCCCACAAGAATTTAAACTGTTCTCAAAAAGATACTTGTATGTGTATTGTCCTAGCAGCAATATTAGCAATAACTAAAACATTTAAGCAAATCAATTATATATCAAGAGATGAATGTATATGTAAAACGAGGTATGTACATACATACATACATACATACATACATACACACAATGGAATATTAGTCAACCTTGGAAAAGAGGAATATCCCAACATATGCTACAATATAAATGTAACTTGAAAACAAGTGACATAAAGCCATGACAAAAAGACAAATAATGCATGATTCCTCTTATAAGAAATACTTACAGCAGTAAAAATCATACACACAGGAAATAGGGGTGGATGGAGGAGTAGATAGGGAGTTTATTATTTAAGTGGTATAAACTTCAAGTTTGACAAGATGAACGGAATTATAGAGATTGATGGTGGTGATGGTTACACAACAGTATGAATTATTGAATACCATTGAACTGTACACTTAAAATGATTAAGATGATAAATCCTATGTTATGTTTGTTTTACCACAATAAAAAGTTCAGAAAATATCCAGTATCTTTAACCTTGTATTAGACTGAGTTGCCTGCCTTCAGAATATATTTGTATATTACTTTCTCAGTTCATTGTTAGTCGACTGTTTTCGAATATAATTTTAAGAAGAAACAAAATATAATTCAAATTGAAAGCAGTGCTTCATATAAGTGAACTATAATGAGATATAATTAATTAATTGATATTCTGTTATCAATTGCTGCATAACAAATACTCCAAAACTTAGTGGAGTAAAACTGTTGGTCAGAAGTTCAGGTGAAGCCCAGTGGAGACCGCCGTTCCTGCTCCATGAGGTCTGAAACCCAGACCAAAAGGGCAGCTCTATTCAGGTCATGCCAATCTCACAATGAAGGGAAAAAGTAAGAAGCCAGGTCAAGAAAGGTTATGGTTCATAAACCGACTCAGTGTTGTTCACCTGACATTGGGCAATTCAAGTCACACATCAAATCCATCTTTAATGGGGAGGGAATGTATGCTCTCTCCTGACAGCACTGAAAGTCACACAGTGGTGGGCAGAAATGCACAACACTTTTGGTGGGATACTGGGGTAGAGTAGAAGGCAATAATAGACTCTATTAGGCTAATCCTTGTATTTTTATAAAATCTCAGAATTCTTAAGGCCACATAGCTTTGAGGTCTACTGTGCTCAGCTTGAACTTCAAACAAACTCAAAGCATCACAGATGATATTTTTACAAAGCATTTCTTTGGAGCCAACTCAATTTGCTATCTAAATGATATCCATAGCTTTATGAGTATGCCTTTGCCAATAAAAACAATAACGTACAAATGATAAATCTTTCAGGATGGAAAACGATGACATGCCAATTTCTGCACTCACCTTTCAGATAAAACTGAAAATAACCAACAGCTGTCTGGGAGCACCACAGGTTTTCAGTGAGAAATTCTTCTGTAGGCATGCACGTGTTTAAGCAAATATTTATTTGCCACCCTTTATTTTAATTTCAGCCACTTATTCTCAACAAGCAGTTGTTTCAAGTGAAAGGCAGAAGGGCTGCCGGAATGAGGCATGTCAGACTCTGAGTGTGTAACAATGAAAATGCAAAGTATTCTCAGCATTGAGTAATGACAATCTAATGAAAGATACTGATGATGAGGTTGTCCACAATATTGTTTGGTTATCATTAACAAATCACATTATCTTCCCCTTCTCTCTATAGCAATCAGTCTTCTGAAGCAAACTATATGGCAAATTCTTTTGACAGAAGGCAATTCCGTTTCTCCATTTCCTCCTTAACTTCATAATGAAATCCTAATGAATACTAAAGGTTTCTGTGAGTAGTACAATAATCATCTATTGTATTACTGATTGAAAAGAACTTGCTGCATATTCAGAGAGATATAAAGGACCTGATTTTCAAACAAATAGTTTTGATAGGCAGATTCAGGACAAATCTAAATTGTATTTAATTATGCTACTGTGCAGGGCTCTTATAACAGTTTTTCACATGTCAAGTTAATATCTTTAAGAACTATTCTAATATGTAGAGTGAATTTCTTGATTAGCTACATCCATTTTAATACCATTTCTACACATCAGTACTTTGGGAATAATGGCATAATAGTAGGAAGTCAAAATATTGTCCTAAATAAAACCTTTAGGGATAACGTTTTGGAACATGTATGCCTATGGGAGTGGAGGCTTTCTAGAATTAATTTGATGGCCTTTCTAAAAACTGAAAATATTTTTGTTTCCATGTACTCTGAATTGCCTACAGGTTTAAACTCAGTTTGCAAAGGAAACATATACATATTATAAAAAATGTGCTGTTTCAAGTGTGTATGGTATGGCATCCGCAACCTAATGACTGATTTGCTTTAGTCAAGAGCTCCAGGCCCCTAACCTAAACAGATATATATAAAATTCTTCGTGCTCACTGTACCTTTACAGTGTTAATAGAGAAAAACATGAATGTTTTCATGAAGGTTTTTACCCAGAAGAGAAAGCAAAAGTGATTTTTGAAATTTAGATTTCAAAATAAACTCGGTGGAAAATTACTGTCACATGGAAAAATATCACCTTCATTACATTCTAAGTCTTCTATAGTTCAGTAGGATCAACATACAATTTTCTTGAATTCACCTTTTGGTATTATTTCCTTCTTTATTAGTCCTTCTTTTTTTTTTTTTTTTAAAGAGAGAGTGAGAGAGGAGAGAGAGAGAGAGAGAGAGAGAGAGAGAATTTTTAATATTTATTTTTTAGTTCTCGGCGGACACAACATCTTTGTTGGTATGTGGTGCTGAGGATCGAACCCGGGCCGCACGCATGCCAGGCGAGCGCGCTACCACTTGAGCCACATCCCCAGCCCTATTAGTCCTTCTTTAATGAAACTTTTTTTGCTTGATTAAATGTATTTTTTATTCCTTTCTACCCAGGCATTAAAAAACTGCCTTTTCCCAAAATAACTGCAAAATTTAACAAGTTGGTGAAAATCAAAACAGGACAGATGACCCAACAGATATATGAGTGGGACTATTTGGCATTTCACCTGTCAGTTTCTTTAACTTGCAAAATGAATGGCAGGTTGCATTAGAATTTGGCTAAAAATAATATTCAAGATACTATTTTAGCTTGATGTTGTGACCAATCTACTACATTTATCCAGTTGAATTTTCCAAATGAATGGCATATCTTCTTTGATTATCCTGATTTAATTCCACAATTGGTCAAGTGAAAAAAAAAAATATATATATATATATATAAATTTATTTCTAAGACCCTTTCCTCTAAATTGTATGCTTTTGCAGGACATAAAATAGCACTCAGGAAGAAATATTGTAAGACAACTTCTAATCGTATAAATAATTATGCCCTACATAATTATCAAGAACCAACTCAAAGTGAGCCATGTTAAGTTGGTCTTGGATTTCTGAGGAAATAATATTCACTATACAAATACATGAATTATCAAATACTCATAAAAATAGGTTAATCAGCAGTAAAATATTATTTTAAAAGTGTAACTGAGAACTACAAAACACTGAAGTACAATCAAGGTGATGAGAGTCTAATCTCTTCAGTCAGCACTAGAATATGATTGTAATTAAGAAAGGTGGAACCTAATCAACTGTATTATAAACTGTCATAAGAAAAAGTATTTAGAGTGAAATACGTGAAAGATAATTCAGAGATGTGAAAATAAAAATGGCTAATGAAAAAAAGGTGCATGTTCAGCTAGAAATGTAACAATTAAAATAATAATGAGATGTCATTTTTACCCACCAACTTGTTAAAAATTATAAATAGAATAATAATAAATGCTTTCAAATATTCAACAAAGAATCACATACATTCCTGATGGTAGGTAAATTCTATTTTGAAATGTTATTAGCAAGAGGGTAGTAATAACTTTTAAATGTATGTATAAAATGTTTCTATAAAATTCACTCATAAGAAAGAAGTATTTCCTAAAGATTCATAAAATTATTGATGAATTTATTCATTCTAAGTGTTAATAATAAAATGTTATAAATAACCTAAATATAAAAAACAGGAGACCAATTAAATAACTGATATCATGTATTTACCAGTCTTTAAATATATTTTTAAAAACTCAAGAACTTATTAAGAAAAGCAAGTTATAAAACTGTGCACATGTTATTCAATTATGCTTTGTATTATATATATTTACATGTACAGAAAAAAATGCTGATTGGAAATATTGAAAATTAAAGGTTTTGTTTTGATATTCTGAAATTATATTTAATTTCACTTGGTTTTTTGCTACATAACCACCCCAAAATACAGTGACTTAAAAGAGCAATCACATTAGCTTACAATTCTCTGGGTCAGCAACTGTGGCAGGATTTAAGTGGGCAGTACTTATCCTAGTTTCAATGTGCATGTGAATACAGCTATAATCAGTTGATAATTTATGCAAAGTTGATTATTGAACAACAACATTCTTTATATGTCTGATGATCGATGCTGGCTGTTCCATAGGTTATTATTGTCACCTGCTCAGGGAAACAGAAATAACTGGAAAATATGTTTCCAGCAGGTTCATGTGGGTTTATAAGCATGGTGGTAGTTGAAAATTTTTCATGAACAATAATAATTTCAATTGTCATCAATCAATTTTTAAGTTTTTTCTTGTATCATATTTGCTATTGCCTTACTCTTTAAAGCTGAGGACATTGATTAAGGAAGGAACAACAATATTTGGGACCATTACTGCTAAAATCTTTAATTATCTTATATGAGATTCCATGTAAACAATTTATTTATACTGTCCCTATCAACAGACATTTAGCTGTTTTCTTGAACTTGTTTTTATGAGCAGTGTTATTATGAATGCTTTTGTACATGCCTCCTGTTCACAGGTGTCTGAAGTTCTCTGAAATATATAGACCTATGAGTGAAGTTACTGGGGAAGTATGGGAATGGCCAATTATATGGGGTGGTGTCATTTTTTTCTATTAAGATTGTTCTCATTAAAGTCTTACTGACAGTGTCAAGGACAGATAATTGAAACACAGCATCACTAAGATCTATGTAGTTTTCTTTAAAAATCACTTTATCTTCATTATTGAAAAATAACAGTTGTATTACAAAGTAACAAAAATAATTTTAGTTAAATACGAAATGGACTACATTAAATATAGAGAATATGAATGCTACATGGTATTATTTATTCATTTATTAACATATACGAAGTATCTTACAGGGAATAATGTTAAGGGCTGAAGTTTTCTTTTTTTAAAGGATGTGATCACTGCCTTCAAGCCTTGTAATTTATTACAGAGTGTAGACAAATGAAATATTAATAGCAACAACTAACACATAAAGCTTTCTATCTGCCAGATGTTGTTCCAAGTTCCTGACATATATTAACTAATCTTCACCATAGTCCTATAACAGGGATATTATTCTCATCCCCCTTTTACAGGATGTTTCTATAAAATTCTATAAAATTTCTATAAATCAGAGATTAATATTCTTCATGGGTCAGTCATCTAGTAGATGGGGGATCCAGAATTCAAACCCAAGAAGTCTGGTCCCAGAACCTCAACTCACAGTCCTCCGTCTTTCTTTAAATTCTGCTAAACACTCAAGGACTAGTGAAACAAACAACAAACATTCATATACCAACTATATTAACATATGTATTTTATATAGATATCCTATCATATATACTGCATATTAATTTCTACAAAAGATATATTAAATATTGTGTTACACATACATTTATATATACATGCATACATATATACACAGTGAAAATCTTTCTGTTTATTGTCATCCATTTATGCTAGCAGCAGCAATATTTATTCTGAAAACTTTCAAGAGTGGTTTCAGTAGAACAATAAATGTGGATGCCCTGCTTTCCAATTATAGAAGTCAAAGGATTACCTGCAGGGCACTTCTTTTACCACCAAGGAAGAATCCAAGAAGTCCTGTGAATGGCATCCTAAGTGTCATGAATTTAGATGCCATTCATGATGAGCAACTTGTAGCCGAGGGCAATCACATCCTGTGACTACACTGCTCACTACAGACAAACATTCTTTGTTTATTATAATGATGTAAATATAATATTATAATGATATTATCATGATAACATGGATAGAATAGTCATAAAATTTTATTTTTTAAGAATTCTATTCATGAGATGTATTCATGGATTGAAAACTACAAATAATATGAAGATTCAAGTAAAGCCCATTTTATACTAAGTCAAAACTACTCATTTATTTACCAAAGCCCATTTCTTTTCTCTTGAGTATCAAGTATCTCAGCTTCACATGTGGTTAGGTGTGTTCATATACCCAAGCCCTGGTCGGGGGAAATAAAGAAAAAGTGAGGTACTCCATAAATAGTACTAATTTATAAATTAGTACTATTAGACTTCCACAAGTCCTTTACCCTGTCTCTTCTTCCATCTATCATTCATTACTGTCTCTCAGAGCAACCTTCAAAGCCAAATGGGAAGTTGCCAAATCCTTCATCAACTTAAGTCCCTGTTGACAATGTGGCCATTGAAATTTGCTATTTCCTCTACCTAAAATCCTGTCTCTAGACAGCCCTTAAGTACTTCTTCTCCCTCTGTTGGGATTCTGCTTAAATACCACTTCATCAATGAGGCCTTCCTGATACATCCTATTTAAATAAGTAGCCACCCATGAGACTACTCTGTGCTCTTTCCTATTTTAATTTTCTTCTATGAAATTACTCTCTTTTATATTTTTTTATTGTTGTTACTTTACTCTACCTAATAGAATATGTGCTTTATGAGGGGTGGGATTTTTTTTTTTCACTGCTAAATTCCAGAACCAGAAAGAGTGCTACAATGAATATTTGTCCAGTGAATAATAAATCACTACCAAGTAATTATACTTAAATTTCAAAGATTTCATATATGCTAAAATAGCATAAGCATGATGAGAGATAAAGGGGAAAATATGCACTTAGAAGATAGATTTAGAATATAAATATAAAAGAACTAGAGAAATGATAGAGAATAATTACAAGGAGAGTTCAAAGGCAGCCTGGCTTAAACATTACCTGTAAATTGTCTCTATCTGGATTAGCTGGTGATTCTTGTTCTGTCACATGGATTACAGAGCAGGAAGGAAGATGAGGGGGAAAAAGAAATATCAGACACTTAAATTATAACCCAGCAAAAAGGTCAAAGAAATGCTGGTTAACACTTTTCTTCTTAGGGTAGATTAAATATTAAAAGAACTTGTAGCTCAAAAATAGAAGAGCCTTTGCCACATTCATGCCAAATTAAAATTGGTGCCCAAATGAATAATAAAAATGTCATTTTTCTAGCAAGCAAAAAAAAAATGCAGAAATAAAAATGTGATATTACATATAGAAAACAAGGATCATCATGACTAAGTGTCCCTTTTGTAGGTCTGTTTCATTGGTTGTTGTGTTTCCCAATCAGTTATCATGTTAAATATCACCCAACAGATTACAATTCGGTGGAACAGCTCCTGCTGACGAAATTCATCATGATAATGGAGAGAACTAAGTTCTGGGCACATCCCAAGCTTCCTTTATCTGCAAGTTCTGCATTTTTGAATCAACAAAACTTTGCAAGGACTAAGAGAAAAAAATAAGGAAAGAAAAAAGAAAAGATAAATATAATTTTCACCCTTTCTTTAATTATATAATTAATCTTATAAATTAGATACAGAGAAATGACAAAAAAACTAGATAATAGGGGATTTGGAACAGAAAATTGGGAAAAGAATATCTATGTTATAACCAATATATATGACTTTACTTTTAATAGAGAAAGGGTAAACCAGATTGGGCCAATATAATAAACACCATCTCATGAACATAAATCAATAAAAGTTTATTCCCATGTCATATCTCCACAAAGGGTTTCCTAAGGAATCTGCTCTGGTGGTTATTATGACCAAATGTACTAGGATATTACAGTAATCATGTTAGATTGAAAATAATATAGGAAATCTCACAAGTGACATATAGCCTTTTGCCTATATTTTCTTGACCAAAGCAGATATATGGCCATAGTTAACACCAAAGGGCACAGTCCTACAATTCAACCAAGTTCACAGGAAGGATACCAGAACTATTTCCTATACAGAAATCATTAATATTATAATGTTCACGAAGCCCTATTTAATATAATAAAAACTAAAACTCTGGGAGGTTAAATAACTTACTTAATGACAAATAAGTTATCTACCTGGTTTTGAAATTCAGGTATTTTCCAACTGTAGGAAAGAAAGAAACAGGTGAGGATGAGAGGTTCACCAACTCAGTTATTAGTCTGATGTTGCTGGAAATGTTACCTGAGTAGTTGCAGCTGCAGCACCTGGAGATTAATCAGACATGCACAATCTCAACCCCACCCCAAGTACAAAATCAGAATTTACCTTTTAGTAAGATCTCTTGGTGATCCATATATACATGAGAGCTTGTGTCTCTGAGCACACACTGCATGCACTGGAAATAATCCGTCATTGTCACCTGCCTAAGTACACCTCTCAACTAGGAAATAAAATACCTTCTCCTGGATTTCTCTCCATCACCACCAACACCCAGTCTGTATGGGGACTCCTGTGTAGGGATATAATAAACACACTAGTCTTTCTTTCTTCAACTTCAACACACTTCCCTTCCCTTTCTCTACATTCCATAATCTCCAAGCACAACAGAATAACAAATATATTCTATTATTTGTGATACAGTTGAGGAAATAGAAGCTGTAGAAATCATATTAAAATTAGCCACACAGCATTTCTTGTGCCCAGATGTAAGTTTTTATGTTCATGTACACAGCTTATACATTTTTTTCCTCTGAGAAACTTTTCAACTTTTCAAATGACTGAAGACCTTTAATTTGGACAAATGCTATGGCTTCAGACTTTTTCAATTAAAATGATTATCAAAGAGGTCATTGTTCTCAAAAGTCTTGACATTTTCCTGCTATGCATAAAACTACATTATAGTTTTATAATAAAATCTACAACTAATAAAGAGAATAGGAAATAATAGGAAAAGAAAAAATGAAAAGGAAATGCCAAACAATAAATGCATCAATAGGACAAAATACACTACACGAACTATAAACAGACTTGGGTTTTCCCACTCAGCACTACCCTTCATTTTAGAAACAAATCTCATCCAAATTTTGTTTGGAATGCCCATCAAAAGACAGCATAACCCAAACATAAGACCAAGTTTTAACCAACATGAACAACTGTAGGTTACACAATTAAAAGGAAGATACTAGGCTTCCTCTTAATTCTTTGCCTCTTCCCAAGCCTAAGAAATAACAAAAAGCAAAACTTTACCCTGGAATCCAGGCATGGAATATGTGCTTGATGGTGGGTAAGTACATTTTTCAAATCTGATTGATTATACACCAGTTGACTTTTATGTAGAAGGAAAAATAAATCTTCTGTCATGTTTAACTTACTACTAATTTATCTCTCAAAGCATTTGAATTCAGATTGGAATACAGAATTTTATATTTTAAAATTTCAACAAAATTCAAGCTCATAGAGAAAACCTGTATAACTGAGGATCTTGCTTTGCCTGTTGAATGAGAACTGAAAACAACAGAATAATTACAAAGAACAGAAGGAAAAGACAGCTGTATTTAACTGTGAAAAAGTAAATAAACTTTTTTTTCAAATGAATTTGGGAAAAGGTTTAATTTTTTTATAGATATAAATCAAATTTGTTTGTAAAACATTTTTATATGTAGTGAACAAGTATCTTTTTAAGTCTTCAGATTTTGTTTATGCTTTATTCAACTAAATATACCATGCAGAAATTGAAATCTCCTCTTTGGATCCTATTTCTTTAAGTGAGATGATTATTTTTCCCAGATTCAAACCACCATGCCAGTCTTTATTCCTTCCTTTTTCTGCCATCTTATCATTCTCTTCTTGTAAACCCTCCCATGTGAATTCTTCCTCTTCAGTTTTACAGCTCTATCCAATTCCTTATGCACTTCTTCCAAAGTTTTTGAAATAATTAACCCTATGTGGGCATTTCTTTAGCCTCCAGCTGCCTCTAAACTCTTTCCCCTATTTTTCTTCCAGTTCAGAACTTACTGGGCCATGTTTTTAAAATATCTTACCTATGCAAATTACTCCCTACCTCAAATAACTTCAAAAGTTACTATATAAATTCCAAATTTCCTAAACATTACTAGCAAAACCTATTGTAATTTGTTCTTTATCTTTTTTTTACAATAATCTTCTATAGAGTCCTTTGTGCTCCACACCAGTACAACAAAGATAGTCACAATTCCTCCATTTACCTATTCCATATGCTGTCTAAAAAACACTATGGGTTTAAACTTTCCCTAATGCCTACACTTTCTGAAAATTTCATTTGGCCTCCACTCTTTCCATAAGACTTTGTTCAACTAACCAAGGACCAACCCTTCTGCTTCTGAGTTTCTAGGCTCTGATAAGAAGCTGTTCCATTCATTTGGATCTTCTAATTCTTTTTCATCCCTCAAGGATCAATAGCAGATGTCAATCTATTATAATATATATCTAACCTACTACACAGGAAGCACTTGCTTGATGGTGTGAACTCAAAGAAATAAGAGATATGGTAATTTGAAAGGCTTACAGAAAATTTGGAAAGACATATCCTAAATATTTAACAAGATATTCAACTCAAGATTATACAGAGCTCTTGTGACTCAGAAATAAAACACTTCTAAGGTTGCCTTTCTTATCCCAGTCCCTAAGGATTTTGTCATCTTGCTTGTCTTTCTTTTCCCCCAAACTAATTAGTTAAAACTATTCAGAAAAATTTACCTTGAATGTTTTAGGAATTAATACAAAAAACTTAAAGTGTTGGTCCCTGCCCAACTCAAAGCAAAACAGAGGTAAAATAGCAGAAAATGGCTTACTGTCCTAAGGAAGTCTCATATTCTTTTGGTCTGATAGGTTTAATGCAAGCTTTCTCATTCCTTTATATTCTTAGGCGTTTTTTTTTTAAATCTCACTTATTACTTTCTCTTACCTAATGTTTTCCATATATATACAAATATCTATATTTTGGTGTTGGCATATCCCCTCTCCAGCTTTTAGAAACTGGTATTCTACCTCTGAACTTCACTGGTGAATCTGGATGCACTCCTAGATGGGTGAACTGGACTGAGCAGAAGAATACTCCACCAGGAGTGCTCCTGAGCAGTAGTCACACATTGGTCACCTTTGCCTATGAACTATACCTAGCCATGGTGCAAGAATAATGATGAAAGTGCAGGCTAATCGTACACTCAGCACACCATCTATCACCTCTGGGTCTCCCAGGCATGTGCAAGACTGTGATCAACTGTGTTTCATAACTCAAGCTACACATATTAAACTCTTTGGTTACATTTGTCAGATTTAGCAAATTAAAGTGTAGACAATCCAGTTTAATTTGACTTTAAGATAAATAAAAGATTATGTTAAATATAAATGTGTACACTGTAATATTTTGGAAAGTGTAGTTTTACAAAGATTATTATTCATGTTTATATGCAATACAAATTTAGTTTGGGTACTCCATATTTTATCAGTAAATTTTCCTTCTAGTCATTCTGTTGATGTCACTGTCTAGACTTGAGCTGGAGAGAAGGTTCCCCCTGTCCTCTACATTGGATATGGGTCACAGGATCTCTCATGCTCAGTTTATACAAAAAATATTTTGTTCACAAATCTACCAGTTTCTACTTGAAAACATTTTAAATGATCCACTTTATAGATGAAAATCTTCCTCAGTGTTTCTTTTGAAGAATTTCACTATGATTTAATGGAGGAGCAAGAATAAATGCACTCATGCATTTCTGGTAAAAGAAAAAAAACAATTATTGCAACTATACAGTTTAATAAAATAAAAATTACATACACACTTTAGAAATCCCTCTCCTGAGAAGTATCTATCACAGATATACATATATGTATACATACACACAGATACATATACATACATATATGTATATTATACAGACACACAGAATGATAACAGTATAAAACATTTTATAACAAGGATATTATTACAGTATTTGTTCATAGAAGCAGAATAAGGAAAAATCACTAAAAATGTTAATTACCACCAGTATAGGAAAAAGTGAAAAATTTTTAGAACAAATCTAAGTCTGAAATATTAAAAAGAATAAATCAGAAACTACACTTTATGATAGAGGAATTTGTATGTAATTAATATATAAATATGTAAATATACTAATTTTTATATTTTCCTATAAATTTAGACTATAAGGAAATAAATTTGGAAAAATACATATAATTGAGTTTATGATATAATCCATTAGAGGTAAATATGAAAGGGTTGGAGAATCAAGTGGGAGGGCTTATTTTAAAAAGTAAGTAGAACAAAAAGAGATCAGGAAAAGTACATATGATATCAAAATATTTACATATTTATACATTTATCCATACATGCTGATATAATAAAAAAGAAATATTAAAATATTTTATTATCTATCATGAATAATTTTTCTAAAAATAAACTTCTCTTTTCCAACATAAACAGTCTACTTTCCAAAGCTCTTTACGACATATTGATCCTTTCCATTAAACCAAATCTGGATCTAGCCTTTATTATTGATTTTAGCATACAACCTTTACCCTAAGGCTTCAAGCTAGCTTTGTATAAGAAAATTGTCCAATCATTAAAATAGTTTAAATACCACAGACAGTGGCTTTAGTTGTTTATAGGTTTATATGGTAATCAAAAAATAACTTTACTTTAAATCCTGAAAGGCAGACAAGCTGATTTTCAGGGTAATGATAATGAACAGAGAAAACTGAAATCATCCAACAGGAGCTCTCTCAAATTGCACCCATAACACTTACAAACCTCTTAATAACAGCATAAAACATCTTTTTACCTCATAGTACATTAGGAAAGATGATATTTGTCTTCTAAGCACAGTCCTTTAATCTGTGCTTTGAAATCTATTCATTCTTTTATTCTTAGAATACTTATATTATTAATTATTGCTTCTAATGCCTGTTGATAGGCCAATTTCTTTCAGCTGGATCTCTGTCATCCTTCAACCCCATGATTGCCTCCAGCTTATTCTGATTCCTCTTGATCTAAATGAAACTCTTAGAAAGAAATGCTTATAGCTATATTATCTCCATTTCTTTAGCTCTAGTCACTCTTCAATCCAAATTGGCCTTCTCTTTTCTATAGTAAGAACTCCCACTGAAATCCCTTTAAACCTCATGCTACACAATTCAGTGGATATTTTTCTGTCTTCATCTTATGATATTCTACATCACTTGACAATGCTGACTACTCTATCATGCATATTCTTCTCTGCATTATCTTTCTTTATTCTTGTTTTCCATAACATCAATCTCCCTTGGTTTCCCATCTGAACTTCTGCTGTCTTTTCAATCTCATTTTGTTTCCATTTTTCCAGATCTGATTAATGGTGCAATTCCTCATGATACAGATGTTTTCTCTTGTTGTTGTATTTCTCCCTAGAAGATCAAATCTAGTCCTGAAATATCATTTACATGCTTTCATCTTTGTAGTTACAGCTGAATCTCTCCTTTGGACCATGCATCCAACTGCCTACTTAGCATCTTTACTTGGATAACAAAGCATTACAAACTCCTTATATCCATGATTTGGCTTAGTATCATCTTCTCAAACTTCAGTAATTTCCCATCCTTGGGTATAGTACCATGATCCTCCAGTTGCAGAATCCAGAAACCTAAGAGTTATTCCAACTACCTCTCTTCTCTCATCATTGAATCCCTTAAGACAATTACTTTAGGGCAGATTTTTCATCACTTTGACCAAACACCTGAGAAAATCAGCTCAAAAGGAGTAAAGACTTATTTTGCTTTGTGATTTCAGAGGTTTTAGTTCAGAGTCACTGGGTCTTATTGCTTTGGGCCTCTTCTGAGGCAGAGCATCTGCTGGGAAGCATGAGGCAGATCAAGGCTGCTCCACTCATGGCATCCATTGAACAAATGGGCCTCTGGCAGACATTTAAGATCCAAACTATGACTTCCTACCTCTGTTCCCAAAGCTGATGTCCATCTCACAATGTAAAATGCATTTATTCTTCCTCCAAGAGTCCCCAGATTCTTAACAGTTCTAACATTGTTCAAAGTCCAAGTGCAAATACTCCTCTGAGACTCAAGATTAAACTCTCATTTGTTAAGTCCCTTAAAAATAAAAAGGGAAGTTATATACTTCCAAGATATAATGGTACAGGGCAGATAATCCTGTTCTAAAAGGGAGGAATAGGAGCATAGAAAAGAAGGATCAGTCAAAGGAAAACCAAAATCCAAAAGGGTAAACAATCCATCATGAAGCTATATATGGAGTATCCAGGGCACACATTGGCAGGATTTGAGCCTCCAAAGGCTTAAGAAAACCTGCTTCTATGGCCTTGCTTGTTCCAGCCCACATGGTCACTCTTGGGTTTGCTCCACTCACTGCCTGCAGCTTTCCATGACAGATATTCCATGTTGCTGGCAACTCATTGCAGTTTTAGCTTCATTCTCATAACTTCATGCATCACCCTCTCAGCAACTGTTTTCAGAGACTCTACTACCTGGTTCCCAGGCTTTCCTTTGAAATCTTGGTGGAAGCCTCCATAAGCCCCTAACTCTTGCATCTTTATAAAACCAGAATCATATGGATACTGCTAAGGTTTACCACCATCATGAACTGTAGTTTAGCCCACTTGTGCCACTGCAGCAGTCTCTAAGTATCTGGATGGCTAAGCAGAGGGAAGCAAATCCCAAGAAAACAATTCCCTAAGTGTCCTTATGCAAGCAGTCCTGGGACTCTAATTTCAAAGTAAAGTCTTTGAAACTATTTTATGGGTCTTGCAGTTCTTGAGATCTCCTAAAGGTATCATTCTGATTGTCTCAGTGCAAAGTACTGGGTTTTATTTTAATGCTAGTAATCTCTTAACAACCACATATTCTTTGACCACAACATTAAACATGCTCCTTTTCTAGACAAACTGCAAGTTTTTAAAAATCTCTAGTCTATTTTTTTGCTCCCAATTTTCACTATAAATCTGGCTAAAAACTGCAAGCAATACCCATACCACTGTATATTCACAGTGCTGTGCTACCTTGAGATTTTCTCTGCCAGATTAATTAGTCCACATCATTTAAACTCAGCCTCTCACAAAGTCTCAGAGCATGGAAAGGATGTGGACAAGTTCTTTGTCACAATGTAAAATGTATGTCCACTAGCCAATAGAGTCCTCATTTCCAATTGAAAGCTCATGAGCATGTCCTTTCCTCTCCACAATCTATCAGAATTTTGATCTTCTGAATTACCTCCAGAATTGCCCCATCAAGTTCTGCTTACAAGCATTGTAGACTTTCCCTATCCCACTCCTCTGAACATTTACAAATCCTTCTGCAAACCCATTTCAAAGGTTTCTGAACCTCATTGTCTGATATTGTTACAGCAATAATCCTACTGCTTGGTGTCAATTTTCTGTATTAGGCAGATTATGTTGTTGTGACAAAAATACCTGAGTAGAATTCCATTTCAAAGAATAAAAGATTTGTTTTCATTCATGGTTTCAGAGGTTTCAATTACTGGGCCAATTATTTTGGTCCTGCAGTGAGGCAGACCATCATTATGGGGAACATAGGGCACAATAAATCTGCTCACCTCACAGTGACTGAGAAATAATAAGGAAGAGGGGAAGAGGAAGTGTCCAGGGCCCTAATATCCTATTAAAGAGCCTACCACCCAAAACCTAACTGCCTTCAGTGATGTCTCACCTCATAAAGATTTCATCAGCTCCCAGCAGCACCATCAATTGAGGATCTAGCCTTCAACACATGAACATATTGGGGAGAGTTATGATATAAACAATAACACACCAAAATATGTTTCACACCTCTAATATTATCACCAACTGTCCTATGATCATCCCTTTTTAAAGTCACTCTCATCTCTTTCCTGGGCAATATTTATACTAAATTATAGTATTTAAATTAATGTTATTATGATTATTATTTACTCTTCTAGTTTTTCTTTCTCCCCATTGAGTATCCTGACACCATTCTTCTCACTAGCCAGTAATTTTTTCCAACAATAAATATCAAGTCAATTTTTACTTAAAACTCTTCAATGACTCTGGATTATCCTCAGAAAAAAATACCAAGATCCTTAATGTAGCCTATAAGGGTTTTATATGATCTGTTCTCTGCCATCTTCTTTAGTCTCATTCACACTCCTTTAAACTCAGTGCAATTTTAACTTCCACCAACGATAGGATAATCAATCATAGTCCATGTATCATCATTTCTCTTCACTATTACAAGTCTATAAAGTTATAAGGTTATTGTATGTCCACTAAGGTTAGAGATACTTTAGCCTCCCAGCTGTATTAAAATTTTATTAAATACCAATCATTTACTACTTTGTATTTCCTCAGCACCCAGCTGATACCCCACACACCATTAGTGAAGGAGCAAATGTTTCTCAACTGATTGACTGCAATTGAGATGGAAAAATATATATTATTATTTTTTAAAATCCATACCCTCTCCAGAGGCCAAAATTTAGAGTTTAGATGTGACTAGATCATGAGAAGAATGTGTTAAGTTCAGAGAAAGTTCATTCAGAGGAGTAGTTTTTTCAAAGGCTTCTTACTAGATAGGTTAATTTTTCACTAGGGCTACTGATTTCCACAGAGACACTCTCATAGCTTACAGGGACATTTCTACATTTTTAAATCTATAAAATTTTAATAGCATGGTTCTTGACAGAGATTTAAATAACTGCTTTTCCAGGCTATTGACATTATTCATATCTGTTGCAATTTAATTATAGCCTGTACCCTAATATAAACAAAAAGGAAAACATAAAACAGTGAGTAATGAAAATAAAAATATCATAAAAGTTATATATCACCTTCTTATATATTAAGGGGGATTCCAGAATACTTGTGATAGTAACTGATAAGCATTAGGTGATTCTAATTAACATTCATAAATATGTAAATCCCCATATGCTGCTATAACAATAAGTTATTTATTGGACTTTTTGGTCCACATATATTTCCTTTCTTTTTTTCCTATGCATTCCCATTGACCCTTTTCACTGAAAAGATGATATCTTAAAAGTGAGAACTGTCAATATATACATATTCCTATGTATGTTTATTCTATAAGCTGGCATGGTTATTTGCCTAAATTTTACATGAACTTAAAAATCTTTTGATCAGTATCAGGCTCTTATGTTGTTTTAGAATAGTGGTTTGTTGGTAGAAATTGGTTTGAAAGAAGAAAAGAGAAGATAGGATAGACTCAGATATTATTTTGGAACTGCACTTGCATGACAAGTACACTGATTTATTGAGATGAAATGATTTCTTGGGTTATCTTTTGAGGGAACTGTGTGAGAGAATTGTGGACTAAATCTCCCCTCCTCCTGCCTATTCTTATGCCCAATTTTTATGGTGGCAAACCAGGAGCATGCTTTGAATAATTGACAACGAATATTTTATGTGCTCTTTATCTTTCTCAAATCAGGAAAAAAAATTCTAAAATGGTAATATTATTATTCCATTTAGATAGCATCTACTTAGCTAAAGCTTTGACTGGATTTTTTCAGTCCTTAAAGAGCAGCCAAAACTGTGTTTGTTTTAACAATATACATGGGTAAAGTCACCAGAGTCCTGAATTTTAGATAATGAGATTCTTTGCTGAGTTTAAAAAAAAATAAATCAATATATTCTCCAGTCATTTTTAAATACTATGTTTGACTAAGGGTAAGGGGCATAAATATATCTTTTCTGCAAATTTGTCTTTCGGAAAATATAGCAAAATTGACAGTTCACTTCTGAAGTTCTAAAACTTTCAGTTTAGTATTTTTTTTTCTATTCTTGTAAGAATAATGTTCCTTTAGAAACATTTTCAGGCACATTTTTTAATCAAAAGAAAAATATGTTTAGGAAATCTGTATAACTTTACAGAAATTAATACATTCACATGATATATCTATCACATAAAATGTTACATAATAGATAATGCATAACAGAGCTAAATCATAATGAAATCATAAGATATCTAAAATACTTTTGATTATCAACAACATAGTCACTTTAATTTCTAAACAGTGAATAATCTCCTTTCAAGTTTATCATTTTTCAAATGAAGAAGAATAGCAAAGAAAGGCCAAGTTGTTTCTCTAAGATAAAATCACCAGATATTAAAATATGCACCACTAAAATCAAACTTTCTTAATATATTTTTATTGCCTTGTTCCACAACTCAACTAAGAACTTGCTATTCTTCCATAATGTTTAAAGAAACATCAAATATTTAGGTTTTAAAAAGAAGCCTCAGTCTTGTCTATAATAAATAAATTTCATTTAACGTTTCACAGAGAAAGTGAATCTATCATTCAATCTATTCTAGACAACCTACAGCAATTTCTGAAGTATGTGTATATTGTCTTAATTTCTATTTTACTTTTAATGCATAGACTGTAGAAAAACTTGGGGAATTCATTTTACATCAGACAATAATGTAAAAGTGGAATAGAGTCTTGGAAAACATACTGTCCACATTATGATGGAATACAAATCTGACAATTAGTAATGCCCAAGTATTTTCTTTTAGTTTCTAACAGGTATTTGTGCAGAGTTATTCTACACACAGCATGTAGAGAAAAAACAGGAACAATTGTGTAGTCTTGATAATATGATATACTACATATCCTCCCAATAACAAAATAATCATCATTGCTGTAACAAACATTAAATCCTGATTATAAGTAACTAATACCTTTTAAAATATATAATTAAGCTTGTAAAAAAGTGAAAGAAATCTTCAGAGACCAAAATTTAAAAAGCAAGCAGAAACCTGAAATGATGATTGAATGTAAGATACATTACAGGTAACCAGTGAGCTATCCTAGTAAGTAAAAGGGATCCTGTGATTAAATTAGGGGGAATTAGAAACAGAAAATAAACCTAGAAGAAAAGATGGGAAGAACAGAAGGAAAAAAAAGAAGAATGAAGAAAGACATCAGGCAATGATGGAAGGGTGTATCAGGAACCTGTAGAGAGGTATGACTGATAATAACTCAATGCCCACATTAGATCCCATGGTTAAGATCTCAGAATATTGACTCGCTAAAATGTGAACATCATAAGCAAAGAGAGTCATACTAAAACCAGAGGAAAGAGCATTTTCAAGCAGGGTAAATAATAATATCATCAACCATGCTATTTCATGCAGATATTACAAAAATCACAGATTACCCAAAGAAAAATGTTCAAAATAGGTTTAAAATCACATTTCAAAAATCAAAATATGTATAGTATTACACAGTTCTCTAGAGACAGAGGAACTTAAATAAGAAAAGAATTATTGGAAGCATAGATACACAGTGCCTTTAGTGGTTATATCTGGGATAGAATTATGGTTAATGTTTATATTATTTTTATTTGCATTTATTAGATTTTCACTAGGAAGCTAAATTGTCTTAATTTTTTTAAAAGTTCACACTAAAATGTTTAATATATTTTATCTTAAATTATTGTGGGAACCCCACAGTAAATTAACTCATTCCCCCTATCAATGCACTGTGGCTCTTCATTCAAAATGACAACCCTTTTGATTTGAGGTAAGATGGACTAAATTAAAAACTGTGGAAGAAAAGGATATGCTCTAATCTCAGTAACTACGTGCAGTTATCTGTTCCTGATTCCCATATTAAGCTTTTCAGAAATTGGTCTCACTGCAAAATTAGCACCAGTGACTCAGAACAAGATGAAGTAGGAGTTTCCCCACCAGCTGTTTTAAGGCCATATCCCCAAGTGTGATCTGCCATTTCCCAAAGCTCACAAATGACAGTCATTAAGGATTTTCCTCAGATGCCCTAATAGGCACCTTTTATTTTCAGAATCAAAGCAAATCTACAATTACTGAGGAAGCATGGGCTCAGGCTGATTAACATGAGAGCACTAGGTAAAGAAATCCAGCCTTTCTCTGTTTCCTTTAGGGAGATGCAGCTGGTATGCTTCTCCCCACTCCTACCTCCCCTAGGATGCATGAACCCAGTGTGTTACCTAATCCTGCCTCTCTCTCACACTCCCATAATGTTCTCAGGATTTACGTTTACAGAACACTGACAAAATTGCAGAGCGGCTTCTACAGCAACATAGAGAACATTACTTCTCTAGATACAGGAGATTACTTGCTACTGCAAGATTACTCACTCAGAACATAGCTCATTGCTGCTTTCTTGAACTTCACCCATGTTTAGAACATGAACAAATATGGGAAATAGTAAGTCTAATAACCAGAAGAATCTCTAGATGGTAGTGTTCTTTTCATCAATGCTATTTTTTTGAAATTTTTTTTTCTGTTTGGAATTGTTTCCTCTTGAGATTTTTCTACATGGATCTATTCTCAGTCCTATTTTTGTCAGTATTTCCATCTGCCTATTGCCTTTCCAGAGATTCCAGACCTACACCTTAATTTTCCTGATGATGGCAGAATACTTTGGATTCTTGTGAGTTTTGCTTCTTCCTGTAAAGTACACAAGAAAATTCCATTTCCCAGCTTCCTTTGTAGTTAGGTTAAAGTCAAAATGCCCATGAAACAGGAGTGGGCATTACACATATCTGACCCCTAAAATATCCAGGGACAACTTCACCTCCCTTCTCTTCTGACGTTCTGTGGATGAAAGGGAATGCTGAAATGGTGAATCCTCACTATGGCAGGAGCCTGAATCCCAGGAGCTCTCATAGAGGAAATCAGCTCAGGAGAGGTTTCCCACCTCCTTCAGAGTTAAACTGAGTAAGAAATGAAGTCTTAAAATTGACAAGTAAAGCTAGCAGCATTCGGGGAGAGCATGAGGTAGTTGCATTGCCCTAACACTGAATTTGAGGTTTCTCCTCTGTAATAAGGGCAATATTATGAACACCAAGTAATCTTGTAAGAATTCAGTAAGATGATACACTCAAAATATATTCAAATGAGTTTATTATCCTCATTAATGTAGCCAAATAGTCCATTCTTTGGATTTGTTTGTTTGTTTGTTTGCTTGGTACAGGCAT
Source organism: Spermophilus citellus (assembly GCF_964194105.1). NCBI lineage: Eukaryota > Metazoa > Chordata > Mammalia > Rodentia > Sciuridae > Spermophilus > Spermophilus citellus. The sequence goes on along the minus strand of NC_138197.1, from coordinate 92,142,472 downwards.
CAAACCTAAGGGTTCTCAACCACTGAGCCACATCCTCAGCCCTTTTAATTTTTTATTTTGAGACAGGATTCTGCTAAATGGCTTAGGGCCTTGCTAAATTGTGAAGGTTGTCTTTGAATTAACAGTCCTCCTGCCTCAGCCTCCCCAGCTGCTGGGGATTACAGGTATGCTCCAATGGCCATTCTTTGGGTTTTTTTTTAACTATCAATAAGTTAAATTTTTAACTATCAATAAGGTAAAATAAGGATGGACTCTTCCTTACCAATTCACATTCTCTTTGGGGTGTCCTCTAATCTCCATAATTGTAACTTCTTCATAAGCCATTTATTCTATCCCTTGGTTTTTTTGTTTGTTTGTTTTGGTTTGGTTTTGGTTTTGGTTTCTCAAGACATTTTACTTTTAGATACCTGATTCATGAGAAACTATTACTTACAAGGTGTTAAAATTAATTCCAAAGGCAATCTTACCCAGGAGGCATTTGCATCTTAATAAATGGAGCTTAGTGATTGAATGGCCTTTGAGACACAAGATTGAAGTTCTAATTTTGTAATTAGAAGCAAGAAACTCTTGGGTATAGGGTGATTATAACATTTATATGTCCAGCACTAAATATGTACCAGGCTCTAAACTAAACACTTTACATTTATTATCGAATTTAATGGTCACAGAATGCCTATGAGGTAGGTACAATTAAAAAAAAATTTAAGTAAAGAAATAGTCTGAATGGGTTTATGTGACAGGACCAAGGTCACATAGTAAAGTGGAGAAGCTAGAAAGAGAAGCCTGCTCAGAATGACTGCCTGCAGTCCCTACCCTTCCCCCGCCCCCCCCCCCCTTTTTTTTAACTCTTCTGCTTTCTGAGATGTGGAGTTGGTCAGTGAGAATATTTATAAATGTTTGTATTTTTTAACGTTTTTAAATATAGCCCCTCAAATCAAATCAGGTCCAGGCCTTCAGCTCTGCTTTGTGATAAGGACTTTACTGGTACTTGACAAGTAGAATTTAGATTGGTTTTTTTGTTGTTGTTGTTGTTGTATTTTGTTTTCCTGAGAGGATATAGAGCCTCATCCATTTCTATAAAAGACACAAAACATTGTTTTTAACCAGAGGTGCCTAATGACATAATTGTTTTTAAAAAGTAATTGATTATACACCACTGTTGGGGAAATTTAATTAAAAGCAAAATATTCTCCTGACACATTTAAAAGCTCTCTACAAAGGTAATAGAGAAAAAATAAATTTGTTATTGAATAAGAATTAAATCAGAATATGATGGCCATCTCAGGCAATTCACTAAGATAATGGCAAGAGAGAACAAATTGTACCTTATTATACAGTCAAGCAGAAGCAACTCTTTACATACATGTTCTCAGGATAAACAGTAACTAGTCCTCAAGTAAGAGAACTTGATGTCCTCACTTACTTATTACACATAGTTGCTCCTAAATTTACCTGGTAATTGGATTGACTATCTGTATTAATTCAGCAACTTTATACAAAAACAAAACAAATTTCTCCCATCTTCTCATGCTGCTTGGAGCAAGGAGTTCATAGAAATTAGGATCCTACATATAATGGGAGCTATTGGCACTATCTTCCTTCATGCTTATAAGTCAAAGAGATGACACTAAGATCCTTCAAAAAGACATTCCTCGGTTGTCAAATGGACAAAAGCCTTTTTTTAGCTACTGGAAGGATTTACATATATTTCCAAGAAAGGAGAAAGAACTCACATGTTTTCTGATGTAAATGTTCTAAGAGAGAGGAAGATCTCCATGCTTGTTTTCAATGTGGAGAGAAAAGCCTCTTATTTCTAATTTGCATTTGCAATTCACCATTCACAAACGTCAATTGATTAATTTGTTCTGGGATGGAACCAAGGAATCTAAATTGTGCTGAAAGTAGCATCTGAGATCAGACTAGCCAAATAGTTCCATCACTGTGTCTGACAATTTCCCCAAAAATAGATGTGAACAGGCACATAGTGACCATCTATTGATTAAATGAAAACATGTTCTATAGTAGGAACTGGAGGAACTGAATGACAGGGCAGTTTGAATCATTAAAATCATTCTGAGAAACCAATGGCACCAAGACACCAGGGGTTTTGGGGTTTTGTTTGTTTCTTTGTTTGTTGTGGGAGGTGCAATCTCATGGATATTAGTTAAAACATATTTGACTTCAAGAAATGGCAATTCAGCACCAAGTAATAATTTGTAAAATATGGGAAACCAAACAGACAGAGCAAGGTAGAGGGTGCAACTCCTAGGATATTCTCTCCACTTGTCAATTTTATTCTCATTTCCTGCCATGGAGGCTGTATAACTCTCAGACATATAAAAGGTTAACCAAGGCCAAGGCCATAAGTTGACTGATTCAATACATAAAGTTATGAAAGCCATGTTTAGTTTCAGACAATTTATTATTTACATGATCAGTAAAAGAAGAGTAAGACCAAATTGCCATAAAAAAAAAAAAAAAAAAAACACGACACTGAAACAAAACAAGCCAGATGGCTACAGTGGAAGTTGTGAGATAGCCCATTTCTGAGGAGATGACTGTTATGGTTTAGATATGAGGTGTCCCTCAAAAGCTCAAGTGTGAAATGATGCAAGAAAGTTTAGTAGTGAAATGACTGTGTTATAAGAGTTTTAACCTAATTAGTGCATCAATCCCTTGATGGGGTCAGTATATATTACGGGGGTAAATATTTTGTCCCTGAAATATATTGAGTGAATACCCTCTCTGCTGACTGGTGCCATGTCCTGATCAGCTTCTCTTCCTCCACACTCTTCCGCCATGATGTTCCGCTTCACCTTGGACCCACAGCAATGGAGTTGGCCATGTATAGACTGAGACATGGAAACTGTGAGTCCCCAAATAAACATTTCCTTCTCTAATTGTTCTTGTCAGGTCTTTTGGTCACAGTGGTGAAACAGCTGAGTACAACACTGATTCTAGACTGCAGTTCGGTATTTTTTCATCCCATAACTCTATTCCTAGGGACACAAGACAGAAAATCTCAGACCTCATCAGAACCAGGGAAGATATGAAGAACTGTCTCATGGCAGCCCTCCTGAGAAAGACAGGGAGAAGTGAGGCCTTATAGCAGCTCCTTATAGGCTCCTCATTCTCTCCTGCCCTGGGAGGATTGAAAGACATTTGCTGAGACTGGGAATAGCTAGAGTTCTAGCATTTTTGTGGTTTTGTGGTTTGTGTTATCAGAAGGCAATGGTGATAAAGTTACTGCCCTTTGATAGTGACTAACAATTCGTCTTTTAAAAAAAATCTTACTCATTTACTAGAGAAAAATGATTTAGAAATGCATTTCTAAAATCTATGTTGAAAGCAAAAGAAAGAAAGAAATTAGTTGTGCCCATTTAAATCACACCAAAGTCTCTCACCACTATGGGCATATTTTATGATGTTTTATATGTGGTGCTGAGGATCGAACCCGGGCCGCACGCATGCCAGAGGAGCGCGCTACCGCTTGAGCCACATCCCCAGCTTTTATGATGTTTTAAAAAGAGTTTGATGGGAAGATGAAGCATCTATCTCCACAAAACCTAAAAAGAGGTGACCAGTATTATGTCCTGTGACTCCTAACCATTTCTACCTTCACTCTACACAAGAATTCCTAAGACATTTTTTTAATAGAAATAAAATTCAAGTATCCTTAAAAGGGAATTAATAGCCGGGCATGTGGTGCACACACATAATCCCAGTGGTTTGGGAGGCTAAGATAGCAGGATTGGGAGTTCGATGCCAGCCTTAGCAACTTATCAAGGCACTATTTTCAAGACCCTGTCTTTAAATAAAACACAAAAAGGACTGGGGATGTGACTCAGTGGTTAAGCGCCCCTGGGTTCAATCCTTGGTACCAAAAAAAGGGGGGATTAATAATTTTAAAGAGAGTCATAACCTTTCCCTTGTCTCTCTTCTTCCCTAGCTCCTGAGCCAAGTGAGGGGGGGGGCATGAGAACCATTATAAAGATGGTGTATGACAATCAGCAGATCTCCAGCCAGATAATTTTTGTGTTTCTGAACCTTAGAGGCCCTTCCAATTATGGGAAAAATTGAGTCTTTTGGAGTTTGGAGGCCAAAGAGACTAGATCCTGACTTTGCTCTAGAGAAGTCTGAAGGTAAAGGCCTAGATGAAAAGGGTTGTAGTGAGGCAGCATGGACTTCTACTGCAAAAGGTCCAGTGCAATTGGAATGGACTCTTCTAGAAAGGGCTGCCTGTTATGGTGAAGAGGCCAAGGATATGCTACTAGAAATCAAGAGTGAGGATTTAATAAGAGGATGGCTGGAGAGCATATCAATTATCAAACAATCTGGCAAATTTCACAAGAGGATTCAGAAGAGACTGAATGCATTCTAATATAGACAGACTTCTACGTTCCAAGGAGACAGAGAGTAATAGTATCCAGCACCAATGATATAGTAATTTAGAAGCCTTATGAATCATAACCTATGGTGTGAAATACATTTGAAAGGCAATATGATTCTCTCTATATATATCTATCTCTATCTCTATCTCCAAATCAGAAGTTCACAATATAATGGTTATCCTTCTTGCATGAGATATATTCTAAAATGTTCTAGTTAGTGTGCATAATCAATTAGATTCAAAGTACAAGCTATAAATCAGTCTTGACCCTTCAGCTTCCTAGGATCCAGAAGGATCAAAACTAGGTGGTGGAGTAAAGAAAGCAGTAAAGTAGATCTTTACCTGCTGTTGATCTGCAGAGTTTGGATTCAGGCTCTGGACTGAACAACAGATTGACATTGTGATTTTACACTTGACTGAAATTCCCTTTGTCTGCTCTACCACCCCCAACACCCTTGGAAAAGCTATGACATCTGCCAGACATATTATACAGGGAATGTGCAAGAGAGAATGACTTTACCACTTCACAGACAGTATTTGGAAAAATGAAATAAAGTTTTTCCTCTTTGTATCCCTTTGAGCTCAGCCCATGCAATAAATTAGTTTCATGGTAATAGCAGCCTTTACAAAGACCTTAACTATTTGCTAGTTGTTTGCAAAGCCATCATCTCAGGGATTGATTTTTATTTTTATTTGTTTGTTTGTTTGTTTAATCTTTACAATAGATAGTCACTAGGTACTCATTAAGAAGAGTGAAATACTTTCAGCTGGAGGGCTTTAGTTTTCTGGTTTCCCCACCCTTGAAGCACAATGCTTAGTCAACTGTTGGAGATATTTATTTAGACAAGACACACAGGACAGAAGCAAAGAGGAAAAAGAACACAAATGCACTGGGGTCAAGGGTTTTTGGTTTGGTTTGGTTTTTGGTTTTTTTGGTGGGGGGGATTGTTGGTAGACAGGATAGAATCAATAAGGAAAAGTTTGAGTAGCAGTTCCTTCATGAAGGCAGAACATTAAACTACAAATATTGTTGGGGTTTGTGTGTAAGAATTAGAAATGGACCCTCATGCCATTGGTGTTACTTGTGGTTTCAAGAAGAAGCCAAGAAAGCTTCACCAGCTGAGATGAGGTAGAGCTGAGACTTGAATCCAAACTAATTCTCAAGTTCCTATAATTATTTTAGTTTGTAGATACTACTGGGTATCTTCTTCGAAGTTCTATACCTGGCATTTATGTATCAAAGAATAAAGAATAACTCAGCTTTGTCCAATTAAGCAGAAAGAGATACTGGAATGGATAAAGAGTTAGCTGAGGAGGAGCCATGACTTTGGTGGGAACAGATAATGACATATGTGTGACATCAATTCCTCCACTTGTGACAACAACAAAGGAATGCTGTAAGGAAGGTTGTTTCATATCACAATGCTCAGTGATATAAGGACATAAGTCAACATGAATAGAGAGCATTGACAAGGCACAAATTGAAGTAAGCATTATAACTCTTGGAAGAAAAGGCACCTACATTATACAGTTATGAAACTTATAAACTTGGCAGTAACATTACTTGAAACTGTATAACATTAGACTATTTAAAAACCTAAAGAATTCTGGAGAGCTTTATTTCTAACATGTATTCTGCCACAGAAATTACCAGTGAGTTTAGTGGCATAAATTACAGTAACAGGCAAATTGCACTTAATAAGAATGTCATAGCCTCACTGTTTGTACAAATCTACTTAAGAAATTGTTAGTGGCCAGAAGCCTTTTCTCAAGAGTAGTTCATTCTCTCTGTCTCTCTCTCTCTCTCTCTCTCTCTCTCTCTCTCTCTCTCTCACACACACACACACACACACACACACATATATATATATATGTAATTGTTCAGATTACTGTGACTCAGCAATAAGACTCTCTTAACACAGAGTTGTAAAACATTTTGGTAATTGGCTTCACTTTTCTAAGAAAAAAATTAGAGCACTTCCGTTTGGTAGCTCTATGCCACCACAAAAGAATGCTAAAATGAGAAATAGCAAGTCATCTCTTCAAAATATCTCTAGAATAGTTCATGAATGTTAATAGAAAGGTAACAAATGTGTGTGAATAACAAACTGGTACACTGAGTCCAAACTCATAGACTCACTCTGAGGCTCCAAAGCAATTCTCTTCATTTTTCTGGCGAAAGAAAATAATACAGGAAAGATTATCGTGATGCCTTCAAAATGGCTATTTTATAAACGACTGTAACTTATAGGTACCTTTAACTATTACCCAAATTCACCCTTTGCTAAGATAAAGGCTGAGTCCATGTCCCCAACATGTAACAGTCATCACAAGAACTCAAAATGTTAATTAGTCTCATAAAATCCCTACAAAGGCGCTGTGGTTTTAAGGCAGTAGGGCAGACAAAATGGGAAAAACGAAGAAAAGTCTTTCATGAGCTTTGTGCTGCTGAAAGGACTTCCTTTCCATACCATTTCCTCTTTAGCAGGGAATTTCAACCTTCCATGACAGAGAGAGTATACAAATAGATTACCCTCAAAATTGTTTCCAATAAGCTAAATTAAAGCAACCAAACTTTCCCTCTAACCTAAGTAGCTTTCAGATATTTTATGTAAAAGAATAAACAGTAAAAATGCATTATTCTTCCATTAACCATGCATCTTACTTTAAATGATTTTATATACTATTCTCTTAATGTTCCACTAACTTGAATAAGTTTTAGGAAAATAATTACTTCTCAAAGTGTCTTGAGATTGTATCAGCGTTGTGTTTATTAGTATTCATTGTTTTTCATGATTACTTTCTTGTAAGGATGCCTGAGAAATATTAAGTATAAAGAAGAAAAATATACCTTTTGAAAATAATAACAACAATAAGCCAAATTGAAGAATTCTAGAAGTAAAAGAACTTTAGAGATTATATAATCTAATTGTCCTATTTTACAAATGAAGAAACTGAGGTTCAAAGAATTGTTAATTAATTAGCTTACCCTATTCATCCGAAAAACACATATTAAGTGCAATGATTTGTTATCCCACATTGTCATTCTTTAGGAAAAAGTCCTTTTTGAAGCATTTTTTTTCCTTTAGTCATTTAACTTACCTTGTGAAGAATAAAGACTGCACTATATTTTACATTGATGTCTTTGTTGAGGAAATTCTGGCAGGTAACCACCTATTAAAGTTTGATTGGGAGCTTCCCTGCTACCCAATTCAAGAACAAGCATTATTTTATTAATTGTTGCTTGCCATATATGACCTTCTATTTTGTTTCACCAAATAAATATTAAAAATTCATGAAAGTATTTTTGTAAACAGCTTATTACCTATAAAAGGTATAGCCTTTTAAGACATATTTTAATATAACATATGTATAACTACCCTATAGATTATTCATAAGTTACCAGAATGCTGAGCACACTAGATGTGTTATAAAACCAATTGGAATTTTGATCCCAAGTTTTGTTTCAAATGTATTATTTTAATTGTGTGAGAATTTTCTTAAGCCATTTATTTCTGCATGGTGATTTGTAAATATGTATCTGTGTTTTCCTTTATTAGTAATCTAAGTTAAATCAGTCATGATGATCTTATATTGAAGGTTGAAAAATAAATGCATTTGTAACTAAGAGAACAATCAAATTAGTTCAGTGATTCAGGTCAGTGATGGTAAATATGTCAGTATGGGTTAGATCAGAGTGTAAAGCAAGTACAGTAAAACATTTCTCTACATGAATTCAGATTTATCTACTGGACACTTTTTCATCAATAAAAGAAGGATGTGAACTGTAACATACATGACCTAGATAAAAATATCAAGATGTATTTCTGGTTCCTTGGTAACTGGACAAAATATGAACAGATGGATTTTTTAAAAATTACTAAAAATGAAAAAGCAAATATGAATTTGGAAGCTACTAATTAGAACTTGTTCAAAATCTTCAAGGGGAATCAGAGAGTGAAATTTCCAAATGATGGATTTCTTTATTGAGATAATACCATTCATAAAAAATATTGAGTATAAATAGTTATATCAGGTACTGTTTATATCAGGCTCTCTTTTTGATTCTGATGATACAGCAATGAACAAAAGTGTCTTCATGGACTTTACATTTGATTACAAGGAGACAGATAAATGTTTTATGTTGGTCAGTTTTAAGCATTGAGGGAAAAAAAGAAGGAAAGTAATAGAGAGAAATTGGGACTGGGTGAGAGTGCTATTTTACATAGGAATGTCTACAGAAAGTCTCTCATTAGAAAGCTTTTTGAAGAGGTGCATCATACACACATCTGGAGAAAAACGTTCTAAAGTAGAAGCAATAGCACATACAAAGGCCCTGAAGGGAAATGAGTTTGGCAAATTGGGACAGTATCAAGAGGCCTGCATGGTTAGAGCAGGGTACACACAGGACAGAGTGATATGGATGAAGTCAGGGAAAAACTTGGCCAGATTATGTATGGCCTGATAGAGCACTCTAAGGACTTTGGATTTCATTCCGAGTTAGCAGGGAGGCTTTAGGGAGGTTTTGAGTAAAAATGTGATACAAATACGAATGATCTTTTAGGAGAAATACCTGGCATCTGTGTGGAGAACAACCTCAGAGACCAGGATGAAGCTGTGAGACTAGTTAGAGGTGTTACCAGGGCAAGAGATGGTGGTGCTGGGCCATGATCACAGCGGTGGTGGCTATAAGAATTGGTGGAAACTTGATGAACTAAGAATATAGAGAAAACGAGTCTTGCTTTGGGTAGTATATGGAGAAGAAATGGTCAATACTGGAATGATGAGACAGGATCAAGCTTCTAGCAAAACCAAAAAGAACAAGATCAAAGACGACAGAGCACAAGACTGAAGTGAGAGCTGTAATTTACATTGAAGCTTTGATCCTAGAAGCTGGATTTGGTGAAGCAGAATAAATCAGTTTAAAGTGAGGGAAGACTCAGCTACGGTCCTGCATTTGGAACCAGAGTGGTATGAAACATGGTGTGACTAGGTAAACATCTGGAGCTTACCCCTAAAATATTTGACATCATCTTTGTTTGGCAGCTGAAGAAAACAGGTAATGAGCTACATAGAAAATGATGTTCTGAGCATCTCAAGTCCAGAGTAATGGTTTAATCCAAAGGCAATCAGACTGGGGTGGTAGGGGTTAAGGATACACAAACTTTGTAATTTCTTGGTGCTTGGGTGATTGACTCACGAGTTAGGTTGGCCTGGACCTACATGGAGCTGTGTAGGAAATGGAAGGGTGTAAAAACATAATAGAGTTGAAATAGAAAAAATGTTGGTTGAGTTAAAGTGGTGAAGTTAAAAGAAACTCAATTCTAAAAGATGAAAGGAGCAGCAGAGTTCAAAGGGAGAAAGTATAAATTCCCAGAGGCCTCCTATTTTATTCTTTCATGCAAAACTGTAGTCCTTCCCATCTGTCTTGCTGCAGTAGGAGCTTTTTGTAATGTATCTGTCCACCATGTCTCTTCTGCTTTGGTTACCTCTTTTTTACCATCCTCAGAACAAGAATTAACTTTCTAAACTTGCCAAACGAATCTCAAGATACTCTTTCAAGAACTGTGTGTGTAATCTAGCAATAATTTAAAAGTTTCTCCCTTTCGATGTATATCAGTCTTTGCCTTGGAGGGTATTAAATTTCATTAGAACTGGTCACATCAAAAGTAAACTTATCTCAAATAATTAAAGAAATATTCAGAATACCTTAAGCAGTTCTTCCATCTACAGACACCAGTGGTGCACACATTTTGCAATTGCTGCTCATCTCAGCACCCTGCCACCCAGGGTGGGGATTAGGATGAGAAGACTCTAGCATTTGCCTTACCCACAAAATTTAAAGTGGCATCAAATGTTTCAGTAATCATGATAAAGCATACAATATTTTAAAAATCTAAATAATGCCAAAATTGCGTTGGAAAAATATCAAATTGATAAGTCAAAAATCAAAATTTTAAATAATGACAGAATCAATACCTTAATCCTTTTTTGCTTCCTCTGGCGGGGAGGGGGCTGGCGAAAAACCAAGAATAGTTGACCACAGAAATGAGAATGTCTTTAAATTGTGTGTATACAAAAACATTTCCCAGATAATAAAAATGTAGGATTTAGCTTGATTATTTTTATGTAAATGTTAGAGAATTAACTGCTTAATTTTACTTCTATGGAAGTGATCAAATCAGTTGTTAATTAATAAGTCACTGAATGCCTGTTAATTTTAATTTCATTTGTTTCTCATCTGTACTTATCTTTTGCTTATCACTTATCTAGACAAAACACATTGTGAACACTTTTATGGGGTAAGGTTTGTGTCCAAGTTTCCATAAATTTGTTTCTTAAGATCCATTGCATATAGAACTATCGGAAATTTTTTAATGCTGTGTGAAATTTAAACTATGAAATTTTTGCATCATTGAAAGCGACATATAACCAACTATTAGACATTCACCATTCTCAATATCTATGTCTTCCTAAACCCAACCTTGATCCATAAACTAACCCCAACCCCAGCGTTTTGAAGAAAGCTAAACACAAAGTGTGTAGCTTTGCTGAATATTTGCTGGGACATGTGGTGGGTCACTTTGCATAGTACACACCATGTCACAATCCTGAGGCTTGCCATGGACTCCTTGCCCTTCTTCCAGCCCCAGTCCCCAGAAATAAATGTTTATTTCTCCCTTGACCTTTTCGGCTACAGTAGAGCTCAGCTCATCTCCCCTCCCCTTCTACCTTACTCCAAAGGACAGCTCAGCTTCACCACCTCATCTTCTCCTGTGTAGTTGACTATATTATAAGATGTGTTTCCAACAAAACAGGTCACTTTTCTAAAAGGAGTTTTCATGTCCTCTGCTAAAAAGATAAATATTTCAATATGTTGTTACCTTAAAAAAAGAAAAAAGAAAAGAAAAGAAAAACCAGCTACCTCCAGTATTCCTTATAGAGAAGTGCTCCTCTTCTCCAGAAGCTAACATTGAATGGCATTTTCCAGCCATTCCTCAAACTACACTCTTCTCTTTTGCCTTTCAGTGAATCTGTGATTGTGTTGAAAGAATGTCACCTACCCGTCACCTCAGTGCTCAAGAGTTTTCCTTCTTTACTCTTGGACACATCTTCTAACTTAGTTAAAATCTTCCCTTTGCCACATTCCCTCCACGGTGTCAGCTTATAAAGAAACTTCACAGGGATCCAAGAAAGAAAGCTGCCTCAGCAGCCAGAGACTTTTGCTTTGCTTCCTCTTACAGAGCAAGTCCATCCCTGGGTAAACATAATGTCCGTTTCAGTAATCTACTCCATGGGTTCTGTATCCTAACAGGGGCGTTTTCATTAATATTCTTTTTGTTCATAGAACTAAAATTCCTCATCACTCCAGCTTGTCTCTTGTTTTCCATCATTCATTTCTGAACCATCAAGTCACATAGTTTTCTCTATGGATACCCAGACTCCTAAGATCCCCACTCTTGTTCAACCCTGATCTTTTCTACTTTGCATACTTCCAGGAACTCCTTTATATGTTATCTCTGAATCTACTCACAAATTCAACTTCACCCTGTAGGTGCTGAAAATTCAAAGCTGGGGTAGTGGACAGTGGCTCTATTTGATCTAACAATTAGTGAGTTATACTATCTGGAACCCAGACTGCTAACATTGTCTTGGACAGATTCCCTGAATCCTCTGGACAACTTCCTGCCAGAGGAGGAGGATCATCTGGTCACTTCCATTTTCTGCAACTCTGTTTGTGTCTGATCAGGCTCATGGAGCTCAATAATACCGGCATCCGTGTCAGCTCCGTCAATCTGAATTGTCACCTTCAATACCAATACTTCAATCTTCAATGTTTATATCTTCCAGAGTGTTGTCTCTGGTATTTCCTCTACACAAATTTATTTTTCTGCCAGGGAGAAACTGCAGAACCTTCTGATGTTGCCCAGATCCTAAACTTCTCTCCATGGTAAATAGCTCCAGCAACCAGCATGAAGCACACGTGATTTTTCATAGTGCCCTGCACAGAACCTCTGTGCAAAATGCTCTCAAATCTTGACATGATAGGCTAAGGTCCTTCAAATGATGGGTGTTCACAAACTTGTCTTGCAAGTTTCAACATCTACCTGCATTATTGAGTAACTTTTTGACTGATGTCAGACATTCTACTATGGAAAGTAAGGCATTTGTGATTTTTGAAAGCATATGTAATTCCTAATGCCAGACTCTATCAACTTTCCATTAATCTCTGTTGCATCTACACCTTACAAACTTCTTACTCCATGAATATTTCAGTGCTGTGTTCTAACCATAATTCCAAATCTTCCTCTCAAATTCCTGGCATTGTACTTCTTCAGTCCCACACTCAAGTTTCTAATTATCAGATAGAAAGGATTCTCAACCAAGAGTCCAAACCTTGGTCATAATAGAGTTTTCAATATTAGTCTTGTTACAGTTAATAAAGCTGATTGGATCCTTTAATTAACTCAGCCATGTATGCAACATACCTTCTTTTTTCTCACTTGACACATTCCAATTTTCTAAGAAATAATATCAAGCTTAGTTTCAATACAAATTTATAGTGAATACTGTATGAAGGACTGTCATTGCTCTATTTGAGCAAACTCACAAAATACTGGGCAATGTGTGACACTTCAGACAAAACATTCAGTATCCAACCATGTGTCACTTCAAGAGCATTTCTACAGCATCCTTCTGACTTTCAGTTTCTTCACCAAAGACCGGGAATGCTCCTAGAAGATCAATCTCCATTCCCCGCTCCATTAGCCAGGGTGAGCAGGCACTAGAGGTTCTATTAAGAGTGACAATTTAATCTGATAGACATGTAGATGCCCTTTGTAGATAAAGAATCTCAGAAAATTCTCCAAGGTCCAGGTGTCAGATATACATCTTAACAGTACATGTTATCTATTTCTGCCCAAAACCAATCCTAATTTCTAAATTACAACTAGCTCTTCAGTTTTAGAGAATATCGAATCACATCAAGCATGTTGAAAACTTTTCTTTTAGCTCAACTCCAAGTTTTATGGGAACATGTCATTTTTCTCATTGCCTCCCTTGGCTCCACTCACTACCTCTATTTCCTAACCTTAACCTTACCCACACAAAGATGCCGAGTAGGCTGCCTGCTACATATATGTGGCATTCAGGTAGGTCATTTGAACTATAGGAACCCATTTGGAGTTTTGAGTAGAATGGAATGGAGTAGATGTAGAAGCTCAAGTCCTGAGGCATTCCACATTTTTTGAGGTAAGGGAGAACCAACAGAAAGGTTAAAAATAGGAGCAATTATTAAGGAGAAACCAGGAAAAAGCCAACGGGGGAAAAATGTTTAAAGGTGAGGGAGCTGTCAACTGTGCTCTATAATAATAATATCAAAGGCAAAATGGGTTGAGAATGAGAATTAGCCTGTAATTTGAAAAGAAAGATAAGATGTCAGAAGTTATCCTGACAAGAACAACTTCAGCGGTGGCGGGGACCAAAGGCCTGCCTGGAATAGGTTCAAGACAGAATGAACAGCTGATGACACTGAGTACAGACAATTCTTTTGAGGAGTTTTGCAAGAAAGTGAAGCAGAGGCAAGATAAAAGCAGCATACCTAAGATCAAAATGAGATTTTTTTTTTAATTGAGAAAAATAGCCGAGTTTGCATGTTTATGGAGAGAAAATAAGAAGATCCTCGTGAAAGGAGAGATGACAAGAGATTGTACACTTGTGTACCAGTGAAAAAGTGGACCATGGCAGAGAAAATACATTCACAGCAACAAGGGAGAAAGTCCAGTGTATGGACCCAGATGCTGTATGAGATTTGGTGATGGGTTGCAGTAATAATTCTGATCTGATAATTTTGTAAAACTTGACAAAATAGGAAGCATGATCTAGAAGAACTGAGAGTAAGGATGGGGTGGGAAGTTGGAAGTTTAAGAAAAAGCGTAAACGTAAGAAATAATTATCCAAGACAGTAATAAGGTTAACGGACTAGGGATATATATAATCTGATGGTCAGACAATAGTCAAGGCCTACTTGATAATAGTGATTGTGAATTTAAAGTGAGAGTGCTAGGAAGAACATCAGCCAGCTTGCTCAGTTGTGTGGATGCAGGCATCCAGTAAAGGACGGATTTTGATTTAATTATGAATGCATTTAATCAGTTATAAACAAGTAAGAACATAATACAAAAGTTGAAGCTCATACAACAGAGTGACCCAAATGATTGATGAGAGAATTTAAGCAAACTAAAGAGAAGACAAATGGCAGATAAAAGAGGCCAGGTGTAGTGGAGCATGCCTGTAATCCTGGTGGCTTGGGAAGCTGAGGCAGGGGGATCCGAAGTTCAAAGTCAGCCTCAGCAACTTAGTGAGACCCTGTCTCAAAATAAAAAATAAAGATAAAAAGAGTTGTATATGTGGCTCAGTGGTCTAAAAAAAGAGAAAAAAAGCAGATAAAAGAAAGTATAAAGGAGTAGAGTGAATGGACTGGAGGTCCTGCTGTGTATTATGTTTCTGGTTTTAGAATACAAAAGGTAAACAAAGTGATCAAAAAAATGTGTACATTGGTAGATAGAAGAGAAAGAGTAATATTTAAAATTGAGGTTAAGGACAGGGTGTTGTTTTTGGTAATGTAAAGGTCTAACCTATTACACTGGGAAAGGTAGAGAAGAGACAGTATAGGACAAGGTCATAGGAGGAAAGAAGGTCAAGGAATTAAGTAATCACATCATTATAGAGCCATCTATTTAGATGTTGAACTTATTAAGAATTAGGAAAGGAGTCACATAGGAGAGAGAATGTACGCTAGAAGCTAATTTCTTCAAGATTTCAGAAAATGACTTAAACTTTTATAGGACAGCCAATCTTTGTCTTTCATATCTACTAAGAAAAATTATTTGCCCCCATATCACTGTCAATATGATAAAAGGCAACAAATAAATATTTAGAGCAAGATGATCAGGACATTGTGATGGTGGGCTTCTTAGCCAGCACCTGTTTATTGCTCCTGACCTTCTACTATGAACTTTGATTTGGTTCTGGTATACAAGCCTTCTTTTTGAAGTCATGTGCCATAAGGACTGACATAACCCCCATCTTCAGGTGATGTCTGGTTAAGGGTAATCATATGTCCCTTATCAGCAACTGCTTCAGGAATGACAAGGGTTCTGATTTGTGCCAATGAAATACCACAAACACTTTTGACAGCTTATAGTAAGTTCGTCAGAGAATTTATTTTTTCTTTTTCCCAAAAAAGCTTCCAATACAGACAACAACTTTCAACTTACAGTGGTTATTTTGTATGAATTTGAAGCCTTGGTCCTTGCTAGCATTCTGAAGATAAAGCAAAACAAGGGGAGAGAATAAATGGAATAATCACAGGTTTATTGTGTTTACCTTAAAGCCAGTTCTATTGAGGATTTCCATTTATATGAGTCAATAGATTTCCTTATTGTTTAAAAATAAGCCCTTTTGATGGAAGACTTCTCTTAGATAAAATAAGATACTCAATACATATGCAAAGAAGATTATAATAGCTGATGAATTTTTTTTGTATTAGAAGCATGACAATAACAAGAAGTATTGAGAAATCAACCCTTCACGGACTTAGGTTTTTCAAGAATATACTATATTATTGGTCATCTTAATTCTCAAGAATACCCATAGGTATTATGTGTGTAAAAAAATCTCAAATTGGAACATTTAATTGTCCAAGATATAATGAAATAATAATGTAAAAAAATCTTGAACTGTATTCAATGGAAACAAATTGGTCAAAGGCATAGCTAGAAATCATTAATAGTAATTAAAGAGAGGTCAAAGAATATGTTTAAGTATCTTACATATGCATAATAATCTCATAGGAAAAAAGTAGTCCCCAAATAGCTATTACTTAATAATATTTAAATAAATAAACATGTTCTTTAAAAAAGGAAAGGAAAGGAAATCAACTGAATGTAGATTTTTGGTCATATATCTCTGGAAGTATCAAAACAAACTGAAGACACAGTATCCTAAGAACATCACAATTACTATTTTTCCATTATACCATAACAGTGATGAAAATAAGGAGTAAAAACAACCCCAATGTAGAGGAAACCAAAGAGGACAATACTAGGACTCAAGTACACAAACTCTACTAAGACAAGGACAGAGGAGAAATAACTCTTGTGAAAAGAAACAGAGATTTTTAAATATAATTAAGGAAGCACTTTGCTTATAGGATTACTATTCTCAATTATTCCCTGTGACGGTAGTGAGAATGTTAACCTTCCCTATCCATTGCCATGTTATTTTCAGTGCCCTTCCCTACAATGTCAGGTATGGCAGGAAAATATGAAGTTTACTGCAGAAACTTCAAGAATAATTGTCAGACTCTGCATCTTTACTTTTTGCTCTTTCACAAGCATCAAAGTGTATCACCATAAAAGAGCATATTGTCCAGGCTTGATTCTACCATGAAGACAACATTCCGGATAAAATCAATGATAACCCACAGAAGATGCTCAAATAAAAAAGATCCCTTCTTTTAGTTATAAGGCAAAGAAATTAGAATTTGTTGCTTGTTGTTGCAGCATAATCTTGCAAACACTGACTAATACAATGCAAACAGTGTATTTACATGTGGGATTTAAACAAGATATTTTAAGCAATTTCAAGTAAATCCATGTAAGGGTCAAAAAGGACCCGTGTGAAAGAGCTGATATTGTATATCATAAATCATAGCACAACGGAGATGAAAATAGATTCATGTTAATAGTGAAAATTAAAAATGATTTTTTTCTGCCCCAACTTGCTTTCCATTCTCTTGATCTTCATGCACAAATTCCTTCCAGTTATTTCTGGAGACACATCTGGAGTATTTAAAGGGAGATGAAACATTAGTCTTCTTGGTTATTCTGCAGCAACTACCATTTCTTCCTTTCTGGCTCAGCTTGCTGCACAGATGTCTTTTGTATCTGCCAACACAAGAAAGATTATTTCCATAGCTAGTGCACACCAGGGGCACTGTCACTGCTGTTGGTATCTCCTGGAGTCTGTGCTGAGGCTTCTGATGCCAGACATCCAGGGAGCTGATGTCTGCAGGAACAGCATGGTATATGTCCCTGCTAAAGTGACGATCGCTAACTAAACCACAACCACAAATTCTGTTGAGCCATTGTGCTAACAGGTCTCTCAGAATTTTTGAAAAACAATTCCTTTATTTTAGATCACCCTAGCTACCAATCAAGTTATCTATTTTTCTTTTGCTTTCTCACCATAGAAAACAGATAATTCTATGGAATTGGACCAGATGACTTTTTAAATAATTAGTTTTATTCTGTATTTAAAGTGGTCTCTTTGCTTCCTTGCTGTCCTAATCCCTTTGAACCCAATACTTATAACTCCACACAAAACCAAATTCTTTCTTGCTGGAGATGGAACTATAGAGAAGAATTCCATCTCAGCCCTCAAGAAGTTCTTGGTCTGTAAGCAAAACTGAAAAGTAAGTAGAAAACTGTAATTGGGCTAATTCCAATATGTTGCAATAATCTAATGAGGGGAAATCAACTAGTGTTAGTGATCAGACATAGGACAGAGAGAAGGTGTGATCAGTTTGGAGAAGTGAACGTCAAGATGATGTGTATGGCTCCATGATGAGCATACATGCTATTGGGGCAGGCAGTGTCACTGCATCCCCCCAGGCATGGAATTTGCCTGAAATAATCACTCTAGAAAAAGAATGAATGTTCCCAGGTGTGAGGGTCTAGACGGCTCATGAGATACTTGACTAGAAATTTTACTGGGAGCAAGATCTGGAGGACTATTGTAAGGTACGTTAAGTATTTTGGATTCAAGAGTAATTGATAATCACATAAGGGTTTAAATAAGAATATTAAAGGACATAATTGCATTTACATCCAATTGTAGAGTTGGAATGATTTAGGCTGATGACTGAGAATAAAAATGGTGCTCTGCTTAGAAGGTCATTTTAGTCACCAGCTAATCTAGGTAAAAACTAAAAATTATTTTATATTTTTATATTTCTATTCTATATGTTTTACTTGTGTTATTTCATTTTATCTTTTAAAAAACTCAGGAAGATAGAAAACATAAT
This sequence comes from Spermophilus citellus, assembly GCF_964194105.1. Classification (NCBI taxonomy): domain Eukaryota; kingdom Metazoa; phylum Chordata; class Mammalia; order Rodentia; family Sciuridae; genus Spermophilus; species Spermophilus citellus. The sequence continues at coordinate 92,123,993 of NC_138197.1, read as the reverse complement.
TTTACAATTTAATAAAGGAAGAACCAGAATCTCAGAGATGTTAAGCAATCTGTTGCTGGTCAAAGAGCTAGTAAGTAGGTAAATAGTAGAACCATGATTCAAAATCAGACATCCTAACTCAAAAATCCCCTATTCCTAACCTCTTTTTTCTTATATTCCACATCAATGGGAAAAATGATAACAACTTATCATTTTTTCAAGTCTAGTATTGGTAGTGAAAATATCAAGTCACATGTTAAGGAAAACAATTAATGTGAGTTAGGAACAAGATTAAATGAGTCGAATATGAGTAAGGAAAGCAACATTTAGGGTCAAATCCAAGTCTCTAGCTTGAGTAAGTCAGTAAGTACAAAAGACAATTGTTAGAGACAGGGAGAAGTAGGTTTAAGATGTTAAGTTGTATGCACTTACTAGATACTCATTGGAAATGTTGACTAGGTGTTTAAACTGGTGGTATAGGTGGGTATCTGGAATGGAAATTTAATTCCACTTACCAACTTCAGATGGTAACTATGTGATATACACTCATTCAGAGATTTACAAAGTGAAAAAAGAAGAAAAATAATATAATCTTGATGTATGTGAAAATTAAAAGTATATCAAAAGGTCCCACAAAAGAAACAGATACAAGCAAATAAGGAGAGTGTGATGTCACAGAAACCAGAGAAATCCTTTCAAAAAAGAAGTGCCAGTTATTAGAGTCAAACACTGCATAGATGTCAGCTAAAACAACCCAAAGTTACACAGTGAATTTAACAGCAATGAGATATGTTAAGACTCTGAAGAGAATAATTTTGGATAGAATCTATTTTGTATAGAATCTACTGATAGAAGTTTTCAACTTATACTAGATGCTCCAAAAAAGTCAGCTTTTATAAAAATGCAAGGAAATGATAAGAAGAACCCAGTGAAGAACAGAGAGATTAGACTTAACATAGTTTTCTTCGATTCAAGTAGCAGAAATCAATTTTAGCCAACTTCAAAACATAGTGGGAACGTTTTACAGGTCCGAAATGTTTCAATATAATCTAGGACCCAAATGTAACCCATTCTCCAGAATGGAGTGGTAGGCAATCTCCAAAAGGCCTCAAGATTCCTATCTCCCAGGATTCATGCCTTTTTAAAAATCCTTTCCCTTTAAGTATAGGCTGGATATAGTATCTCATTTCTAATAAATAAAATACAAAAAAGTGATCCATGTTATTGCTAATATTAGGTTTTAAAAGTACTGTGACATCTGCCTTTATACTTAGAGTTTCCTCTCTCTTCTCTCCCTCCCTCCCTCCCTCCCTCCTTCTCCCTGTCTTGCAACTTTTACTCAGGGGGAAGTCAGCAGTTAGCCACTCTGTTATAATTAGTCATAGGATTTTTTGTTTGTTTGTTTGTTTGTTTTGAGGAGGGTGAGTGGTTAACTGATCTCTTCAGTTTTAGAGATCTACAAATTTACAGATAAGAGAAACTTACCCAGGAACCATACTTAAGCAACAATATCTGAGAATCCTCATCTGCTCTTGAACCTGAGGTATATAAAGAGCTTCTGGACTTTGATATTGTAATAGAATGAGACTTTTGAGGACCTTAGGAGGGACTGAGTGTCTTCAATATGTCAGGAACATGCATCATTGGTGGCTTGGGGGCAGACTGTAATAGCAGCTATTAAACTAGCACTTAATAATCTTCCCCTCCTGGTATGCATGTACTTGGGTAATCCCCTCTTCATAAGTATGGGCTGACCCTAGTAACTTATCTGTAATGAATAAAATAACAAAATCGATGGGATACAAATTCCAAGATTAGGTTACAAAAAGACTATGACTTTTGCCTCATTCATTCTCTTTAACACTTTCTCCCTGTAAGCCCCAGCTCTGGGAAAAACAGCTCTGGAGAAAGCAAGTACCTATGAAGAGGTCCATGTGGCAAATAAATAATATCTCAGCCAACAGCCAGAGAATAAAGCAGGACTGACAACAGACAAGGAGTGACTCTGGAAATTGTTCTGCCAGTCAAACCGTGAAAGGACTACAACCCAGTCAATCCCCTGATTGCAGCATTATGAGAGACCCTGGAGGACATCCAAGCCAGATACTCTTTGGATATTCAATCCACAAAAAAATCATAGAATATAATAGATATTGTTTTATTAAATTGTGTTTTAGAGTAATTTATTACCATAGATTGCTAGTAAAAAAGAAATAAGACCGGGAAGCATAACTCTCACCTCTCTATTTTCTGCATATTGTTACTTCTATTTCTGCACACATCATGGTAGAAAACACAGATGCCCTGAGGGCCCAAATTCCTGGGGCAGTAACTGGTCACACTTAACTCAGTTGTCTGCTTTAATAAAATCAAATATTATCAAAGCAGCAGATCATACTGTATACCCACCACAACTCCCATTGCTCATGGATAAGTAAAAGGTCAGTCAAGTGAGGTCCTAAAGAGCCAAGCACAGAAAATGTGAGCTTAGATACTAAAGGTTCAATTTGGGGTTTCTTAAAAGCCTATTTTTACAACTTATATGAGAAACATCTTGAAATTTCTGTTTCCCCAACATAACAATGACTATCATGAAATTTAAGCCTGTTAGATCATTCAACTATGTGGTTTTTTAATTGCTTTTTGCATGCCTGGGGAAAATCTTTCTTGAAGTCAGAAATTATTGTCACTTTCTAAAATATTTAATACAAAGAAATACTAATCACTCCTGATCTGACTCTCAGAGCCAAACAGTCCCTAGGTAGTTGATGTAGAAATAACAGAAAAATTAAGTGGGAAATATGGCCTTCTTCATCCCACAGGTAAAAAAAAAAAAATAGAAAGCATCACTTTGAATACCTGAAGGCAATAATTGAAAAGTTAATGTATGTATTAAAGCATGTATTATAATTAGTTTTAATAACATGAAAGAATAATGAAAAAGTTGCTGGAAAATAAAACTAACATGCACATAGGTTTAAGAACAAATGTGTCCAATACCCTAATATTAAACTTGGCCCTGTTGAAGTATTAAAGACTTTAAGGAACTATATTATAGCCATAATATTTGGTAACATTAAAATATGGGTGGAGGCAGAAGAAGGCCATATTTAGCTGAGATGTAACCTTCCTATTTCTCAAAAAAAAAAAACTGAGATGGAGAACAATAAAACCTTAGATGTAATAAAACTAAAAATATGTGGTTAAAAGAAATGTGATTGAAGAAAGGATATTTTTAACAACAACAAAAACAAGGACAACGAAAAAAATCAAATATTAAAATACTTGTTTTTAGCTTTAAATTGAATTTTTAATAATTTTTCAGAAAGCATACAAGTACTCATTTATCAGGTATACATTGAAGCCTCCTTTATGTCAGGACTTCTGATAAATTATGAACAAGAAAGATATTACACCTCCCTTTTAGTGTATTTTTAAATGTTTTTCTTCAAACAAATATCTAGATTCTGAAAATTCTACAGCCCTGAGCGAAAGAAGGAAAATAGAATTGTCGGCAATGCATTTTATAAATACTGAAATATGTCTGAGAGTTAAAAGTACTTTTCTCTTGCTATATCATTGATGGCAAGATTTCCAACACACAGTAGATTAGAGAGTGTGAATACCATGACTATTATTGAGCTATTCTTAGGAATTAAGTATTCAGGAAGTGCTATAGCTTACATTTGGAGACCTTGGGGAAGCTCCAGTATTTGATAACCTAATTGAGCTGACTGAGTCCTGTTTAAAGAAAGCAGACAAGGCATAATATATACCTCACATTCACAAACAGACTTAACCTAATTTTTGTTTAAAATATTTTCTATTTGTCTTTAACCTAGTAGTGTGCTTTTTTATTTTTATTTATTTTTTTAACACAGAAGCATGCACAAACACATATACAAAGGAACTAAAACATGATTTGGGTGGTTAGATTTCTTTGTGATAAGTTATTCTACTCTGTTTCCTTTCTACGTGGGAGTCCATATTTAAAGACTTTCAAAAACCAATATAAACAGAGAAGGCATATATTTTCCCTGTATGTGTTAGGTAAGCAATTGGAAAGCAAAAATAAAAGTCATGAATAAACATCCCGGTCATCAATACTAAATCCAGACAGAGGTTACTAGTCTTAAATACTAGTGCCATTCACTTATTTCATTAATTCATTCTGATAATAGTTATTGAGTAGTTACTGGCATGTCGGTTACTAATGGTATAGAGATTTAGTGATGTCAAGGCCACATCCCTTTTCTCATAGAGTTTATAATCTAATAGGAGAGATAGATGTGCATGTCCATACTCACAGGCACTCACTAATGTGTGTTCACTTAGTGTAACTGCTTTGAAGATCATCACAGCAGGTAACATGATAGATAGTAATGAGGTGTATTAGAGAGGTATTAGTAATGGTGGGGTTGATTAGGGTTATAAAGGAAGATGTCTCTGAGGAGATGGCCTTTGAAGAGAACTACATGAAGTAATATGGGAGAAAAAAACATTCTAGAAAGAAAGATCAGTCTGACATAGACTGCAACAGAAACAGGTCTAACAGTAATAAAATTTTAAGAAAGATGAAGGTATATTAGAGAATGAGAAAGTAGGTCAAAGAAGAAAAACATGACACAATTTCTACACACACAACCGAATTAACACAAGATTTTGTACCATTAAAAAGGGCTTAGAATTTATTGTTCATGCTATGAAAAGGCATTGAGCATCATATGGCCATCTCCAGTATAACCTGTGGCAAAATTTCCAATTCAGCTTTCTACTAACCAAACTCAATATCTATTCCATCCTTTCCATTCAAAATTTTATGCCTTCTAATCCCTCTCTGACATTGAAAAAATAAAATTTTGCATGGACATATGAAATATAATAGCCACTATTGACTTCTTCCTTACCTACACATAGAAAACTAAACTAGAAATCTGAGTTTCTGAATTGTAGCTTTTGTTCTGTAATCTCCTTGCTAAGTGACATGTAGCAAGTTACACAGCATCTGGGAGTCTCTGATTTCTTGGCTTTAAAATAAAAATAATAGACGGCTATTGTCAGGATTATTCTTGGGACCTTAGAGAGGGCCAACACTGAGAGTCCAACTAGCTAATTTACTCACAATTGATCAGTTTATAGATAAGGAATCTGAGGAATAGGTGGCAATTTGTCCTAGATGAGGCATCAGTAAGAGGTGGGAGCTGGGTCCAGTGGTGCTTACCTGTAATCAAAGTGACTCAGTAGGTTGAAGTAGGTGGATTGCAAATTCAAGGTCAGCCTGGGTAACTTAGTGTGATATTCATATTCTCTCTCTCTCTCTCTCTCTCTCTCTCTCTCTCTCTCTCTCTCTCTCAAAACAAAAGAGCTGGGGATATAGCTCAATGATAAAGCAACCCTGGGTTCATTCCTTGGTACCAAGAAAAAGAAAAAGAAAATAAGAGAAAAAGGAAAGAGAAAAGAGGTGGATTGGGATGTGAAGAAAATGTTCTCAAAGAGACACTTAATAAATACGCCATCCTCCCTTCAAAATGAAGTTGTGTATGACGATCTGCTTTGAAATAAAAACCAATGTCCTATCTTTTTCATAAGTATTCAACTAATTTTATAGCTCTTACCTTAACAATTATTCTAACGCTCTGATTCATTTTCTGTCTTAGCGATAAAAATATGAAAGAACCCAATCTTGTCCTTAAGTAATATCAAAGATTTCAAAAAATCCTTTCAATATATTGCAAGAGCCTTATTCCAGTGCAGAATGGAAGAGATCGGGAAGGTTGTATACATAAATTGGCACATGAGTGAAGTCTTGAAGGATAGCATTTTATGCAAATTTTCACACTTGATCCTAACACCCCATTTCCCCAGTCATCATGCTGATTCACATCCTCACTTCTTCAAGAAGCATTAAATTTGGAGGAGACCTTAGTGCTATGGCCTAGGTGTTTGTGTCCCCCACCCCAATATGCATATGAAAATTAACCCCCAATGTGGTGGTATTTGAAGGTTGGATCTTTGGGGAACTAATAAAGTCTGAGGGTGAAACCCTTATGAATGGAATTAGTGCCCTTATAAAAGGAGACAAGGACACAGATCTCCAGCTCTCTGTCTCTACCTGCACACACCAAGGCTTTGTGAGGTTAGAACCAGGTCCTTCAATAGGAACCCAACCACTCTGCCATCCTGGTCTCAGGACTCCCAGTCTCTACACCATGAGAAATAAAGGTTTGCTATTTAAGCCACCCAGTTTATTCTGTGGTATTAGCCTGAACCAATGAAGATACTTAGGAATCAACAAATTTCAGGCCAATTAGTGTCTGCTTGTCAGAACCACACTGCCTGGTGCTTATGATTTGTGTTCCTCTCCTTTTTATCCTCAGCACTATCATTTTCTGCTCCATGGGGTTTACTTTGTAAACCTCCTCTTTATTTCCTTATTCAGTTGTTTGTAACATTGATTTAGCAGTTCCCTATCTCTAATTGTATTTTAAATGATTTAATGTCATATTTTATTGCCCCTGAGCTTTGTTCCTTAGTGCTCCTCACATTTTTTTCCTTCATCTAAGCTTCATTTGTTGTTTCATACTGAAAGTGCAAGCCACTTGCTGTCTCTTAACTGTTCCATTTAAAACTGCACTCTGACTCTCATCACCCTTATTCTGCTTTATTTTTCTTATTAGCACTTATCTCTGCCAAACCTACTATATTATTACTTATTTTCTAACTTCCTCATTCAAATTAAGCAGAATTCTTTGTTCATTCCTGTCATCCCAATCATTGATATGTGCTCTCACAAATGGGATGGGATATGTATTGAATTAGTCTAATATTTTTTAAAAAAATTCCAGAGGTAAATGTTTTTCCTTTGCAGGCTATATTTCTTTCTTTATGCTTCAACGACTTTTAATAGATTCAATCTTGGGGTTAAGTTATTTTTTGTTTATCTATAACTATGGGCAAATTTCTAAAGACCTACTACTGACTCAAAATAAAGTGCTTTCATGACCTGCTCTACCTGAGTATCACTTGTCTCCTTGACTTGGACCTGAACTTGGAGGATTGGGTCTTGAGGTTTTGCCTATTGGTGGATGTGGGGGTGGGAAGGATGGTAGAATGAGAAGGACAATAATACCCTATATACATGTATGATGGCAGGACCACTGTGACTTTGCATCATGTACAGCCAGAGGAATGAGAAATTGTGCTCCATTTGTGTACAATGTGTCAAAATGCATTCTGCTACCATGTATAACTAATTAGAACAATTTTTTTTAAAAAAAGGTTGAATGAGTTAAAGAGAATGTTAAAGCCACTGGCAGCTCCAGTTACAGAATTTTATGTTTACACTGTTTGTATGTTTGTTAAAAATTCTGCCTAAGGGTAATATTTTACCTATTGAGTTGGAAGCATAAGCTTTCTAATTAAGGTAGCTCATAAATCTGATTTCCTGCCTCAGGATAAAACTGGTCATCTCAAGGAGTAGTAGCTTTTGAAAAATGTAGATTCCTTTAAAAGGTGTGGTACAAGTCTTGTCCTGGCAGTTTCTGTTGGTCTTTAGTTATAAAACTGGCTTCAACAGGTTGTAATTCACACTTCTGCCCTGTACCCTTGTAATAGGTTGAATGGCAGTCCCCCAGACAATATATCGGATATATCCACAATTCTGTAAATGTTACCTTACTTGGAAAGGGAGGAGGCTTTTGAAAATGTAATTTAATTAAGGATCTTGAGATGAGATCTTCCTGGATTATCTGGATGGGCCCTAAATCCAATGACAAATAGCTTCAAAGGAAACACACTGAGAGAAGAGATGACCATGTGGAGAAGAAGGCAGAAATTGGAGTTAGGCAGCCACAGTCCCTGGAGCCAACAGGAGCCAGGAGAGACAAGAAAGAGTTCTCCCTGAGAGCCTTTGGAGAAACTCAATCCTGCCAATGACTTGATTTCAGACTTTTAGCCTCCAAAACTGTGACAAAATACTTTCCTGTTGTTTTCACCCACCCAAGGTTTTAGCAATTTGTTTTGGAACCCCAAGGAAATTAATGCAGCTCTTTATACCAAGTCCTGCTCTTCCAGGTAAGGAGGAAATTCTCTCCTATGGGTTTTAGTAATCACTGCAATTCTTAAGAGTAAAATCAGGAAAAAAAAAAGTAAAGCTAGGTTACATGTCTTCTCTTGAATTCCACCCATTTAAACATTTAGGTCAAGGTGACATTAATGTGCCCTCAGGATAGCAACTGCGAATAGAGGGGTCCCTTCTTCCCCTTGTTGGTGCCCTACACCCTGTTAATTCTTCATTGCAGCACTCTCTTGCAGAGTGTTTTGGGTATAGTTTGTATAGGCAGTGGTTTTTGTAAAAGTCTCTGATATGTCTTGGATTGTATCTTCATTTTTTTTTTTTTTTGCAAATTAATTGTATTTAGCTGGTAGTTCAAGAAATATAAATAGAAGGGAAAAATAATACTCTAATTTAGAGGTTAAAGATTTTTTCCCAGAATTTAAATTTTTCAGTTGTATTTTATAAAAAGAAAGATTTATAACCCCATACTTTGCAGTCCTGTATTTTGGGGCATTACTTTATTTTGCTCTTTGATCTAAGAAGATTATTGATATAATGACGGAGGTCTCTCACTCTTGTCAGTTTTTGACAGGTATTTTAATGTGTGTTTCATACAGGTGTTAATAAACATAAACATAAATACCAAAAGTATGAGTATTTGATCTTATAAAATATCTGAGTTAACACATAGTAAATCAATAACAGCATAAACCTTAATGGTTCACTGCATATTAGACATGGTTATGTCATAGGGCTTCCCATACATTCCCTGTGACTCTCCCAGACTGTCCCACATTTCATATAACAGGTGTTCTTGCAGAAGACTGGATGTGATATCATTGACTGCTTGCTCTACTCACCTCACCAGCCAACTCACTGATTTATTCTAAAATGCATATTCCACTGAACCACAGATTATAGTATCTCCCAGAGGCTACTAAAAAAATATGCCAAGACTAGAACCATATGATTATCTTTGTAAAAATAAAAATATTTCTTTAACATCTCATATGCTTGATTTCCAGAATGCATTCATTGCCACACACCATGAATTCCTGAAAGCAATGCAAAACGGATAGAAATGCTGTGGAGAAGGTTTTTCCAAAAATCCCCCTGGGACTCAAGATAAACCCTGATCTGTTCTGATTTAACCTCCTCATTAATGACCTGGAAAAGGTGGGAGTCAACAGCACACTAATTAAATTCACAGCTGTTTTATAATTGAAAGGTGTAACACATACCAGTAAAGGACAGAGACTTTGAGGTTAGAAACAGGAGTACAGAAAGAAATATGTATTTATATTTGTTATATTGATTTAGTCATACTTATATATTCATATATAATATTTAAGTACTTAGATATGTTTATGTCCAAGCAGGAAACTAAAATTAACATTCCACAGGTTGAAAATACTTGAGATGTTGCTTGTAGTTCAATGACTCTCAATGGAAGATGAGAGTACAGACTGTGACAATACTATGATCCATTTTAAGTGGCCATGAATCCAGCCTAGGACAGAAGAGCACTCAGAAGGATATCATATCTATAAAGACACACATAACTCCTTAAAAGATGTGTTAATGTCAAGTTGGTGAAAATGTAATAGAAGATCTAGTTTAAAAAGTAGCAAGAAGAGGTAGCTGAAAGAACTAATGACTTGTAAAAATAAGAATATGAGACAGATCACATGATCTAAAAATAAAAAATGAGACAGATCACATGATCTTAAAGAATGCCTTCAGTTCATAGATAAGGGATGTTACACCAAGAAAGCACCAACCCATGGTCTTAGATAAAATGTTTGATAGAACCTGTGCTGTAGTTAGGTCTTCTCACTTTTAAATTGGGTGCTGGATTCCTGCATCATTACCAGGTTTGACTTGACCTTCAGTATCGGGAATGTGAAAATGTCCGATTTTAATACAGAGGTTTTCCAGCAAGGAAGATTTAGTGAAAACTTAAAATTTTATACCAAGTTCTTGGAAAAATAAAGGAAACAGAAAGAAAGGCTTTCTGTCAGGATGATGGCAAGAATAGTCACTTCTGTAGTTTCTTGTCTGTAGATAGTGATAGGTGCTAAACTGGTGAGAAGCTACAAGTGTACCATAGGAGGAGACGGGTGAATTTTATTTGAAACCTGGAACATTTGCTTTAAATATTACAATTCTCAGCTACTAAATTCACAAATGAAAGCTAATATTTGTATTAACCTCTTGACAAGACTGTAGTGATAATCAAAATTTTAAAAATGGTGTTGGAAGGATTCTATGAAAGAGATAGCCCATGTAATTCAAGATATAACATTGTCTGAATCCTAACTCATCCTGTGCTCTAACTTCTAAGCAGACTCACATGTGGAGGCCATGCAACTGCAGGAGCTTGTACAAAAGGACACACAGAAAGGGAGTGGAGATTCAGGGGAAGTAAACTAATGTAAGCTTACCAAGATGTCTTGCAAGCACAGGGTGTCCACCTGTAACACACCCAGAAAAGAACAGGTTGATGCCCTGTATATGAATAAGAAAAAGAAAATCTTTTGAATTCATAATTAATAAGGAAGCCCAGAAGAAATCAGCCCAGACATAGTATGTTTAGGATCCAGCAAGATGTAGAAAAATGAAACAAACTTTAGAATCATACAATCTGGTTTTGTATTCTGACTTCACCCCTCATGGGTGTGACTTGAGAAAAGAAATCAAGCTTGAGTTACTTAACTCACAAAAAGAGTAATAGTATTATTTTCATAAACAATTAAAGGATGAGAGAAGTATAGGTAAATTCTCCAATACAATGCCAAACCTCTATCACACTAACTTTTATATCTTCCAAAACAACTATGGACAATCTCATCTAGACCAGAAAATATTCTTGTGAACTGCATGCCTGGAGGTCAATTTCTTGATTTTCTTGAAACCTTAAAATATGAATTGAGCTGTCAATATTCAAAAAACTGATGACAAGGGCCATTGTATATGCCTAGTTTAACTCTGTCAATAATATATAATCATGCTGTGAGAAAATCTTGCCTCACAAGATGATAATATTTTAGTTAATTTAATAAGTCTTTTCATTTCTAATCTCTCTGCTTGTGATTTTCTGTTAAAGTACAATTCAAAGCTATCTTGAGATAGAGAAAAGATTATTCAACGAAACTTTTGCTGTGCTATTAGTTCCATTAAAACCAACTTATTAAATGTAGGCAGGTCAAGTCCAGGGAACAATGAAAATTAGAAATAATATGTCAGATCTTTTAGGTAGTCTGAACCACAAAATAATCACAGCCATGATTTTCCCAGAGCTAACCATTCATTTGCACCCTAGCACTTATGAATCATTATGTTATTGTTTTCCTCTTAATGTCTGCTATGCATCGATAGTCATAATAGATGGAGATTGATGGGGAATTGAGACTGAGCAGCAACTTAGCAATTAAAATGCTCAACTGGTCTTTGTTCTAGTGTTCCCCGGTGAATATGGCCCTGTTCATTAATCTGCATGTTGATTACAGCCACTGTGTGCTATTGATCTGTATTTCCCAGCACTGTGATTGTAGGAGTATTAAGTTGCCATAGGCATCTATAATAACTCATACCTCTGAATTTAATGCTGCTGATAATTAAGCAATGAAAAAATTATAATCGCCTTTTGTTCTGACTTGAAGACAGCTAAGGAAATTTTCAAAACCTACCTACCTCAAATTATTTTATCCAATTGATGAATGGAAGGCTTATTTCACTTTAAACCATAGATATGGTTTTAAAATTGTCCAGATAATAAAAACATTTTTCCTCATTGACTTACTTTGTAGATTTCAGGTAAATGTTGTTTTTATATTCAATTATTAGTGACTCCATTACATTAGGTCTAAATTTCTCTCCTCTGTTCCCAACCTTTTCCTCTCTGTCAAGTAGTTAATGATGTGTAAACCAGCACTTAGGTGTGCTAAGAGCATGTTATTTCAAAAAATGTGATCATGAATCTTTTTATGAAGCAGTGTTTTAAAATGTGAACAATTAGCTTGCAATGAATGTTTGTCTTAATTTTCTTAAAGCAAAATATACTTCAAAATAATTGTGATATGGAGAATAGAACCATTTTGATTGACACAAAAGGAAGTCTTGTTTTAGATCACAGTGTTTGAGAAGAATGATTTTGTAAGATTTATATTTAGCAAACCTTGGTTAATATCACAGATGTTAAACATGAATATTTGAAGCATTGCTAAACTCATCAGCACAACCTATAAATACTTCCACTTAGATGTTTGTTTTAAACACTGATGTATTTTAACAATGTAGTTAATTTATTGGGTCCTGTATGAGCACCAACAGTAGCACCTATTCATTTTTAAGCATTTAAATTTCCAGGGGATGTAATATGTATATGTGATTCTTTTAGAAAAATGAGACAATATTTAATTAGTTTTTCAAGGTAACAATAACTTTTGTTTGAAGTAAAAATTATTAACTTATATTAACATGAATCCTATGCCTATATAAACAACTATATTGCCAATTTTGTTCATTACCAGAATTTAGGCATTACTCTTGTGCTGAGTTTTACTACCTTGTCTACTTCTACAAACATGAAAATAATTGGTGAATTAACACATTTTTCACATATTGAAAACATAGAGACCAGAAGAGAATCAGTAACCACCTAGAAACAGGAATCTTCTGAATGCTGCCTGCAAACTATTAACACAACAGTGTATCACAGTGCTTCTAAAAGTGTGGTATAAATACACAATGGAATATTACTCAACATTAAAAGAGAATAAAATAATAGCATTTGGGGGTAAATGGGTGGAGTTGGAAAATGTTATACTAAATGAAGTACACCAATCCCCAAAAACCAAATGCCGAATGTTTCCTCTGATATGTGAATGCTGATCCATAACGGGGTGCAGGGTCGCATGGGAGGAATGGAAGAACTTTAGATAGAGCAAAGGGGAGCGAGGAGAAGGGAGGGGGCATGGGGGTAGGAAAGATGGTGGAATGAGATGGACATCATTACCCTAAGGACAAGTATGAAGACACAAATGGTGACTCTACCTTGTGTACAACCAGATGCATGAAAAATTGTGCTCTATATGTGTACTATGAATTGAAATGCATTCTGCTGTCATGTATAACAAATTAGAATAAATAAATGATTTTTAAAAGCCCTCTGTCACAGTCTAGTCCCTAAATCAAACCACTGTTAGATGGAAGTTCACTTTATGAAGTTAAGGCAGCACAGGTCATATTGCACATTGTTTGATATTACTTTACATTTGGAAAATACCACTTGTCTAGTCTAAATAAACCTATTACATCACTTTGTATATTTCTAAATATATCCTATACATCCCTTGTTTAGTCTTGAATATGTCATTTGGATTTTTTTTCTAGACTTTAAATTAGATCATAGTATATACCAAATTTTAGGTCATCTACACCATCTAACATTATCTGAATTCTGAAGACTTCTGCTGCATATCTCTGAGATCAATTCACCTAGAGACATTATAGAAGCAACCCTGATCTGATTGAAGTGCAGTAATTACTTCAACAAGGTATAATTTCAGAGACATCTCAAGGCCTCACTTAACAACAACAAAACACATTTAATTCATGACACTGCCTTAAACCTTCATATTTTATCGACAAACTTATTACTTCTTTGGGTTAAGAAATTGTTTCAAAAAAAGACACATGCTAAAACTAAAATGTATTTCCTGAGCAGAGAAAAGAGATCAACTTCTTTACACTCACTAGGGTAGGAAGGGAATAGGGGCTCTACATATCAAGACATTGAGAAGGGGCCTTACAAGGTTCAAAGCATCACTGAGACTAGAGGGTGGGGAGGGGTGGCTAGGGAGGGGACTGAAGGAAAATAGACTTGGAGGTCAAGAGAATCAAAAACTAAAAAACAGAAACTGATGCTCTACCTATAACATGTTCAGGTTTACTTAATTTTTGTGCAATTTTTTCTAATTTTTCCTCAAGTTGTGCTACTCTTTGCTTTCAGTTTTACCCCAATTAGTCAAAATGTAGGAGCCCTAATTATTACATAGAACATGGAATATTTATTTCTGATTTTAAATACTCAAATTTAGATTATTATGATGATAAGGGCTTTTTTTTTTTTTACTAAAAGCAATAGCACTACACCTCAACTCATCTACTTCAGAGTAATTTTAATTTGAAGCTTGAGGTTAACACACCATGATTTAAAGATAATAAAAGCCTTTTTATCTATAAATCAATACTGATCCCAGTAATATTTTCAACTCTGAAATCAACAAAAATGAAATTTTTATTTCTTATCATTCTCCACCTAGGATTTGATTGAAGCCCTTTTCATAACAATAAAATAATGAGTATTGATATTTATTTGCATAAACTGAAATTTAATTCACCACTTTTGCCCTGGATTTTTAATGTACCGTGTTTAATATATTAGTTAGATTTCATAGTTATGAATGAGAAACATGTAAGAATAAGTAAAAAATATTGTTCAACTCTAGTACTTTCTCAAAATAAATGCCTTTACTTATTATAAATTACTCCATAAAGTAATATACATTGCAAGAGTCATTCTTATCTGAGAATCAAGACCATTCAGGCAGCCACCTACTTCCCTAGACCCCCTCCCCTAACCCACTCTGCAGAGCACAACTGAAAAGCCAGCCTGCAAGATCTTTGTTGATAACCCATCAGCTAAAAAGAATTAGAGCCTTTGCTAGTCATTTTTCATCCAAAAATCCCCATAGTGCCTTCCATCAAAATGTCCTGGTAATCAGGACGACGAGTTATCTCTCCCTCAGCCTCTGGGACACAAAACTCACTGACATAATTCCTCCTGTTGAAAAGATGCTACAATAACAATTATTCCCAGGATTTCCTTGGCAACAGGAGTCACCATAATTGTCCATAGAATTTTTCTTCTCTTCAGTGTTTTCCCCACAGGTCCCTCTAAATTCTATAGTATCCCAACTGCCTTTTCGGGTCACTATTCTCTTAGTACAGCATTATATAAAGGACAGCTGACTATACACCCTCAATTTTCTCTATTGTATAATAACCAGAGCACCTTTGAGCACTTAACTTTTGCCGGGAGGGGTATGTGCTGACTAATAATTATGACTTGTGTTGCACCTAATGTTACCTTCAGCAGGGGGAAAGAACATGAACAAAGTTAATAGGGAATGACAACATGGACCGTTATGCCTGCCCACCCCCCCACTTCATATTGTGAATTGTCAATGTTACATGAGTCTTTAATTCTTATGAATCTGACTCTGTAAGTATAAATAGTAGCTGTGCAATGTAGCTTTTCTTTTTAGTGATTGAGTGCGAGCCTTAAAGCAGAGTCATGAAATGGATGGGGAAATAGAATCTGAGTTATGCAGCTGCAAGCTAGTACTCAGATAACACAACCCATACAAAATTCACAAGAGGACTAATATAGCTGAAAGATAAAAATCAGATCTCAAGTGTTCTGTATAAGATAAATATTTTCATTGAAGACACATTTTTCAAGGAGCATTAGAAGATCTAGTCTCTCAACAGGCAAATTCAGAGAAAATGGAACAATGTCTGTTGTGAATGTAGGGAAAAGATCAGTAAGTGGGAAAGACAGAACAGACTTATGATATTGCTTACCAGGACATCAGTAAAGTAAAATAAATAAAAATAAGACTTGTGAAGTATGCAAGATAAGAAGTACCAGGCAAAAAACTGAATACATTTAAAAATCTAGCAGGCCAAACAGTGACCAGAAAAGGAAGCTGATGATGGAGTTTTTGACAGAAAAGAGAGTGATTAAAATAAAAGAGGCAACACATATCGGTTGCCAACAGAGATTATCTTAATGTTGCACAAATAATTTTAACTCTAGAATGAATATGAATGAAAACAGAAGGTGATAGCAGTCCAAACATTTTTGTAGTGATTTAAAAAATAAAGATGATAACTCCGGAAGTGGAAAATGTTTGCCAAGAAAATATTTTTAGTGTGCTAAAGTTAAATAGAAAATAAGCAACTCTGGGACATTGACTATTCAATAAGACAATTTTCAGCACAGTATGACCCTGGCATGTTCCTTGCCTTTCAAAAGTATGCAGTCTGCTGAAAGAGACAGGTATACCTATTAGTATTCGTCTGAATAGCAAACCAATGGAAAATAAGTGGTTTAAAACAAAAAGCATTTGTAGAGCTCACAAGATTATGGGTCAGCAGATCATTTCTATTAATCTGGGTCATCACACAATGGCATTTGGCTGGTAAACGAGCTTTCTGGTTCAGGAGAGCCTCAGTGGGGATTACTGCTCTCTGCTCCATATGTTGTCTCATCCTCTAGGATTACTCACAGGAATAAACAGGTACCAAGAAAGGGAGATGAAGCATGCAAAGCCTTTTCCAGAACAAATGGAAAACTGATACATTGATCACTACTGTGAACTAAAGCAAGTCACAAGTCTATTCTGGATTTAAGGATAGTGGAAATAGATTTTACCTCTATGTGGGAGTGGTTACAAAATCACATTGGAAGGGGAAAGGACAATGTTATACCACAGAAGTCCGAAAGATGTGAAATTGAGAGAATGCAACTAAAGAGTAGGCTGTGAAAAAGACAGATTGCTATGATGACTTGATTATATCTTACAAGGAAAGTAGAGTCTACAAAAAGAGAGACGCAGGAGTAAAGATGAGAAGAAGAATGTGATTTGGATCCTGAGTGTCTCCCCAAAGCCCATGTTAGGACGTTAGTATCCAACAAGGAGCTGTTTGGAAATGGTGGAGCCTTTAAGATCTGATAACTACTGGGAGGTCTTTAGGACATTGAGAACATGCTCTTGAAGGGATAGTGGACCCTGGGCCCTTCCTTTTCCTCTCTTGCTTCCTGACCATGAGCTGAGTTCTCTTGTTCTGTCATGTGTTTCTGCCATGAAGCACAGCCCCACCACAGGTCCCAAATCAATGAGGTTAACTGATCATGAACTGGAACCTTTACAACTGTGAGCCAAAGTTTTTACTTTTAAAAAAATTTTACATTTTTCAGGTATTTGTTATATTGACAGAAAGTTGACTGTGACAGGGAATATAGAAATAGCAATAGGAATAGATAAAATAGTTAATGAGAAAGAACAAAAGAATAGAAATTAGATTTGGGAGTTATTCAGCAATAAACAGTTATTGGAGTGAATGTTTATGTGCATGTTGAAGGCCAGTGAATGGGGAAGAGGAATTGGGGGTGATTCCAAGGTTTGGGGCTTCAACAATTGAGTAAATATAAGCCTATTCACTGAAGGACATTACAGGATAAGTCTCTTTCTTTCTTTATTTATTCACCCCAAATACCTCAAAACAAGGAAGAAGAGGGGCTTTGAAAATGAGTAGTTTTGCCAAAAGCCAACGGTGTGACCCCGGAGATCCAGGCTGTCTGATACCCGCGGCCTGCCCCGAGGCTACAGAAGGCGTGGCGCCGCAGAGAAGGGGTTAACCAGTCAGCAGGGAATTAAGTGGCTGGGACACGGTGGTATCCCACCAGCCAAGCCCGCACTGACCTCCGGGCTGAGTTCGGGATTGCAGTCGGGGAAGGAAGCCGGTAAGGCCCCGCCCCCCACAAGGGACACTCCGCTAAGGCAAACAGCGGCCACCATCTTAGAGGGCTGAAGTACCCACCGCCACTCTCCGACAGATTGCAGCAATAAAACAGGTGTGTGTGACCCAGCCCAGCCCCCAAACTTAGGGGGATTTCGCATAAAATCCCTCCTAGACTTTCAGGGGGAGGCAGTATCAGAGTGAGCCTGCATAAAGACTAAAGGGGAGCTAGAGGCACCTGACGCTCAACCCCCCCTCCCATCAGTGGACAAAACAAAAGCTGCCTAGCCAGCGCTGGGGGAGGGGCAAGCAGAAAAAATCAAAACCATAGAGTGCCGGGGATCCCAAAAGCCAACGGTGTGACCCCGGAGATCCAGGCTGTCTGATACGCGCGGCCTGGCTACAGAAGGCGTGGCGCCGCAGAGAAGGGGTTAACCAGTCAGCAGGGAATTAAGTGGCTGGGACACGGTGGTATCCCACCAGCCAAGCCCAAGCCCGCACTGACCTCCGGGCTGAGTTCGGGATTGCAGTCGGGGAAGGAAGCCGGTAAGGCCCCGCCCCCCACAAGGGACACTCCGCTAAGGCAAACAGCGGCCACCATCTTAGAGGGCTGAAGTACCCACCGCCACTCTCCGACAGATTGCAGCAACAAAACAGGTGTGTGTGACCCAGCCCAGCCCCCAAACTTAGGGGGATTTCGCATAAAATCCCTCCTAGACTTTCAGGGGGAGGCAGTATCAGAGTGAGCCTGCATAAAGACTAAAGGGGAGCTAGAGGCACCTGACGCTCAACCCCCCCTCCCATCAGTGGACAAAACAAAAGCTGCCTAGCCAGCGCTGGGGGAGGGGCAAGCAGAAAAAATCAAAACCATAGAGTGCCGGGGATCCCAAAAGCCAACGGTGTGACCCCGGAGATCCAGGCTGTCTGATACGCGCGGCCTGCCCCGAGGCTACAGAAGGCGTGGCGCCGCAGAGAAGGGGTTAACCAGTCAGCAGGGAATTAAGTGGCTGGGACACGGTGGTATCCCACCAGCCAAGCCCGCACTGACCTCCGGGCTGAGTTCGGGATTGCAGTCGGGGAAGGAAGCCGGTAAGGCCCCGCCCCCCACAAGGGACACTCCGCTAAGGCAAACAGCGGCCACCATCTTAGAGGGCTGAAGTACCCACCGCCACTCTCCGACAGATTGCAGCAACAAAACAGGTGTGTGTGACCCAGCCCAGCCCCCAAACTTAGGGGGATTTCGCATAAAATCTCTCCTAGACTTTCAGGGGGAGGCAGTATCAGAGTGAGCCTGCATAAAGACTAAAGGGGAGCTAGAGGCACCTGACCCTCAACCCCCCCTCTCATCAGCGGACAAAACAAAGGCAAACAGCGGCCACCATCTTAGAGAGCTGAAGTATCCACTGCCACTCTCCCACAGATTGCAACAAAACAGGCCCAGAGTATAGCTTGAACTGCCGAGAACCATCACTGAGGGGAAATCTGGTCTAGCAGGAGAACCCAAGCCTAGCAGGAGAGAACAGGAGACTAGAGGCAAGGCTCTCGTGACTGGGCAGCTGTAAACTGCAGGCCCGCCGGCGACAGTTCATCCACTGCCAGGGTAACTGGGCGGTAGGAGAACGCCCTCCCGCTGGCGATGGATCACCTGCCCACGGCCTGAGATACTGGGCGGCGGGAGTCTGCCTGCCTGCCACGACCGGGTGCTGAAACCAAACAGAGACAGTCCACTCACACCCCCCCATTAGGGCACCCCGGCAAGGAGACTGGGGCACGGCATAGCAGAGTAGTGTCGTCACTGGAGCTCAGACGTCGGAATTCCTTCCCAGCAGAATCCACGTTAGCAGGCATAGTTCAACAACACAAAGGAGAGACATCAGAGTAATACAGAAACAAAACAAATCTATAGAAGAGAGCAGAAACACGACAATCAAAAAGAACTGGAAAGTAACGTGGACAACATGAGAAAACAAGGGAAAAAAGGATTTCAAACAATGCAAGACAACTCAATTCTACAAGAGGACATAGAAACTTCAGAAACAGGGATATGGAAAGAACTCAGGGGATACCTAACTCGAATGGAAAGGAATATTAGAGAAGACATGAGACAGCAAGTCCAAGAAATAAAAGTATATTTTGAAAATGAATTAAACAAACAAATTCAAATGGCAAAGAACGAGATCTACCAGGAGATAGAGATCTTAAAAAAAAATCAAACAATAATCCTAGAATTGCAGGAAACTATAAGCCAAATTAAAAACTCAAACGAGAATATTACAAATAGACTTGATCAAGTAGAAGTCAGAACATCAGATAATGAAGACAAGGTTTATCAACTTGAAAAGAATATAGTCAACACAGAAAAGATGCTTAAATCCCACGAACAATCTATTCAAGAGTTATGGGATGTCATAAAAAAACCAAATCTGAGAGTCATAGGGATAGAAGAAGGCACAGAGTTTCAAACCAAAGGAATGGACAACATATTAAATGAAATAATTCTAGAAAACTTCCCAGAGATGAAAGATGGAATGGATTGCCAAATCCTGGAAGCCTACAGGACCCCAAACATTCAAAACCATAATAGACCAACCCCAAGACATATAATTATGAAGATAGCCAACGTACAGAACAAGGAGAGAATATTAAAAGCTACGAGAGAAAAGAGGCAGATTACTTTCAGGGGTAAACCAATTAGGTTAACGACCGATTTCTCATCACAAACTTTGAAAGCGAGAAGATCCTGGAATAATGTATTTCAAACGCTGAAAAATAATGGATTCCAACCAAGAATACTATATCCAGCAAAATTGAGCTTCAAATTTGACAATGAAATTAAAATCTTTCATGATAAACAAAAGCTAAAAGAATTTGCAGCAAGAAAACCAGCTCTGCAAAGCATTTTGAACAAAACACTACAAGAAGAGGATTTGATAAATAGTGCCCAAAACTAACAGCAGGAGGTATCTCAGTAAAGGGGGAGGAAAACAAACAAAAAGCAAAACTAGCCAAACTAAAATAAATAAATAAAGAAGCATGACTGGAAATACAAATCATATCTCAATTGTAACCTTAAATGTTAATGGCCTAAATTCACCAATCAAGAGACATAGGCTAGTAACCTGGATCAAAAAAACAAATCCAACAATATGCTGCCTTCAGGAGACTCATATGATAGGAAAAGATATACACAGGCTGAAGGTAAAAGGTTGGGAAAAATCATACCACTCATATGGCCCTCGGAAGCAAGCAGGAGTGGCCATACTCATATCGAATAAAATCAACTTCAAACCTAAGTTAATCAAGAAGGATAAAGAAGGTCACTATATACTGTTAAAAGGAACCATCCACCAACAAGACATAACAATCATCAATTTGTATGCACCAAACAATGGAGCTGCAACGTTCATAAAACAAACTCTCCTCAAGTTCAAGAGTCAAATAGACCACAACACAATAATTATGGGTGACTTCAACACACCGCTCTTGCCATTAGACAGATCCTCTAGACAAAAACTGAATAAAGAAACTATAGAACTCAACAGCACAATCAATAACCTAGACTTAACCGACATATATAGAATATATCAACCATCATCAAGTGGATACACGTTCTTCTCAGCAGCACATGGATCCTACTCAAAGATAGACCATATATTATGCCATAAGGCAACTCTTAGTAATTATAAGGGTGTGGAGATAATACCATGCACCATATCTGACCATAATGGAATGAAATTGGAAATCAATGATAAAAGAAGGAAGGAAAAATCCTACATCACATGGAAAATGAACAATATATTATTGAAGGATCAATGGGTTGTAGAAGACATAAAGGAGGAGATGAAAAAATTCTTAGAGTCAAATGACAACACAGACACAACATACCAGAATCTATGGGACACAATGAAAGCAGTTTTAAGAGGGAAATTCATTTCTTGGAGTTCTTACCTCAAAAAAAGAAAAAACCAACAGATAAATGAACTCACACAACACCTCAAAAACCTAGAAAAGGAAGAGCAAAACAACAGCAAATATAGTAGAAGACAAGAAATAATTAAAATTAGAGCAGAAATCAACGAAATTGAAACAAAAGAAACCATTGAAAAGATAGATAAAACTAAAAGTTGGTTCTTTGAAAAAATAAATAAGATAGACAAGCCCTTAGCCATGCTAACGAAAAGAAGAAGAGAGAGAACTCAAATTACTAACATACGGGATGAAAAAGGCAATATCACAACAGACACTACAGAAATACAGAAGATAATTAGAAAGTATTTTGAAACCCTATATTCCAATAAAATAGAAGATAATGAAGATATCGATAAATTTCTTAAGGCATATGATTTGCCCAGATTGAGACAGGAAGACACACACAATTTAAACAGACCAATAACAATAGAAGAAATAGAAGAAGCCATCAAAAGACTACCAACTAAGAAAAGCCCTGGACCAGATGGCTATACAGCGGAGTTCTACAAAACATTCAAAGAAGAATTAATACCAATACTTTTCAAGCTATTTCAAGAAATAGAAAAAGAAGGAGCTCTTCCAAATTCATTCTATGAGGCCAACATCACTTTGATCCCAAAACCAGACAAAGATACTTCAAAGAAAGAAAACTACAGACCAATATCTCTAATGAACTTGGATGCAAAAATTCTCAATAAAATTCTGGCGAATCGAATACAAAAACATATCAGAAAACTTGTGCACCATGATCAAGTAGGATTCATTCCTGGGATGCAAGGATGGTTCAATATACGGAAATCAATAAATGCTATTCACCACATCAATAGACTTAAAGACAAGAACCACATGATCATCTCGATGGATGCAGAAAAAGCATTTGACAAAGTACAGCATCCCTTTATGTTCAAAACACTAGAAAAACTAGGGATAACAGGAACTTACCTCAACATTGTAAAAGCTGTATATGCTAAACCTCAGGCTAGCATCATCCTAAACGGAGAAAAACTGAAGGCATTTCCTCTAAAATCTGGAACAAGACAGGGATGCCCTCTATCACCACTTCTATTCAATTTAGTTCTCGAAGTACTAGCCAGAGCAATTAGACAGACAAAAGAAATTAAAGGCATAAAAATAGGAAAAGAAGAAATTAAACTATCGCTATTTGCGGATGACATGATAATATACTTAACAGACCCAAAAGAGTCTACAAAGAAGCTGCTAGAGTTAATAAATGAATTCAGCAAAGTGGCAGGGTATAAAATCAACACGCATAAATCAAAGGCATTCCTGTATATCAGCAACAAAACCTCGGAAATGGAAATAAGGAAAACCACTCCATTCACAATATCCTCAAAGAAAATAAGATACTTGGGAATCAACCTAACAAAAGAGGTGAAAGATTTATACAATGAAAACTACAGAACCATAAAGAGAGAGATAGAAGAAGATCTCAGAAGATGGAAAAATGTACCCTGTTCATGGATAGGCAGAACTAACATCGTCAAAATGGCAATATTACCTAAACTTCTCTACAGATTTAATGCGATGCCAATCAAAATCCCAAAGGCATTTCTTGTAGAAATAGACAAAGCAATCATGAAATTCATATGGAAAAACAAAAGACCCAGAATAGCAAAAGCAATTCTAAGCAGGAAGTGTGAATCTGGAGGCATAGCGATACCAGAGGTCAAACTGTACGACAAAGCAATAGTAACAAAAACAGCATGGTACTGGTACCAAAACAGGTGGGTAGACCAATGGTACAGAATAGAAGACACAGAGACTAATCCACAAAGTTACAACTATCTTATATTTGATAAAGGGGCTAAAAGCATGCAATGGAGGAAGGATAGCATTTTCAACAAATGGTGCTGGGAAAATTGGAAATCCATATGCAACAAAATGAAATTGAATCCCTTTCTCTCGCCATGCACAAAAATTAACTCAAAATGGATCAGGGAGCTAGGTATCAAATCAGAGACACTGCGTCTGATAGAAGAAAAAGTTGGCTACGATCTACAAATTGTGGGGTCAGGCTCCAAATTCCTCAATAGGACACCCATAGCCCAAGAGTTAACAACAAGAATAAACAAATGGGACTTAATTAAACTAAAAAGTTTTTTCTCAGCAAGAGAAACAATAAAAGAGGTAAATAGAGAGCCTACATCCTGGGAACAAATCTTTACCCCCCACACCTCCGATAGAGCCCTAATATCCAGAATGTACAAAGAACTCAAAAAATTAAACAATAAGATAACAAATAACCCAATTAACAAATGGGCCAAGGACCTCAACAGACACTTCTCAGAGGAGGACATACAATCAATCAACAAGTACATGAAAAAATGCTCACCATCTCTAGCAATCAGAGAAATGCAAATCAAAACCACCCTAAGATACCATCTCACTCCAGTAAGATTGGCAGCCATTATGAAGTCAAACAACAACAAGTGTTGGCGGGGATGTGGGGAAAAGGGTACACTTGTACACTGCTGGTGGGACTGCAAAATGGTGAGGCCAATTTGGAAAGCAGTATGGAGATTCCTGGGAAAGCTGGGAATGGAACCACCATTTGACCCAGCTATCGCACTTCTCGGACTATTCCCTGAGGACCTTAAAAGAGCGCACTATAGGGATACGGCTGCATCAATGATTATAGCGGCACAATTCACAATAGCTAGACTGTGGAACCAACCTAGATGCCCTTCAATTGATGAATGGATAAAAAAAATGTGGCATCTATACACAATGGAGTATTATGCAGCACTAAGAAATGACAAAATCATAGAATTTGCGGGGAAATGGATGGCATTAGAGCAGATTATGCTAAGCGAAGCTAGCCAAGCCCTAAAAAACAAATGCCAAATGTCTGCTTTGATATAAAGAGAAAAACTAAGAACAGAACAGGAAGAAAGAGCATGAGGAAAAGACTACAGTAAACAAAGACGAATGGGGGGAGAGAAACGGAGAGAGAAGGGAAAGCATATGGAAATGGTAGGAGACCTTCAAGGATACATAAAATTATAAGAGGTTATGAGGGGCAAGGGGGAGGGAAAAAAAAAAGGGAGAGAATTGAACAACAGCAGGGGAGGTAGAGAGGGAAGATGGGAGGGGAGGGGAGGGGAGGGGGGATAGTAGGGGATAGGAAAAATATAACAGTCACTAATATGGCATTATGTAAAAATGCGAATATGTAACAGATGTGATTCTGCAATCTGTATTTGGGGTGAAAATGGGAGTTCAAAGCACAATTTGAGTCTAATGTATGAAAGATGATATATCATGAACTATGTAATGCGATAAATAATCAATAAAAAAAAAAAAAAAAAAAAAAAAGATCTGGAAAAATAGAGTTAATAATACCTACTCCATATGCTTAGTATGAGGTAAGGTATAAAAATCAGTCAGCACAGAGCCTAGCATAAAATAAATACTAAAAATGATAAAAAAAAAAAAAAAAAGAAAATGAGTAGTTTTGGAAATTCTACATGTTTTTTCCTCCCTGTGATAATAATACATTTCAATGAGGTAGGAGAAATTAGAAATCAAACTTGAAGTTGTGGAAAAAATTGTGAGTTAAGACATTTTACACAAATAATTCTTTTACGATGCTTCTCTGAAAGGAGATGGAAGTTGTAGGATATTGCCAGAGAAAGCTGAAAGGCTATAAGAAATTTTTGTTTGCTTTTACTTTTTTAGTGTGTCTTTGCTTTTGTTTTTAGGATGGAAAAGGTGTCAGCACTTTTATAGGTTGAGAGAAGGGAAAAATTAAATATATAGGTGTCGAGTGGGTTGGGGATCAGATTCGCTTTTGGAAATAGAAGGAAAAAACAATTTTAAAGGAATGTACATTAGATTCTATTTTGTGGCAAGATAGGGAGTTGAGAGCTAAACACCTGACATGCTCATTTCTCTGCTCAGATGGTTTTGGTAGGTAGAGTTGAAGATTTACGAAAGTGAATAAATAGCTCCCTCGGGAAATCTAGAGAGAAAGCAAGCTCAGGACACAGAACTGCAAAGGAAGGTTGAGGACAATTATAAAGGAAGAAGCTCTATTTGTGTTTCGAGGAAGTATTCTGGGCCTTTTCACAGATGGTTTACATTGGAGTCTTCCATTGGCTCCCCCTGAGGCAGGGAATCCCATCCACACAAGGAGAAATGAAAGTCTTGGAGGCTGAATGACCTGATCATCATAACACAGAAAGTCAAGGAGCAAGTATTCAAATTCAAGTCTACTGGACTTTGAAGTGCATTTTCCCACCTCACATTTCTCCCAAATTTCAGTTTTCTGTGATTTTTAATGAGATCTTGGTCACAATTGATTTCTCAAACGCTATCCCTGAATAAGAAGAGCTTCGGGGAGGGGGGATAGTAGGGGATAGGAAAGGTAGCAGAATACAACAATTACTAATAGGGCATTATGTAAAATTGTGGATGTGTAACCGATGTGATTCTGCAATCTGCATTTGTGGTAAAATTGGGGGTTCATAACCCACTTCAATCTAATGTATGAAATATGATATGTCAAGAGCTTTGTAATGTTGTGAACAACCAATAAAAAAAAGAATTTTGTTATAATATACAGATCTGAAAATAAATTTTCTAAAATTAAAAAAAAAAAAGAAGAGCTTCTTTCTGTGAGTACAAGTTGAGGGTTGGTTTCTCCTGGGAAATCATTTGTAAAGAGAGGAAGTTGCTTTAAGGCTACTCAGGCCCAAGACTTGGTGATCTGCTTTCTCTGTCAGGGGATCATGAGCATTTACCTTCCTGTTTAGTTTAGCAGATCTAAAGTGTTTCCTTTAGGTTAACTCGTTTCTGTGAAAAGCAACTGGATTCATACCATTTTTCTAGGACATGCCCAAGAAAACTGCCTCCTGAGTAGGGAGATCCCCACAACAGGAGACTGAGCAGGAGATGACAGTATCAGTACGGGTTCTCCCAGATTTCCTATTCTACTAGCTGAGAGCAGCAACTTTACTCTGGAGCTCTGCAAGAACCCACCCATGAACTCTTCAAGACTGGCACATCTTATATTAGAGCTCATCTAAAAAAAGGATGAGAACACTTTCCAGAGCTAGTTTAAAGACAGAAAGCTACAAGTGGATTTGAAATTCAAATAATAGCCTGAAATAAGCTGGATTGGACTTTTCAGAACGAATAAAACAAAAGAGTAAAAAAAGAGTTTATAAGATGCTTAATAGCAAAAACAGGAGTCAAAATTAAATATAGTGATTGGAGAGAAAAGTAAAATTATTACCATCTTATATCTCCACTAAAATCAAATTCACTGGTAAACAAATTGCATAAAATTATAAAAACTTGGAAATAGAAGGAAAAACAATTTTAAAAGAGGACCCAAGAGACTTAGTGTTTGATGTGGTTTGGTGACTGCTTCACAGTCAAATTGAAGACTGCAGACTCGTGTACCCAGAGATGATCATATGCCATGAAAAAGAGACCTGTCATAGTAACATTGGAAAATGGCATCTTTTGATTATTCACATACTTTTAAACTGTCTTTTTGCCATAAATACGACCTACATTCAAAGAAACAATCCCTACCTCTTATTTATGTTTTCAGTCTTTGATCTTCATAACCAGATATAACTCTAATTTCTATTTCGTATCAAAATAAATCTTTTCTATTTCATTGATAACTTCTGGATTCCCTTTATGTAAAATGGAAAAGAGCTAATTATCCTCTTCTATTTGAAATAGGGTACTTACTCTGAGTTTTCTTCTCCAGTGCTAAGTGAACAAAGTTAAGGGGATTAGATAGGCTAAAAGGTCTTTCAGCAGAATTGACAAGACCCAGGCCCAGGTTCCAGGGTACATTCTAATTTTGTGATTCTGGGTTCCTCTCATCTGTATGTACTTTAAAATTCAAGTGCTGCATAATTACTTCTCCTTTTATAAGTCTTGACAAGATGTCTGAAGATTTTTATAAGTGCAGTTCTCAACATAAATTGTTTGTGGAGTTTTTAAATTTTTATTGTGATCACTGATATCTAAGGCTAGACTTCATTGTTTTTCTAAAGAGCTTAGGAAGATAAAAAAACTTTTCAATGAAAATCTAGGAGCTTCTAAAAGATGGCAAAATATTAATACTGTATCATGAAAATCCAATACAATCTTTAGAGGGGATATCTGATCTTGAATCTATATATATCCAGGGCTTTCATTTCATCAAATTTAGCATCAAGGTAATAATTCTTATGTTAGAAAGAAGATGCATTAACGAATAAGAAGAAAAGTAAAAGTATCTGGTATTTAATAAGTGTTCATTGTCTATTGTTGACATTCATAAAGCAGAACTGGTTAGATTGATTCTATCCTATGTAATATGTGATTAGCATACTTATAAATTTGTGTTTCATCAATGTATTCACTTACAAAAGAAATATCTTTGTTATATATTCTTAGTCAGGACAAGGATCAGAAGGGTCTGGGAAATCCTTCAAACTTTAAAAAATCATTTAAATTTCTCTGAAATGCTTTTTCTTCCCCTGTCTATTCTATGTTCCACAGTTCTTCTGCCTTTGAATATTACAGTAACTCCCATTTTCCAATCCCTTCCACCTAAAACAGGTTTATAATAATATTATATACACTTACCAACACAGTCACACCAATTAGATATCTCTTACCCATTTTTATTTTGACTTTTCCCCCTTAACTTTAGCTTTGTGCAGGGGTACATATTGTATGACTATATCTTGTGGAATAAGTTTTTAATTTTGAAAAAAAAAAAAAAACAAGTACTAGGTGGAAGAAAAATGCTGATACTTTATTTAGTTATTATTTATTCAGTCAGTGTTAAATAGTTTACATATATTTTCTCATTTATATTCAAAATAAGGCCATACGGTAGTTATAATTATTATCTCTATTTTACATATGGCAACTGAAACATAGAGAAACTATGTAATTGCATTGCTATGATGAAGTAGATTTTAAATTCAAACATAGGAAATCTGTTTCTTGAGCTTACGCTATTATTTTACTCATCATTATTCTATTTTATCTTTCTTCATTTTCATTTCTAATTGTATAAGGGACTCTAAGAACCATTTATCAGGAGTCTGTTGGCTGTCAGAGGGAAATGTGTGTGTGTGTGTATAAATTAAATAATATATATATATATATATATATATATATATATATATATATATATATATGTTATCTTGCATTTATGGAGGTCATACATTTGAACTGAGTTCCATTGGGCGAAAAAACAAGGGGTTGACAGTGCTTTATTCCATCTGTGGTTTGTAGAAAGTATCTGTTTCTCAACTTTTCCAGCTTCCAGGGAGCATATACACTCTTAGCTTGTGGCCTGATCCTCTCCAAAGTCAGCAATCTAGCATCTTCTCTCCAGTCTTACATCTGCTGATTCTCTGAATGGACTGTTGATAGAAGTGTGGATGTTAAAGGTGCTGCTAGTGAGGAATCAGGAGAAAGTGATGGGTGTGGAAGAGAGCCTGTGTCTTCTCAGAATAAACGCAATGTCATAGAAAGAAAGTCAACAGAAACATAAATGTTAAAGGCACTGCTAGTTGTGCTCAGAAAGAAATGATGAACTAGTTATTGGAAACTAAAGGAAAAGAGGTTCTGTTACATGGCAACAGAAAATGTAGTTGTATTGTGTCCTTCATTTGTGTGAAAACAGAACTTGAAAGCAAAAAAACTTGAAACTTGGATATTTAGCTGAGGAGATTTACAAGCAGAATGTTAAGAGTGTTACCTGGTTTTTCCTTCTTTCTTATTGTAAAATGCTAGAGGAAAGAGACAAATTGAAAGAAGAACTATTAAGTGAAAAAGGAGCAGGCAGTTGATTATTTTGGGAAATTCCCAACCTATTCTTATTGCAAAAGAAACTAAAATTGGAAAATTATAATAAACTGTATTTTAGAGGGAAAATCAAGGGTTTGGCTGGATACCCTTTTGTTAGTGCCATAGAAATATCAAAAAGTTCAGACTCTGTGTCTTGTTCACAACCCAGTTGTGGCAAGGCAGTGGGGTAGGTCATGCAGAAGCCAAAGAAAGTGTGTAGAGATAGCGTGCAAGCCAAATGGTTTATGGGGAAAGCTTACAAGAGATCAGAGATGGCTCCAAGAAGAGTTCATGGGTGACATGCTGACAGCATCTCCATCCTTCATGGTAATTTGCCACCCAGTGCCTCTTCTCCCTCATGGTGTTTTGCTCAGTGGTGGTTTGCTGGACAAGCAACAAATATCCTTTCCACGGTGCATTTCCATGCCTCTCCCCACTTATACATGGATTTTGTATGTTAGGCTGCAGAAACGGTGACATCATCAGCATTAGCTTGCTTAGTTTGCTAGTCTGACCCAGCACCCAAAGAGCAACCATCCTGGTGTACATGCAAGAAAGTAGCTTTCTATACATAATACTAAACTGTCCTAAATTCAAGTGTTCATTAAAAAAAAAAAAGCTACTGTTCTTCAAGATAATATGAATCTGGACTTCTAGCCCAGGCTTGCTCTCATTGTTTCCTTAAGTTAACTAGGTTTGAGGAACAGAAAGGGAGATAGATACAGGCCGACAGTGTTTTATCATCTCCCTTTTCTTTACGGGGCAATACAGTAGACAATCACGCAGAAGACTCTGGAAAAGTTAGGCATGTGATTTAACTGATAAATCCTCTTTTAAAACCTCTCAGCAGAAGCCAAAATAAGAAATGTGATTATCCAGTAAATTTATGTGGAGGATCCTCTTCCTAATAGAATGAAATTCTTGATATATACTTGAGATCCACAAGTTTCTGGGAATTAAATTAGAGTAGCAGAAACACTGACAGCTTGGACTGAAAGGGACAAAGAGAGGATAAAATGAAACGAGGCTGATAGATTTCCAAAACCATCTAGGCAGGAAACAGTCTTTAAAAAAACAAAAAACAAAAACAACAACAACAACAACAAAAAAACACCCTCATCCGCAGGCCTGTGTTACTCTTCATGGGAAAGGAGGGGTGACTTCAAAGGGTGTGCTGTGAGCTCAGAGATCAGAGTCACAAGCCACAGAGGACTAACTATACTCCTCTCTTTTTTGTTATTAGGCCACATCTCCCTCTAAGAATATGGGCTGAGGAGAGCACACGAGATGCCTCTAGTGAAGAAAAAAAAAAGAAAAACGAAGGGCCACACTATCCTTTATGAGGAGCACCTGGATTCTGAGCCCATGTTGTATGCCAGGTAAAGAGAAAAGTTGCCCAGACCCAAGAAGCAGGATCTTAGTCACTCAGCATCCTTCAGCAAAGAGAAGAAATAGAAAAGGAATTCCTTACCTCCCATGGCTCTGTGGCATCTTCTCCAATGAACCATACAGCTCCCCTGGCTCCCCAGGCACCAGAAAGGGTGAGGTGGTGACCAGAATTGGGAGGAGGCTCAAAACACACAAAAAGGAAAGGAAGTCCCAGGACACTGCAGCCCTCTCCTCATCCGGGACTCTTGGCTCTATAAGGCTAGAGATACTCTATACGCATGCTCAGTGGTGAAGGAGGGCTGGGAACAGGCAGCCTTGGGCAGAAAAGGAAGCAGGGAAGCCCAGAGAACACAGGATGAAGATGGAGAAGAAAGCAATTCCATCAAGAAGGAGACACCCTCCTGGACCACTCCAGGCTCTCCAGGTCCACAGGAAGCAGCCCTAGACAAGGAAGTAAAGGAAGCAGTCACAGTTGAGGTTCCAGAATATATTCCCATAGGAGATGGCTCCAGTCCCCAGTAAAGAAAGTGAAGTCCAAGAAAAATTTAGAGCAGTCAGTCATTGAGGAGCTGACTCTGAAGTGGAAGATAAAGAAGAGGAAAGTGTCCTTGAAACCTAGTGGAGTCTGCCTACTGGGATTTAAAAATTGCTTGTGACTGGTTAACGCCTTTTTTCTTTTTATCCCCCCCACCCAAATTTGAATGGAAATGTCTATAACTGCTGTTGTATGCCTTTTCCACCATCATATTTTGGAAACACATAACTCATTTTCTAGTTTCACAAGTCTGAAGATGGAGAGGAATTTTGTTTCAGGACAGATTATATCCATCGTTTCACATATACCTGATTTAGATGATGAAATTTGGGACTATTGAGCAGATAAGACTTAGATGAGACTTTGGGATTGAACTGATGCTGAGTGGGAAATTCTGGGAACCCAGGTGTTGGGGAGTACTTTTCATATGGATGGACTCTTGGGGGGACAGAGGGCACCAGTTTTCCCTTCATGTTTTGAAGTTGCTGGTGGGTGCATACACATTTAAGATTGTTTTTGTCTTCTTAATGTATTCAATCAAGAATGAGATAAAAGAAGCAGGAAATGATGAGACAGAAATAGGACTTGTTTGGAAGAGGTGGGTTTTATTCATCCTCAAAAAAAAAAAAGACTGCTTTAAAATAAATATGAAGTTCAATATTCTGTCAAATCATTCAGACAGAATTTTATTTTACTTGTCAGGATGTAATTCATTTTACAAATTAATTCCCACCAAGTTATGAATGGCACAAAGTAGGGTACAGAGGAAGAAGCAGTGGAGTTCATGAAGTGATTTCTGTCTGGGAGAGTGCCTTCTGAGCTGTGCTTCATTCAGACATTCAGATGTGTGCACCATCTCTATTATATACACCTCTGCTTCTGGTTTGGAAGGGATGGCTGGAAATGAGTTTGCTTAAATTTAAAAAAAATAGTATACAAATTATCTCAACCAGAGAGAACTGAGCAAGAGAACTGATGGGTGAATACTGTGGGAAATATGAAGTTTCCTAACCTTTACGAATATTCTCTGTTCTCTTTCTTCACCATATATGGATTCCTCTCTGCCATATATACAGTATTTTATTTATTGTTTGAAAAGCTTCAAAGGCAACCTGACCAATTATATTCCCAGGAGCTTGGTTCACCATCTGCTAAGCAATAAAACTTCATAACACTTGGTAAATATCAGTCTCAGGCTATGTCTACACAGCACCAAATTAAAAAAAAAAGATTCATAATGCTCTAAGTATTTTTAGTTACTTAATAGGAGACTTTGATTTGAAATAAATACATATTTTTAATTTTTGCTGAGATTAAAGAAATATATTTCTATCATCTCTAGAAGTTACTTTCCCTGTTCTTGGTTTGGAAAATGCTCTGAGTCCCACTTTGTTAGTTGATAACATTCTTAGTAATTAAATATTAACCAAATCTGACAGCTAGAGAGGCTATGTGACAAAAGTAGATGTATGAAAGACCTTACCCTGGATAAAGATTATGTAGATAGAATAATGTCATTTCATATTTTACATTCAAAATACTTATTATGCACTTATTATGTAATATACAATTCTGGACATTAAGACATCTTATTAAAAATAAGATAAAAACAAAATAAAATAAAATCCCTTCTTTTACATTCTATATCTAATAGATAAGCAAGTGAGTATGTGTATGTGTGTGTGTGTGTGTGTATATATATATATATATATATATATATATATATATATATATATCAGGATTAAGGGTTAAATAAAAATGATGGAGAAATAGTTTGGGAAGATGATTAGGAAAACAGAGCCATGATTAAAGTGAGGGAAAGAATTCATTCTAAGCAGGACTAGGCTGGTGTGAATTCCTTGAGTCAGCAAACAGGGAGGTTAGAGTGCATCCCATGGAGAAAGCAAGAAGAGTGTGAGAGGAGAAGAACTCCAAGGTCTCTGGAGGTAGACAACAGTAAGACCGTGAAGTAGTATTTGGATTTATTCCAGGTGTGATGGGGAGTCATCAGGGAATTTGAGTAGGGGACGGATTTGATCTGATCTACTATTTGAAGGGATCCCTTGTGCTGCAGAGTAGAAAAGAAAACAGAGTATATGGGTCTGGGCACAAAGGGAGAGACAGAAATGCCAGTCAGAAAGATACTGCCTAGGTCCAAGTGGGGGAAAGGCTGCAAAATAAATGACAAGTAGGGATTTCAGCTACTTTTTGAAGAGCTTTTGCTAATAGATGGGCTGTGGGAGAGAGAAGAGCCCGTATGTGCCCAGGATGACTAGGTCTCCAGGGAGAATAGTGTCAATTACTTAACCTGGGAACACGGAGAGAAAAGGACTGTGATAGGGTAAGAGTCAGGGACAAATTTTTTGGTATATCTAAAGTGGGACACTTATTATTATACATCTAAATAAGATGTAGATTAGGTAATTTGTAGAATTGTGAAAAGTTTCACAAAAAATACAAATATTTATTAATTAGGTCATTAGAGTTCATAAAAGAGTATTTGAGATGAGTAACACACAAACAAATGTGTATCTACTGTTGTTGCTATATTTAGCAGCAAAATCAAAGAATCGTTTTCTTTTTCCCTTTCCAGATTATCAGTAATGTGTGTTACCAATGTATGTAGAAAAATACTCAGTGATGTGGGTAACCAATATATTTAGAAATGAATCATTCACCAAGAAACTAAAATAACTATAAAGATGTCAGTCAAAATGATCTATTCCTGGTTGATTAAAGAAATAAAAGATCCCCACACTGAACTTTTATTACTTAAAATTTTGAATATTATTTTGGTCCAAAAATTACCCCATGACTGTGGACGTACAATATCCTCAGTCTAGATAGAATATAAGTGAAATTGTGGGGTTTTTTATCCTGTATTAAAAGAGCTAAAACCACTATATTCCCTCTGATAAACACACCGTCTATCTATCCCCACAGAAGCCAGTCTGTGCAAGTTAATTGCTTAGACCTGACAGTGCAGAGAACAGCATTAATAAATGGGGTGTACTGGGTTGTAGAGAGAACAGATGTGAGTTTTCTGCTCCACTGTACGATGAATTAATTCTCTCTCTCTCCATTTATATACTGCGGTCACCATTGAAGACCTGTATTTAAAGACTCTATGGCAACGTACTCTTCATATTGTCTCCACTATTTCAAAAGTCTCCAGTGGCATTTAAAATTTCTCCTTTAAGACATAGTCTTTTTATATAGTGTTGGAAAAGGGTGGGGGTGTTTTTACTTGAAATGCCACTGAAATATGATTTTTGTTTCTGGTTCCTCTAAACAACACATTCTTACAGACCTACTGCCTGGAGAAAGTAGAATTGTACAATTACCTCTAACTTTGTCCCAGTGGAAAATGTAGTTGAAATATATTTTGCAATAAAATGTTGCCATTTTATGTTTTTATCTGACTCAAAGGATGTACGCCTTTAATCTCCTAGGGATATAGTCTTAGTTAGGGGATTCAGAAGATTGATCCATGAAAGAAATGCACATATTTAAATGCCACATGGAAGTAAAACTATTTTTGCGAGGGGACAGGGAGTCGTGGATCTCATTATATGGTGTCAAATGTCAGGCAAACCTTATGGGTATTTTTTGCTTCTCTGGATACAGACCAAATATTTGTGGATAAAATACATCTGAGACTTTATTAGTAGAAAGAAGTTAGGATATAGGAATATTTTTTCCAGGAACTGCTGTATTCCAAGCATTTGGTAGGTGTGTGTGCTATTAAAGCACACTCAATCATTGCAATAGTCTAGTGTAGTCCAAGAAGCTCTGTTTTTGGATCATTCATTTCTTGATTAAAACTCAGCTTCACATTTGTAAAAGAAAGAAATTGTACATAATTTATAAAAATATAGGGAGTTATACCTCTAAATTGCTAGCCTATTTCTTGCATAGAAAGTCTCTATGTTGGCTGCATACAAGCCAAGAGTTAAAGAATCAGTAACAAATGAAGAAACAACTTGCTTTCTATGTAATGTGACCAAGTTCATAGAACACAAGAGATCTAGAATACCCAAGGCTTTCTCCAGACAACTCCCACATTTATTGAATGTTTGTGCCAAATAGGAATTTACATGTGTAATCCAATTAAAACAAAACTTTGTGACAAGGGTAATATTATTCCTATTATGGAAATGAAGAAAGTGCAGATCAAAAATATTATGGAATACTCCAAAAGTTGCCAAAGTTCATAAACACATAAATCAAAGCCAGTTCAACTCAACTGCAACTTCCTTTGGAGAGCAGGAACTCAGGATTTGATTCTGTGACTAGCACAGGGACAGTATCTACTTAATGTTGTGGAATAAATCGATCTGACTCAAAGTGTGTCATAACTCCAACATGCTCCAAAAACATCTTTATTAAAAGTCATTCTTCACAGAGTGGCACCATAAAAAGAGCCTCAAACCAGTAACCTAGGCATCAAGTTTTCTTAGACTGCCACTAGTCCTATAGGTGTTCAAGGCAAATCCTTGAATTTCAATTGTGTCAGTTATGACATAAACAGCTTCATTGGTGAGAAAACAAAGCCACTTTGGCAGGATCAGAAAGATACAAATGTGTCTGGTACCCCATTATTCTCCTTATCATGACTTTGAGGCATGATAGGGCCAAAACATCTCCCAGACAGGAGTTTTGATCTAATAACACCATTAAGTTCTGTTCTAATAACAACAGATAGACTAGATTTAAACTACAACTTGGTAATTAAAAAAACAACTGCCAGGCCCTTGAAAACCAAGACTTGCTGTGGTCCCCTAAATCAGAGAAGGAAAATGTACAGAGCATTAAAAAACATTACTATACCTGGATATAGCTGAGTGTGGCATACTTCTTATATAATATTAGCTTAATTAATCATGGAAATTTTTATTGCAAATCTAATAACCATCAAACTCTCACAAAATACAATTCACCCGAATATATTTGATACACTATACTTGACTCATTGTTTTGATTTTTTAATCAACAAATTTAACATGGTACTAACATAGTATCAATAAATATGTAAGCTTAAACATGATTTCATATTCACTTTTACACAAATATTAGAAACTTATAAAATATTTTTATTTTGGGGGGGGCTACATCATTAGTTTTTTTAGCTGACAGAGTTGTTTTAAATGTTCTTGAATCCAAAGACAAATAAATAAAATGGTCCCTAAAGCCAAATACACTGTAATTGTCACAAATTTATGTCCAGATCACTAAACTCTGTTTTTATTGAACTCATATATCTGCTGATCATTTGCCAAGTGATATTGAAGCAGAAACAAAGTAAAATAAGACAAAGTAAATTAGAGCTATAGAGTTAAAATTAGCTCTTTTGCACCAAATGGTAGCCAAGAAGTGTTCTGATATTCTAAAAACTCAAATTGATTAATTCCAAGAGAAAGGATGGGTGAACCAATATTTTGATGAAATGCACTTTGATCAAGATATGAGATGTTTGTTTAAAGGTTGACATTTAATGTTAAAAGGAAGCTAAAATGACAAATTCATCAGCAAGCTTCACCTAAGAAAAATATGAAATCACGTATGCTTGGAAATCTTTTCATGTGCAAAACTCAAAAGCATATGGGTGACAGAACTATAATGGAAAATTTGAGGGCATTTGTGCCTTCTAATAATCCCATAATGATAAAGACTGGATTTACATGTGTTTTGTTCTCTTTAATTGTTGCTTAAATATTATCACAGAAAACTCCATTATGTACATGCTGATACCACTCACTATTCCAGCCCATTCCTATTTCTACATTCCTCTCCCACCACCATTCACATTAAAAGTTCTGGTGTGTTAAGGCAAACTTAGAATGGAGAGGAAAGAGGAAAGGTCATAATGGGAGGATGACAGGCTTACAAAGGAAGTTTAGACTGTAAAACAGATTGGAGTCATACTTAGCTTCACCATTTGCTGACTGTGTATTATTGAATAAATTATTTAATCTCACTAACTTGTTTCCTCATCAATATAATGGAGTAATAATTCCTCCCTTTTAATGATGTTGTACATTTTAAAAGAGATTATACAAATGAGGAGTTTTACATAGAGCTTCATGCATAAAGACTGTATTTTTAGTCAAAAATCTGAGTTACTGAGAGGGGGTGAAAAGAGAGAGAGAAAGAAGGACAGAAGAATATGATCAAATATTAAATTGATACATAGATATCAATAATTATTAGTTTATAGCATTGTAGCCATTCTTTAAATGAAGAAATAATGTGCTGCAATATTTAGGGGAAAGTAAAATTACCTAAGTTGAAACGACCAGACTGCCTTCTAAATTGATCTATAATTGTTTGGGGAAACTACAGCCAGGAACTAACCTTTATGAAAGTAATACATAACTGTCTTAGTAAGCTTTCCATCACTGTGACAAAGTACCTGAGATAATCAACATAAAAAGAGGAAAAGTTTCTTTTGTCTCATGGCTTCAGTGTCAGTCTGTGGTTTCTTGGTCCTTTTGCCTCTGGGCCTATGAAAAGGCAGAACATTTATGGCAGAAAATACATGACAGAGGAAGATTTTCATCTTATTGCAGCTGGAAAGTGAAAAGAAAAGCAGGAAGGGGCCAGGGTCCCAATACTCCTTCAAGGGCATATTACAGTGACCTAACTTCTTCCCACTGGGTCCCCCTCCTAAACATTCCTCCACTACCTCCCAATAGTGTTACAGGCTATGTTTAACATATGGATCATTGAGGGGAACATTTAAGATCTAAAATATAGCAAAAACATATTAGAACAATCATAAATGCAAACATTACTAAAATATGCAAATCCATTGCAAAAGACTTTTTATAGCACTGGGGATTAAACTCAGGGCCCCATGCATACTACACAATCACTCTACCACTGAGCTACACCCCTAGTCCTTTTTGTATACACATTTTTTTTTTTATTTTGACACAGGCTCTTAGAAGTAAATCACAATAGGAAATATGTGTTGGCTAAGCAAACGTAGAACAACTGTTTTAAAACATTTGTAAGAACCTCAAAGTTGCTTAATGTTTACAGGTGGCATCAATAACTGTTGCAGTTAGCCCTGGCTTGTCTCAGTGTAGCACAGAAAAATCTCTCATCCCAAGAAAAACCCAAATCTCAGACAAATTCAGATAATTGGTCACCCTATTTGCTGGGAAAAAAAGACAGTATGTCTTATAGATAGTCTGCTTAGAAGAATATGAAGATGTTTCTGTTAGGAGTAATATTTTGAATACTATTCATGAGTTGCCTCTTTTGCCTTCCTGAGCATAAGACTATCAATTGGTCCACCCAGTGTCTACTTCCCTTCCTGGGATGTTGCAGATGAAGAGTGCTTTGAGGAATGGAAAGCAGTTTGCTATTTAATGGAGAAGGGAATATTGGTAAAAGAAGAATGAATGTTTGGCTTCATATATAAATCAAGGCTATGCATTGAGACGGTAATACTGGCAGCCAACCAGTGTTCCTGAGAGGATTTGTTAGGTTGCTGTGTTCCTTCTTTACCTCATGACACAGGGACTGGAAGTATAGAGTTTCCTCTAGCAAAACCATGATCTTCTACCTACCTTGGAGAGCCAGGTACTTTTATGATGTACAGATCATGTGACAGTAGGGAAGTACAATAATCCTCTGTCTTGCCTTTGGGTACTGAGAAAAAAGGACAATAGGAAGCAGGAGAGAGATGAGTATAAGTATATCCTCTTGTCTTAGGCCCCATCAAAGAACGGGGCAGGCAGTGTTTCCACTCCTAGATGTCCTTCAATAGATGAATGGATAAAAAAAATTGTGGCATATACACACAATGGAGTATTACTCAGCCATAAAAGAGAATAAAATCATGGTATTTGCAGGTAAATGGATGGAGTTAGACAAGGTAGTGCTAAGAGAAGTTAGTTAATCCCAAAAAACAAAATGCCCAAAATGCCGAATATTTTCTTTGATATAAGGAGGCTGATTCAGAGTAGGATAGGGAGAGGAACCATGGGAGGAGTATACAAACTCTAAATAGGGCAGAGGGGTTGGAGGGGAAGGAAGGGGACATGGGGTGGAATGTGATGATCATTATTATCCAAAGGTGCATGTATGAAGACATGAATTGGTGTGATTATACTATGCATACAACCAGAGATATGAAAAACTGTGCTGTATATATGTAATAAGAATTGTAATACATTCTGATGTCATATAAATTTTAAAAATTACATTAAAAAAAGAATTGAAGGAGGAGAGCATCTTATCAAATACTTTAGCACTATAAGACCCTGATGGTTCAAGGTAACTGGAGGTACAGATGGTTCTAAAAAGCTGCATTTTCAAGCCATCCTCAGTTCTCATATCTTATGGATAAGTTGAGAGTCAATGGCCTGAGAAGGAATGCACTATGAAAAGCAAAGTGCCCCATTTCTCTTCCAGAATCTGTAGAAGGATCTCCAGGCCAGTGTATAAGGCAGAGAATCTAGCAGATGCCCAAAGTTCTACCCCAGTATAAATCAAGGCAAGAGAGTACCATGGAGAGTCAACCAGTGACCCAAAATAATCATAGTCCATTTACCAGATGCTGACTTGAACATGAGGGGATACCAGGGCTCTAATTACCTAGTTACATGTGAGTTTGTTTTAGCATCCAGAGAACACCAGACCCAATGAAGAAAGGAACTACAGTTTTATTTTCTTAACCTGAGATCACACCCTTCTAGCATACAGCAAAACTCACCTGCAGGAGACAAACAAAGAAGGTTATCTTCAGTATTTGAGTCACTGGAAAATTTTGTCAACAAGAGGCTAAATTCTATCATAAGGATATGTTTTAATTATTAGATCAGGCTAACTTCAAACCAAATGAGACATCTAGTTATTTTTTCAACTAACCAGAGAGTGGGTGTTCAAAAAGAAGTGCAAGTCACTGACTAAATAAAGGAGCTACTTTTTTTGTTCCTCAAATCTTTGTTGTATAAATTCATGCTATTTTTTAGGGTCTATATGTACTGACACATTTCTTAAATATAGAATCAGTACACTGATATAGGAATGTATGCTAACTGTTCCCCAATCCTTTGTTTTAGACAGGTTTTTTGCTGTTGTAACCAAAAGACCAGGCAACAAGAATTTTAGAGGAGAAAAAGTTTATTTTGGGATTCATGGTTTCAGGAGTCTCAGTCAATAAACAGCTGGTTCCATATCTCTGGGCCCAAAGTGAGGAAGAACATCAAGGCAGAAGAATATGGCAGAGGAAAGTAGCTCAGGACATAACAATCAAGAATCAGAGAAGGAATGCTCCACTTACCAGGGACAAAATCTGTACCCCAAAGGCACCCCCCCTCAAAGACTCCTTCTCCAGCTACACCTTACCTGTCTACAGTTATCATCCAGTTAATCCCTATTAGTAGATTAATGCAATGATGTGGCTTGGACTTCTCCCAGCACCGTTATTGGGTTCCAAATGGAATCTACCAATAGCAAATGTTTCAAAATGGTAGAAGCAAAAGCTGCCAGTCTTCTTAAATGTTAGTAAGATCAGCCCTCTCAAAATACCACTCCAATAACCATGTATTAGTTAAGCTATCACAAGGTTAGCCCAAATTCAAGGAGGAGGGAAATACATTCCAAAGAAACTACATCAGATGCAAATGGTGATAAAGAAGAGACAGCTAATTTTAATGCACCGACAAACTATCAGGAAAAAAACAGTACAGATAATAAGAGTGAGCCCATCATACACAACCATGGTAATAGGATACCCTCAGTTTCTTTCAGGTACAGCAGCAGGATGGGAGAGGAGAGAGTGGCACACACAGAAAGATTTATTTCAAGTAACTGGCTTATGTAACTGTGGGAGCTGGTTATCAAGTCTGGAATCCAGAAGCACCACAATTTTTTCCTTTACACAGTATCTTAATTTGTATTAATAACTGACCTAGATTGCAGTAACATTGCCCTTGGCTCAACTAAACTTTAAATAGATTTCTCCCTGACTATAGGGCCCTGTACTCTTATAATTGATAATTCCTTCTTTTCCCTTTCATATATAAATCTTTCACAATTCCAGAATGTTTTTTTCAAGAATATGGGAACCATTCCTTTTAAATGTAATCATCAAGAACTTTGGGATCTCTATGTCCTGGTCTGGGTGGTAGTCTCACTTCTATAAATGTCGACTAGCAGATACAGGTGTCCTAATCACATGGACCAACTTCCCCACTAATGGCCTCTAGTACTTTTCCACTTCCTCACCAAAGTGCCTAACTATCACACCTTTTCTTTCAGTACAGTTGAATTCAGTTTTCATCCTGAATAAAGTCTTCTTTGCCCATTTAACCTGTCCTGTGAATTGTGGGTTTTTTTTTATTATTTTGTTTTTCACAAGGTATCAAATTAATTGCTGTTTAGGCTGATGTTTTTTGGATTGTTTTTACGTTTTCCTTTGAGTGGTTCTTTAGCAGCCTATTCACCAGGGTTCCTTTAGTCCTCCTACTAAGGCA
This sequence comes from Spermophilus citellus, assembly GCF_964194105.1. Classification (NCBI taxonomy): domain Eukaryota; kingdom Metazoa; phylum Chordata; class Mammalia; order Rodentia; family Sciuridae; genus Spermophilus; species Spermophilus citellus. The sequence goes on along the minus strand of NC_138197.1, from coordinate 92,082,151 downwards.
TAATACTTTTGCATCCATCTTTATGGAATGGCCATGTTTTACGCAGCAAGGTTACACCACTCAGACACATGGGAGCTTGAGCTTCTCTCACCCTTCCCTGAGCTCCAGAAGCTGTGCAACTTATAGAAACTTGACATTCATTCTCTGACCAGGTGAAGCATCTTCAAACTTGAAGAACCAAACTTGAAGACCAAAGGGGATCCCAGTGCAGAGTTCTAGAGCTTTTCTCCACATAGCACCTTTCTTTACACTACTTTGAAGTTCACAATTTAACGACCTTTGTCCACTTTAGCTACTATCTCTCACCTTCAATTCAGTGTGTCCAGGCACTATCTGGATCTCATCTCCTTTTTCTGTGTTGCCTGGAAATCACCTCCAGGCAGAAAGCCAGGGCATAGCCAAGCTCACCTCCTGTGTTTCCTTTTTCTCAAGGACTACTACCTTCTTCAAATTAATGTCCTGCTAATATCTGAAAATATTTCAATTTTTGACCCTAGTGTCTGTGTATTCACAGTGGCAAGTCAAATACTATCTTTTTCCTTGACCAAGAAAAGTGGAAGCCTTAAAATATTATATTCTTTGAAATGGCAGTTTATCATAGACACAAAAGGTTTATGCCAAATATGAAATCATTAGAATTCCCAATATCCTTATGTGTTTATGTAAAGCTCTTTTTGTTTCCGTTTGAAAGACATCAGTTTCCCACATCAGTGCCTAAATACACAGTTGGTCAATTGCTTGGAATGACAATAGCAAACAAAATTTTATAAAAATATGCAAATAAATTTCTAGCAAAAAAAATGGTATCCATTTGGGGATTATGGTTAGATAGGTAGTACATAAAAATCCTTTAAAATATTTGTTTCTTAATATGTATTTTTCTTCTATTCTTCAAATTCTAAAAATAAATAAATAAAATATCAAAATGCTAATTGAATGGCTATAAAGTTTTCACAGAGAAGCTATTAAAACCTGTAAATGCATCAGAAGAAAGCTTTTTCTATTCTACTGCATCACTTTTTCTTGACCCCAAAGTCATTCTCATTGTCTTTTTAGCTGCCAGATTCTGAAGTTCAAAGAGAGAAATCACTTCATATCTGCAATTTACTTCTGAGAGCCAAAAAGGGAAAAAAAAGTTATTGAATGATGAGGCTCATCAGTTCTTACAAGCAATGTTACCATGGTAGGCAGTATTCTGTGGTGTTCCCCAAGATTCACACCCTGTCAAATACATATATGCTCAGTATTATCCTCTCCTTTTCAGTATGGACCAGATGTCAGTATTGACTGATGTCAATCCTGTAATTAATTTACATAATAAACTAATAAGCAATTGTAAAGTGATACTGTAAATGTAATTAAATCACCAATAAATTTGATCTTGAGCTAATCAAAAGAGAAATTATCTTGGATGGGCCTGAACTAATCAGGTAAACCCTTTAAAAGAGGGCTTAGGTCTTTTCTGATATTAGATTCTCCTGTTATCCTAGGGTAGGTAAGCTCTATAGAGGACTTTCTAAATGCCCATGCCTTAAGAAACTGAAAGGCAGCAAGAAGCTGAGGTTATCCCCTGAATGAACCTCAGTTCTACTTCTATCCAAGGAACTTCCAGTACCTCTGTGAGCCTGTAACTGGACCCTGAACTGCAGAATAGAATGCAGTCTGCTCAAAACCTTTAATCATAGCCTTGGGAGACTGATCAGAGAACTGACTTATACCAGGTATCAACTTGTGACCCACAGACTCTGTGAGATAATAAACAATTTATTTTAAACCAGTAAGTTTTTAGTACTTTGAATTGCTAACTAATACAGCTATTTGGGTTAGTGAAATATTAAATACTTCCACCAGTTTGAAAATAGCCTCAACTTGAGCTCCTGAATACATCTCCACCACCACCTGGTCATCAGTCAGTCTGTCATTACTCGAAGACTGATAGATGTTCCCACAACACAGCAACCAAAAACTTAAAGTCTGAATTAGCAAGGACTTGTAGGAACTGCTTTATTCATATGATGGTGTCCCTTCTGTGTGGCCTGTGACCAGGTCCTACTAGACATTCAGCATTTTGAATATCACACTTTGTTATATAACATAATGACATAATATATATGCATATATATTGTATAATTAAAAGAAAATTCAGAGAGTTATAGAAATGTTAGAGAATATAACAAGAATATGTCTTTCCTTTCATGGGCTTTCCTATGAGATATAGAAGATATAGAAGAAAAGATAATGAAGTTATATATGATTTTTGACAGTGATCAATATTATTAAGGAACTTGACAGTGTCTGCCTGACAGAAATACCAGCTTCATGCATGAAGAACTCAGGTTCTTGAACTTCCTTCTTTCATCACAGCTGTCTTCTTGTCCCCTTCTCTCGATGAATGGTGATGATTGATGATGATGATGATGATACAATAACAATAACTGTATGGGGCTGGGGATGTGGCTCAAGCGGTAGCATGCTCGCCTGGCATGCGCGGGTCTCTGGGTTCAATCCTCAGCACCACATAAAAATAAAATAAAGATGTTGTGTCCACCGAAAACTAAAGAATAAATATTAAAAAAAATTCTCTCTCTCTCTCTTTTTCTCTCTCTCTCTTTTTCTCTCTCTCTCTCTCTCTCTTTCTCTCTCTCTCTCTCTCTCTCAAAAAAATGTATGCATGCAATATTCTTCCATGCCAGGCATGGTGATAATTGCTTACCATACATTATTTCATGTAATCCATTCCACAACAGTGGGACTTGAGTACTGTTTGAAGTACTCTTTAGATACATACTAATATATCTGACAGAAAATAGATAACACAATAACTGTGATCTTCAAAATATTAAAACCCAGAGAAGAAACTTCTCAAAAAAGCGCAATTTGAGCTGAGACATGAAGATTGAAATAGTCGTGAAACAATCCATGAAAGACAAGGTCAGAATGGTAAACCAGGTCAGTTTATTTAACACCATCACAGCTTCATAGATAGTAGAATTTTATTTTTAAGTAATACAAGAAGACTTTGAAAGATTTTGAGTAGAAAATGTACTGGTAGAAATGTAAATTAGTACAGCCACAGTACAAAACAGTATGGAGGTTTCTCAAATAGCTAAAAATAGAACTACCATATGATCCAGCTATACCACTCCTTGGTATACCACTCCTTCCAAAATAATTAAAGTCAGCATGCTTTAGAGGTGCATGCATACCCATATTTATCAAAACACAATTCACAATAGCCATATTATCAAACCAGATTAGATATCTGTCAACCCATGTTTGGATAAAGAAAATGTGACATGTATACATAATGAAGTTTTAGCCAGCCATAAAAAAAATGAAATCATGTCATTTGCAGGAAATGGGTGGAACTGGAGATCATAATGCTGAGTGAAATAAGTCAGACTCAGCAAGAACATTATTGTGTATTTTCTCTTATATGGGAAACTAGAGGGAAAAGAATGAAAAAAGAAGGTCACCATGAAAGAAGAATAATCACTAGAGTAGCAAGAGACATTTAAAGGAGAGGGAGGAAGAGAGAGTGAAAGAGACATTGAAGAGTGAATTGATAAAATTATGATTTTGTGCATGGGGGAATATGTCACAATGAAACCATCATCTGCATAACTTATATGTACCCATAAAGTAAGTGTCATGATTTAATTTCCTTCCTGAAAAGACCACCATGCTCCTGGCTGCATTTAACTTCGAGCATCTAATAACTGTGTCTTCGTGCCAGGAGCTGTATCCAGGAAGCTCATTTCACAACACTTTTCTGTACCCACCCTATTTGCAGTGTTCCATAAGGCCTCTCAAGTGAGAAAATTTTAGTTAACCTGCTGTTACTGATCTCATTCCTGACAACTTTCTTGTTTAAGAAAGTTTTATGTCAATCCAGATTGCACTAGTACCTGTTATATTTCTGAGCATGTTAATGAGGTATCTTCTTAGTTGATCCTCATGCCCCTATCCTTGAAGAAGCTCGCAAAACAATTAACTACTGCTGTATTTCCATCTTTCTTTCCCAAGTCTTCAAATGTAATGCAGTGTTTGGGTGATGTCATATTTTTTGGTTAGCATCTAAATCACACAAGATTTTTTTTTTAATACAGCATCAGCACATGACCCAAAAGTGTTTGGATTTAATGACCAGCTTTAGTGTATAGTGTGGATGACAGTTTGGGGCTATGTGTGCTCTTCCTGATTCATTATTAGCCTGGAGCAGTACCTTTAAGGAGCTGCCCTGCTCTGCCAGCACCTGCTGAGGTCTGCATGACAGAAACATCTGCTTCATGCCCAGAGTTCATCCACTTAGCTTCCTAAACTGCTCCCATTTTGTCACTGCTGCACGGCATTCTTCATATTTTCTCTGCTTCTTGGCCTCCTTACTCATTTTATGATGATGATAATGATGCTTATATTAATAATGGAATAACAGTACCAACACAAGTATGCATATCTGTGTTTTTTTTTCTGTCAGATATGGTGATAGGACCTTAAAGTAATCCATTCAATAACTCTGTGACTCAAATTCAATTTTAATCCCATTTTACAGAGAGTAAAGCTGAGGCCTAGAGGCTTTGAGATTATATGGCTTGTGTGAAGTGAACTCAGAATTTATGCCCAATATGGATACAAGTCCAAGGTACGTCTATTCATTCCTCCTTGAACTACTGAGTGCTGTTACCCCTCCAGGGTACATCTGATGACTTAAATTGAAGTGCTCAGACTCCTGTGTGTAATATTGCTCTACTTTGCCTTGGGAAAAAAAAATCCTTCCAGTGTGTTATCCTTGAGTGCAAAGGCATGTGTGTGGTTTTGGTTTTGTGACTTTTACTGAATGCCTCTTACCATGCTTTCTTACTGAAAGCCACTTAGAGTGACTCATAGATCAAATGTTATGAAAACTTTATAATGTCCACAAGCCAAGTTACTATGGAATTATATTGAGAAGAACAACTTTTACAAGGGTTAAAATGCATATTGATTTGTTGATTGATACGTTATTCCAAGAAATGACTTAAAGTCATTAGAAATAGATTTTAACTCAACTGGAGGTCCATTATCACAGTCTTAAAAATAGTTATCAAGAATTAATTTAATAAATTTAGGGAAAATTAAGTAAGAATGTTTGAATTTACACTTAATCATAAAGAAAGGATTTATGTATTACTTAGCCAAGAAAAATCTACTGATTTTTTAAAATCTATTTTTCTCTGATCATAATGTTAGAAATGATAAAAGAGTTTTTCTCCTGTAGAATCTTATGGATTTGGCTAGCACTAGTATATGAGTATGAAAAAAATTCACTTATGAACTACAGTTAAAAGAATATTCATAAGTTGGATTGTGGCTCAGCAGTAGAGCATTTGCCTGGCACATGTGAACCATTGGGTTCCATCCTAAGCACCACACAAAAATAAATAAATAAAATAACGTTAAAAAAATATTCACATTTCACAAATGACTTGAATTTGCTTTTATGTCACATGCTCATTTAATCTACTTTTCATAATTGGTGTACTTTGTCTTTTTGTTGTTATTGTTTATCTATTTGTCATTGAATATCATGATAAGGAAATTTATGCTTCTTACACAGCAAGAAGATATGGTTTCTTCCTAATCTCCTAATAGATGCAGACCTGAATGCAACAAGACAGAAATATTTGAAAAGGCCAAATATTCAGATGTTTTATAACCTCTGACTGACCATAGTATCCCAACTGAGCAATTATATTGTTTCAAGTGTAGAAAATTCTTTAAATGATATTGTAGCCTCAGAACATAATAAAATGGTCAAATAATTTTAAAGACTAACTTTTCTTGTTCTTTAGCATATTAGCTGCTTCTTTATACATACATACACATAGAAGAAAATGTGCACCTTTTTATCCTCAGAAATTTCTTTGTAAATAACTAGATAGATTTTTTCCAATAATAGATTTATATTTATAATTAAATTGAAATTACATTAACTATTCCAAATAATTAACATTAACTATTCCAATTATTTGCAAAAATAATTTTGTTTCATTATTAATGGCAATAATATATTTTGAATTAAATTCTGATAAATCTATTTGAAGTGATTCCTACAAACTATATAAACTGAGTTTATTTTCTGACTGAATATTTTCTACACTCAATGAATGTGATTATGTGTATTACAAAAGGAAAGTTTGTTTTATTTCATTTTGGATAACCAAGTAATTTTTCAAAAGCATGCCAAGTTGAAAACATACATTAGGATGATGATGATCATTTTTGAAAAAAGGATATTTTGAAACTATCTGTTACAGTGCAGAGTGAATAGGTGGTGGTGATATGTACAAAAATGTGTTTCTTCATATCAATTCACATCATACTGATATTGTTGTAAATTCACAGAATTTATATAAATCCAACGCAATTCAGTTTTAGTTTATTTGATTAGCAGAGAAAATGTAACAGAATTTTCTAAGTGTGTAATTCAACTACAGTTTAGTTATAGCTACAAAAATAGGGATATAGAATTTAAGTGACTTTTTCCTGAATAATGCTGATTCTTGGATATATAGTGACTTGGACATGAATTTGTTATTTTGCCTATTTGTTTGCATGTATGCCACAGCCCGGCTGGCTGGGCAAAAGAGCCGGGGGTGACAAAGAACTTGTGTACATTGATACAGCAGGAGTAGGAGCCATTTATTGTAGGACAACAGAGGTATTTATACATTCCACACAGCTTATCTAATTAACATAAATTCGATACAGCAGTCAACCAATAAGGAATCTCCACACTTAATGGCTGCTGGCATTACTTCACAAACCACTCCCTCTGGCATTTTGCCAGGCGCCATCCAGACTTGTTTATAGACTCTAACACAAGTATATGTAAAAAGAGTAATTAACTTTTATTAAATATATTATATTGGCATTTTTCTCAGGCAACCATTTAATTCTCCCCTGTCCCTAAGCCCCCGCCCCCCAAAAGCTGATACATATAAAAATTGCTAGCATTTGATAGAATGCCTGCCTTTCAGTATGATGTTTAAAAATTAAAAAAAATCTGGCTAAGCAAATTTATAGCTAAAATTAAAGAGATAATTGTGTCTATTTCCAGCTCTTTTGTGGTCCATTTTCTTCCTCCGGAATCCTCATAAGAAGAGTGTCACAATGGTTTATATCAGTTTTCCCAGTTTTTATTCACTTTGTTCTATTTATTTCTCTGGAGGTCTCAAATGCTATTATGCATTATAGTTGTTTCCAATTATCTAATTGCTCCTTATTTTTAAGAACCAAATTAATAAGGGCATCTGCTTAAAGGTCTACTGGAATTTTGCCAGCTCTTAATTTTGGGTGTAGCAGCACAGGCTTCCACACAGGTTGCGGAATACTGCTCAGGGATTACAGGAGCAGTTCCTGGGAACAGGAGACCAACTCATTGTGCCCTTTGCTGTCATGAATGCATTTGTATAAATAATTAGGCTAAAATGAATGTTATAAGGAGACATGAAGAGTAATACAAATTGCCAAGTGCAGTGGGCAGATTTGGTGGGCTGGGTAGAAGGTCAGAAAGGTTGGTGAATATTTAACATACAGAGTAAAAGCATGGATTCTAGACCCAAAGTATCTAAACTTGAGTTGCTCCAATACTTACTCACACTCTGAGCCTACCCAGTACATAAGGATAATATTAGCAGCAACACTTTAATATCTGACTTCATGTAATTCACATGGGGGAGGGGGAATAAATTTTAAAAGATACAGTTTGTCAGAGAGATACATGAAAAGATGAATAAAGGATACAAGAATAGGAAATGAGATGGCCAGAAAGTAAAGTATCTATTAATATTAGAAAAAGTAGTCAGGGAACATCTCTCAAGAAGATGAGAGCTCAGGAAGGTGACATAGCAAGGCAAGTAGATGTTTTGGAAAAGGAAACTCATTCTGCGTGGAGAAAAACAAGTTGAAATTCCTGAGCCCAAAACATGCATGGCATGTATAAATAATAGCATAGACACCAAGGCAAATGGACAAAGACAGACAGAGGAGAAGCAGAAGTGAATTTCAAGAGATAGGAGGTTCTGCATGAGAAAATAGCAAGCAGACCACACAAGGTCTTCAGTCCAGGTAAGGATTTTGATTAAGAGGTGAAGGCATTGGAGGATTTTGTGCATAACAGTGACACAAACTCATTTATGTTTTGTGAAGTAGTCCTGGCTGATGTGTTAGAAGAGAAAGAGTGGAAACAGAAAGGGGTCTAAGAAATGAAATAATTGTAGCTTCAACTAATGCAGCAGCCCAGTGAACATGATGCAAAGTGATCATATTCTAGATATAATTAGAAGATATACCTTAATGAATTTACTTATGGATTGGCTATAGGATAGGAGAAAATGAGAAGGTATTTTGCCTCAGAAAGTGGAGAGGAATGACCATCTACTGAAATGGTAAAGACTGAAGGAGGAACTCTGTTGGTGGTGAAGAGAAACTAAGGACATGATACATGGAAGATGCCCGTTGGTAGGTAGTTGTCCATAGGAGACTGAAATTAAGTAAGAGGTAGACATGTAAATTTGGAAAACAATGGTGACAGCTATTGTTTGAAGTTATGACCTTGAATGAGTCTTCTGTATGATTAGTGTAGACTGCCAAAGTATTTAAGAACTGAGCTCCAAACCATTCTAACACTTGAAGTCAGAGAAGATTGGTAGAAACTAGCAAAGGACACTGAATAGAAATGGCAGTGAAGAAGGAGGAGCATTTAGAATACACCACAGTATTTGGGAAGAGAATATTCCAAGAAGTAATCTGCAACACCAAATGCTACTAATACAAGAGTAATGTCCATTGAATTGATAACTTGGAGATGTCTGTTAAACCTGACAAAACAAATTTTGTTGAATGGTGGGGATGCAAGTACAAGGGAGAGAATGACAAGACACACAAGCCCAACTGTTAGCCAACTCTTGCAAGGAATTTGGCTGCAAAGGAAAGAATAAGAACTAGAGGAGAATGTGTGATCAAGAAGCTTCTTCATTTGTTTGTTTCTGAATTTAAATCAGAGATTTTTGTATATCTTATGTGAGAATAGACATATAAAGCACATAAAATGCAGACTTGTTTTAGACTTTGGACGGATTTGGTTTCCTCCTCTGACCTTTTTTCCTGCATGTAACTCTCAGAATGACTGTGAGGTGTGCTAGAAGCGTTGATACCCTGATATAAGAACGAAGTGCCTGCAACTGTCCAGGACCTGCTTTTGCCTCTCCTAGAAATGCAATATCTTGAGTTAGAAAAATAGCTGGGACAACTTAGACTTTGTTACTCCCTCTCCTGAAAGAAAAATGTCCTTCAAAGCCTTGCCCTGTGATTGATGTTGCCCTTGAGGCACATAACCTGGACCACTCTACATTTGAGGTCTCTCTGCTATAGTGCAATGAAAGCACACATGGTCATGACTCCATCTGTCCCAGGAAGCTTTCTTGAGCCTTGAGAGACCAGCTTGCAATGGATCCCAGGCTTCTTTTATCCCTTGCTCACTATCAATAAGAAATAAGTAGGTGTGCTACAACTTTTTGCATATAAGAATGTTCTTTCTGACTCGCATAACTTGGTGACCACTGCACAATGAACATGCTCCCCAAGAGTGGCATATAACATTCAGTAAGTGTTAACTATTATTATTACTTGCACTAAATAATTTTTTATACTGGTAGAGAAAGATGAACTTTTTCTGTCCTATTTCTTCTCAATCTCTTTCCTATCCATTCCTAAAATCACAAAGTCTTAATAAAATAAAACAAAACAGAAAAACCATTTTGACTTAGAATTAACCCAAATCAACCAAATCGGGGAAGGAAATGTAGATAAATGAGTTATGAGATAAGTCAAACTCCATATTTCTTCCACATATTTCAGATTCACTGCATTTGACACTATTAGCTACTTCCTCCTTCATGAAGTTCTCAGTTGTCTTGATTTCTATGACAACTTGTTGCTGGTTTTTCTACCTCATTGAACATTTCTCTAAATTATCTTCTTCCTCCCTAAGCATGGATTTTTTTTCCCCCAAATTCTGTCCTCACTCTTCACCCTTTTTTTCTCCCATAATTGTATCAGCATCGGAGGCACCTCACTCTGAATATGTTCAAACTTTAATGCATTTTCTTGACTCTCCATTATTTTGTCTTTTCACAGTTACAAAGGAAAGCACTGCCTTCTATCTGATGGCTACAAAAATAAATAAATAGGGACTGGAGTTGTGGCTCAGTAGTAGAGCACTCACCTAACATGTGCAGGGCACTGTGTTTGATCCTCAGCACCACATAAAAACAAAATAAAAGTATTGTGTCCAACTACAACTAAAACAAAATATTATATAAATAAATGTCATTTTTCACATCTTCTCTCACCCTTCAAATACACTAACTTGTCTGGTCTTAGAGTTTATATCTTTATGTCTGTTTGTTTAAATGCAATCTGATGCTTATGACTTCCAGATTTTTCTCTCAAACTTAATACTCTTCACAGAGTGCTAGACTCATGACATCTCTACCTAGTGCCTAATCGCCCCCTCAAACTTGATATATCTAAACCTGCAACTCTTTAGGTCTCCCCAACACAGTAAAAGGCATCTCCAGTGATATATTATTCTCGTCTTACATTCTGTCATTATTCTTAACTATGCTCTTTTTCTAATATCCCTCCTCCAAGTCATCAGCATATCCTTCAATTATGTTATCAAAATATATCCCCAAATTTCTTAATTCTGAATACTTCCCACCCCTTCCCCTGCTTCTACATAAACTTTTTTCAAGACTAGTAAAATAATCTCTGTGTAAAGTATTGTTTTTGTTAACCAATATGTGATTCTTCTTTGTGCACACAAAGAAGTCCTGCTCTTCTTTAACCACTTGAATTTAGGCATGGCCATGTGACTTGCCTTGGCAAATAAAATATGTATAGATATGATTTGTTTCACTTCCAAATGAAGCCATGTATTTGCCATCACTGACTCTGTATATCTTTCTTTCCCCTTCTCAGCAATTGTAGAAGTACTTGTTTTAATGGAAGTTCCATGAAATTGAAGCAGCCTGCAATGTTACATGGTGACCTGCCTCAAAACACAGCATACTTTGCAGGTGTAATTATCTACCCTGTTTCTCTGGATTCCACATACCTACAGACTAGTTTTTAACAGAGCAACTAATTGCTCATATAACACATAAAACATCTTATTGGTCCTCTGCTTCATACCTTCAACTGGCTTCCACCACTGAATACAATCCACCATTGCATTCACAAGGCCACACACACAATCTGATCTTTTCCTAACATAAGCCTTTTGTACCTCTTCCTACCTCACTCATTCTTTGCTCTAGCTACCCTGAACTTCTTTAATTCTTCAAATATGATAATATGTTCCTATAGGAGGCAAAACCAAAATTATACCTTTTTTAAAAAATATCATCTACCCTCTTCAATACTTTTCATTAATTAAAATCTAGCTGGTAAAAAATTCTGAGAAATACCATTTGCAGCACTCTGGTTCTAGTTATAGAAACATGAGACTAGTTGAGCAAGTGTGGACTAAGAACCATAAACAACCAGCCAGTGCCCCTGGCATAATATAAATTGTACAATAAATATTTATTAAGGAAGCAAAATAAATATGTCTCCCTCAAAGTTTCTCCTATTAATCAGAAGACGCTCATGAGATTATTAATAATAAAGAAAGACACAGCTACTCTCAATGGAGGTGGTGATCAAGAAAGTTGAACAATAAGAAGGTACTCTCTTTCTGGAAACTCATATTTTAAGAAAGCCTGTACCATGAGATGCTCCTCCTAGAGAAGAAATTTATATTACAGCATTCTGCTCTTATTCAAACTCCCATTCTGTAAAAATGGGGCATGGTGATAGCCTAAGTCTTCAGACTATCAGAAGAAAAATTATGACAAATTTGGTTAAAGATACAATAGTCTTTTATCATGATTATGATGAGGACCACCTCCACACTACAAAATAGACTGAAAGCTGCCACTGGGCAATGGAAGAACAGTGGGTTTTATGAAGTGGGAACAAGAAAAGAAAATAGTAGCAAAAAAGTTGACTGATTAACTAATTAACATCAGATTACCTCTGTTTTCTTATAAATATTAGAGCAGAGGGTACTACCTTGTTACATTGACCTAAGTAGAATGAATACTTTCTGATTGGTTCCTATGAATATTTTTTCAGGAAAAACCTGTCTGTTCCCATCCACTCCCTTACGTTTCAGTTTGATTATGTGGTATTTAGCATAAGTGACTCCATTTTGGCTTCATCTGGTCTGTTGGGCTCTAATGCAGGAGCTCAGGCTGAAACAATGACCTCGAATGATTTTTTTTTTTATTCAGAGGCCCTAGGAAGCTGAATATGACAATGATGATAGGTCTGATATGGTTCGGGGAGGGTATCTCAGAGCATGAACCGAAGCAGATTTGAATGATGATAACCAGAGATAAAGAAGTAGTTTCTTGAGGTGAGTTAGTGAGGCAGAAAATAGGGAGCCAGGCCATAGGACTAGAACTAAAGTCACCAAGAGATAGAGAAAAAGTTCAGAATAAAGGATATGAGACAGAATTTAATAATAAAAAAAATCCTGTGGTCCTGGTGCATAACTCATGGTAACATTTGAACAAAAGTGTTTCTCTACTCTCTTTGTGGGGGAAAGCTTCTGACACATCATGAGATTACAACAGAACATGGGAAATAGAAAACTAATCTATCAATACTCTAAATTCAAAGTGCTATGTTAAGCAGTTTACATGAATGCATTATCTAATATATAGTTAAAAAATCTCTCAAAGAGCTCCATGATCTCAGTTTTACAACTGAGAATAAGGAGACCTAAGGAGGTTGAACCAAAGTCACACAAACCAGTAGAGAGGAAATGGATAAAATCAAATGATGGTCTAGGTTACCAGGAATGATATTTCCCAATTAGCTTTATCTCTTGGCAAAATTACACACACACACACACACACACACACACACACACAAGCACACCTGCACACAAAAACATTTTATCAATAAGGCAAATATGTATTTATAATTGCTTTAGAACATAAACACTAAACTGATTTATCTTGTTAATTTTTTCAATTTCTTAATATGAAGTTAATATTAAAATACCTTTTTAAAAATCAGCAGCATAGTCTAAGCCATACAAGAATCTAGAAGCACTCAAGAAATGAATATTTACTACAATAACTGACAATATGAACAATCTACACTGGATAATTGAGAGAAGACATCATTTTCCTTCTTTTGTTTTATCACCAGGAGATCATTTTTCATTAAAACCATACTGATAAAAAAGCTGCCTATTGGGTTTTTTTTTTTTTTTTCAAGCTTGTAATCACTCTTACGAAGGAAAAAAATCTCACAAGTTTGCACGTTTGATTCTATTGTGGGGATACTGCAATTAAGGACCATTGAACTAGTCTTTGTAAATTAAAAAAGCTGTAGAAAAATGTATCAGTTTATATTCCACCTTTCCACTCCCTTTATCAGTGTGTAATGGATTAAAAACAATGGCCCATCTCTGGGGAAAACACAGAATGCAGCATTTAAATGATGTAAATGTGCTACTTCCAACTACATCCTTTGGCAAGGGTCAAGAAGAAGCAATACCATCAAAAGACAAAATTCTATATGCAATTTAAAGATGTAAGTGAAAAAGCAACTATATAAATAAGATGTTTTTCTCTTTTCTTGTATCTTGTTGGGAGGTAACATTTTATTAGAAAATTGTTTGGCTATTAAAAACTAATACATGTAGAAAAGATGCAATTTTTTTCTGCTCAATTTTATCTCCCAGGCTTACTTCTGCATTCTTTACTAGAGGTATTATCTTTTACCCTTTTATAGCTTTACTACTTACTAAGACACTTTCTGATCTCCCATTTAACCCCCTACAGTTTGAATCTGTCAACCACGGAAATTGTTTTTCTAAAATTTCTAGGTGCTATATAGCTAAAAAGGACTTGCTGGTTCTTATTAATTCAACTTCTCTGAAGCATTTGATACTGTTGACAATTACCTTCTCTTTGAACTTCCCCTCCTTTGGTTTCTGTATCCATCTTCTCTCTGGTTTCATTGTATGCCTCTGAACCCACCTGCACACGGTCTTTCAAGGTCTCCACCTCTCTGTCAATGATGTGTTGATATTCAAGATCTGTTTCTCAATTCTCCTCCATAATTTATTCTCCTTTTGAGTATGTGTCATCTTGTCTACTGTCAATTATAATTTTAAATATTCTATTTCCATCCCTGACCTCTCTGATAATCTCAAAACCTGTGTTAATCATATGGATCATTGGGAAATTCTGGTTGAGCCTCTATATCAACAAAACTGGAAGTGATCTATCTTGTTACCAATCTGCTCTTTCTCTTGTGTTATTTGTTTTTTTCTAGCATCACAACTATTTATGGAGTTTTCCTAGTCTAAAATCTGAGAGTTGTCCTTAGCTTATCTCACTGCATCACTCTTGAAAGGAAAAGAGTTGAAAGCATGCCAGGTTTCCCTGAGATCATGGGTGTCCCAAGGTCTCTGGTGCTGTTGGCTGTGGCTGTGGTATGGGACTCTCATGTACTTCAGGTACAGTACTTCTGGCCCTTTGGGCCCTCCACATGCATCGTCACACTGCCCACCACCTCACAAGACCTGGTTTTGGAAACGCCAGCATAATGCTTATGAAGTCACACCCCATGAGTTTTGGTCTTGGAGAATTGTTATAGCTGAAGAACACAGTCCGTGAAATGAGAAGGAATTTCAAAAAAATAAATCAAGTCCTCGAATCTCAAATGCAATGTGTGAATAAGAAACCAGGCCAAGATCTCTCACCTTCTGCCTTTTTCTTCCCCATCTTATTTTCTTTTACCTGAATTAATTTGACAGCTGCTTCTCAGTTTGTTTTTGTTTTTGGGTGGGAGTGGACCAGGGATTTAACACAGCGGTGCTTAAGCACTGAGCCACATCCCCAAACTTTTTTAATGTTTCATTTAGAGACAGAGTTGCTTAAGGCATCCATCGCTAAATTGTTGAGGCTATCTTTGAACTTGCGATCTTCCTGCTTCAGCTGCCCAGGTGGCTAGGAGTACAGGTGTGAGCCAATGCACCTGACTTGCTTCTCATTTTTCCTTTATTTTGGTCTCAGTTTTCTCCAATACAGTCTCTGCCCTTTTAATTACAGTAAACATTTCTTTTTCTTTTTCTGTGGTGCTCCATACTAAACCCAGGGATTCACACATGCTAGGCAAACACCCCACCACTGAGCCACATCCCCAGTCATACAGTGATATTTTTTAAAGTTGATTCTCATCATGTCACTGTCCTGCTTATAACTCTACCTGTGTCTTCTTCTAAACTCTCTGATGCTGGATACAGGGTCTGATACTCTAGTCCCAGATAATCTCTTGTCAGTATCATACAAGGTACAAATGTGAGATGTCTACCATATAAAATGTTTAGCCAAACTGCCTATGCATGCAAGGACCAGAAAAATGACAGCATTGCATATCTGTATGCTGGATGTGGACTTGGATTTCACTTATCACTGGGCTCCCTCTGCTTTATAAAGGGGGTGGTATTGAGGTTTGAGTCTTCTGGTGTTTGACAGCTCAGAACTGTACATAAGTGTTCTCAAAAGATCTGAGTGTTTCTCTGTCCCCATTATATGATATTCTACTAAACAAAGAAGGAATGAAGGAATGGAGTGGGAATATTGAGTGTGCTTTCTGTATATTCCTTCTGTGGGGTCTTTTTTGGACCAATAGCACTGAGTCTGAAAACTGGCTAAAATTCTGGGAACAAGGATTGTGACTTTCTATTACAGAGGCTAACATCAATCTTTTTCTCACTTGTTCTTGACCTTTTTGGATTATTTAGGTCAGAGGTCAGCAAACTTCTATAGAGCTCTGGATAGTAAATAGTTTATGGTTTTGCAGTTTCTGTTGCACTTACTTAACTTTGCCATTGTAGCACAAAACAGCCATAAACAACAGGTAAATAAATGGATTTGGCTGTGTTCCACAGACGAAAGACCAGATTTGGCCCTCAGGCTGTTGTTTACTGACCCTGTTACAGGTCAAGTAATCCTCTTTGTGGCTGCCCATCTATCTCATTCCTAGCTCTATGTCCTATAAACTATGATGGATGTCCAGAAGTGAGTCTCCTGCATGTCATTGAGATCTTGTTGCCTATCATTATAATTGCATCTACATTGCTGCTGATAGTTAGGTGCTGCCACCTGATTTCAAATATGCCATTAGCTTTTATCTATACTGACCCCAGGGAGATAAATTCTATGTCAGCATTTTCTGTCATCAACTCAGGACTACAGAGACAAGCCACCACTATGCATTTCATCAGTGAGAGTCCCTTGTCAGTGGTGAAATTCTTACCACTTTAGTGAAGGACTGTGCTCAGGGAGCTACTAGGAAGCATAGTCATGTGGTAGTTTTTCCAGATTGATACAATAAATTCATTATAACATGATCAATACAGAGGGCTTTTTTAAAAACCCATTCTTTAATAGTTTTCTGTGGCTGCTTTAGCAAGTTTATTTTGTCTACCATAGGCTATAATTCCAAACTTAAAAGAGCCATCTCCATAACATGATAGGACCAGCTCATGATTACATTTCTAGAGCATTAATCCTGATTTATAAGAGACTAGCCACTTATCTATAGTGTCCATTGTCTAGTCCTTTATACCATGCTATCACTCCTTACCCCAAGTACAGCATTTCAAGTTTCATTCTGAGGCCTCCTTTTGCAATTGCTGCTAATATATTTTAACCAGATCCTGTGGCTCTTTTTGATAAATTGTCCCTTTCTTCCTGTTCAAGCACGGTGCTTCACTATTGTGCCATACTGAAACAACTATATTTATTGATCTGAAGGTGATGAGGGGAGATGTGGGAGGATAGTGAGGAAGACAAACATGAAAAGAGAGGTTTCTTCTCTCTTGAGATGGGCCATGGTAGGGATGGAGTCCTCTGCAGACCTAAATAATGTGAGAATACAAGCTTCTCATGTCCATGCACCTAAATACCTTCCTCTAGCTTTAAGAATCCCCCTCAGTGCCCTGACTTTGATGTAAAAGTTCTGTGAATCTCCTATCCAGCAGCATCACACTTAAAATCAGAAATAGCTAATTTTCTGCCAATACTATGCTTTTAGGTACAAGATTTGCGATTCTTTGTATCATGTCGCTCAGGACTCTTACACAGTCCTTTTGTTAATTGGTAGCTGAACCCGAGCCTTTTATTTTCTTCCTTAGGGAATTTTTTTTTTGGAAAGTTAACAATAGTCAATCAGCTCCAGAATTTATATAGTAATTATTTCCCCCGTTTCTGAGGAGTTATAGTATAAGCCAGTGTATCCTCTTTCTCGCCTGTGTCTCATCACAATTCTTCATGGAAAAGAAACTTAAGAATTTTGATGTTTGGCATGATTGAGGTATACACCCATCAATTATTAAGATGTGTAGCACTTTTTGTTATCTCTGAACACTTCTTCCTTTCATAAAGTTGCTGAAAAGATGAACTACATCAAGTTCTACCCATGGGGGTGTATTTTCCCTCGATGCTATCTTTCAGAGCCACGTCTGAGTGGCAATAGTGTGGTAGTAATCCCTTTTCTTCTCACATGAACATACCAAGAAAATCATACATGATCCAGGTGCTTTTCTTCTCCATTGGCTTGCCCTAAGGCTTATCCCAAGAGGCCATCATTGAAAGCTTAGGGAGAGCTGGTGACGGGTTCTTATTACCATCCAACCAGCAAGCTCTTCCAATTCCAGAATCCCATATCAAGGGCCAGCTTCTGATACCAACTTCTCATCATAACTTAAACGCCTCAACCAAAAAAAAAAAAAAAAAAAAACAAGATTTGAGGACAGTTTATTTGAGCATAGTTGCCAAGAAGAACTGGCATGAGAAAGAGGAAATAAAATAAATAATGGAAGGTAGCCAAAAAAAGAGCATTATCAATCAAGTTCTTAATGTAGGCAAATAAAATGAAACCTCGCTGTGGAACTCTTGGAGACAATGTAAAACATGGCTCAAAATTATCCTTCCCAAGGGTTGAGAACACTGAGCTATTTGTTTTCAAACTCCAATCCATCTGGGTCAAGGATGGCTCCTAAGGTGTTAACTCCCTAGTAGCTCCAGATGTGAGTGGAGAGAAAGTTTTAAATAGAAAGTGGCAGAAACTGGCAGTAGAGTACTGTAGACTGTACAGACACAGTGAGTGCTAAAGGGATTTGGGCAGGACATTGATTTCATATGCCACATGTGCTAGAGCAGATGGAAGGTGAGGAACAGTAAGCAGAGCAAAGATAGATTTCATTTCTTAGAGTTAAGAGGTAACACAGACACTCCCAAAATGCTGTGGCTCAAAAAACAAAACAAAACAAAACAAAACAAAAACAACCATATTTCCTCTTATGTTATACTGAAAGTTTCTGGTTAGTAAGTGACTCTTCTTTATGCAGATTTCAAAGTGGAAGTCTATGGCAGTTCTGCAGTATTCAATATGTAGCTTCCAGAACCATCCTAAACATTACATTTTTCAAGTTCAGGGAAAGGAGGAAAGAATACAAGGTAGTTATTTCTTCTTAAGCAAGCTTAGTGAAGCTAAAATACATCATTTTTATACCATGTTATATTAGCAAGACTTTTGTCACATGGTCACATTTAGCAACAAAGTTGTCTGAGAATTACAGCCACATCCTAGCTAAGACTTTTGGAAGAAAAGGAGACAGTATTCTAGTGTAGTCTCTGCTAGAAAAGGTAACAGGACTAGAGGGTGTTGTACATACTAATCAAAGTCCATGAAACAGAAACTTTTAAATCTACTGTTCAAAATTGCAAAGATAATCAATATAACTAGCTGTTTTAAACAGTTTTTTTTTTTTCGCTGCTGTGACTAAAAGACCCAACCAGAACAATTTTAGGGGAGGAAAAGTTTATCTGAGGGTTCACAGTTGCAGAGGTCTTAGTCCATAGAAGGCCGGCCCCATTCCTCAGAGGACTCGAGTTGAAACAGAACTTTATGAAAGAAGAGTATGGCAGAGGGAAGCAGCTCACATAGTGATGGAAGAGCAGAAAGAGACTGCACTCTCCAGATACAAAATATATATCCCATAGTCACATCCCCAGTGAACCACTTTCTCTAGCCACACCCTCCTTGTCTCCAAGTACCACTCAGTTAATACCATCAAGGATTAATTTACTGATTAGGTTAAGGCCATAATTTCTCCTCCAAACCTTCTTGCCTTGTCTCACATGTGAGTTTTTGCAGGACACCACATCTAAAGCATAACAGTAGCAAAAATTAGAAAAAGAAGGGAAGGAATTTATGCAAGAAAGCCAAAAATCATGTGAAAGAGAATAATAATTATATAAAGGTAATAATAGGGCTTTATTCATATCAGAGGCTTACTTTTATTATTTAGTGACTTAAAAGTATTCATCAAAGGAGTAAAAATATATATTTATATACATAATATATATATAACAGATATATGTATGTGTGTATATATATATTGTATATATATATTAAATGGATATATATATGTATATCTGTTTTCTACATTTTTTATATTTCATATACATAAGAAAGTTGCTTGTAGGCATCCATGAGGAGATAGGTACAATTTAATTTTTACTATTGCTTTGAATATAATGAAAATATATTTTGAAAATACAAAGAATAAATTAGGTCTTGATTCGCAAACATAAAGTACTTCTAAAATATATTGTCAACTGATAAAAGCAAAGTATAAATATCTACTTTTAAATCTATGTTTAATTCAACCCTACTAATACAAACACAAACACAAACACGATTATTTATGCTTACAATTATTTTTAGAAAGATACATGAAAGATTAATCGTAATGGTTATCACCAAAGAGAAAAAAACTGCTGGTCAGGAATACGGATGAGAAAAAGGAAGATTTGAATTTTCTAGACTTTTTTTTACCCCTTTAATGTATTTTGTTCACATAAATTTTAAAAATACATTTACAGAGAAAATAAGTTCATTGGACTAAAAAGTCAAATGCACTTAACTACATGTTCTAATCATGCAAGTAGAACTGTGAACTATTTTTTAAATTCCTTAGTGTTCACTGCAGCTGTCTGTCTCCCATCAGTTGGTAGAATCATTGGGTTATGACATGACAGAGTTTCATTAGTATGGGAAGAGAAGAACAGTCTCCTTTCCCAAATTCCCCATCAGTGCTATCTGACTGACTTCCATCCACTCAGAACAAGACAGTTCCAAGTTAGCATGCATTCATTCACCCATTTATCAATTCATTCACCTCCTTAAAATTTCAAGTCAGAAGCAGTAACAAAATCGTTAGAAGCAACTGATGAAAACATCATGACGGTGATGGATGGTAGAAAGAGAATTTCTGGAGACAGCAATGTTTGGGAACAGATATTTGCATTACTTAAAAAGGCTCTAGCTAGTAGCTATGACCAAGTTGGAACAGAGTCTTAGCCTTTGTTCCCAAATCCTTTTATTCTTTTTTATCATAATACCTTTAGAAACAATAGCCATCTGGGAATAAATATTAAAAAGAAGGATGTGTATTAATAATAATTTCTTCCCTAGAATACTTTAGAATAAGATTGATTCATGAATTATGTTTTGAACATTAGGTAAAATTTCTATTTCCTTATACTGAAACTTTTTATGATGTGATAATTTCTATTTTTCAGCTAGTATTTTTTAATTGAAAAGTGGTCAAAGCTGCCATCCAGTTTATGCAATTAGGTTTATGGTCAATTAGGACATCACATCGATTCTATCTTTGCCTGATGTTTCTGACATGAATGAATTCTAAGTTGCTCTTTGATAAGTTTATT
Source organism: Spermophilus citellus (assembly GCF_964194105.1). Taxonomy (NCBI): domain Eukaryota; kingdom Metazoa; phylum Chordata; class Mammalia; order Rodentia; family Sciuridae; genus Spermophilus; species Spermophilus citellus. The sequence continues at coordinate 92,061,239 of NC_138197.1, read as the reverse complement.
TAAGTCATTTGAAAGCACTGGAGTTGACTTAATTCCTCTTTTTCCCTAGGATGGTAGGACATGATTTCCGACTGAGCAGGGTTCCAGATTCTACTGGTCCAAGACTAAAGATTAAGAAGGCCACTCTCAGAAATCAGGATCCTGGAGACAAAAAAAAAAAAAAAAAAAAAAAAAAAAAAGAACAGAGCCAAAAATCAGGGAGAAAAATACCAAAATTAAAATGGTAGAAGGTAACTTAGAACGCCACCCAATATGAGGCTTTCCAAAGCTGACTTCAGATAGAATATGGAGAAATAAGAGTCTAGAGCTCAAAGTGAGTATATGATTAAAAAATCAGGATAAAAAAGCCAATAAATATGTTAGGCAATTTGCTATCATAAGTATTAGATTGCTATCTGTGACAAAGTCCAATCAGGCAGGACCACAGTGAGCACTCTTGAACTTGTACAGTGCAAACAAGGGACAGAATATGCAAATGGGGGCTACTCCTTCAGGTCTCATTGTCCAAAGGAAGTGTGTTTCTCTAACTCACCCTCATGATCCATGCAGGCCAGTGGATCCCAGATCTCAGATTAAGTAGGCAAGCTTCCCCTCCATTATAGTATTATGCCCTTGAATTATATTCCTTTTCTCTAAGCTATAAAAGGTTGTCCTCACACAATGAGCACATCACAACATACAACAAGAGCACTACAAAAGAAACCAAAACCAACAGCAAAAAAAAAAAAAAAAAGAGACCTGGTAGCTAATTTCCCACACAATAAAAAATTAGCAGGCAGGTTATAGTCAGGGTAAGGGTCACAAAAAAACAATACAGTATTTACTATACTATTTTAATTTAATTTATTTTTAATATATTCTAATTGATCCATAGTAATTATCCATATTTATGTGTTACAGTAGGGCATTTCAAAACATGAATATAGTGTGTAATGATCAGATCAGAGTAATTGGTATATCTATCATCTGAGACACATGTCATGTCTTTGGGAAAATCCAGATCCTCCCTACTAGCTTCTTTGCAATATCAATTAATGTTGTCAATCATAGTTACACATGTGCACTAAAAAATATTAGAAATTATTCTTTATATCTGACTACTTCCCTGTACCTGTTAGCCATCCTTTCTCTAGCCCTCCCTCTCCAAATCCCTTCCAGAGTTTGGGTTTATTATTCTATTGCTTTTAATGATGGGATTTCATCATTTACTTTTTTCTACAAATATGGATTGAGTTCCCACTGTATATGCTCCAGGAGGTATTCCAGGAGATATATGGCCTTTGCTTTTATGGAGCTTACACTCCAGTGAGAGAAAAGCCAGTGATCTCACTACAATAAGTTTTCTGGTCTAAAGAAATAAAAAAGGTGCCTTGGAAGCATGAAATAATGAAAACTGGGGCGGAGGGCTATAACTGATATAGGGAGTCAAGTTTCCCTCCAGCATAGATATTCTACAGAATTTCATCAAACCATTTCACTCCATATAATATTAGTGCATGGCTTTTGAATTAAATACACTGTAATAAAATAATGAATGCCCTGTAGAAATTAGACAAGCGTTCTGTTGCTTCAGTTTTCAATCAAGAGTAAGAAATCTAATTACAAACTCTTGGGAGAGATCACTTTCTTATGAAAATAGTAAAAGGATTACCTAGAAGGGTGGAGAGATATCATCACAGCTGAGGTGAAAAGATGGATAATACCAATTCTACTTAATCCCAGCTTTTCAATATCATGTAGTGAAGTAACCCATCATACTTCTTTCTTCAACTCCAAAGGCCTTGAATTTGAATCCTAACCAAACTACTTATTACTGAGCTCTTCTTTAAGTTTTATCACTTTGAAAAATAATACTTGTCAACACTGAAGAACTAAAAATAAACAAACAAACAAACAAAGAAAAATGCATAGCATTAAATTGAATGTGTGGTCTTTAAAAAAATGTTATTTCACTGGTAGGTATTTACTTAGACATAATTCAAGAAAAAAAAACTGTCACAATCATAATTAGTACAAAAGAGAAAACAGGTCTTAACATCTATTGTCCAAGACATAGGGCCAGAGCTTCCACTTTCCCACTTGCCTAGTGGGGCCAATAGACATTAATTAATTCCATTTAATATGAAGCTAAGGTGAGAGATGTCCCTTCATAAGACAAAGAAAGTGATGTGAACTGTGACTTTTGTATTAGTACTTTATTGTTGCCCGAACAAATTACCCAAAACTTAGTAGTTTCAAATTTATTATCTTAATTTTTTTGTGTGTTCCAGAAGTCCTGGATACAGTACTCAGCTGGTTCTCTGCTTAGAATTCCACAAAGAGGAAATCAAAGTATCTTCAGGCTTGCATTTCTTTTCTGGAGACTCTGGAGAAGAATCTATTTCCTTATTCGGGTTGTAGACAGAATCCAGGCTTTGGTTGTGAGGATGATATATGTGTACCCTTGCTGTCAATCAGGAGCTGCTCTAGGTTCCTAGGGCCACCTGCAGTCCTCTGCATGTTGCCCACCACCATCATCCCTTCAGCAATCCATCTATCTCTTCTTAGCTTTGAATCTTTCTGCCTTCCCCTTGTGCAGAAATAATTCTCTACTTTTAAACCTCATGTGATTAGATCAAGCTGACCAAGATGATTTGGGAAAATCTCTTTAAATTCTCCAACTTTAATTCATCTGCAAAGCAACATCGTCTATTCCGTTTCTGTGCGAGTAGGGTGGTGATGTCTTTTGAAGGCCATTAATCTGTTGACTTCAGTTTGGTTTCACTATTGGAGCTGGAAGACATGGTTTAGCTATGGGGAAAGGGAGGAAGGAGACACATGATAGAAAGGATGACAGGGTATGCCTGTAATGCCAACCACTCCTAAGGCTGAGACAGCAAGATCTCAGGTTCAAGGCCAGCCTCAGCAACTCAGTGAGACCCTCAGACATGTAAGAAAATCCTGTCTCAAAATAATAAATAAAAAGGACTGAGAATGTAGCTCCATGGTTAAAAAACAAAAAACAACAACAAACAAAAAGGACCCTAGGTTAAATCCTCAGTACTCCCTCTCTTCCCAAAAGTTGCAGGTGCTGGCAAATGGGATGTGTTTCCTACAATAAAAAGGTGTAACCCATTGTGACTTTTGTCGGGCTAGCAGTGTGTTTCCTGTTTGAATTGTTTTAAAATTGAATGTCAGTGCATTTAGGGATGGCATGTGTATACTCTTTAGTTCCCCATTTCTTACCATTCCTCTGGGTTGTTCTTCCCTGCTTTATATAATTACTTACATCCCCAACTCTGAAAGCATCTAAGTTTGCAAAGACTTTCTTAAAGCGAGGTCTGTGTAAGACAAAAAAAGGAGGATAGAAGAAGTAAGACAGAAGGAGTGAGAGCTTATTTTGTCAAAGGAAGAGAGTATCATAATTCTAGCCATTGAATCAGCATGAATAGATCATGATTTGTAGAGTGTTCTCCAACCAAAAGACAGCTCCCTATCCTGAGTGATTTTATCCTTAATTCTCCCGATCCTCTTCTCTTCTAGAAAGCAGATTGGAACATACCCAAACGGACAGAGAGGAAAAACTCCCAAGCACAGCTCTATGAGTGTATGGTAGAGTTCAGTAAATGTTTATTATTAGTTCCACTAACCTGTTTCTTCCTGAGCTCATTTGTTAACAGTTCACTACAAAGGAAGGTCTGTTTGCTTTGTATTGATTACATGAACCAATTCACAGCATCAACAAATTCACAACATGAATAAATTCGTATAAAGTGATACAATGACATGACAGTTCTAGAGACAGATTGCTGAGATCCACATCCTGGCCCCACTACTCATCAACAAGGTGAGAAAATTATCTAAGCCCTCTGAGACTCTCTTGTTTCATCTGTAAATTAGAAAGAGTAATGGAACCTACTATAAAGGGTTTGTATGAGGATCAAGGGAGTTAATAAGAAGATCATCTGCTCCAAGTGGTTAATTAATAAGAATTGAATATTATAAATGTTAAAATCTCTTGGTTCTTTTTATAATCTGTTTTTTAAAAAGAAGAATGAGTAATATCATAGATTGAAATATTGCTCCAATATATTGCGTTTAGTTTTTCAAAACTATACTGGCTTCTCACAAGGGACTCAGTGGCCCTGCAAGATGTCAAATTAAACCAACTTTATAGGAAATGACCACAAACAGGAAATACCCAGTCTCTTAAGCCAAGAAGAATTGCCACTAGAATTATCTTTGCAGGACATGGTGGTGCATGCCTGTAATCTCAGCAGCTCATGAGGCTGAGGCAGGAGGATAGTGAGTTTAAAGCCAGCCTCAGCAATTTAGCCAGGCCCTAAGCAACTTAGTGAGATCAGGTCTCAAAATAAAGATTAAAATGGCTGGGGTTGTTGTTTGATGGTTAAGCACCCCTGGGTTCAATCCCCAGTACCGCCTCCCCCCCAAAAAAATTATCTTTATAAAACTAAATTGTATAATAATCCATTTCATTAAGTCCTTCAATAGTCCTTCAATTGCTTCCCATTTTCTGTAAGACAAATGCTAACTCCTTGGTAGGAAATTTAAGATCTTTAATAGTCGATGTCTTTCTCTCATTATAGCCCATTTCCTACCACTTGCTTTGTTCCATGCTCTTGCAACATGGAACTACTTATTTTCCACATCCGGTGTCCTGCTCCACAATGCCATGATTGTCCATTCATTCAATCCCAGGTAATAACTCTCTTAATCCTACCACCTTCCTCCCTTATCTGGTGAATTCCAAGTCATCTTTCAAAAGTGAGTTTAAAAATAAATTGACTATATTAAGAATTCCTGGACTATACCCTCAGAATTAGGCATTCTTTCTTTCCTGTGGTCATTGTTCTCTGATTATAACTTTTCCTAGTCATTACCACATTATCTGTAAGGGCAAGAACTCTTCCTTTTCTCCATCATCATCCTTAAATCTATCAGGTTTCTAGAAGATGGTATGTCTTAATAAATTTTTGTTGAAGGAATGATTTAGGGCATGGAATAAATTAAGAAAAACAAATGGTTATCTAAAAGTTAATTCTTATAAGTAAGTCTTGCCCTTCCAAGAAATAAGTTAATTCTTATAAGTAAGTCTTGCTATTCCAAGAAATATTTCAGTAAATGTATTACTGACAAGTTGTCTTTTCTCTTTGTATTAATCTCTTGAGGACTTATCAGAGTACAGAGGACATTGTAAATGCTTCTTATTTAAATATTACTAGCAAGAGCAATGTAAAATACACTTCAACTACAAAGCCACAAATAAGAAAATAGGGGCAAAACCCCTCCAATTTTTTTTTCTCAATGAATGGAGGATTGCCCCCTTTCTTATCTCTAAAAAGTACTGAGTGTCCATTAAATAAAGAATATCTCTGAGATTAGAAGCCCATAGAAGAGAAAAGCCATTGGATGTCACAGGATCCTTTTTAATTTAGGCTATTACCTTCACATGGCTTGGAAATACATATTGTTTATATCTATATCAATTTCAAGGTGTGTAGTTCTGAGTTCTGCAGAAAATGTATAATGATATAATTTATCTATTTGATCTAATTGCAGAAAAATTAACAAACAAAACTTAAAGAAGAGAACTATTTCTAATTCCAATATAAACAAACAAACAAAGAGATGGGAACTTAATAACTTGAGTCTTTTAGTGTTCTTTCTACATTCCCTTAATTAAAATTAAAAAATCAAAATCTTTTCTCTTAATCACTTACCTTCAAAAGCTCATGCAAAAACACCAACCTGATGTGAAGGGTTTTAGAAATACATGCTAAAGATAATCATTGGATCATTGGGTGTATTTATATTTCTTATGTTTCTATATAAATATATTCCCAAAGAAATATATTTCGTCATCCATTTGTCTAACAATCTGGCACTTAATACAACCTAATATTATGCATAAAATTAGCATATTATTATTGTAAATTAGGATTGCAGGAATTTGGACAGCAACACTTATAAGATGCCATAAGAGAAAAATGGGTTTCTTCCTCCAGGAAATATTGAGATTTCTCTCTTTCCTGTTAGTAAGGAGGAAAGAATCATTAGCCTTTATGTTTTTTGAGGACCACTTTGTAGAAGCAAATTGTGCCAAGCTTCTTTTCCTCCAAAGGCCAACTTGGCAAAATCACTGTCACTAAAGTCACCCAAACTGATATGAGATCACAAGTCTTGAGTCAGATAATAACCGTAGCTACTATTTATGGATAGCTTATATGTCAAGAGTTTCACACAAATCATTTAAAATCTCCACAACAACTCAAAGAATTAAATGTTATCATGCTCCTTTTATGTAGGAGAGCTCCAATAATTCAAGTATACAAACTCCGTTAGGACAGTGCAGAGTCGGGGTCTGTCTCAGCCTCCTTCACTGGGTTCACGTTTACTCCCAGGAGAAAGTGTGAATCCTCTGGCTTCTATCAACCATGTCCTTGGGAACAGTTCCTTCCTTATAACTTTCCATTTCCTATGTAAGTTTCTTCCAGTTCTGCCCCTGAGGAGGGGAACAGCTGGTCAGTGCCCACTTTCTAATAATGTTAACTGATTTCTGGTTGAGTAATTCTTCTTGAGAGATTTTAAACCCCAAGAGAACCAAGTATTTACTCACAGAAAGAAAAAATCTGCACTGAATTAATGTGAGAAGAACATTTGCTTCGCATCAAGCTTTCCTTATAGTTTCAGTGATAGAAAGAAATCAACAACATAAAAAAGCCCCAAAACATATTTTCTTAATTTTTTTTCTCTTAACTATGATTTAAAACTTGCTGACTACTGGCAGAAAAGTGGGTGAAAATGCAAAAAATATTAAGAAAATATCCATGAAACATCTTCAGGGTTTATATCCCGAACAAAATTATCAAACTTTGCTTATAAAGTATTATTTTAAATAATTGTTCATTACAATAATATCTGTGTTTTTAAGGCAAGTATTTTTTTCTAAAATTGATCATTCACTAATTGCTTTACAATTATTCTTATGTCATGAATATCTGTGATGGATCCGTATATCAGCTATCTTATCCGGTTCCTTTAATGCATTGCTATGGTTTTACTCATTAATCTCTGCCTCTTGTTTAACACATAATCTATGTTTAATGACTATCTTGTGTAAAATGCAACAAGGCAGGACTCTCCTAAACATTCCAAGAAGAGCAGCATGGAAATGTGTCAACACACCTGTGCATTAAAATCCCATTTGTTCAATTACAAATCTGGTGAAATTTAGAGATTTAGTGTAATTTTATCCTCATAGTGACAGCAGGAATTAGAATTCCAAATCATTCTGCCATTTCTCAAGGGATCACCAACATCCCAGAAAAGATAAAGGTCATTATAAATCAAAATAAAATATGTTTAAAAATATATCTAAGTCACCAGAACGGGAGAGCTTTTTAGTTCTCTAGGTATTTGAATTATGATTGTAACTTCTGATGTTTATCAGATTGATAATGATTTCAAAAGGTAAGATATGGTCTATTGAGCATAAACATACTGCTGAGCCCTATCCAACCCAGAGTGGCTGGACTGCATAACATGTAAAAAATGATCCCCAAAATAATTGAAAATTAATATAAAGAGAAAAAACTCATTGTTTAGTGGATGAATCCATAAAAAAAAGATTGATTGAAGTAATCATGTTGTTGAAGTAATTGGGTTGTTTGGTTATTATACCAGTCTGTACTTCTCATACTTGTTCTTTCTTTGAGATTTCCAGAAAAATCTAAGCCCACAAGTCCACAAAGGAATCCTTACAGAATGCACTGCCTTTCTCTAAGTTCTGTTCCTCAGTTCACTGTATTGAGATGCTATGTGTTTATTTAATCAAGGCATTAAACTCTTATTGTGTATCAGATGCTTCAAAAATTACTGAGAAACAAAGGCCAAACAAATGCTCTTGTCTTCCTTGAGTTCCCATTCTTTAGTAGGGAGAGAAATAAATGAACAGATCATTTCTATTCAATGTAGTAGGTATGATGACTGAGATATGATTCACTGAAACGAAAGCACAAAAGGTAACTAGACACTTGAAAGAGCATCCATCACATCACATTTTAAACTTCCACCATGCATACTTACACATGTGTAAACTTAAACCACAAAATTACCAAATTTCTTCATAAATTATTCCAGCCAGTTGTGAAACAACAATATTAATTGCCTAATTATATCCAGGCATTGTTATGAGTTCTTATGTATATTAGCTCAGTTAACCTTCCTGCTATCTATATTAAGTATGATTATTAATTCGTTTCACAGATGAGTAAACTAAATCACCAGAACCTAAATTAGTTTCTGAAGATCACAGTGCTACAAGTAGAAGTAAAACTTGCATTTGGACCATCTGGCTTTCTAAGAATTCAAAGTGTAACAAAGTATACTTCAAATGTCAACTATCACCCTTATTAGCTTTGTGATCCTAGAAAAGATTCTCAATTTATCAACTCTCAATATTTTCAGAATAAAATACAAACACGTTTTTTCATCTTTTGGAAGCCTTGAGTGGTTCTGAATTTCTTTACCCCTCCCTCCTCTGAGAGAGGTGGAGTTTGTGTTCCTGCACTTGCATCCAGGCTCTGCAAATGATCAACAGAGGTGACTCTGTGAAGGTGTCCAGATGTGATCCTTAGAGACTGTCTGTTCCTACTTCTTAACCCTTTGGATATCTTCTAGAGACCAGCCCCCACATACGATGAAGCACAGGCCACATGGAAAGACAATGTCTGAGTGTTGAGGCAACAGCCCAAGGAAACTTCATTCTACATGTTAATCTTAGACATATAAATGAAAAAAATCCTTGAGATTACTCTGGACCAAACCACTCTGTGACCGCTTGTGCCCAGCCAAACCCCAGAACCATAAGAAATGATTTAAAAATGATTAGGTTGTATTGCATGTCTATATTTTGGGTGGTTTTATATGTAGCAATCAACAACAAGAACTGTAACCTAAATTGTCAATATTATTGGGATAAGTGTGTAAAAGTCCTTAGCATATTGTAATATAAATAAATCTTTTGGAATATATTAAGCATATATAAGAAGATGATAATCCAGGCACAGTGATGCACACCTGTAATCCCAGCACTAGGGAGTCATAGGCAGGAGGATCACAAGTGCATCAAAAATTCAAGGCCAGCAGTCATTTAGCAAGGTTCTAAGCAACTGAGGGAGACCCTGTCTCAAAGTAAAAAATAAAAATGACTGTGGAAATAACTCAGCAGCAAAGCATTCCTAGGTTCAATCTCCACACCAAAAAAGAAAAAAAAATGACATAGAATAATACAACATCACAGAAATCTAACTGTTCAATGTCAAGACTAAGGCCAGTTGGTAAATTAATTTTTTAAAAAAATCAAGTGGTTATTTCTTCATACTAAGCAGTTAATCATGTTCAATGAAGACACAAAAACAACAAAGGCAGGAGTATTTACAGAGTCTAAGAATATTTGAAAAGTATCTTAAAACTAAGCAACAAATGAAATGTCATCTAGCATTCAAATTTCTCAGATACATTTTTTTATCCCCTAAAGCATGTTCACTTGGTAATATAACATTACTGCTGACATCAGAAAAATCTGAGTTTCTAACTTTCCTGTAATATGTTATTCAGTGAATACAAAATATCTTTGGGTGAAGTGTTCCTATTAGTAAAATGAAGGGACTGACATCTGTATTTCAGGAGTCTTGGAAAGATTAAAGGATACCTGTGTATTAAGAACCTACTACATAGAAAAAGGGCAGTACAGGAAAGCTCCCATAGTAATTGACCATTCTAGATATGTATTCATTGCTAATCTGCAGGGAGAGGGGAACACCTAGATATCTGTCATCACAGTTCTCACATATGGCTGTCAATTTTTCCCAAGTTCATTCTTGAGAGTAAAACGTTGCATTTACTCTTGAATTCCTCTTAATTCTTTCTATGGCACCAAACAGTCATTAGAAAATTCTGTTGATTCTACCTTTTAAAAGTAACCTGAATCCAATACCTCTCATGACCTCCACCAATACCAATCTTGCAAAGTCACCATCATCTCTAACATGTATTACTGCAGTAGCCTCCTATATATTAGATTTCTAGGATATTTGGTAAAAAGTGCTACAAACTCTGTGACTTGAAACAAAGGAAATTTATTTTCTCATATTCTGGAGGCTGAACATCTGAAATCAAAGTGTCAATAGGGCCATGCTCTGTAGGAAGGCTCAAGGGGAAGGATCTGGATCCTCGCCTCCTCCTTATTTCTTGTAGTTGCCATCAGTTCTTTGTCCTTCCCTGAATTGTGGCACTACAATATAAGTCTAATCTCTGTTTCTATCTCTTCCCAAGGACACAGCCCTTGTGGGTCTCTGTCTATCCTTCTCTGGACCAGTCATTTGATTAGGGGCTTCCCTAATACAATATGACCTCATCCTAACTTGATACCACTTGCAAAGAACTTATTTCCAAATTAGGTCATTTTCACAGATATCAGGGCTTTAGGATGACTGAAATACATTTTTGGCGGTGGGGTGGGGGCTGGGGGAGACACAATTCAATGCATAAAACTTCCTACCTGGTCTCCCTGCTTTACCTTTGAATGTTTGGGACTATTTATCTCATAGCCGACAGAATGTTTCCCACATCAAATCACCTTATGCCTCTGCTCAAACCCTCCATTAATGCTCCATTTTCCTTGAAGTTAAAAAAAATAATCATCAAATCCTTTCAGTTCATCATGATCTCCCCATTTTTTCCCAGTCCTACACCCACCCTAAGGCCATTTCTCAGTCTCCTCCCCCAGGGACTCCATTCCAGTTCACCTACATCAGGCCAGCTTCTGTTCAGGTGCTTATGCCCTGAGGCATTTGCCTTCTGTTTTCACCATCTGTGGAATTCTCTCTCCCCCCCTAAACCCCTTGGGCTTATAATTTGCTCCATTTCTTCCTTGGTTTTTGCTTTGGTATCGCCTTAGCAGAGAGGCCTTTCCTGATAACCCCATGGAAGTCAGCGCTCCCTTCACCCTACATTACTCAGCATCTGTATTCTGTTTAGTATTTCCGCATAGAAAGCACATGTCTCTAATGATCATATTATAATTTGTTTAATATCTGGTATTCACCAACACACACACACACACACACACACACACACACACACACACAAAATCCAAGAATAGATTTTGTTTTGTTTACTATAGTTATCTCCAGTGCCTAGAATAGTGTCCAGCAAATGGTAGAATATATTACAATGATGCAAATGATTCTTGTTCACAGAGATGCAAGTTGTGTCTGGTGGAGATCTGATTGATTATAGTTCTGTGGATATTGACCAGCTTTGCCAGTTTTTCATCTGTTAAGCAATTCATGTCTGTTTTCCTGGTGGCCTTGTATCCATGTAATTCTTTGAGTTCCTTTGAGCAGCTTATAACATTTTACTAATTCCCTCGTTAATTATCTCTTGACAATAACCACATTGATGAAGTTTCTGAAGGAGTGGATGTAAGTTGAGTATCAGAGAGAGTGTAGGTGTGCACTAGGAGAAGGGCAGGCATGTAACATCAAGGCAGAAGGGAAATAAGAACTTATGTCTAGTAAACCCTGATACTCATAATTTTCAAGTGTAAAAGCATGCTCCTCATAAAAATAGAAAAGGAACTCAATTCAACAATTTTATTTAACTTATTGATTAATGAGGGACCTAGTAAGATGGGAGAAACAGTAGACAGCCTCAATCTTCAAAGATCAGTTCTTCAAACTTCCATGAACAGGAGTCCTTTTCATTGTTGTGGACAAGAAATTTCTGCATTTTCATCACCCTCCAGAAGTTAATATCTCTCTCTCTCTCTCTCTCTCTCTCTCTCTCTCTCTCTCTCTCTCTCAAAGGTGCAAAATGAATCAACCCAAAACGATTCAAAGTTAGACACACCTTAGAGTAACTTTGAAGAATACTATAGTAACATCCAGCATTCCATGGAAAGAGTACCAGTAATATTTTTCAAAAGTTTTCATGTTTTTCTAAAAGAAACAAGCAGATTATGTAAGATATACAGGCCCCCATGTTTCTGAGAGAGATGACTCCTTGGTTGACTGAAGGTCCAGTTGGTGAAAGATGTTATTGCAAGGCAAATTAGGACCTTATATAACAAGATATGGAAAATCACTCGAAATGCTCAGGCAGAGGAGTGACTCCATGAAAACAGAGTCTGAGAAGAGTCATTTTAGCAGGGATGTGTGGGATGGGATCTGGAGCTGGAGGGGAGGCAATGAGAAGACAGGAAGTAGCAAGATACACTTGGAAACATTCTGCAGGATTCAAACCTGATTTGGACCTGTGAGATGCAAATGAGCCAGAAAAGTTTGTATAGAGAACACTGGTCTTGGAGGCAGTTAAAGTAATGACTGAGTTGAGTGGAGAGAGTCAGCTTCCTTGGAATTTTACCAGATTGTGGGGAGATGTTGTATTTCTAAAATGTGCCCTTGATAACATTGGAGAGTTTATTTTTCTGCATTTATATTACTTTTTGACAACATGCTAATAAGTTATTTTCTTTTGAATTCCAAATATTGTGTTCATTTTTACTTGAGCCTTACATTTTTATACAGTTTTCTTGCCTAAAATGTTACCTCTTCTTTAAAGTGTTTTTCTCCCTTATTTCAGAAAGGCATGCATCTATATTCAAATATATCTATCCCATCTCTGTAAAAGTATTTGTGATATCCTTTCTATGATAGATATCGTTTAGATGTCTACTGCATTGTAACTCATTAATATGATTTCACTAATATTTATGTGATGGCTTGTTTAAAGGCAGTATTGAATGCTAATGAAAGCTCTTTCAAAACTTAGAGCAAGAGAAATCCATCTATGTTCTCTTTGAAAGATTTTTTAAAATTCAGTACATCAGTTACTGTGTGTGTGTGTGTGTGTGTGTGTGTGTGTGTGTGTGTTCACTGAATTTTACTTGGTTTGTAAGAAAGAAATTTTTAAAGTATCATGTTATTCAATATTGGAAAGCAAAACAAATCATTCAGGCCATTTAAATCCATAGCAACTCATTTTGGAATGGTTAGGTTGTAGCTTGATATCCGAAAAACCAAATACTAGGGAACTGTCTCATGGTAATTACAGCTAAACAATTGAAGTTCAAGCCATGTTTCTGATCTTTGATTTGAGTTTGCTTTTTTCATTCACTTGGATTTTGTACAAATTAACCAGTGCTATTTTTTTTATAAACGCTCTTTTTATAGCTTGACATATTCTAAACAAACACACACACTCTAAAAATGCACATTCAAAGTTAACCTTTTGAAAATTCAGACTCTACTAAGGACATCATAAAAGATTCACCAATGACAGACATATAGGTAATTTTTATGACCTGAACCATGAATCGTTCTTTAGTTCTTGAGTCAAGTGACTACTTTTCACTATATTGAACCATGAGTTTCAAAAATAAACCTTCTGCTGAGAAGGAGATTTACAGAGAACAAAAAGCCTGAGTCAACTATTTATCTGGGACCAAATTCTGTGAACTAAGCTTAGTTCAAGCAAGAGGGTTTCTAAGCAGTTCATTTATTTTAATATGGTACAAGCATTTCAGAGTTACACTGTAGCTTATGTTCACAGTGCATTGACAGAAGAGGAGGGGGAAGGCCTGGAGGTAACATTTCATGCATTCTTAGTGATAAGAATTGAGCACCTGCTAGAAGCAAAGCTCCATGCCCCATGCTCTGGAGATACACAGGCCTACCCTGTGAGGAGCTTATACCTGTTATAGAGGGAATGAAACCAGTGCACAGCTCATTATGTTGTCACAAATTACAACATAAGACAGAATATTATAAATACTAGGGAAAGGTGGAAAAGGAAACATTTTTTAGAAATTCCAAAGACAGAGAAAGTATTTGGTTTCCTAGGGAAATGAGAAAGACTCTGTGGCATTTGAATAGAACAGTATTTCTCAAACTTCTACATGCATTAAAGATGCCTAGGGAGCTTGTTAAAAATTGGGGATCATCCCTAGAGATTCTAATTTATGTGGTCTGCATTTCTAACCAGCACCCCAGGTGATGGAAAGTACCTTGAAGCCCAAGCACCATGCTTTAAGAATATGCACTTAGATCCCTAAAAGATAAATAGCATTAAGAAGACAGTGATGAAAGGACAGAATACTCAGATAAAAGGATTGATAGAAGAAAAAGGGGGGAGATGGAAAAGTGAGGTTGTATCACTTGATCTTTGTAGGGGGTTCAGAATCCCTTCTCCCATCTTTGTTAACCTTTTAAAATAACAATAGCTTTGTAAAGTTCTTTAAAAGGGGAGGGAGGGGAGAAGCCAGTTCTGTAACAGACCAGATTAAATGTCACTACTCCCAAATTATCCGGAAACTGCCCCCAGATTGATGAGAGTATATTAAGCATCAATAAGAGATCCTCATATTGCAGGGAAACTCTTCTCAACAGCTCAGAACTCCAAAAGGAAACACATCCCATAGAACTCACCAGAGTAGTCAGCAATGTGAGCTCATGTTTTGAAGAGCAGGCAGGGTGTTGGTTCTCTGTGGGGCTCCTTTGAATGACTGCTGTGTTTTGCTGGTACTGCACTGGCTCTTGTTATCCCTGCAGTCAGAGTTCGGACAGTAGTCACTAATACTTGGTGCCAATGATTCCCTGAGGGTCAATTCCCATTCTCTCTGCATGTGATTGGGAGTTCCTTGTGTCCTCTTTGATTGGACATAAACTCAGATTCCCTTATTTATATCTTATCTCACTGCATCCCTACTTATTATCTGTCCTCAGATAATAGCATCCTACTGCAGAAAAGGAACCCAGCACTCCTTATCTTTGTCAGCACCTGGGTAAAGCAGCAGAAGCTGGGGCTAGGTAAATAGCACAGGGCATACCAAATCCAATTCACAGCAAATAAGAATTTTCTAAGTGCCCATCACCTCAAAAAACTTGCAAAAGAGTCATGAAAACTGCGGTCACTGTATGGTGTACAGCAGGGAATGAAAACCAAGGAATAAATAGTACATCAAAGGCAAATGTGAAAGATCTCAATGTTTGAGCAAAGGACTTTTTTCAGTAGACCAAAGGGAATCATTAAACATGGTCCAAATCAGGCTGTAGGAAGTTGGAACTGGCCACAGTATGGAAAGAATGAAGAAATTGGTTAAAGACAAACATAAGGAATTCAAAACAGGAAATACAGAATTAAAGCTATTTTTATGTAGTCTGAACCCCAGAATGTCCCATGTTGACCTATGGAAGAAATACATTAACAGCATTCATTCCAATTTCTCTCTTAAAGAGCGTTCATGTAATATCCAAAGCAGAATTGCAGAACCCTTATTCTCAAATATTAATATTATTTGCTTAAATTATACAAATAATAGTCAAAATTGTGAAATGAAAATATGAAGGATTCTGCAGGTAGTTGTTTCTCCAAGTAGACATCATCATCACTCATATCTTAAGAAGACATTTGTTCTACATCTTAGAGTTTTTCCCATTCTAATAACTACTTCCAAAGATATAGTCATCAAAATAAAAATACTTTCTTCCTATCAAATCAGAATTGCTAAGGCTAGCCAGAGCCTTTCTGAATATTGAGTGGATAAAGAACGAATAGGATAGATGCTTAAGCTCTTATGTGCCTTTCCCCCCCATGTCATTAGATATTTCTTTTACCCCACTCTACCCCTCCCAATTTCTTGCTGTGCCTCTCATCAAAACCATAGTAATCTTTCTCCAGCTTGCTTTACTCTACATTGCTTTCCTGAAGAGTTTAGTCCAGTCATGATTTACTATTTTCTTAGTAGACTAAAAATATGTTTTATATGTTTTCCTGTATTCTCTTATGATATTGTTTCACCTATAATTGTTACTTACCCAATCAGGAAAAAAAAAAAGTTTTTTTTCCAGGCAAGAACTATGCTTTATATTACCTTAATACCAGCATAGAAAATTATACAGGTTTGAACACAGTACTGCCAACAGAAGTTCCAGACCTACTGTAGCTTAGACCTTTAACATTCAATGAACATGAAAAAAAAATCATAATAGTGGCATGAGAACCAGATGGTTATATTATGTCACCTGACCTCACTTTTACATTAAAATATCAAGAAGTGAAACTTTTTTTTTTCCCTTTCTTATTTATAAAATATATTTTTGGAATAGATAACACAAGTCCATGGTTCAAAGGTTAAAAGAACTGAATGGCACAGAGTGAAAAGTGAATCTCTGCCCCTCTGGGCTGTGGGCACCCAGCATCCCTTCCAGGGGCAACTAGTTGCCATTTTCTTATGGGTTTTTCCAGAAATTGTCAATCTGTCTTTTTTTCCCTCCTTCTTCTCTCCTTCTTGTCATTCTTCCTTGCAAATATTTCCATACTCTAGAGATTACTCTCTGTTTTTTACCTTGTTTTTAATTCCTTTTTTTTTCTTTTTTTTTTTATTGGATGTTCACAACATTACAAAACTCATGACAAATCATATTTCATAGATTAGAATCAATTGGGTTATGAACTCCCATTTTTACCCCAAATACAGATTGCAGAATCACATCGGCTACACATCACATTTTTACATACTGCCATATTAGTGACTGTTGTATTCTGCTACCTTTACTATCCTGGGAAAGCTGGGAATGGAACCACCATTTGACCCAGCTATTGCCCTACTCGGACTATTTCCTGAAGACCTTAAAAGAGCACACTACAGGGATACTGCCACATCGATGTTCATAGCAGCACAATTCACAATTGCTAGACTGTGGAATCAACCCAGATGCCCTTCAATAGATGAATGGATAAAAAAAATGTGGCATTTATATACCATGGAATATTACGCAGCACTAAAAAATGACAAAATCACGGAATTTGCAGGGAAATGGATGGCACTAGAGCAGATTATGCTTAGTGAAGCTAGCCAATCCCTAAAAAACAAATACCAAATGTCTTCTTTGATATAATGAGAGCAACTAAGAGCAGAACAGTGAGGCTGAGCAGGAAGAAAAGACTAGCATTAAACAGAGACATGAGGCGGGAGGGAAAGGGAGAAAAAAAAAAAGGGAAATCACATGGAAATGGAGGGAGACCCTCATTGTAATACAAAATTATATATAAGAGTTTACGAGGGGAATGGGATAACAAACATGGAGGGAAATGAATTTCAATAGATGGGGTAGAGAGAGAAGATGGGAGGGAAGGGGAGGGGGATTTTAAGAAGTGAAACTTTATTTATTTTTTTTCTTTCTTTTTTTTATTGGTTGTTCACAACATTACAAAGCTCTTGACATATCATATTTCATACATTAGATTGAAGTGGGTTATGAACTCCCAATTTTACCCCAAATGCAGATTGCAGAATCATGTCGGTTACACATCCACAATTTTACATAATGCCCTATTAGTAATTGTTGTATTCTGCTACCTTTCCTATCCCTTACTATCCCCCTTCCACTTCCCTCACATCTTCTCTCTCTATCCCATCTACTGTAATTCATTTCTCTCCTTGTTTATTTTCCCATTCCCCTCACAACCTCTTATATGTAATTTTGTATAGCAATGAGGGTCTCCCTTCATTTCCATGCAATTTCCCTTTTCTCTCCCTTTCCCTCCCATCTCATGTCTCTGTTTAATGTTAATCTTTTCTTCCTGCTCTTCCTCCCTGCTCTGTTCATAGTTGCTCTCATTATATCAAAGAAGACATTTGGCATTTGTTTTTTAGGTATTGGCTAGCTTCACTAAGCATAATCTGCTCTAGTGCCATCCATTTCCCTGCAAATTCCATGATTTTGTCATTTTTTAGTGCTGCGTAATATTCCATGGTGTATAAATGCCACATTTTTTTATCCATTCATCTATTGAAGGGCATCTGGATTGGTTCCACAGTCTAGCTATTGTGAATTGTGCTGCTATGAACATCGATGTGGCAGTATCCCTGTAGCATGCTCTTTTAAGGTAAGAAGCAAAACTTTAACAGAATTTTCCCAGATTCATGATCTTGCAAAGAATTCCAAAGTCATAAATTGCATCATTTTCTTGACAGATTTACATTTTGTGGCAATAAATTTTGATACCGTGAATATTTTCTATATGAAGATAATTTAAGAAGGCAGCATGCATGTAAAATCAAGTATATGTGAAGTCAGTAGAATATGAAATAGAAAGTGTGATTTTTTTTTAAAAGTCACAGAGTCTCCATTAACAGTGAACAAAAATCTCTTTAAAGTAACCACAGATTCTTACTTAAAAAAAAATTATACTTCTTGGTTAGTTCAGTTCTTCAACTAAAATTTCTTTCTCCCTTGTGAATTTTGCAACCTTTTGGCAGCTTTATTGTTGAAAAGCCAAAGTACATTCATAATCGTTCCACAGCAACATGCATTTATCATTGGCAAAGGTTCCATACTTTAAATGAATTACTGTAATAGATGTGTCATGAAATAGCATCTTATTATCCTCCTCTTCTTCTATTTCCTCCACCAAGCAGGTCAAAGTCGATAACAAGTGTTATGCTAAAGCGATATTTTTGAACAAATTAAAGGGATGAAGTGAGTTTTAAAGCTTTCGCTTTGTAGTACTTTAAAATGATTAACACTTTTTATTCTGGTTATGCCTCTAAACCCCTAAAATATTTCTTACTCTGCTGCTTTTTTCTCAGGTAGGAAAGCCATTGGTTTCTTTACTGGCAATTAGGTTGTTCTCGATCAAGAAAATGTGTTTGAGCATTTATTATATTTGAAGTTGCTGTCAAAATTTGGAAAGTGATACCATCCCCACCCTTGGAGAATGTATAATATAGCTGGGAGATAAAACATTGATAAAAAACATGAAACAAGTGTGAAGTAAAACTATATACACTAACACAAGAGAGAACCTATTCAGAGAAGAGATGGTCAAATGGTTCAAAACAACATAGTTGTGTAAATCAATGTCTAATGTAAATTATAAGATTTCCAATTGGCTTTATTCAGGTGTGCTTGAAAACACTGAAAAGGAAATATCCCCATTCTCCCACAAAAATCTTTGCCAAGATAATAAAGACGTTTTTTGGTCATATGGTATGTTGATAGCTACCATGTCTACAATTCCAGGGTGGCTCGAGTGAAGTCATTAGAAACACAGAAGTGTAGGGTTCTGTTACCATGTTATTTTCGCTCTATTATTGAATCCTGAAGGAGACCAAACATAATCTAAGCACAGAGATGTTCTCCTGAAATTTGTTTCATTTTGCCTCACCACTGGAGCCATGTATCTAAGAGAGTGGGAAACGACTGGTAGATCTCAGCTCTGCTGACCTGATGATGTCTAGGAAAAAGACTAATTTCATTTCATGATTTATGTGAAGACCATGATGGCATAATAGCCACACATAGAGCAGTTATTCAGTGGACCACAAGATCAGAATTCCAAAATTCTCATATGACAAAATTTAACAAGATTAATTTTTAAAATATTAATTTATTCATTGACTTGCATGAAATAAATACTAACTGAGATTTGGTTTAACTGTATTCAAACTTTGAAACTTCAATTGAATCTAAGACCATGTGCATCAAATTCATCTTCATAAGGAAATTACAAATGTAGGCAGTACTGTACATATAGTATGGGGGGCAAGGCAAGTGACATTTTGATGAATTCCACTCTGATATATACATGGACTGTAATTCGAAACAAAAATATGGAGTGATGGTATTTTAAGAAAGGTAAGCATCTACAAAATGAATGAGGTGTATGTGCATAAAATTCAGGCGAAGCATTTAACTTCACCCAAGTTGATCTAAATAGTTGAGAATGACTACAAACTTAACACAAGGTCACCCCTATTTTAACTATTTGTGACAGAACAAGCAGATGCTCCTAATCACCTCTAACTTCCAAGTTCTTATGTTTTTCTGCTAATCAGAAAGAGCAACTTTGTTTATTTTCAATTTCATTTACCCAGAGTTAGATTTTGATAGTTCGTTTTGCACTCAAGAGAACACTCAACTTCTATGTACTCAGATAGCTGCTGAATCTTACTTGACAGTTCTAGAAACTGATGTCACTTTCTATTGAACCAAAAGGAATAATGTTAACTTTAATCTAAATCTCCCCTCTAAGTCACCAGCTATTTATATCACAATATTCTCAAATGGAAATTGAGAACTTTCAAACTAGCAAATTGAATAAATTGATTCCAAAAGATTGAATTTTAATCTATGAAACTAACTTTTTTTTTTTTGCCTGTGAAAATATTCTTGGTTGTATCCTCTGTTCTCAATCTTCCCTCATTTTCCTTTATCCAAAATGTACACACAAAACACACACAAACTCCACCTAAACACTAGCCACCTCTTTTTCTTCATATACCATTTGAACAGGACTGGAATTCATATTTATTTTGAAATTTGTGTTTATCATCTGAAACATTCTATTTGTTTCACCTAAATAATGATGAAAAATATTTTGGTTGCCTATGAAATATATTCATAATGTACTTGAACTGTCTGGAGTCACTAAGACACCTGAATCATCTTTGCATATTCTGTCTGCTAAGGTCCACCATCTTCTTAAATAGGGCAAGCCCACTTTTTAATCCATTTGTTTGTACTAAATTTTGATATATGTCTACCTGGTGATGTTGGAATTACCCCAATCCTATTAATATTTAGCTGTAGGACTTTACATAGTTCTGTGCTCATTAAGCAGTTCTCTTCTTTACCCAGCCATTGTTGGATTTCTTAGGTAGCCCTGAATTTATCATAAATGTCTCAGTGAAGTTAGTCATCAGAAGAATTGTGATAAATGCATAAAAAGCTACTAACTTGGAAAGTCTTACTCTATGGAAAATTTTCTTTCTCCAGGAAATGGGTTCAGTGTTGAATCCTATGAAGATGATAACATATAAGGAAAAGATGAAAAATGGAAAAAAAGAGTGAAAGCATGATTGAAAGTTTACGTTTCTGCCATTGTTAGATATTGTTCAAGAGTTATCCAATCAAATGATTCCCCCTCTACCAGTGTGCTAAAATGTTCCAATGTGACAATATTTCTAATCCCTTTTTCACTGGGGGGTAGGGTGGACAAAAGGATCTCTAATTAGCTAGGGACTTTAAGAAAGGAAAGTAAATTTTAACAATTCAAGGGAGGCTGGAGCTAAAGGATTGACAAATGAGCACAAAGACTCAAGTAAACAAACAGTTTCAATGTACCCAGATGCCCTTTGGGTCTTGTTTGACAATCCCAAGAACATATGTCACTTTCTATTATGCACACTGATACAGAAATGGCTCAAAACTTTCACTGTTCTTTTTGCAATGTCAAGTGAAAATATAGTGTCTGTTGCTGAAAAAAGACTCGGTGGTCTGCTGGTAGGTTACATGAGAGAAAGAGCAGGGAGAATAAAGTGAAAAACTAGACAAAACCAAAACTGTAAAAGAACTAAAAATAGGAATTGTCTTTCAGATGACAACAGTGTATAGTAATAGTTTATGGTGCATTTATCTCTCTGCTGTAACAATTTTAATATATGGTGCTTGATATTTAATGTCAAGCCCTTGCGAGATGAACAGCAGAGCAAAGGGACAGTCATTGAATGGAAAGACTTTCCAGTGGGCTCCTTTTTTTTTTCAAAAAAAAAATTAATAAATGTTGAAATATTCTTAACATTGTTAGTAGTAGATGCTGGCATAATCATACTTATCTATGTAGGACCCCAGAAGAAAGAGTGTAAGACATAATGGGTGACAGGAGAATATTGGTTTCAGAACCCAAGGTGTCCATATGGGTGGCACCAAACCACTGTCAGCTTAACACCATGGCAGTCACATGTCAGTGTAGCAAAGTCAGTTATACAACCCTCTTGTTTGCTTTTCATATTGAATTAATTAATAACACATTTTTGACGACTTCTGTATCTGGTGAGAAATGTCAAATAATAGTAACAACTTCCTAGATTTTGAAAAATAGGTATTTTGATAGCATTCTATAACTAATGCTTAAGCTACTTTATGATCAAATTTTTATCTTCTCCCCAGAATTTCTTAACCCTGTGTATTAGGATCTTCTTGGGACTTTAAAACATGTTGATGCTGATTCCCCATGCCAGAGATTCTTCTTTAATTGGTTTGCTCTGTGGATTAAGCATGAGTAAGTTTTAAAAGTTAATCGGTTGAGTCTAACGTAAAGTCAGGGTAGAGAATCACTGACCCTAGCCAGTGTTTCTAAGTGTATATTATAAATGAATTGCTTGCCAGAATCACCTATAAAAAACATGTTCAAAATGAAGATGGCCATATCTCAATCAACACCTACTGAGACAGAATATATGGGGGGGTGGGTGTTCGGCAGAAATTGGTTCTAAATAATCTCCCTCTTTAAAGATCATTTGACAGGCTTTCTAGATAAAGGTGATATCCTCGCTCTACAACCCAACTGATATTTTGCAATAGCCAATTTTTAACATGATTGTTATACAGCACAAATACCAGTGGATAGTAAAATAAATTGTCTGTATACACACATACATATGATACAGGTACAAACATATTGCTAGAGAGATATATACATGTATATAATATATTTGTATATAACAGAAAGGTGCATATAATATGCATTACACATAATGTTATATAAAATACATTACTGGAGATCTATACATATACATGCAGACACTAACTATATCCTCTAATAAGAGTTAGATTCTAGCTTGAAAGGCCTGCATTTCTTACCTTCATGCTTATAGAGGAGAAGGATTACCTACAGCTGTATAAAGTACTGCATGTAAGGCTCAAATGGGTAGCTATGCAGTCAGTTCTAATGTTCTCTGACCAATTCTCAGAAAGATAAAAACCCAGAGGCATTGAAAAATACATTCTGAGTACTACTTATGAGCCATGATTATATATATTTTATAGTTTTCTTGTTATTGAAAACTGTTCTTGAAATTCAGGGAGCCTGACAGTCTGTCGAATGCACAAAACCTATTAAAAAGCAATCTGAAATGCATTTCAGGTGAAATCACTTTTACCAAAGTGCAGATCATTTCATTTATTCTAAAGACATATAATTAGAAAGGAGACTGAATTGGTATTTTTTTTCTTTTTACAACATAGCAAAAATACATACTTCTTTATTCTACTTTCATCATGTATATTTTTCTGGAAAAAGTCCATGTCAGAAGAGAGTGATTGTTTTTCTCTTTTCATGGACCTCTATAGTATGTACAACTCAGAATATTTTAAATGGATTTTCGAGTAAAAACAAAAACATGAAAAAAAATCAGAAGATATTATTTATCTTAGCCTTATCTACACGTAAGAAAATTAAGACAGTGATGAATTACATGTTACTGCACAAAATTTTATTATCAAAGGAAAAATTCAAATTAGTTCTGTTTAAAATACAGAAGACAAATTCTCTCATTTAGAAAAATCCGTTTTGTTAGTGTTTGGTCAGAATGGAATAAAAATTTCATGTTGAATACATACTGATTCAATTTTTTCTGAATAATTTTAAAGGCATACTGTAGAAAACATTTATCTGCTAAACTAACACAAGGTTATTTATTTGGTAAATGCTCTGGTAGCCTGTATTTACTGAAGAGCAGTTACTTTATTATTCTTAAATCATATCAGAAAGGGAAAAAATGTGCTTCCTGTGATATATTTTAAATATATCGATTCAGTTGAAGAATGTTTTAGGAAAATAAACTTTGTCACTAAATCAAGTCAAGTTCATTAGGAACAGTCCATATAATATACTTTAAAGATCATTTGATAAATTCAGTGGTGTCCAGAAAACCAAATATGAAAATTCAAAGTAAACTTTCTCTTATCATTCAAGTAACTGAATAATGTACAAACTGCAGAGTCCTGATCTGTCTTTGAAGATTATGAAAATGCAAGAGAGACTAAAATATAGCAATGCGATAATGTCAATATATTAATATATAGCAGTTTATAGGTAGCATTTAAAAGGATAATATGAGATTACTATACATGATATTTTAAAAGGTAGAATACAACATTGGAGAGAAATTTATTCAAAAATATTTTGTGTGTGGGAATTGACAGTAAATTTGACTGAAAATGAACAACAAAAATTTACTAATGAATTTCTCATCCAGTAGTCCATAGGCTATACAAAGATAGGTACAGAATTGTGCATAAGAGCAAGGACAATACTGTGAACTTCTCAGGGATTAAAAGGCTGTCTATGGAATGATTAGCTTAGAAAATAAATGCACTGCACATTCAAGGCAGATGTTCTTAAGTCCACTGTAATCTTTTCTACAAAACGCTTCACTCTTTCATTTATTTACATGACATAAGAAAAATGTGTGTCATTAGAAGCAGTTGACCTGTGCAGAGGCAAGTCAAAGCAGTTATCTTAGACTGTATCTACACACAGCAGGCCCATTCAAAATGCAACTGCAAGTAAATTAAGCAGTTGTGGTCCACCTATAGTTCTAAGCAGAAAGAGAAAATACTTCTCTAACCTCTTTGCTAAGCAAAAGGAAAGTTCTGATTAGACTAATACATCTCCTTCATGTGCAGAGACAGCATTTTTGTGGTTCACTGGTGAAGAGCTTTACAATCTACCCTCTTTTTCCACTTACTTTTCCTGGCTTATTGGCTGGAGTATCTGTTAATTGTTTGTTATAATTTAAACCCACTTCACAGACACATGAATGTAAAACAGTTTTTTTTAAGAAAATATTTTTAGATGTCAATGAACTTTTATTTTATTGATTTATTTATATAGGGTACTGAGAATCAAACCCAGTGTCTCACACATGCTAGGCAAGTGCTCTACCACTGAGCCACAACCTCAGCCCTGAGAAAGTTTTGATGAAAACGTTTTTATAGAATGTATGAATTAACCATGCTAAGAAAGGAATAACAAACCAGAATGCACTAATTAACACTTCTTTGTAATGAGCCAATAACAATGAGAAATTGAGCTAAGTGTCCATCCACATCTCCCGTAGAATCTGTATAGGTAATCATGTTTCCACGCATGCTGCAGGCAGATTTATCACCAATTTGAGCCATAGAAGATTTGTGTTTGCAGTTCTGGAGTCCAATTAAGACTACCATTTAGTTGTGTAAACTACTGGGTTTTAGCCTCTCTACTCAGTGATAATTAGAATCAACATTTCACAAGATTAGTAAATGAAAAAATACTGATAAAGTGCCTGGAGTTTAGTGGACACTCAAATGTTCCCACGTTTCCAATATCATAACTATAGTACAAAAGGTTTAATTCAGGAAAAAACAATGGTTCAGTCACTTTTTTGATTTTTTCTTAGTGCATGAGTACATTAACTAGAAATGTCCAAAGGTAAAAATCTCTGAACTATTATCCTTATAGTACTAAATGTTCAAATTTAAAGACACTAAAGTGCAGTTTCTAAAATCTGGATAAAATCATGCTATCTACTGGTTTGTGAAAACTTATCTAAAAATAAAATGTACAATTTAATGTGTTATAGTTTGGATGTGGTATCCCCCAGAAGTTCACATGTAAGACAATGCAAGAAGGTTCAGAGAAATGATTGGGTTAACCAATCAGTGAATTAATGACCTGATGGGATTAATTGAGTGATGACTGAAGGCAGGTGGTATATGGCTGGAGGAGTTGGGTCATCTGGGGCATGGTTATGGAGGTGGGTCATTTGGGGCATGGTTATGGGGTATATATTTATATCTGGCAAGTGGAGATCTCTCTGTTTCCTGAAAATCATATGAGGTGCTTCCCTCCACCATACTCTCTCACCATGATGTTCTGCCTCTCCTTGAACTCAGGAGGAATGGGACCTGCTATCTATGGATTGAGACCTCTGAAACCGTGAAATAAACCTTTCCTCCTTTACAGCTGTTCTGGTCAGGTTCTTTAGTCACAGCGCCGAAAAAGCTGACTAAAACAACACATATGCAGTATATTTAACATCAAACCCATATTTTCAATAACTGTTTTAAAAACATATTTGACAGTTTTAAAACTTTCTTTATGTAAATTTTGAAATAAAATTTCATAAAAGTAGAGTATATTTTTGTTAGACTTTTCATGATTTTAAACCACATTAAGCAAAATTTTTTTTAAACCTTCCTGACTCAAACCAATTAAACTAAAGGATAATATAATTAAAACTGAAATTCCAGAATAATTTATCAGAATATTTTTGCATTCAAATCCATATACATTAATTTGAAGGAATAACTGATTGCCCGTAAATATTGATAAATATATTTATGTTATATATGATTGCCTTAAAATTACACATTGAAAATGTACAAATAATATTCTAAAATTATTTTAGAAAACTTGAACTATTTTTTCATAAGTAGATTAAACAAATTTCACTACAAGTTACCCATGTTGGTAACCTTCTTAAACAGCCTTTTCCAAGGATAAAATTTATCCCAATATTACAGCTTAAGCTATATGATTTTATTATAATTTCAAACTGCTACATATTTCCATAAAACATAAATGCTGTGAAATCAAACAATAAAAATTGTACTGAAGTTTTGAGAAGTAGTGTACAAAATAGCTGCATATTATCTTCACCTAAAAATAATTTACCTTCTATTCTGCATCATGTATTTATTTTCCACATTGCCCTTCTTCTGACTCATTCATTATTTCTTTAGACATATTGCATTTATTGTGATGTGAATTTCTTTATGCATATTAATCCCTGCCTTCCTTTCCCTCACTAAAATCCTAGTGCAATAAAGATTCTCAATAAATATTTCTTTAATTAAATTGAATTCTATGAACATATAACCAGAAGTGTCAAGTGATAATTCAGCTATGACCGCTCAAAACAGGTTTGGAAATATTAATTTATCATTATATTTGTCTTTGCTACTTCTTGAATAGGGATATAAGGTTACTTCATGGGAGCACTCAAAAGAATAAGCAAATTATTTCAGGTTCTGCAGTCTCTTAGAAAAGAATTTCTTATAATTTTAGTTGCCAGTATATTTTCATTAAAAATATAATCATAAACTTCTTTAGAAATCTCTTGTATGCGTCTAATACAGTGGAATAGTTTCACAAAAATCATTTTCTCACAGTTTAGTCTGCATAGATTTATAAATATTTTACTGTATGTTATTTTCAATGATTTAAATAGATAGTATTTTATCTGCATTCGGACCACCTATTACTACTATCAGATAAGATTATTTTGTAAGTAAAGCCAATTATCAGTATTTTAAGATTAGTGAATGTTCAGCAAAAGACATAAAGAGGAAAATAAAACTATAAACTATTTTTTCATTCCAACTACTTAAACTGACCAAGATAAATACAGAAAAATATCATCATTCAGTTATTTGAAAATATGAAAATTAGAATCAGAGACTTTAAGAAATAAGGTAATTATTGCAGTTATATTTAATTATGTATTTTAAGGCTATTCTATTATTTGCAAAATCTCCAATTAGTGCAATCAATAGAGGAATTTTAAACATCTTTTTATAGTTTAATTGTAGAAAAGCTATATTTAGAGTCTTAGGTTATTATATCTGTTCCCAAAATAACTGCAATTTTAAATAGCTCATGTTGCTACCATGAGACTCAGTTTCATTTTAGCATATAGAACTAAAAATGCTTTGTGTTTTTGTGAGGAGTCAAATAAAACAGCATGTGTGAAAATGAAAAGCATTTTATAAGTTTATGGCATAAGCTTATAACTTTCTAAAATAGTAGTTATAATATTTGTAAATTTTATTAACACAAAAATCTGAGTTCTATGATACAATTATCCAGAAAATACTATAAACCAAGGTGAGTTTAAGGCCCAGCTAAAATACATGCTATGGAAACTTAAGAACAGAAGCATCATAGATATAGCCTTAAAGGTTGACATTATATATATATTAAAAACTTCAAAGATTATAGGAAATTTTCAAGGAAAAAAATGTGTAAAAATTGGGAAACTGGTTTATTTACATGTCACCTGGAAACAATTAATACCCAACATGGTGTGGTCAGTAATTTGGTCTTTTCTAATGGAAAACAAGTTTTGTGCTTGTACATATATTGGCACAGTAAATTTTTAACACTAGATGCTGAACACTTTCAACAGTGTGTGGTTTCATTCATATTTCTGATTTGTAAAGCAGACAAAGAAGAGAGAACAGATAAAACTCTAAGTAGAAAATATAATTTTATAACTACATCTTACAGAATATTCCAAGAGATATCATTGGTTATTTTATTATTTTGAAAATATTACTTATTAAAACAACTAAAAAACATTAAAGCCTGATATAATTTCAACATTGGAAAGGTTAAATTACTGAAAAATATGTAGAACAAATGTGCCATCTCAATGCCATTGGTACCACTATACTGTTGAACAATTATTATATGAGGTATTAACATTGCACACAGTTATACACTTGGGATTTGATATTGTAGCTAAACCAGTTGTTCAAGGCCACTAAAATACTGAAAGAGGATTATGATTATTAACAGTGGGGAGGAAAAAGAACTGTAAAAGCCTTTCTAACTCAAATTTGAAAATGGTGATTTCACACACACACACACAAACACACACACACACACACAATGCCACAGCTACTAGGAATTTTCAGTAATTCATGACACAAAACAAGAATATCCACCTCTAATTTTTATCATCTCTATTACATGAATATCTGGGACCTACAAAGCAATGTGATGGTATTATCATGTTTTAGAACTTTCCCCTTAAGGAATTGGTAAATTTGACATGTAGTAATTGGATTCCATTGCTTCTGATGGGTGGTATAACTTAGATTTTATATGAAGCATTATCATGTTTTATTAAGACTACACAGAATATTTAAAATTCATGTGTTTCAACTGAACAAAGTACTGAACATTTTAGGTAGGAGTAAAGTAGCAAATGCTTAAATAGTAAAATTCAATTTTAGGTGGTACTTATTCTATGGGTTATGAAATTGCTCTTCTTTTCTATAAACTTAAAATAATTCTATGGCTCCAGTCTCATATATGTCTAAGGGTCTTTTCAGTATTCAGTGACTTAATTTCAGAACACATGTTTCAATGATTTGCAAAGTTTGGAGGAATGGAACACCTCAGGAAAATAAGAAGTGGTCCACAAAAATTTGGCTTAAGTATAGTAGTTGTATTGGTATTTAATAATGGTAAATTTAAAATATGTTAATTCTGAAGCATCTAAGTAGTGTTTAAAGAGTTGGCCTACTGGGTGAAAATATCATTTAAAAATATTTGTGTTATGTAATACAAAGCCAATGGCTATTCAAAATTCCCAGGTAGAATAGAGTTGTCAATACTAAAGGAAAGACTTTGTACATTAACACATGAAAAGAAACTTCTTATCTCAAGGGATGGCACAAGTGGCATAAAAGGTCATTAAATGCTAATAGACCTATTGAGGTATGGTTGCTTAATGGAGGATTGTAGCAACACAGACATAAAGACCAACACACAGAGAGCAATTTTAACTCTCCAACATGAGATGGACAAACAAGATGGAAAATAAACACTTTCTCAGTATTGGCAGTACTAAGTTTACACAATTATTATACTGAATAGAACATCTGACCAATGATAACACAATCTATATGCATGGCTGCTACTGATTTAGGAGAGTTAGAAGAGTGGTTTACAAAATAAATTTTGTTAGAATTCATCTTCATGTAGTAGAGTAAACCATACTTCAGAAAGTAAATGAAAAATAAGTTGAGAAATTTAGTTAGGAAATAGGAAGGATAATGTTGAGATAAATTCCTTTAACCCTTTTCCAAACATCTACACATTTATAAAAAGAGATAAATTTTCTTAGATTTAAGAGATTCTTTTCACGTGTGCAGTGTACAACATACTATATACATACGGGGCTTCCCTATGTACATATACATATGTATACACTATCTATATGCTTTTTTAAATGTGTACAGAGCTTTAACTCAAATAAAGTGAGTTAGTAACACAGTAATCATTGCCATACAATCCAAGTGCTGAAATAAATGACACTGTTCACTTAAAGGGTTATTTTATCTCTCCCATTGTCTAACACTAAGAATCTAACTACCCTTTTTAGTTTTTCTTTCATTGCAACACTGATTGTCATAGATAATCTTTGTGCTTTTGCATAATGCCCATCCTGGATGGAACATATATTCACATACAACATTGGACATTTTAAATAAGCATGCTGGAACACAGGCAGGACCATACATCCATGCACAGAATATTCTGAATATGATTTTTTTTTCCAAACTGACTGCAACATCAACATGCACCACTATCATATTTGGTCCTGTACAGCAAGGAATGTACAGCTGAAGCAACCATGGCAAGTTTCACTTGCAAGAGTTTCTTTAAAGAACACCCAATAAAGAAACAAAAGTGAATGAATGAAACAAAAATGAATCCCCCAAACTAAAGAGTAAAAAAAAAAAATCCTCCCACACGTTAACACTGAAAATCTGGCCATTTTTTTACACAGCATGTTTTCCTCATTCCACATAAAACAGGTCCTCTTCCAAAAATCTCAGTCTTTTTTTTTTTTAATAAGAGACACATATTAGTGCCTTAGAGCTTTCCCCAGCCATTGGAAGAGCTCATCTTGATAAAGCATTTTCCAGCGCACATTAGCTTCAACGGTTTCCACAGCACGTGAGAAAGAGGCAGCAGCTACCCCATCATAGCTCTTCATGAAGTTCTTTAGCTGGAAACAGAAATTTAAAATGATAAGGATGCATATCTTAAAATGAACTCATATGCAGCATATTTGAACAAGAATCCCTTTGAAACAAAGTGCCACAATTGAAACCAAGGGAAATCCTGATAAGCCCTCTAGCTTTAATTGCCTCTAGTTTCTTGCTTTTAGTTAACTTGAACATCCCTCATTTTGGAGGTCATGCAACTGAGCCACATATTGTTAGTCTCCCTCCAACTCTCCTGTAGATAACACTGTGGGCCATGATGACAATAGTAGCTGAGGTTACTTTGCAGGGACTTGAAGGCTACTTTTGTTAAAACCACCAACTCTTCTCTTGGGCCTAAGCAGGTGTCCAACAGGTGACCTTCTGATGTCAGACAACCAAAAACTGCAATCTCAGATCATGCTAACGCCATAATTTTCTTCATGCATCCTTTGAAGAGTTATGAAGCGTGACTATGCCTGCATAGATCACTTATTACATCCCCTCTGATCACTGGTCCCCACACCTTAAATCACCATGTTTCTTCATCCCATAAATACTCCTGTAAGAGAGGCATATTTGAGAGCTGGTCTCTCTCATCTCCTTGCACTTGGCTGCCTCTTGAATAAAATCTCTTTTACAAAACTTATTTAAAGATTGGTATTTATTTGATATAGTGGAATAAGTTTAGTAATGAAAAATATAATGGGCTGTATCAATTAGGTATTATATAATTGATTATGGAATGAAAAAGCACAGCAAAAAGGAAGAGTAGACATTGATTACAATAAGACTCCAATTCAGCTTCTATGTCATCAATAAATTTTAAAATGGAAATACTTAATTTTTCTTTCAAAATAGGTTGATGAAATTGTGACAAAGACTAGTTCTAATTACAAGGACCATTCAATGTATAAAAGAGCCTTATGAAAAGAATACAAGGATTAAAGTTCACTCTTTGTGTGTGAAAATTATTCTTCATCTTCTACAAATAAGCAGTATAGGGCTTGACACTATCTCCAATGTCAAGGGATTGTCAAAGTTATTGGAAGGTGGAAAAAAGTAATGGTGCTATACAAACTAGATGATAAATGACATTCCAATCATCCGAGTAACTAGATTTAGAAAGAATAAAGAAGAAATATGGTCTCATTCAGCTAGAGAATTTGATCATTTAGGTTAGAATTTTTGAGTGCTTTTCCCATAATTTTTATTGATACGAGATTTATTTTGAGAGTCCATATACTTTGGATTGTTCTTCAAGATTCTTCAAGTTCTTCCTTCTGTTAGATACATCTTTAGAAACTGCAAGCAACCAACTAACAGTTGCAATGTTCATAGACAAATGTGAAAAATCAACTTGCAACACAGAAATGTTATGTGCTGGAATTGACGTGGGATCACATGGCGGCCCACAGGGAGCAAGTGGTGGCAAGGAGACATGGTCCATTAAGATAGACTCAGGGACAGGGAAGATGGGGTGGGGTTATTTAACATGCAACTAATTGTACCTTTCTAAAATAATTTAGAATTTAGTTCATGTAGAGCTTTGTCTGTTAAGACAGTGTTACTTTGATTACATGATACTGATGCGTTCTCTCAGAGTCTGTTTTTCCACAAAACCTTACATCTGGCAATACCAGCAAAGAATAATTGTATCTCAGCTATAGCCTTGACAGGACTTCAAAATAATTGTACTTTTATAACAAACATGTAAAATATCCAATGTTTAACAAATACTTACCGGTGCTATCCTAAAAACTGATCTGATACTTGACCACATTTATATATATATTAAGGTAAAAGAAAGAAGAAAGGAATTGGAATTTATTAAGTATCTCTAATACTCCAGGCATTGCCACAGACACACAGATACACACACACACACACACACACACAGAGAGAGAGAGAGAGAGAGAGAGAGAGAGAGAGAGAGAGAGAGAGAGAAGGAAGTCTAAAGGAATTCTTGAATCATAATTTGAATCTTTAGCTAATTAACACAATAATATATTTGTATTTACATATTTATGGTTTATACTCATCAGGTATATTTCCATAAAGCAACAAACAAGACATTTTATTTTAGTTTGGCTGGATGACACATGCCTGTTATCCCAGAGGCTCAGGAGAGTGAAGCAGAAGCATCATGAGTTCAAAGCCAGCCTTAGCAACAGCAAGGCACTAAGTAATTCAGTGGGACCCCGTCTCTAACTAAAATACAAAATAGGGCTAGGGGTATGGCTCAGTGGTTGAATGTCCCCTGAGTTCAAGCCCCAGTACCAAAAAAAAAAAAAGACATTTTGTTTTATGTTTTAGATTTTGTGATTTAACTTCTTAGAAAAACATAACATTATAGTGTCAGTATTCACATATTATTTGTCAATCAAAAATACATTCTTTTAAAATATGTTCTGCATAGTGATATTTTTCCCACAGCATGGAATATGCCAGATGGTGATCAACACCATTTTTGCAACTTTAACTCTGTGGCATGTACTCTTGGACTCTATGAAGCCAGCCTAAACACGTGAAGAAAAATTCTTAAGTTGTCCTCAAAGGCAAATGATGGGTTTCAATATGAATGTATTTTTGACACAAGATGGTAGGTTAGATTATGTTACAAGAGAACTCTCAATAGACAATGTAACTGGTGGGTCTCTAGGGGCGCATTTCTTAGGCACTAAATACTTCCCTTGTGTGCTCAGAGCACCTGAGGTGACTCATAGCACATCTTGAGTAGCTTATTCATCAGAACACATCTGATTCACTTTCCACTGTTGCCACAAATTGATCTCAGGGCCATATTCCTCCATAGTTCTTGTGGCAAACATGGTCAGAACAGCCATCTAACTAGTGCTAGAGGGAGACTGCAATGCCTCATTTCTCAATTTACAGAGTTTGGAGTAATAAAAAAGGCATTTATTACTCCAGTTTGATTATTTGCCCAGCTCTCCGGTAGGCTTTTTTGTTTTTTGTTTTTTTTGCTGCTGCTATTATTTTTTTTATCATGTTTCCTAGATATTTATGCCATGTTATGCTTTTATTTTAAATGCTGCAAGTTTAGACATTTTTATTAAATAACATTTAGTAAAATGTCCTTGTTTTTTGTGCTCCTTAATTTTCTTAGCATAAAATTTCTAGGCATATTTATTTATCTATTAAAATATTTTAGCATTAAAATATCACTTATGTCAGGATACTCCAGACCCCAACATTATAAAGTAAATTATCTTTAGAGTAAATTATACAACATACTATTAGTAACTACATAAACAAATAGTATTAGCCATTGTCCTAGTATGAGGCATATGTCTTCAATATTCCATATGTAAATGCAATATCTGGGATGCACAAGATCTATGTTCCTCTTAAAGAGAGTAGTATATTGACAGGTGCATGACAGTGTTACTTTTGGGACATCAGTATGGAAAAATGACAGGATCCTCTAAGGTTCCATGATGTTATACTTCCATTAACTTAAAATTAAGTGAATGATGGGCTGCCTCAAGAAGAAATAGAGTTCAAACTACTAGATCCATGTAATTAAAGGGAAACTTCAGTTTCAGGTACTAGAGTGCAGTTTTGGACAATAGAAATTTCTTACAAAATGCCCCTAAAGCTGATGAGGATCATTAAAATATCAAAAGAGTTTTCAGAATTCATAAATGTGTGGATTCCCCTTTGATCTATGAATTCTTGGAAATGCTGTACCCCAAGGGAACACTTGGGTTTTCTGTTTATGAGGCTCAAAGGTTATGGGATATTTTGAGTGGATGTTACTTAGCCCTTTCTAATTTAAGGAAGAAGGACTGTCATCAGTACAAATTGAATCCCCCACCCACCACCTGAAAATATATGCCTCATTCCTGTACAAACATTTAAGAGTATGAAAGCATGTAAAAGCCTCTGGAAGAAAACGTAAAACTAAAAAGTCAGAGCAAGTAAGACTGCGATGAAGAAATTCATCCTCATTCCACTGTGAGCCTGCATTGTGAAATTAGCTCCTTTGTAGATAATGGAATAAAAGCCACAATTTAATTTCATTTTTTTTAACCTCTCATGATAGGGGCACCTTGGAACATCTGAAAGTGGCAATTTTTTAAAAAAGCATAAAAATTAAATATATAATATGTAAAAAAAATGGTCAACATGTTATACAATAATTAAATGTTCATCTAAAAGACATTATTTTTCATGGCCGGAGAATGAGCAAATCAAGAAAAATATGAAAGAGAATAAGAGAAAAGGGAGGAGAAAGAACAAGGGAGGAGATACAGGAGACAGGTGGGAGGAAAGGGGATAGAAGAGGAGAAGACAGAACCCTAGAGAAGGAGAGGAGCAAGGAGGGGCCAAGAGAGGAGGAGCAGGGAGAGAGATTTCACTTCTGTGTTCACTTGAATGGCTGAGCAGATTGTGACTAAATGTCTTTCATCCCCAGACTATTGAATATAAAATCATGACATTAAAAGTACTTCATTTAAATACAGAGAAAACTGAAAGCCATCATTAATTTAATTGTTCTTTCTGTTTCCTATGGATTGGAAAAAAGCCTTTCCATTTAGAATCTTTTATTTAAAAAAAATAGTGGAAAAATGTTCTGGGATTTCAAAGCTAAATCCTTCAGGGTTGGGAATACACATAGAAGGGATAAAGGCGGAATTTCAAGTCATTACAACCCAAGCCTTGGCTTAGCCTAGCTCCTGGTGTGATAGAATCTAAGTTAGCTCATGGGGTATGAACTCAGGAAATTGGGCAATATTAGAAGATATTAAGGTTGGTGGCAGGATTGACACACCCAGGAGAATGCTGCTTGATGGGATTAGCTTTGGGTAACAGCATTGAGCATTCTGTCAGTGGAAACTGAGGAAAACATGATCCTCAATGACAATTATCAGCTACATTTTATAAAAGTGGACAGCAGAGGAAAAGACAGTTTGAAGCTCATCTCATTATAATAAATCCAAAGAACCTATGTTTTGTCCCTTTCTTCTACCTGCTTAACCCTCCCCATTTCATCTCTCTTTCTGTTGGTATGTGAGTTAATAAGGGAGGAGGATACCTAGTTTATATTTTCGGAGAAATAAATGAGAGGAAAATGGAAATGTTAAATGAACCCTAGTCCATAAAAAGTCAAGCTTATTTTCATTAATAAAATTCATTTGTGATTGTGTCAAGCAGAAATTTGAAACAAACTATTAATTTCAATATATACTGCCAGATACATGACTTTCCGTACACATGAAATCATTCTGTATAACAGCCTGGACAGCATAAAACATTACTATCATGTCCAGTTATATGTTGTCTGCATAGGGCTGACCACAAAGCTGTGAGACTCATGTTCTACACCTTAACACCAACCTTTGACCTTAATACAAGTACTAAGTCATTGATATGATGGTTTTGTAGGTTACTTGGGTTCACAGAATCTTCTGAAGAGTGGCTGATTGGATCAAAGACTTCTGGAGTAGATTTTGGGACCCAACTTTAGAAATTATTACATTCAAAAACATTTTGCAGGCATTCAATACTTAATATATTAGAAATACCTTTGTAAATAGAGAAGTCTTTAACGTGTGTGTGTGTGTGTAAAAGGAATGGGTGTGAATCTGACAGAAATAAATGATTGAAGTAAATGTGCAATTTTATGCTTATAAAACAAAAAATTAGAACTCATTTTAAAATATTTACCTCTTTGAGTTCACCTTCAGTATTAAGAAATTCTGTAACTCCACTGATAAGTTTGGAATTCATAAATAATGCTTCTCCATACCTCAAAAGATAAAAGAAAAAAGTCTTAACGTTAATATAGGTAGTAATTTAAGAAATACTACTATAAATATATTCTCAAGGGTTCTAGTCTATTTGACTAGGGTTGTCAGAGATTGCTAGATCTTGGAGCATTCAAGATAATTTCTTTAGGGGGCAAGATAGATGAAAAGAGCTATGGCTATGGGATACTATCAGATCCCATCTGATTTGGCTCACAGTGTTTTGGAGAAATGTAAGTTGAAGCAAATTTTAAAAATGTGAGTCCTCTAAAATTGGATTTAGGAAATACTGTCATATTTCCAAGCCAAGGATTGAGCAGAAATTTTAGAACTTTTCGACTCTAAAGCAACTTAGGTCACTGTAAGAGAAAAGCATGCCACCAAAGGAAGGAAGACTGCAGGGCCAACTAGTCATAATCAGTATGTCACACAGATATTTGGGTTTAATTAATCATAAAAGAAATTGGTATTATCCTACTGAGGTCTTAAAAATGGACTCATATTTCTCAAAAAATGTTCCCAAAATATTAGCATTATTTTCATGAGGATATTAAAATAAAATATGTAGTTGTTCATTTGGATTGCATAATTCTTGTGTCACAAATACAATTATTTAACTTTTGACCTGAGGCAATGAACAGTTTGTGCCAGTGAAGAGAAGGAGTTCTAATTTTACTGATTTGTCTTTACTATGCTGATGATACCTAACACAGGTAATCATGTTCTTAGAAACAAGATAAGTATACTACAAAGAAAACTCTGGACAATTGGAAGCAAATGTCTAGATGTCATCACATGAGGTTTTCTAATGTTGCCCTAGCCTATGGGACCTTAAGTAATTTAGTTTCTGAGGAATTTAATTTTTCTCATCTATAAAATGAGGGGCTGACCTAGCAGAAACCATGACTTATTATAATTCTAACATTGAACTCCTCCATGGAAAAAAAGTTAGCTAAGCAAAAGCAAACAAATAATCATTCAAACAACATGAGTGACCACTAGTAATAAGTTTGTGGTTACAGAAGTAGATTATTACCCAGGAACAATAGTAATTCTTTTTCTAAGGGAATGTCAATTATACATTCACATGTAGGTGAATAAAGCATGATCACAAAACCTCAAAGGTGTTTTACCATCTAGTTGAAGAGTTAGACATGTAAACAGATAATTTCCTCTTAATATAACTAAATATAGTGTTGATATTATTATACACAGTGTTCAGAGAAGATCTCTTTAGCTGTGTGATCTGTGAGCTTCTGGCAGATGATGCATCTAGACTGAGAATGGTGCAATTTTGATAAAGTAATTTTAGTGAACCAACAGAAACAAAAGCAGGAGGTATGAGATGACATGGTGTGTGCAGACAACAAGCAATTTGGTATTAAGAGGGTATGAACTGTGAGGCTGGGAATGGAAGAACAAGAGGCTAGGAGGTACACAGAAGACATATCAAGGAGCTTAGATTGTAAGTCTGGCACAGACCCTGGAAAGTTTTATATCAGGGAAATATCACACTTGCTTTTCAGAAAGATTCTTGTGACAAAGGGAAGAGGCGTGTGTGTGTGTGTGTGTGTGTGTGTGTGTGTGTGTGTGTGAATTGGTGAATATAATTAGAGAGGAATAAAGAGGCTATTTTAAGAGTACCATAGTAAAGAAGAAACTGCATTAGGGAAATGGTAGCAGGAAGGCAAAGGAAGAAATATTTAGAAATTCTGAAATTGACAAGACCTAAAGCCTAATTGATAAATATGGCTAGGAAAAGGGGGAAGCCTATATAGACTTTCAGATATGTGGCTTCACCAATTGCTGATTGGCTATAAGGTTTAATAAGAAAAGAAAGACCAAGGGAAAATGATGGCATTAGTTTTTGCAGACATAACCCAGTAGGGATCTTGAGGAGAGATTGTCTATCATATGGAAATATCTAGAGTACATATAAGATGAAGATTTGGGAGTGATGGTGAGAATGGATGACAACTTAAATCAGGAAGAATTTGTAAAAGGTGAAGAATATATTGGTCAGGACCCCCACAAACTCCAACATTCAAGGACCAATAGAGGAGTAGGGGTAGATAAAACCACTCCTATTTGCCATGAAAAGTACTACTGTATTTGTAGACACTCAAACCTCAAACCTCAATAATTTTACCTTTTGGATAGATATCATAGACAGGTGCATTCCACTGACTCTGAACTATAAAATCAGATACTCTCTGTATCATGGTCATTCTTGGATAGGAACTGTTGTGTATATATTAATTTTACCTTGGCTGGATAACTAGACACATATAATAATGACATAATTAATCATTAATCATTAAGCAAGATATTTCTTAAGCCACTAACTTCATATGCGTGACAACAAAACATACTCTAATATTCTAATCATTCAAAGTTCTGAACTGAACATATAGAAAAAGTCAATGTGCCATATAGGAATATGAGTGCTTTCTCTCAATGATATATCTGTAGAGAGAAATGTGCTTTAATATGACATACACATTCAAATTGAACTCATTATAACAGGACAGCTGATAAAGGTGTGCTTAAATAGTTTTTATATGAGTTTCTGACAGAACAGTAAGTCTGCTTACTACCTGGGAAGAGTTATGTTTTAGAAGAACATGCAGCATTTACATCCTCTATAATAAATTTAATTTTAAGATACCATAGAGATTACCAGAGTAATAAATTAGCATAGATTATAATAGATTTAAATACTTAATGAAAACTTTTCTAATATTGAGGATGAAAAACTCTCACCATGAAACAAGATATCCTGGGAATGAATTCTACTGCAAGAGGGACCACATGATGATTGAAATGATTAATGTTTCTTCTCTACTTCATGGTTTTATTTAGGTGCTTGATAATATTTTATTTAGAAGAAATTTAAAACAATTCTACAAAAACAATTTGAGTTTCTTGTTATAATACCATTTATATCTGATTTATAAATCATTTTCCTATAATACATTCAGGATATAGGAGTTTTATGATTTCTTCAATTTTGGACAGTTTGATGGATATTCCAGGAAAGTGCTCTGCTAAACATTTTACACTCTCCACGTGTCCACATAGCATTAATTAAGGCTATTAACCTTGAACAAATTAATAAGGTTAGAGAATTGTTTAAACAGAATGAGTTCTACAGAAGTAACAATACCCATCTTGGTTGACTTTGTTAAAATGTAATCCTATTATTTGGATCTAAACTCTATCACAAAACTTGGCCTTTTATTTCTCATATGTCAGCTTTAATTTACACTTTCAGGTATGAATGATCCAATTCTTCTTTCTACCTGGTATTTAATATCTTCCATTTATCTCTAAAAAACTTCCAAGCAAGGTCTCGGCCATGGGGATTCCGAGCTACATGGATTATGACATCAATTGCATCTTGATCCAGCACCACCTCAGAATTCAGAGACAGATTTAGAAGCCTATAATGATAGAATTATAGAGAAATTTTTAGTCCAATAAATTTTACATTTTTATAATTGTACTAAAGTTACATGGTCTAGTTTGTCATATTCTTCAAAAGAATAGTCCAGTGCAAACTTTCTTCAGATGAATTTAATAATGGAACAAATTTCAGTTTATATAAGGAGGAAGGTCAAATTCAAAGTGTTTTATTACATTAATTAAACTCTAAAAATATACATTGGATAGGGAAATCACAATTCTGATTTGATGACACAGAACTCCCTTTTAAAATTATTTTAGTAAACATTTCCTTTGATAATGAATTATTTTCTTACACACATTTATAAATTATAATGACATAATTAATCATTAAGCAAGATATTTCTTAAGCCACTAATTTCAATAAGGTTAACATATAACTTCAATAAGGTTAACAAGATATTTTTTTTTGTGATATTTAGGAAGATATAGTAACAGCTATTCAAGGACATAAAACAACTTCAGGGGAGCCTGATTAACAGATAACATATAATAATGACATAATTAATCATTAATCATTATAAAAATAGTTAGGAAATCTATTGACCCACCTGTTTAATAAATTCCTGTCGTCACTACAAGTTAAGGCCTCCAACAATATCTTCTTTTCAGAAACTGCTGTAGTGGAGTGGAATTTCATCCATATGAATTCCCAAACATCTTCATCCAGTAGTGACACTCCTGTACAGTAGACGATGTCTCTAACATTTAATGGTATTCTAAAGAAGCAACCCATGGTGGTTTTCTGTTAATTCAAAGCTTTGTAGCATTGAAAATAAAGACAGATAATGCTTTTCCATAGTTTTTAAAGAGATGATTTTTTAGTTAGATTTTATCTTGAAGAGAATAGTATTATGGTAATAATATTCAAATATATTAGTATGAATATATTGATGAATAAAATAATGGCTTTTATTCAAAGGAAGCTTTGAATATGATTTTTGTTAACACTCTTAAAATTATATATTTAAACAAAAATAATAACAAAGCCTTGAAAAAAGAATAAAAAACAGTTGCATTATATTTTCAATAACATTAGTAGACTCTTTGCTCTCATAATTGATAGATCCAAGGAGGACAAAATAGCGCTCATTGAAGACTAGTTAATTTGAATGAAACAAAACTACTTCCCTTTAAATTTTTAGATACTTTCTTTACAAGTAATTTTTCCAAACAACTCCACAGATTTTATAACCTAGAAAACTGTAAATATAGATGATAAACATAATAAAACATAAGTAGCAAGTGATGAGAAAGCAAAATGTAATTTTTCTCAGAGTTCAGAAAAATGACTATTAAAAATATATTACATCTTGACCTTAATTCAAAATGAATTATGAGAATGTGAAACAGTGGATATAATTAAGCTTGTCTATTCATAAATCCTAAATTATCATGTCAATTTTTGACACTACTATTCTTTTTATTAAGTATTATTCCTGTGTCTGTAATATTCCCCACGAGTACTGACTTTTAAAAATATTTCTCTGAAGGAATACTCTGATGCTTAAAAGTTTAAAAATGTAATTCTGCTTTTCTCAATATTCATTAATTCATTATTAATATTTCTCATTTGTAATTTAAATATGGCCAATAATTATAGACTGTCTTCTCTAGATAACATAAAGGCACACTGATAGTTCAAACACTGCTCGGTTATAGCAGTACTTAGAAAACAGGAGGAAACTGAAGGGCTAGCAGTGAGATGAACTCATCTCATTGTTAGCAGCTAAGTAGGGCTGCAATCAGGATATCTTGGAGACCTATAGAGTTGTAAAAAGTATCATATAAAATTCATGCTTCCTAGAAAAGGCTATACCTATACTATCTGTCTTTTCTCATAAATAATTAAAGTATTTAGAGAAGAGTTTGCTAACTGAAATCCTTCTTTGTGGTATTAGAGGGCAAGCATTGTGTTGATTCATTTAATTTGTTTTTTTAAAGAAACAAAAGGAAAACAGACATATATAAACCATCAAAGAACTTCACATATTTCTCTTGGCTTTCATCTCTGCTTGGACCCCCTGTAGAAAGTACCGACTAAAGACTTTCCAGTGGTTTATGACAAGTTCTTCTTCCCTCTGTTTATGGACAGGTTGCCATAAAGCATGCCTGAATTCACTAAGAAAAGTTTGTCGCAAAATTGTGCAGAAAGTACTCATTCCTAGTAAATGCATCTTAAGATCACAGAGATGCCTCTGTCTTCAAAACTTCAAGAAGGAAGTTAAGAGACCCAATCGTTTTCTAAATTCATGACTATCCATCAAATATTATAAGGCACAGAATACAGGATTGCGTTACTGCATGACTTTGGCCAAGATATTAACATATATACTTGTATGAAAAATAATAAAATATGCACTGAAATCACAAAATCATTAACCAGTGAATATTTTCTTAGTTCTGGGAATGCCAATAACAGTTTACCTTTGAAGAGAACTTTATTAAGCTATTAGTGTGCTTGAGAGAATAGGAATTGAATTCTACAGTTAGTTTTGTGGTCACCCATAGAACTAATTAGACATGTTTTAAGTAAAAAGACATGCAAAAACATTGGAAGGAGGAGGAGGAGGGAGAAGAGGAAGAGGAAGGGAAGGAGGGAGAGTGGAGAGGGAGAGAAGGGAGGAGGAGAAGGAAGAGAAAAAGGAAGAGTAGAAAGAAGAGGAAGAAGAAAAGGAGGAGGAGGAGGAAATAAAAACAAAAACTATGTTCCTCAGAAAGCTCTTAAGTGCTACACACATAATATAGTCATTAGCAAAGGTCCAAACACTCATTATCCAGTAGCTGTTACTGGCTGATACTGAGCTATTATAAGACACATATGCAAATATGTAAGTGGTTCAGTCTGTCCAAAGTCCTGAAAACTGACTAAAGCAGCTACAGAAGTAGAAAATAACATTTTTAGGCAATACTGTGTTCTAGGTCACATGTCTTATTTTATTCTATATCTGAATTATTATTATTATTATTATTATTATTATTATTATTTCTATATCTGTATAACATCTGTTATCAACTTCTCTTTTCAATAGAAGGGGCTGTTTTAAGAGAGAATATTTTGTATATAAAAATGATACAACAAGTAAGAATGTTCAGTACATGAATGTTTTTTCTATCATTTCCAGCATAAAGATGACTAATGACAATAATTATAATATATCTTGGTGTGGATTCCTTTGTAATCAACTTATTCAATGTCCTTGGTTTTCTTAGATCTGGAGGTCCATTTCCTTCCACAGTCATATGAAGTTTTCAGCTGTTCTAACTTGAGATTTCTAGTTCTCTCTATTTTCTGCTTCTTGGACTTTCATAATGTGCATATTGGTCTGCTTGATGGTATGCTATACATTTCTTAAGCTTCTTTCACTTCTTCACATTTTTAAAAAGTATTTTTTCTCCTCTGATGGAATTATTTCCAATGAATTGAGTTTGATAATCCTTCTGCATGATATGTTCTCTTATTGAACACCTCTAGTGAATCTTTTAGTTTCATTCTTGTGTTTTGCAGTTCTATGATCTGTGTCATCCTTTTAAAAAAACAAAGGCTGAATGTTTTCTCTGAGAAGCAGATGCTAATCCATAGTGGAGGAGGAGGATGAAGGAATTTTGGATTGTGCAGAGGGGAGTGAGGGGAGGCAAAGGGGGATAGGGATGAGAAGTATGGTGAAATAAGATGGAGATTATTACCCTATATACATGTATGCTTACACTAAAAAAAAAAGATGTCTATGTAGAACTAAAAAAAATGTATTTTATTTCTTTGTTGAAATTTTAACTTTGTTTCTTGCATTTTTCTCTTAACTTTAGTAAGTTTCTTTATGACAGTTACTTTGAATTCTCTACCAGGTAATACATATAAGTCTCAGTAGAGTTATTATTACTTCATATTAATTTAAATATTATGAGTTATCTGTAAATCTTCAGTTTCTGGACATTTACCTTATTTCTATTTGGGGAACAACTTTGCCTGATTCCTCATTTTTCCTTGACTCTTTGTGTTGATATCTTCACATTAGGCCCTGCTCCCAGTTCACAGGCTAGCTTCATAGAGGAGAAGACCACCTATCAACCTGGCCAGAGATTCTGGGGACATTTACTAGCCCCTTTCCTTCCCAGAGAGAAGCATAAAGTTTTTGAGTTCTTACTCTGGCTGAGCTGGAGCAGGAACTGTGGCACCTATAGTGCAACCCACTGTCTTTATTGTCCCCTAGGTGGTATCAGATCTATCAGAACTCCTGCACTGGAAAATAGGATGTTAGTCCATTGAACAGCCTCAGAGAAATTGGGGAACTAATTGTATAGGTCAACTCTTTCACTCCCCAGCAAGAAGCCAAGAGATGAAATCCCCCTCAACCCTCCACACACATCTGCTCTGTGCTGAGAAATAGGGAAGATCTATGGCATCTTCTAATTCAAATTGCTGTCTGTCCTTCCTCAGGTGGCTTGACTGT
Organism: Spermophilus citellus; assembly: GCF_964194105.1. Taxonomy (NCBI): domain Eukaryota; kingdom Metazoa; phylum Chordata; class Mammalia; order Rodentia; family Sciuridae; genus Spermophilus; species Spermophilus citellus. Next base: position 92,016,878 of record NC_138197.1, on the reverse strand, counting down.
GTCAGAGCAGTTAGAGTTCCAAGGCTGGTAAGGCAGATTCTAGTTCTTTGGGAAGCCTTGGGTGTTAGATGCATGGATGAAATCTTTACCTTCCTAGGAGGTAACCGAGAAGGGGGACTTTCTTTTCATCTGCTCACTTTGGGGAGCAAGGGGAAAATCTATGATGGCAAGAGTTCAAGCTGTCATCTTCATTCTTCCTCAGATGGGTAAACTGTGCCAGTCCTTTTGAGCTATATGAGAGGCAAGATAGAAACCAGTCTTCTGGGGAGAGCCCAGGGAAAAGTTGGGGTACAAGATTCATGAACCATGAACCAACGGAGAAGCTGGGACCTATGGGGTTTCTTCCTGATCTATGATGCTATTTCCTGAGTAGAGATGCTGATGAATTGTATCCTGAATCACCCTTTTGATTTTGATGAATCTGGCTTTACAGTCATCAACAGTGCAGGAGTCTTTCAATTAGTTTCTAGATGGCTTCCAAAGTAAATATGCCCATGAATTGTTGAGAAATAGGTATGTATGTCAGAGGAGACAGGATGAAGAACTTCCTATTACAACACCTTGCTGACATAAATCCAAAATTACTATATTCTTTAAGAGAGTACCACTGCCAAGCCCCAGGGCTAACCAATGAACTGCAAAGTAATACCAATGTATTCAACACATAATCCTTTGAGAACTAAGGAGGCCACAGATGTCACCTCTGATTTCTTTTTATCTCTTTTACACACACACACACACACACACACACACACACACACACAGACGGTTTAACCAATCATCTTTGAGAAATATTTGATGTTGGCAAGACTGGATCTCCACCAACAGTATTCATTAAGTTCATAGTACTTAGGCAAGATGATACTTGCTAAACACTACCTCTGGGTGATAGAAAAGAACATAGGTTATGGCAAGCTTGTCATACACAGGGCATTGAGAACAAATTTTGAAAAGACATCCAGCAGTAAAGTGTTGGATAAAATGACCAATACTCTAAAGAAATTTAACACAGTTGTCCTAGGAAGGCCTTTGAAGGCAAAGTTGCCCTGACAGGGAAAGATTCTATATCTGTATCTGCGTCTTCAAACTAAGACGAAGACTACAGAATCTTCATGTTCTGCAAGAAACATCAGGTCACGTTTCAGTCTTGTCAGCAGTGATCTCTTAGCACATAGCAGATGCATCAAATTAGATTACTATGAAAATGAAACACAAATGTTTACATATATGATGTGAAGTCTTTTGATGACACAATGAAAACAGTCCTCAGTGACCAGTGCAAATCTGCCAAATCTCAGGAAAGAAATGGTTCTATTAGCAGATGCTAGGAAGAACAATTGCATGAGTTCTATATGGCTCCTTGGAGAGCAAAGACAGAGCTGATTAGCCCAAGACTGCTGCCATGATTTTCTACCAGCTCTTCCCACCCCATCAATTCCTCATCTTCCTTACTCATCCACTAGATAAAGAATCAATGTACAGTTTACAAGATAATTTTTACTCATCACTGAAAATAAAACAAGATTGGTAAGCACTGAATATGTCAAGGGCCCTCAATTCCCAGTGACTTCCATTGTTAATGAAACTCCCTTTTGTTGCTAAATTTGCAAAGATGTTCTAATAACATTTTAGCAAAATGATTGCTCTGGGGACAGTTTAAGATCTCTTTGTATAAACCAAAGTCATTAGGAACAAATGAAAAAGCTCATTTGTTTGTAAAGCATGAGCTAAGAAACCCACAGAACCCATAGTTATGAACGGTACAAATGAGTCCTGTGAGACACTCGATATCAGGATTACAGGGAGAGAGAGCCCCTCCTAGTGAACATGAAAATTGCTTACGAAGATGTGAATATCCCCATGGTCATTTCTTTTTTTAACTACTGCCTCAGAAGTAAATCTTATAATGGAATTTCATCATCTGTGAAGGAAATCTGCTTGTTTTTCTCCAGGTAAGATATACATACATAAACAGTAACTTGGTCTCTCCTAACTACCTTCATATAAGATGAATGGGGTAATGCTTAGCCAAAATGAAATGCCTTTATCTTTCTTATGGTAGTAACACTGTGAAAATTATTACCTAATTAATCTAACTTGTACTATGGTTTTTATTCCATTCTCATTTTAAATAGGATTATGACAGAGTTCATTTGTATGATAAAAGTTTTGAAAGCACAGTAGTTGAGTATATCATTTTGAAATCATTTATTTTCATATTTCAGTGGTATGTTTAACTTTTAAAAAACTCTTGCTAAAAGCAAGTGCCTGAAAACTAAATGTTTTGGAGGTAGGTGCTAAAAAAAATTAAGTAGATAGAAAAAATAAAGACAGAAAATTTTTCTTTTAAGAAAATTTTTTCCTACTGAGTTAAAAAAATAATGAAGGTTGTCTTAGTTACTGCTATAACGCATGTTGCAGATTCAGTGGTTTATGAACAACAAAAATTTACTGCTCACAGTTCTGAAGGCTGAAAACCTGAAACCAGGGTACCAGTAAGGTCAGGTTTTGGTGAGGGTTCTCTTCAGGTATATATAACACTGACTTCTCATTATAACTTCACAAGGCAGAAAGAGGACTGGGAGCTCTCTGAGGTCATTTTTTAAAATAAGGATATTAATCCCATTTGTGAGGACCCCACCTTCATGACCTAACCAATACCCAAAGACCACACTTCCTAATACTATGTCCTTGGCAATTAGGATGTCAACATATGAATTTTGGAGGAACACAACCATACAATCCATAACACTGGGGAAACAAGACTAAATTATAGTACATTGACACTTGAGTTAATAAATTAAAATAATGCAATGGACTGATTAAATTAAGACAAATAAGAGAATTTCCAAAGATTTTTCCATGAGAGTATTTTTTGTTTTATTACTTTTTTTTGCTAGATTATTTTTTTAAGTAAAAAAATAAAAAATCTGGATTCATCCAAGATAGCAACAATAAGAGACTGAACACAGTTATGATACAAATAGCAACTAAGACTAATATAGTTTAATGTCTAATAATACATTGAAGTACATTATTATAGATAGACTGTAATAAATGTGTAAATTTGTAAAATGTATAATACCAACATGTTAACTTTAAAAAATAACATACTGTGTATGTACAGAGGAGAAAAAGACTGAAAAAATAGACAACATTAAAAACATTTTCCTCAAGGACTGGGCGTTATAGGCAACTAGTCATTTTATTAACTCATGTATTTCAATTTTAATAAATGAACAACTTTTCCTAATACTGTGAAAATTAGCAAACCTATAATTACATTTGTAAAGATAAGATTCTGCTACTATCTAATAAAATGCATCCAATATACAAGTGTGATTGAATAAAATATAAAAATTTTGATAAATTTAAAATATCTTTCAGAGAAAAATTATACTTGCAAAAGGGAAAAAAACATTATTTTAAAATATAAATCTTGATACTTAATCAAAATATGAGTCTATTTCTAAGCAGGTTCTCAGCAGAACTAATTTGGCCAGTACCCGCCTCTAGGTTCAGGCAAGTCAAGGTCACTGCTCTGAGCTGTATTTTTCAACTTAATTGGACAGGGCTGAAGTACATGAGTTCTGAAGTCCCTTCCTGCTCTGTTAGTACAAGATTCTTTTCATTAGTGATTGTATTAACATTGAAATGTGGATTTAATTATTTTCAAAGACAATGAAAAATACTGCTGAAACCATGAGCTGCTTTAAGAGTACCCCTTTCTTTCAGTAGCACTACACGTGCCATTGATGTAGAATGGGGCCTAACATTTAATTAATTTTAATTAATTTACAATTCATTCATTCATTTGAAAGATCATTTGGGTATTCTAATTGAAAATTAAAAGCTTTGGTTGAGTTTTCATTGCCAATACCCCTAATCTTGTTCTTCCTTAAAAATACTTGCATTCTTCCCTCTCCCAGGGCAGACTCTTTGACTTTAAAATATCAAACTGAAAAATAACCTAAATTTGCAAAATTTGACCCTGTTCATAAGTGTCCCCTACCCCCATCCCTCTCTGCTTCCATTCTTCAGCTCTGTCTGCTGCTCAGTAAGCAGTCTTGAATAAAACTGAGGCTGTTTAGAAGGAATGTGTGACTCTGCACTGAAGTGTCAATTTGTTCATCTAGAAAATAGGGATTATCGTTCCTTAGAAAGTTTGTAATCATCTTTCCTAGTGTAGTTGTCAATCAAATATGATGCTATGGAATTCATAGATCAACTTTGGCAGCCACAAGAAAAAATTGCTTCTAGGTTCCTCTACCATGCTCCCTGCAAAGAGGGAACACAATCTTTTTTTTTTTTTTTTTTTTTTTAAAGAGAGAGTGAGAGAGGAGAGAGAGAGAGAGAGAGAGAGAGAGAGAGAGAGAGAGAGAGAGAGAGAGAGAATTTTTTTTTTTAATATTTATTTTTTAGTTCTCGGCGGACACATCTTTGTTGGTATGTGGTGCTGAGGATCGAACCCAGGCCGCACGCATCCCAGGCGAGCGTGCTACCGCTTGAGCCACATCCCCAGCCCGGGAACACAATCTTGTCTGGAATGACCAGCCAGGGACTGGTGCTAAGGTCACTAGTCCTCAATGTGGTTGAGGTACTTTTAATGCCACAGCTAGGACAGTTCTGTTTCTATAGAATTCTCTCACTTGTTCCCAGCCCTTGTTCATTCCCAGTGAACTTTAGGTATATATATAATAATAAGGACTACAAAACATCAGAACAAACAAAAAGGCAGTTGCAAAACAGTCTGGATGACCCTTTGCACCTCAAAGAACTATGCTGGAGAAATCTGGTGGTGAATAGAACAAATACATTTAAAAGTATCTGAATGTGTTCTGAAAAATGTCCAATCCTTCTTGAAATTTTAATTTTGCATGTTTCAAAGTGGCACAGGCTCCTCTTTTTCTATGAGAAGAAAAAGAATTGCTGGTGTGGTGTGGTTTTAGTTCCTAACATCCTGAATATATCAAAAGATGGTGACTGTACTCCTTTTACATGGCTTTTAAAATTAAAGTGAATTTACTTTGAAAGGGACATTTGTGTTAAATTGAAATAATACATATGGAATTATTTCTGAAATGTTCAAGTCTACTATTCTAGTAGCCATACAACTATGTGTTCAGGGAGAGGGACAATGAGGGCTAAGTATCTGGAATATAAGACCACTTTATGATATGTAATGGCTAAAGCACATAAATAGAAACAAACTGATCCAGACAACATTAAAAAGAAGAGGGTAAAAAGGAGACACAAAGAAAAAAGTAGAAAGGCAAAAAGAACACAAGTAAGAAATGTACAGAGGAGAAAACACTCAAGAGTGAGTGACAAGGATAAGAACAATAAAGAACTACAAAAAGGTAAAGGGAGAAAAAGTAAATAATTGGAAGAGGATGTATGACTTGTCTAACATTTGCCTTTAGTCTGGATTTTAAACTTATCCTACTGAAAAGCCTAGAACAATGATCTTTAACATTTCACAACTTAGAGCCCCTATGACTTTCTTGCCATATGACTAAAATCCATTTTACCCATAAGAGCTCAAACATACTTTTTTTAAAAAGCAGAAAAATTAAGATATACATGATGACTCCTTAACAGTGAGCAGCAGGCTGCCGATATAAATAGCTGTAAGAACACAACATAATTTCAAACCTAAGAGGTACATAGTTGTGGTAGAAGCTGTGAAATGGTTGGTAAATTATCCTAGTTATAGATGCCCGTGTTAAAAATTAGATGACCTGTTTCCTGACAATCACCTACCTGTCATCCATGGCTTTTGAACTCCGTCCTTAGTATGTAAGCTGCTTCTTCACTCAGCTCTGGTCAGGGCACTGTAAATCTAAATAGCTGATATAATATGAAGTCTACATATATCACTAAAAGTAATGATGTTGTCTGGAGCACAATAATTAGGAATCGGTACTTTAGTTTAACTGCTAAGATGAAAAATAAATGATGGAAATAACACATCAGTCGCAATGTAATAATAGATTCATAGCACTGTTATTTACACAGTGACCCAGGCCTAAGTGTCTATGAAAATTCTACTGGATTATATAGGGCTCCACCTCAACAAATAACATTTGTTGCCTGGGTGTAATTTATAGCAATAGTCATCATCTTTTGTATTCCTCATACAAAGGGTGAAAAATTACACAGATTTATTGTACCCATCAAAGTACCACTTCCATAAATGTGAAGGATGGGTGCAAATAAAGCTCACCTTCATAACTAATGCATTGTCAAGGTCATTTAGGTTAACAAGGCTGATTCTCCAGCCTACAAAGAATTGACTATCACAATTTAATTTTTTTTGGCATAATCACTAAACTGTTGTGAGAATGGTATGAGTCATGTATTCTTTTTCCTTGAAAAGTCTCTGGCCAAAAATAGATTTTCTTTTGGCCAAAGCAAATTTTAGTATTTCTGTGTGTATGTGTGTGCATTTCCAAAAATGTAATTCTTAGTTTTTTGTAGCTTTAATTGATAGATTCAGTACATAAAAGAATGCTGTACTTTTAAAAAATAGAGAAATATTCTTATGCATATCCAATCTGAGGTATTCTGTGGCCTCACTGAAATATACTTTGACCTTCCTGTTATCTTTTCATGTGAAAAAGCAGTAAAATGCATGATAAATCTCATATACCTGCCTTTGAGGAATAAGGATTGATATGATTAAATTTCATAAATATCTGGGAAAATATGGTTCCTTTATGTGAAGTGATACAATATTACTGAAAACAAAATAACCTGCACACTGGAGAAAATGAGAATGGCATGAATAGTTAAAAAAATTAGGCAAAAAGGCACATTTCAAAGTGGGAGATGACCAAACTGTGGAAAATACACTAGTTGATTATTTTACAAAATAATTGCAGTGTGTAAAATGTATGTGTGCAACTGGCAGGTACTGGCTATTGCCTGGTCCATCTCAGAAACAATGAGAAAAACAGCCAATGCCCACTCCGTATTTCAGAATAAAATAAGCAAGATTTATTTATATATGAAAATTAAATAGATATCATTTCCACATTTTTCTATTTGACTTTTTAATTATAAAAGAGTCTTCAAGGATTAGAAGAAGGAAAAGTTGGGGGAGTAGAGGAACTTAATCCTCAAAAAGGATCCTGAAAATGAATAAGGGTTCCTTGTTGTAAACTTTAGGGAAATATCTATACTTGTTCTATCTTCATATCAGGGACAACTCTTCTGTGTGTGAGTGTGTGTGTGTGTGTGTGTGTGTGTGTACATGTGTGTCCTACATAATTAAAAAGATGATGTGATGATAGTTGATGATTATATATCTGCATTTTATGAGCAACAAGTAGGAACTGCCTTCTTGGCATTTCTTAGCCTTCTTTCTTTTATAAAAATCTTAAGGTATAACAGTAGGAAGAAGTTAAAGATAAAAGTTTAATTTGCAATATCTCCATGAGATTCCACCTAAAAATAAATAAATAAATAGAACCCTTCAAAATACTGAACATAAGCCAAGTTTTGAATATAAGGCAGCAACTAAGGTGTGTTGTTAGTTTCCTGGGGCTGCCATAATAACTTACCATCAATTTGGTAGCTTAAAATAGAAATTTATCCTCTCAAAGTCCTGATGGGAGAAATCTTAAATCAAGCTGGTTGCTTCCATCTGGGAACTCTGAAGGCGAATCAGAACATGCCTTTCTCCTAGTCTGGCAGCTCCAGCAATTTGAGGTTCCTTGATTGCGGAGGTATCAATACGATTTCTTCACACCACTTACCTCCTGATCACCCCAGGCCTTCTTTTCTATCACTTATAAAGATACTCATCGTTGGATTAAGGGCTTTCTCTGATGATTCATTCTGAGATCTTCAACTTACATCTGCAAAGACCTTATTCCTAATAAGGTCCCATTCACAAGTAAGAGAATTTGGAGGTATCTGTCAGAGACCTCTACTCAACTCATGACAGTACAAGCATATGTTTTTAATTTTTCTCCTATTTCCAGGAAACTACAAGCCATCAAAGTGCTAAGTTTCTGTTTTAGTCAGCTTTTGTGTCACTGTGACCAAAATACCTGATAAGTACAATATAGAGGAGGAAAAAATTATTTTGACTCTGTTTCAGGGTTTTTAATCCATAAACAACTGACTCATTGCCCTGGGCCCAAGGTAAGGCAGCACATCATGGGGGAAGAGCGCAGTTCAGGAAAACTGAACAGTTCCTGGCATTCAGGAAGCAGAGGCAAGGAAGTTGAAGGGGCCATAGGGAAGATGTGCCCTTTAGGGGGTGCCCCCCATTGCCTCACCTACTCCAGCCACCTGCCTAAGTCACAACTTAGTTATTTCACTCAAACTGGGAAGGATTGATTGGGTTGCATCTTTCATAATTTAATCATTTCACCTCTGACTATTCCTGCATTAACACAAATTAAGTTTGAGGGGGACACCTCATATACAAACCATGACACTATCCTTTCAGATATCTTAAGATATACATAAAACAACATTTGATACTTATAGACCATTTGTCATAATCATCATGAGGTTAAATAAATGCTATCATATTATCATTAGAAATAAGATTAACATGAAATATTTTCATTTGGTTTGAGACAGACTGAATAATAAGTATAGATTCAATTCTACACCTTTATCACAAGGGGAAAAAATTAAACAGAAAGGAAATGTTGGTGTTGGTGAAAGGCTCTCGTTAGTGATAACAGCAATGCTTACAGACTTTGGGGAAAAGGTGGAAGAAATCTTTTTTACAGGGGTTGATAATCATTGTAATGAACTTTATATTCAATATATCTGAATCTGTCAGTAGAATCTGCTCACTGTAAGAATGTTTTGGAAGCTACAGATATTTTTGATGGCTATTCAGACTTGGCTTAGTAAATAATAATGATTATCATTGTGAGTTTAATCAGCAATGCCCCATGAATTCCTCATGTAAATCTATATTTGCTTCACACTTGTTCTGTGATAATAAGGCTTTTTAAATAGTGCTATCCTATAACTAATCAATAAGCACATATTTTGACAGATGACACAAAATTTCAATAATAATGCTTGAAACTGGTATAAGGCAAATAGTAATAGCATCATAAGAAAATTATTATTGGCAGACATGGGGAACCAATAATTCTGTAAAGAAAAAAACTTAGGTGATGTCACCTTTGAAAAACACTTTCATAAAAATTAAAATATCTTGAAAAACTACGATTGACTGTTTACCTCTATGCAAGATTAGTAATATAATTTTTTTTAAAAAAAGTAAAATGTAAGGCAAAAGCCCAAAGCATTGGGAAATGGAAAACAAGTATATGATTATTTATGCATTTTAAGCTAGAATATAAAATTTCTAATGCACTTAGATTAAAAACTAAATGTGACTATAAGAAAATGAATGGAAATATGCACTTACTGTGGTTACATTAGCTCTCATTAGGCAATTAAAGTCCCTGTAGCTTAAGAACTAATTTAAAAATATAACGAGATGAGTTAGTCCATCAACTAGGTCATTAGGTCAAATATCTATCCCATGATGAACTGAACTAACTTAACATGTACGAAATTCTCCAAACAGCAAGGGAAGGTGGCACTTTTGGTGTGATTTCTGAGAAGCTTAGGGAAAAGAGGACTTTAAAAGTCCTCATCTATATATAGTTATAGCTACTATTTAAATAATTTAAATATATTGAGACCTATACTTATTCAAGGGTAAGTTAAGTAGTGATTACTGGCTATGAAAAGGATTTTCAGCTTGACAAAAGAATTCATAATAGCACAACTACTACATTCTATATTTTTTAATCTACCTACATGGTTTTTGCAAAATGCATACTTGGTAATGTACTCCATGCTTTGACTAGAGATCTCTTAAAGCTGTGATGAAGGTGCATAATCAATTAATTGAGATTTTTGCTCCTCTCAGCAAATAAAAGGAAAACAAACAGATGAGCTGAAAAACTTTTAGAGGATGTTCTTGTGTCCATACAGGTTCTGCCCAATCAGCTAAAGCTTTTGAAATCCCACAAATGTAATATTGAGAAAGGATACTGAGCAGAAAGACCATTTTTACATACTATTGCTTGTATTTAACACCTACTTTCCTTCTTAGCTTCAGGAATCTGTACCTTTCAGGTAAACCTCAGATCAACTGCAGCTCTGCAGGAAAGTCACCCTGACTGACAGCTCAAGTTTTCCCTTGCTTGTACACTTTTCATCTGACTCACATCACAGTTAAAAATCATACATTATTTGTATGAATTTGATTAGCACTGGCCAACTCCATTAGATGGACTGTAAGGCCAGAACCATGTTCTTTGTTCACCATTGGATCCCCAGTATCTTTCTGCACAGACCTGGGACATGGCAGAGGCTTAGAATATATTTGATATCTGAATCAAGTACTTCATTAAGAGTTTTAATTAATATAAGTTAAAATAAGTAGACTTAGAACTGGGGAAAAATATGAAAAATATTTTATTTTAGAATATAGTTGAAAGTTAAAAATCAAGTTAACTATTATCCAGATATCCCATTATTCAAGTGTAGACCTGCAAAGCTGGCCCAGCAACACTGCAGCTGTCATGATAACAGAAGCAGTATGCTAAAGGTTTTGCTTTTTAGCCTAAAGACTACCCAGGGATAAACTGATAATAAGGTGTCAATAATGGTACTGATGCGGATGATAACAGTAAATGCCAAGGGTTCTGATGACATGATCTGATGACTCATAGCCAAGTTCTAAGTCTCTCTTTGGTTATGGAGGTAATAATTCACAAGGAGATGACCAGCTATAATTCTAGAATTTATAAAGTTCCTCAGCAGAAAGGTGAGGGAAAGAAGGATATTCTTTCTGTCCCCCCTTCCACCAGCATATTATTCAAGTAGAAATAAAAGTGTTGCAAATTTTGCTCCAGGGAAAACGGAAAGTACTTTTTAAATCTGCATTGCAAATAATCCACATAGGTTTTAAAATATATTTTTCCTTTCACCTCAATGGGCCTATTATAAAGAGTGTTTAGAATATGCACACATGTAAAATGAAGAGTATGTGAAGCTCTCTATTATAAGTGTCCCATACTAGGCAAATATTAAATCAAGACTAGCCAAACAGAATGGTGTGGGACACTGTACTACTTCAGATGCAAGAAAAAATATGATAACAAAAATATAGCTCAATTTAAGCCACTTAACATAATCCACTGAGAGTATAATCACTTTTTTACAGCATCCTTTCTAAATCCTTAAAAATTAAAAATTAAATAATTTTGATATTCTGATGAAAATAAAAATTTTATGCCAGAGTTCAGTAGGAGGTAAAGAGACACATAACTTGAAAAAGCAGTATTAGCTACCTAGTAAAACAGTATTCTAAGTCAAATACTTAACCATATGAAGAAAAAGAACAAAACTCACTTCAAAACTAACTTTCTACATTACAATACAAAATAGAGTGTAAGTAGTTGTATATTTAAAAGTGAAATGACTAAAAATATAATTAAAAATTATGTAAGGTTCCTGGGGTCACATATAACAATAAATTCCAGATGTAAAATCTTTAAATATATACCATTTTAAAATATGTGTATCTATGGTTATTCCTATATATTTAAATAAACACAAAGGTCCTTGGATTTTTAGTAAAAGTGATTATAATAAATGAAAATAAAGATTTATGAAGGTTAATAGAAGAATAATTTAGAGCACCCTATAAAATCAAAGTTCCAAGAGCTACAACTAATATCTGGGCTATATCCAGTTATTCAGTGTTGTGATTTTTCATTTCTCTTTCCTTACATATATCCCTTGCCTAGTAATCTCTTTTCCTTCTCATTCTTTCAGTTTCTATCACATAGGAGTGCAGTAGTCTTCAAAATGAGGTGTTTGTCCCTGTGGGGATAAAGGAAGAATTTCCAAGGTTTACTCTACATTATGAGGGTTATGGTAATCGAATTCCAAAGTTCTGACCTTTCTTAAGCTCACATTCCTTTTCATAAAAGCCCTTCTATTTTTCCCCCATCTTTCAGGAGAAAAGCATACTTCTCTTTCAACTTTCCCCTTTCCAAAAGTTCCTTGTAGTACACTGGCAAAGAGAAAATTCTAAACATTGGTGTTGATGCTTAGGAAATGAGCTTTTGAAATTTTAAATTAATTGCTTTCATAAAATTTGAAGAAAGGCCTAATGAAGTTGTCAGATGATAATTAAAAAATTTTGGTAATTGATTACTATGTGGTATCTGGCACAAAACTTAGAAAGATTGTGAAGAAATATGTCACATTGCTATAATAAAACCTTTTATTACCATCTACTTATTTTTATGTATATTATTTCTCAGCACTTCAACATAAAATAGGAATAAAACTGATGATGAAACTTTTCACATTCTAGCAATGAATAATACTTATCTAAAATATAAAAACTAATTGAAAAAGGGATACTGTTTTTTTTACTTTTATATCTAAAAATTTTAATTTTGTTTGCAAAATAATTTATCAAGTTAACAATCTTAATGATAGAGCTCAATTTGAAAAACAATTTAACACGTTTTGTGATAAAAAATAATTTTCTTATATGAGTTTTTTGCAGAGAGATATCATATAATACTCAATAAAATATTTACAAGTAACACTATATAAGAACTCAAGTTTGGAAAAGGAAGAATGATACAAAATCCATAGAACTTAATAACTTAATCATATTTTTAAATGGCTAATAATAATTTTTTAAAAATGAGTTGTGTGGTTTAGATTACAATAGATACATTTAAAGGACTTGAAATGATTTTACTTTAAAATGTCCTTATTAGAATAAGATATGTTTGTATAAATATGTCAAAATAGACTTTACTCTCATGTGTAACTAAAAAGAACAAAGTATAAAAAGCAAAAATAAAGTCTATTACAATATTCTAGAAGTTAAATCTTTAACATTATTTAAATACATGATGGAACTTAAACATTATTTTAGGGGCTATATGTGCACAAAATTTGAGCCCTAACAAATAATTCTACCAAATTGCCTTTAGTGACTTCCTTTCTCTTACTCAAAAATACAATCATTAACTTCTGTCATCCTTCCTTCCTCAATAACGTCCAATGATCTCTGCTTCTTTAATTTCTACTATCAGTTCCCAGGACTAGACGTTTTTCCTAATATCCTTGCATTGATCAAATTTCCATGGGAGAAAATACCACAGATCTCTACTTGGTTGCACTTATTCTGACTTTCATTTTTAGCTTTGTGTGACTGTTTTGAATATTCACAAGGGCAGGAACCATCAATTTTTTCATGCACAAAGGCAGGAACCATGCATTTTTACCACTTGCCAAGTAACAGTGGACAGCATTGGTTCAGTGAGTGAATGCTGCATCCCAAGTGTCTGAGTGCCTAACACAGTATTTGTTCAATATAAATTTATCAAATGCATGAACAAATGAATATATGCCCTTTGACTAAATAATAAAAAAAAACCCACAATTAGACCTAGTGTAGGGAAATTGCATAATTTATTCACACACAGTTATTTATGAAAATGTGGACTGTTAGAGCTAAAATAAACACTGGAGGTTTGGGGGTGCAATCTCATTTTAGAAACATGATTGAGACTCTGAGAAGTTAATTGACTTTTTCCAAAGACACATCTGTTCAATGATAAAAGCAGGATCAAAACCTAATTCCTTACCCCAGATTACTAGTGGTGTAGGTATCCCTGTGCTTTTCATTACTCTGTGCAAACTCCTTCTGGGTTCACTCCTCCTCAAAACACCTATGCTGGTCAATAAACTCTGAAACTGCATTTCTGGCTGGTGTAAGAACTTCAGCCTCTGATCCTTTAGTGTGGAACAACTTAAAACAATAGGAAAAGAAAGAGCAGTGTAAAGCCCTAAGGAAACAGGACCGTGGGAACCTTGGAGATAAGAACACCTAGTTAGCATCTATGTCTTAGAGGAAGAAAACACAAGGTTTCTGAATTTGATACATTGAGGCCATAGTGGAAAGAAAACTTGTTTCTCCACCTTTATATTATTACATGAGAAAGCAAACATTGATGGACAAAGATCAGATGCAAAGAAAAATAGCTTATCTGGACCTCTTTTTCAGTATGAGATAAGATGAGCTATAGCTGATGAAGGGACATTTGCCATCAATAGCAACTGGTTAAGTATGAAAAAAGGTAATATTTACTTATAGGCCAAGATAGGCAGTATTTCTTAAAGTAGAAGGGAGGGGAAAATGTGCTCCTGTTCCTAATTGAGAATCTCTATGATAACATTTCATTTTATATTTCACATCCTTATAATCTCCCCAAATTAGAGCATGCAGGACTAACATGGAAGGCATTCAATAAATGTGACTGTCCATACTTAACTACTTAAAATGCACACCACCCATTACAAAGAGGTAGTTAAAACAAACAGAAGGCCACTCTAAAGATCACTGCTTCACCATTACCTGCAAGAGTTAGGTATTACACAGCATTCTTGCACTAAACTCTCATAAGCTGAGTGATTGATAATTTTACTGCTGTTTTTTCAGATGAAGAAGCTAAGGGACTTTCCCAAGGTTGTGCAGTAGAATAACTTCAATTTGACCTCAAGTGTCTCAGACTATGAAGATGGTAACCTTTGCCATGTCAGTAGTTCCCAAAGTGTAGTCCCCAGACTAGCAGCATCACCATTACTTGGGAACTTTTTTAAAAATCCAAATTCTTGGGCCCAAATCTATACTAACAAACTCTAGGGGTGGATCCCAACAAACTTAACAGGTTTCCCTGATGATTCTGATATATGGTCAAGTATAAGAACCACTGGCTTATTCCATGTAGCCTGATGTGCATAGAAATATTCTTATACTCATGGCAGAGAGTACTTAAAGTATGTTAGGTGGTTTTTATTTTTCTACCATTTTTGAAACATGGCAATTTGGTATACCAAGGAACCATAAGCACTAGGGATGGGGGCAGGTTGACTGGATATGGAAGCCCAGCTCTACCACCTATGATTATATAATCTTGGCCAGGTGTATAAGCTCTATAAGTTTTTGATTTGTCTTTGTTAAAAATGAAAACAAAAATGGTGAGATTATACGCTAAAAGCACTTAGTGCCTGAAGTGTAATAAACATTCAATAAAGTAAATAAATACAGCTTTGATTATGACAATAATATTAGTAACATTATGATTAATTGCCTGAGTGGTGAGGCTTATGAATTATGTATGCTGCAAAGCTCCACAGAGGCTCTGCTACCTATAATTTTTATTGTAGAATAGTCTTAATTTTTCCAGTTTTATAATGAACTTCCAATTGATTTCAATTCAGTGAACATTTACTGTGTAGAAGTACTGTGCTATTTCAGGATATTTTTAAAGTAGAGTCAAAAATACACTTTTCAGATGAAGTCTTCAATTTACAGTTAGGGTAAGGATATAACTGTCAACTGAGTAAATCTTTGAATTAAATATGCTAAATCTTTACCTTATTTTGGCTTAAAGTTTTTGTTGCGTCTTTCAACAGTATTTTAAAAAATAATGAATTATCGTGTACACACACATTTAATTTCAGTTTAAATTTTTTACTTAGAGAACACTCCATAATGCCATATTATCTTTGCATAGTCAACTGTGCAACCCAGTAGTGCTTGAATGCAGAGATTTTTCAAATAGTAATTCATCTTCAGTAGCAATATATTCCTTATATTTTATTGAGTGAAACCTAGGCTTTTTAGGTCTTGTTGAATTGCATTAACAAATGAAAGAAGCCACTTTCTATCCCTTTTTTAAAATGTTTTTTATATGTACAAAAAGATAATCATCTTTTCATTTTTAAAAGAAAAATACTACCAGGTCTCATAAGCTCCTTTCCTAGCTCATGTTTTCAAGCGCCCCCTCCCCCATTGGTATTGTTCTCCACAAATACTTGGCATTTTGTCTCCTTTCTAAAATGTGTCATTCTGCTGAACTTGGTCTGCAAATCATAGTGTAATAAGACCTGAATGAAGCTCAATCTGTTTTCATGCATGACATCACCATTACTATTCAACACGCCAGAGCAGCTGAACATTTTAACAGGGATCAGGATGTCAATCATTCAATTTATTATCCACTGTAACTCTGTGATTTTTCTCTCTACTGTTACCATCTCTAGGCCTTTATTGCACATTTTAGTTCCATTATCCCTCCTTTCCCCTCCTTTCATGTGGTTCCATTTTCCGGATTTTAACATCTGATTTTAACCCTCTCTCTAATGTAGTAAGATTACACTGCACAGTTGCACAGCACTCCAAAGATCTGTAACCCCCACAATGTCCATGATTCACTCTTCTTTATATTTACTAGCATAAATATACATTTCCCCAAATATTTTATAAGTAGTAACTATATACCTCGAGTGCTTTTTTTTTTTTTTTAGAGAGAGAGAGAGAGAGAGAGAGAGAGAGAGAATTTTTTAATATTTTTATTTTTTCAGTTTTTGGTGGACACAACATCTTATTTTATTTTATGTGGTGCTGAGGATCGAACCCAGCACCCCATGCATGCCAGGTGAGCGCATTACCGCTTGAGCCACATCCCCAGCCCAAGTGCTTTTTTTTTAAGATGATTTTTTTTTTTCAGGTCACTCTTTTTAAGGTTCCAGTTAGATAAACAAAAATAAATAAAAACAAAAAGGTTGACTGGCCTATTGCTATAGGCACATTTTAAAAGAAATCTTGTTATTTTCTTCTTTGACTTAAGAATGTTTAACTAAGCACCGAGGATCCATAGGATTGCATAATTGTTTTATTGTTAAGCATTAAACTGTTATGCACGATGTACAGATTAAAACCTCTAATCTTCACACATAGGTAGCTTGGTGGGTATCATATGCCCTTGCTGTTGGAAGTCACCTGTGAGGCTGAGGCAAGTTATAGGTTTGGTTAAGCAAACCTTAGTAAACATAGTTACTTTCCCTCGGCATGCATAGTTGTCCAGTTACAAAAGAATGCAAAGCAAAGAATATAAACACAGGAAGGAACTGACAAAAGAATCCTAAAGCGTTTGAACCAAACTGATTTATTTTGCCATGAAAAAAATAACAGAGCTATCAAAACCAAAATTGCCTGATTCTTTATGTATGAACTTTCATTCATAAGGAAACTATGGAAGCAATGGATTATTCAAGTTAACAAGTAAAAGAAAAGAATGACTACACTTTTTAAGTTAACCAGCAACCTTTGTGCTTTCTGCTTGGAATCCCCATGAGCCTACCTTATATATTCATACAAACCCATTCCTGCCTGCAACCCAGTGCTCTCCATCTAACAAAGTCCTACTCATCCCTCTGAGAGCAAGAGTTCCCCAAGACAGTATTTCCTCTCTTTGTTGTATTTAAACTCTATCCTGGGGGGAGAAGATGGCGGCGGGAAGTGAGTAAGCCGCTCTGTGCCCCGCGCCGCCGCGTCTGAAAAGATGAGGTAAAGATCATTAAAGGAGATCTGTCGACAAAAACCCAGCACCATGTCAAGAAAGGGGCCTAGGTGGAGTGAACCCGCCACTAATCCAGCCAAGGTGAAGGGAGTCCAGCACGAATTCAGCGCGAGCAGTAAGGACGCAGCCCGAGCTGCCTGGCTCCCTCTGCCCCTTCTCCCTCTCATCTCCGCCTCTCCGCCTTGCTTCTTTCTCCCCAGCTGTCTCTACTCCCAAGCTCAGTCTCTAAATTTAGATCTCAATTTCTTTCCCCCACCCCGCCCGCTCTCCTGCGTGTCCGGTACCGGACCGCGCGGCCCTGAGGCGCCGCCTCCCCTCCCCCAACCCGAACCCCCTCCCCGGGGGTCCCGAAGGCCCCCGCCGCTGCCGCCGCCGCCTCCCGCAGAGCACCATAGAGCAGACGCTTCACCGCGCGATTGAGCTGCCGAATTATATGAAACAGCTGATAAGATGAGTGACAATTTAAAATCCAAGTGATCCGAGAACACGCACTGAGCTCTGACCCGCTGAATTCAAACTCCCGGTCACCTGCTTCCAGCAAACAAACAGCTATGACTCGGCATTAATTCATCCCGCTGAAACAACTGGTCAGCCCTTCTCATCATACGAAGGTAAACGCCTACCGAGCCTTCATAAGTAGTGGCCACAGGTTTGAAAAGGGGCTTGGGAGAGAAGGACCCACCCGTTGAATTGGTCGCCCGGCAAAGGGAAACGACGTCATCAGACTGCTGCAGAGGAGATAACTTCTTTGAAACAGGGGTGTGATCCCATAGCCTTCCCTCTCCACACATCGGGAAAACTCAAGGGCCCCTCCCAGCTCTCCCGTGAGTGCTACAGCCAGCCCGAGGGAATCAGAGGTGGTGCAGGTCCCGCGGAGCTAAACTACCGCTCCCACCAGGGCTGACTTCTGAGGTCTCTTGCACCAGCTACGGGGAAGTGGATACTGGAGGGCAAGTAAAATCCGCTGAGGATTCTCAGCCCCAAACGCTACAAGCTTAGGGTCTGAGGGAATGGCAAACTGGAAGAGTGTGCCCAGTCGTTCATGAAAACAGGGCTCCCGGGAGCAGCAGACTTGGCGTGTAGCCAGTATTGTGGTGAGAGGGGCCTGGCTAGAGAAAAAGTGGGAAGTGAATAGACACATGAGGAGGCCCTAGACACCCAGGATTGGAGACTCTTGGAGGAGCTGCTGCACAGTGATTGGTTCCCGCGTATGGACAGGAGAAACTTGACCTGGTGGGCACAGCGCCATCTACTGGAAGAGAAGCTAATCAAACTCTAAGACTGCATTTATTAGGGTTTTTTTTTCTTTTTTTTTCTTTTTTTTTTCTGATTTGGGTTTTTCTTTCATTTTCATTTTTTTTCTTTCTTGTTGTTTTATTAATTTTTTTTTGCAAAATTTTTTTTAATTTTTTTTTCTACTAATTTCAATTTAAATTTTTTTAACTATTATTATTATTTTATTTTTTATTTATTTTTTATTTTTTTTAATTGTTCTCTTTTTTAGTTCCTATTCTTTTTCTTCTTTAGTCTTTTCATTTTTCTTATCCCCCCTTTTTCCTTGAATTCTACCTGCCTACTCTCATTCTCTTTAGAGACTTCTTCCCTTCCCTTCAAATACCTTTCCTCCCAAGCATCAAATTAATTTATAGGAGTAAACTGTAACTCAGCAGTCAAACAGAACAAGAAGCAACATGAGCAGCTTCAAAAAACAAGGAAGAAAAGGAGTACAAACAATGCAGGACAGCCTAAATATTCAGGAGGACCTAGAGTCATCAGAAAAATGGTCATATAAAGAACTCAAGGAACACCTAAGACAGATGGAATGGAACCTTAAAGAGGATACAAGACAGCAAATTCAAGCAGCGAAAGAACACATTGAGAATGCATTCCATAAACAGATAAAAGAAGAAGTTAAGCATCTTTATCAGGAGATAGAGATTATAAAAAATAATCAAACAATAATTCTAGAAATGAAGGAAACGATAAACCAAATTAAAATCTCAATTGAGAGTATCACTAACAGAGTGGAGCAAGTAGAAACCAGAACGTCAGATAATGAAGACAAAATATACCATCTTAGAAAGAGTCTAGCCAACTCAGAAAGGCTGGTAAAAAATCACGAGAAAAACATCCAACAGTTATGCGAGAACATGAAGAAACCAAACATACGAGTCATCGGGATAGAAGAAGGTACAGAGATTCAAACCAAGGGAATGAGAAAACTGCTGGATGAAATAATTACAGAAAACTTTCCAGAAATAAAAAAGGAAACAGATATACAAATTGAAGATGCATACAGGACACCGAGCACACAAAATCACAGTAGACCAACGCCAAGACACATTGTTATGAAGATATCCAATATACAGAACAAAGAGAAAATATTAAAAGCTACAAGAGAAAGGAGACAGATTACATTTAGGGGTAAACCAATACGGTTAACCACGGATTTTTCATCACAGACACTGAAAGCAAGAAGGTCATGGAACAATGTATTTCAAACACTGAAAGACAATGGATGCCAACCAAGAATTCTGTATCCAGCAAAATTAAGCTTCAGGTATGACAACGAAATAAAAATCTTTCATGATAAACAAAAATTAAAAGAATTTGCAGCCAGAAAACCAGCATTGCAAAGCATTTTGAGCAAAACACTACAAGAAGAAGAAATGAAAAACAACAACCAAAACCATCAGTGGGAAGTGCCTCAGTAAAGACAGAGGGCGAGGGGAAAAACAATCATGGAGAAACAAACTAAAATTTTTTTTAAAAAAGGATAAACAATCAAACATGGATGGAAGTTCAAACCACATATCAATAGTAACTCTGAATGTTAATGGCTTAAACTCTCCAATAAAGCGACATAGGCTGGTATCATGGATTAAAAAAACAAATCCAACAACATGCTGCCTCCAGGAGACACATCTGATTGGAAAAGACATACACAGGCTGAAGGTGAAAGGATGGGAAAAAATATACCACGCACACGGTCCTTGTAAGCAAGCAGGGGTGGCCATCCTCATATCGAATAAAATCGACTTCAAGACTAAGTTAATCAAAAGGGATAAAGAAGGTCATTATATACTGTTAAAAGGAACCATTCACCAACAAGACATAACAATTATTAATATTTACGCACCAAATAATGGTGCTGCGACATTCATAAAACAAATTCTCCTCAAATTCAAGAATCAAATAGACCACAACACAATAATTATGGGAGACTTCAACACACCTCTCTCACCATTGGACAGATCCTCCAAACAAAAGTTAAATAAAGAAACTATAGAACTCAATACCACAATCAATAACCTAGACTTAACTGACTTATATAGAATATATCAGCCATCATAAAATGGATATACTTTCTTCTCAGCAGCACATGGATCTTTCTCAAAAATAGACCATATATTATGCCATAGGGCAACCCTCAGTAAATATAAAGGGGTGGAGATAATACCATGCATTTTATCTGATCATAATGGAATGAAACTGGAAATCAATGATAAAAGAAGGAAGAAAAAACCCTACATCACATGGAAAATGAACAATATGTTACTGAATGATCAATGGGTTACAGAAGACATAAAGGAGGAAATCAAAAAATTCTTAGAGATAAATGAAAATACTGACACAACATATCGGAATCTATGGGACACAATGAAAGCAGTTTTAAGAGGAAAGTTCATCGCCTGGGGGTCATTCCTCAAAAAAAGAAGAAACCAACAAATAAATGAGCTCACACTTCATCTCAAAGCCCTAGAAAAGGAAGAACAAAACAACAGCAAATGTAGCAGAAGGCAAGAAATAATTAAAATCAGAGCGGAAATCAATGAAATTGAAACAAAAGAAACTATTGAAAAAATTAACAAAACTAAAAGTTGGTTCTTCGAAAAAATAAATAAGATTGACAGACCTTTAGCCATGCTAACGAAGAGAAGAAGAGAGAGAACTCAAATTACTAACATACGGGATGAAAAAGGCAATATCACAACAGATGCTACAGAAATACAGAAAACAATTAGAAATTATTTTGAAAACCTATATTCCAATAAAATAGAAGATAGTGAAGACATCGATAAATTTCTTAAGTCATATGATTTTCCTAAACTGAGTCAGGAGGATACACACAATCTGAACAGACCAATATCAATGGATGAAATTGAAGAAGCCATCAAAAGACTACCAACCAAGAAAAGCCCAGGACCGGATGGGTATACAGCGGAGTTTTACAAAACCTTTAAAGAAGAATTAATACCAATACTTTTCAAGTTATTTCAGGAAATAGAAAAAGAGGGAGCTCTTCCAAATTCATTCTATGAGGCCAACATCACCCTGATCCCGAAACCAGACAAAGACACCTCAAAGAAAGAAAACTACAGACCAATATCTCTAATGAACCTAGATGCAAAAATCCTCAATAAAATTCTGGCGAATCCAATACAAAAACACATCAAAAAAATAGTGCACCATGATCAAGTAGGATTCATCCCTGGGATGCAAGGATGGTTCAACATACGGAAATTAATAAATGTTATTCACCACATCAATAGACTTAAAGATAAGAACCATATGATCATCTCGATAGATGCAGAGAAAGCATTCAATAAAGTACAGCATGCCTTTATGTTCAAAACATTAGAAAAACTAGGGATAACAGGATCTTACCTTGACATTGTAAAAGCTATCTATGCCAAGCCTCAGGCTAGCATCATTCTGAATGGACAAAAGTTGAAGGCATTCCCTCTAAAATCCGGAACAAGACAGGGATGCCCTCTATCTCTACTTCTATTCAATATAGTTCTCGAAACACTGGCCAGAGCAATTAGACAGACGAAAGAAATTAAAGGCATAAAAATAGGAAAAGAAGAACTTAAATTATCACTATTTGCAGATGACATGATTCTATACCTAGAAGACCCAAAAGGGTCTACAAAGAAACTACTAGAACTAATAAATGAATTCAGCAAAGTGGGAGGATATAAAATCAACACGCATAAATCAAAGGCATTTCTGTATATCAGCGACAAAACTTCTGAAATGGAAATGAGGAAAAACACTCCATTCACAATATCCTCAAAAAAAATAAAATACTTGGGAATCAACCTAACAAAAGAGGTGAAAGATCTATACAATGAAAACTACAGAACCCTAAAGAGAGAAGTAGAAGAAGATCTCAGAAGATGGAAAAATATACCCTGTTCATGGATAGGCAGAACTAACATCATCAAAATGGCGATATTACCAAAAGTTCTCTATAGATTTAATGCAATGCCAATCAAAATCCCAACGGCATTTCTTGTAGAAATAGATAAAGCAATCATGAAATTCATATGGAAAAATAAAAGACCCAGAATAGGAAAAGCAATTCTACGCAGAAAGTGTGAATCAGGCGGTATAGTGATACCAGATTTCAAACTATATTACAGAGCAATAGTGACAAAAACAGCAAGGTACTGGTACCAAAACAGGCAGGTGGATCATTGGTATAAAATAGAGGACACAGAGACTAATCCACAAAGCTACAACTATCTTATATTTGATAAAGGGGCTATAAGCATGCAATGGAGGAAGGATAGCATCTTCAACAAATGGTGTTGGGAAAACTGGAAATCCATATGCAACAAAATGAAACTGAATCCCTTTCTCTTGCCATGCACAAAATTTAACTCAAAATGGGTCAAGGAGCTTGATATCAAATCAGAAACTCTGCGCCTGATAGAAGATAAAGTTGGCTCCGATCCACAGATTGTGGGGTCGGGCTCCAAATTCCTTAATAGAACACCCATAGCACAAGAGTTAACAACTAGAATCAACAAATGGGACTTAATTAAACTTAAAAGTTTTTTCTCAGCAAAAGAAACAATAAGAGAGGTAAATTGGGAGCCTACATCCTGGGAACAAATTTTTACGCCTCACACTTCAGATAGAGCCCTAATATCCAGAGTATACAAAGAACTCAAAAAATTAGACAACAAGATAACAAATAACCCAATCAACAAATGGGCCAAGGACCTGAACAGACACTTCTCAGAGGAGGATATACAATCAATCAACAAGTACATGAAAAAATGCTCACCATCTCTAGCAGTCAGAGAAATGCAAACCAAAACCACCCTAAGATACCATCTTACTCCAGTAAGATTGGCAGCCACTATGAAGTCAAACAACAACAAGTGCTGGCGAGGATGTGGAGAAAAGGGTACACTTGTACATTGCTGGTGGGACTGCAAATTGGTGCGGCCAATTTGGAAAGCAGTTTGGAGATTCCTGGGAAAGCTGGGAATGGAACCACCATTTGACCCTGCTATTGCCCTTCTCGGACTATTCCCTGAAGACCTTAAAAGAGCATGCTACATGGACACTGCCACATCGATGTTCATAGCAGCACAATTCACAATAGCTAGACTGTGGAACCAACCCAGATGCCCTTCAATAGATGAATGGATTAAAAAAATGTGGCATCTATACACAATGGAGTACTATGCAGCAATAAAAAATGACAAAATCATAGAATTTTCAGGGAAATGGATGGCACTAGAGCAGATTATGCTTAGTGAAGCTAGCCAATCCCTAAAAAACAAATACCAAATGTCTTCTTTGATATAATGAGAGCAACTATAAACAGAGCAGGGAGGAAGAGTAGGAAGAAAAGATTAACATGAAACAGAGACTTGAGATGGGAGGGAAAGGGAGAGAAAAGGGAAATTGCATGGAAATGAAGGGAGACCCTCATTGCTAAACAATATTACATGTAAGAGGTGTGAGGGGAATGGGAAAATAAACAAAGAGAGAAATGAATTACAGTAGATGGGGTAGAGAGAGAAGTTGGGAGGGGAGGGAGGGGAGGGGGGATAGTAGGGGATAGGAAAGGTAGCAGAATACAAAAATTACTATTAGGGCACTATGTAAAATTGTGGATGTGTAACTGACGTGATTCTGCAATCTGCATTTGGGGTAAAATTGGGGGTTCATAACCCACTTCAATCTAATGTATGAAATATAATATGTCAAGAGCTTTGTAATGTTGTGAACAACCAATAAAAAATAAATAAAAAAAAAAACTCTATCCTGTGCTTAGTTCTTGCTTCATATATAAAACTGTAATGACTCTTCTATCAATTTTGAGCACCACTTCTTTTTAATTTACTATTAACATCTGATAGTGACAATTGCTCATTAATTTTTTTAAATAAATGAAACATTTAAAAATAGCATTTCCCAGCTAGATGCTATGGCACTTGCCTGTAATCCCAGTGACTTTGGGAAGGTGAGAGAGGAGAATCTTAAGTTGGAGTCCACATTCATAATTTAGCAAAACATGGCAACTTAGCAAAACCCCGTCTCCAAATAAAAAATTTAAAAAGTACTGGGGATGTAGCATAGAGGTATAGTGCCCCAAGGTTCAATCTCCAATGCGTATAATAATAGCAATAATAGTATTTTCCTCAGAACTATATTTTAAAAATGAAGGTACTCGCATTAGGCTTGAAGCTCTCTAGAGAAGTTATGGTTATGCTACGGTGTAAACCAGGTCTTAATAAAATGGTAAAAAAAAGATATATATATATATATTATATATATATTATATATTATTAATATATTATATATATTATATGTATATTATATATATATTATATATATATATATATATATTATATATATTCACTTGGAAACTCATGAAAGGGTTGAAAACAATTACCAGTTCTAAGAAAAGGCACATGTGTGTAGCAAAATAAAAACAAATTATACAAAAGTAAAAGATAGGAAGTAGAGACAATTATTTCTAATTACTATAGTTCATCTTTTTTCTATGTGTATATATATATATATCTTAATAAAATTTTGGATTATTGATTTTAAATAATTGTTTTCATAGTCTAAGTATATGCAGTAGAATTGAAGAGTGTGGCAAAAATAAGGAAAAAAAGTTCTTACAACGTGTTCAGGTCTAATAGAATAGTTTTCAGAAGACTTAGCACAAAGGACAATCATTAGTAAAAGTTTAAAAAATGAGGACACTTTAGGTCTAGAGAAGACTGATGACAGATTTAATCCCTGTCTCCAAATACATGATGGATCAACCGACAGATGATAGTGATAAAATAATTTCCTTCTTGGCTTAATGTAAGACCAGAGACAATTAACTCAAAGGGCAAACAGGAAAGTGCTACAGAAGGTGAGGGAGTATGACAAATGACTAAATATTGCAATGAGAGATTTCCCTCAGAGACCTTTAGAAGAGAATAACCACCCTTTGATTTGGAGTGATATATTAAAATAAATCTAAATGACTCTTAACAAGACAAACACTAACTTGTTCCTTAAGTAAGTTACACGACTGTAATCCTCTATGTTTTATAGAACAAGTCTCTTTATTTGTTGCCCATGGGGTCATCCCATCCACCCTGTCAGAGACCAGCTCATTGTCACAGGTGAAATAGCATCGTCCATATGAATTGCCTCTCAATGCTCCCTAATTCCTCCTCCTTCCCCTCTGACTCTAGTTAGTCATGGAAGCCAGAAGCTGGAGAAAAATGACATCAGTTGCTCACAGTATAAAAACAAAAGGACCCTAAAATCCCTTGGAAGTTCAAAGTCACCTTTAAAAGGTTTAAAAGACTTGTTGTTGGAAGGCCAATGATCTGTGTTTTTATTTTTTATTTTTTGCTTAATATTCATTTAATTAACATGTGACATTTAGTGCAAAATTTTTTTGCTTAAAAGTAATTCTACTGAATAACTTTAACCTCATATTTTATATTAAAATTGAGTATTATACCATTCTAAGATAAGATAGAAGAAGAAGGTCACTGTCAAGGGTCACCGAAAGAGTAAAGGTCTCTTTTTTATAACCTTTTTGTTTTTTTGTTTTAAATTTTAACATTTGTTATGCTACTTTGTTGATAACATATTACTTGGAGTTGTTTTATGAATAAATGCCACAACCTTTATAAAGAATCTTAGACTTTGGACTGAATTTAATTATTTTGTTTTATGAGACAGCAGAGCTACTACACTTGAAATAAGGTGCCATCTTACATGTATACAGAAAGAAGGGCTGGATTCAGAAGAAAGCATAAAACTTGAAACTTTGCAGAGATGATTGCACTGTGGCTCTCATGCTGCTGCTTTGTAAGCTGTGAGCCTGAAGCACAGTTTAGCTGTGCATTTTCCTGCCTTGTTTTTCTCCATTTGATAAATGGAATGCATCCACCAACATCTGAAAGCACCATTAAATAATATCAGAAAAACAGGATTTAGTTCACCTTACCTGTTCCTGTTGCTGGAAATCCAATCTGAAATGAGTGTCGATGCCTGCTGGTGACAGTGCTTATTGCCAAAGCTACATGCCAGCATTATCACTTCCCTACGAAGTTCTCTGGATACCATCAAAGGGAGAAGAAATAAAAAGCAGTGTTACTACTGGATAGAAGGTCAGGGTAATTCATTGCATAAATAGATAAGTAAATTATAACAAAAAAATAGTTTTTAGATATGGAAGTCCTAGGCTGTTGAGTAAAAGACAAATAAATGGACAGAGTGAAATGTTCGACACACTATGTCTTCTCTGAAGACATCACTCCAGTGAGGGGCATGGGTTCTGATCTCAGTATCAAAATAAAGACAGAACTTAAATTAAAACATAGCAAGGAAGTCCCTTTGTGTGGCAGAAACTGTTACCCAGCAGCTGTCTTCCCAGGCAAATGAAATGCAAAATGCAGAATGAAAGAAAGGTAGTCTCATGCTGCTAATGTCACAATGGTACTAAAAGAATGTTACTGTACAGTTCTGGGGGAAGAGAAGAGAATCAGAAAATAAAACGGTACTCATGTTGGTAGGATGCTTGAACAAGAGATCCATTAAAATTATTTTTCGGCCATCCAAGCTTAATGTAGGTTGTTGCAACTTGCTTTAAAATATATTCCTAAATGGGGCAGAGGTGGATTAGAAGAAATAAAGATACTGTTAGTTTCAAATTCTTCCATCCTGACAATTAAAATTCACAGTTAAAATATTGCAAATCTATCTATCTTTAAATATCAGTAAAATTCCAGGCACTGCAACACTCTATTATACTTCTGTTCCACTTAGTATTTCAAAATAGAAAATAAGGACAAGATACTATTGGAAAGGTAGAAATACACTTGCCTACTGAATGACTAAGTAATTCACACTATTAAATATTTTAGCTGACAATTTTTGTAGCAAAATGAGGAATATTGAAAATGACACTCCTGCATACATATATACAAATGTATGTAGATACATTTTATGAAAATGAGCATCTAATACTTATGCATTTCATGTCAATAGAGTACACTTAATGCAAAGCTGTTATGTTGGCCCAGCCAATAACCTAGCATTGTTGAAGTTGAGACACACAAACTACTTCTCTGTAATGATATGTTATTATGGAGTCAACAGTCTATTCAACAAATGATGTATTTAAATATCAATACCAATGTAAGATACACTCTTCCTCCCTTTAATGTGGTCCTTGAATTTTGTCAAAGGAATGAAAGCACCGAAATTACAGTAAAAGCAGTTCTTAACTTTACAAAAATTGAGGTATTTGACATGATACACTATTCTAAAATACAAATATATACAAAAAAATGCATTTTACTTTTATAGAAGTTTCACATTGCAATGTTTCTGTGTTAAGGAGAAAGAGAAGAGTAATATGTCTCTCTGTAGCAGATAAAATTATACCCAAACTGTAATGACTCATTTCTTTGCATGTCTGTTGTAAAGGCCTAGACAAAACTAATAACACTGAAAAGTCAAGCCAAGATTATTTTCACTAAAATAAAAAAGAAAGAAAGAAAGAAAGAAATGGATAGAGCTCCTTTCCTGCAGGCTTAGGACAAGAAAACAGGAAATAATTCTGATGGCCAACAAACAACTAAATGGCTCTAATAAACAGATTTCATGTCATGGCAATACAGTTTTGAGTAATTCCAAATGTGTAGGTTAGTTAGCAGAATCAGTATGTCATAAAGCATTGGGTAATTTTATAAAATTCAGTGCAGGCTCTTAACTAAAGGAAAACAAAATAATGCACAAAGGTAATAGCATAGTGCTAAGAAATTTAGGAATTAAAAGCTTAT
The DNA here is from genome assembly GCF_964194105.1 of Spermophilus citellus. NCBI lineage: Eukaryota > Metazoa > Chordata > Mammalia > Rodentia > Sciuridae > Spermophilus > Spermophilus citellus. The sequence continues at coordinate 91,988,308 of NC_138197.1, read as the reverse complement.
CAGCATTACCTAATCCTAATAATATTCTAAATGATTATTAAATCAGATTAGGAGGTTCAGCCTTGCAATTTGGGTTTACGAGGCTTTGAGTTTAGAAACTCTAGTCAGGTAACATTTTGAAATGTTTGTCATGCATTCATGTCTATGTGGATTATCTGTTGTTTGCTCTCCTGTATCCCCTTGGACCCAATTATGAATGGGCTTTTGCCTAAATGTTGATCTTATCCTTGTTAATTAAGGAAGTGAATTGGATTCACCATGGCCTTTTGGATAAAAATAATGACTAAGAATCTTGATTGAAACTGTCTATATTCTGTTAAGATCTTTGGGATCCCTCCACTCAGGTTAAGTCCTTTGTGAACACGAAGCCCGTTAACTCAGGAAAGTTAAGTTTAAACTTCACGGATTTGCCATGTATATTCCTTCTTAAATTCTAAAGCATTTAAGCTTAATTGACACTTTTAGGCCAGAACAAAAGGTAACACGTATTAAATTTCTTCTTCAAATAATTGTCATTCATATTGCATAGAAAATCAGGCCAAAAATGATAACATAAACTAGCAAAAGAAATGAAAATAACTCAGGATCAGTTGTATACAGCAGATAATAAGAAAACGGTTTATCTTCTGAAAATTAGGAAGAAGAAATTATATATTTTTACATTGAAGACATTGTAGTTCTCCATGCGGTCCAGTAATTTATCTAGAGGATAAAGAGCTCGGCTGGCAGCGTGCCAAGGAAGAAAATCCTTCTCCTCAGACAGGTATCTGATAATCTCTAGAGGAATATTCTGAGGCAAATAGCCAGCCCTGCACAGTCAGAAGAAAGCTAATGTTAATTATATGCAGAAAAGATAAACAATAGTGCAACAAATAAAGATTTGGCTTATGCAAATAAAAGGTTGAAAGCAAGATTCATCACAGTATATGATAAAAATAAAATGAGTGACTTTTTAAACAAAGTCTTACTTAGGATGCTGGTGCCTCTTAATATATACAAAGTTAAAAATTAACATGAGCACAAACACATCAGAATGCATATTTTGAAATAAGGTAATAATTATAGATTTTATACCAACCCTAAGTTTTTTTCCTTCACAGAAGTAACAAATAATTTAAAAGAATTGATTTCTACAGTGTAATTTCTGTTACTCAATACATTCCCTTTACTTTTAATGTAGTTCTATGTAATGACATTTAATGCAGATTGTTTTCAAAAACAATGAAATTAAAGTGCCAATCCATATTTTTAGTGTCTCTGTTAGATTATAATACAAGTATTTCTAAAATCTGTTTTAATTGATTTCTGTAACACCTACAAAAATCAAAATTAGGTTTTAATGAGTTCCAAATTTTTAATATGTAAAAAAAAAACCAGACTCTCCCTCTTTACTCTTTTCCTTTTCTTATAGATGTTGTGGCACCTGGGGGACCAATATCAGATTCTTTACAAAAGACATAAACATAACTTCTAAAAATTATCTGAACACATGCTATCTATGCTTTAAGAACTCATACCCAAAGAAAGGATTACACAAAGATTGTTACATCTCTATACTCCAGCATATTGCATATGAAATTCTTGTGAAGTCAAAGCAATATAAATAACAGTACATTAAAAGATGATGTTGGCCTTGATTTCTCCAATGCATATAGACATAGTGTAGTTTGCTGGGTTTTGTTTTTACCTTAATTATTGCTATGATCTGAATATTGGTATCTTCTCCAAATATATGTTGGGACTTTATACTCAATGTGGTAGTATAAAGAGGTGGGGTCTTTTCAAAGTGATTAAGTCATAAATCACTTAATGAATGAGATTAGTCACCATCTTTGTAGCAGAAAGCAAGCCCTCATCAAATATCCAGTTGGCTTGGCACCTTTATTTTGGATTCCAGAGCCTCTAGAACTATGAGTAAAAATATTTTGTTTATAAATTACACAGCCTAAGGTGTTTTGTTTTAGTAGCCTGAATAGACTAAGAATAATTAAATAAGGGCAGACTTTTAACAGAAGGAACATGAAAATATGAAAGCAAGCAAAGTCTGGTAATCCTCTCATGAAAATACTGTTCTTTTCCAGAATCATAAAATTAGGTGAAACTTTTAATATTTGTGTAGTGGAAGGTGGACAGGGAGGAAGCCAAGTCTTTTCTTACCTTCATTTATAAAATGTTTGCCAGATTATTTTTTCCTTAATACAACAGACAAATATTAGAGGTAAATACAGGTGAATGTTAATTTACAGCTGTATTTAAGACATTCATAATAAAAACCAATTAGTATGCTCTTTGAATTGAAACAAAAGAATGTGGGTTAGTGTAATAATTTCTATTCGACTATAGTACAAGATTAATCATAGTTACTATTTGACACAAATAAGGATGGTGAGATAACCCCAAACTTAACATAATTTCAAAATATCCTTTAGAGCTTATATGATTTAGAGTACAACAAGATTGATGCCAGTTTTCCTGGGCAGTTTCTACTGTATACATCCTTATAGAAAGAAAGCAAAATTAGGCCATGGAATCAATAATTACACAAGCAACTTTATCTTTAGTTATTTTAGCATCTCAATAATATAATTAAATTTTGTTTTCATAGATTTATTGCCCACTGTTGGAGCATCTTATATACATATATATATTTTTTAATTAATAAATACCTGACTTATTACAGCTCTCAAAACAGTTTGGAAAATCTAGAAAGTTGTTTGAGTTTATTTTTACATGGATTTATGTATGATAGCCTTATATCAATTATAATTTATTGTGTTTTACTTCATCTCTATAAAGGGATGGACATTATTTAATGACATGCTTTGTGAGCAATATGACAATCTATAAAAAAGATAACAATGTTATGGAAAGATACTTGTACTTGAGAAAGAACCTCAATCTGACTCCACCACTAATATTCCCTGTACAATGACGTAAATAATTCATTTCTCCATTCCTTCCAAAAAAAGGTTAAACTAGGCCATATCCTAAAAGAACATTTTGTCTTAACCTATATATCTACACTTCAATTTGCTGAAAATCACTATATTAATATGAGCATAATTTATTATTTAAAAACCTAAAAAAATACAATTTCATATTCTCTAGTTCTTAATTTTTTCATAAATACAGGTTTAAAAGTCAGCACTTGGGATATAGGTTTTATAAGATATGTGGCACAGTCTAAAAAATAAAAAATAAGTAAATAAAAGCAAAACTGATAAAAATTTCAAATAATGCTAAAGCAAGCAAAGTATTCATTAGAGAAATGGAGAAATTTCTGTTTTGAGTTCTTATGGTAGAAATTATTAACTGCTCACCAATATCCATGTTTTCCTCTTTTTCCTAAGATAGACTGTAATGCTTGGTCATCCTGGTAGTTAAACATGGACATGTGACTAACATTTAGCCAATAGAATATGAATGTGCTTCACTGTCAAGGTTAGCCCATAGACTTATCTCATTAAATATTTATGCTCTTTTCCTGAAATGAATCTTTCGGGGTCACCTTACAGACTTGTATTGGACATGTCAGTTATCCATGGGTCCTTGGATGGTTGCATGGCCAAGTTAGTTCTCACACCCAGCCCAATTATATGAGCAGGAATTAACTTCCCTTGTATTTGATCCAAAAGCATGCTTGGGTCTATTTTTTAAAGTAGTTAACCTTCTCTAATGAGTTTTGAAATAGAATAAGAAAGAGATTATACTTAAATTGCCCTCAGTCTGCTTTGTAACTAACATATGTAAGTAATTACCTACTACATAATTCAATACACTTGGATTTAAGTTTGCTTGATCAAAATATGTAGCTACACTTAATTGGACAAGAGGATGATAAGCTTCATTACAAAATTAAGCATTGTGAGAGATAATGCTGGAGAACAGGTTACCTAACTTAGATGTGTGTTTGTGTAATTGCCTGGTAATGATATCTGTGATTACTACTACAGATAATGCAATCAATATAGGAAGTGTGTGTATTGCAGTGAATGGGATACTACATTAGAGTAAAGTAATCAACCCAGTAGGGAACACACATAAGGTCCTGACACTTCAATGCAGCTTTCTCAAATCTGCATTGTCACAGGCAAATGTTGCTAACACCATGGAAGAAATAGCAAATTTAAAGAATATTTCATGTATGATTGAGTCTGACTAGTGCTTTTTAGGAAGACTTTGTATGACATCTACCTTTTCCACTATCATGGTTGGAGTGAACCTAAGAAATGACTTAGGAATCAAAGAGACAATGAGGAAGAGAAGGCAATGAGAAATGTTAAAGAAGTGGATACAAGACTGTCCATATGCAGTCCCCCAGCTGCTGTTCCCATTCCCCACATCCCACATACAACCTTCTCTCCTTTACTCCATACAAGACCGTGTATTTAGAAGCAGGAGATTAAAACAAGACCATACTGGCTGATCCTGAAATATTCTGATCTTAGCTGGTTTTGTTTTCTGCTTAAGATTCAGATCTGTTTTTTAAAAACCATTCCAAATCCCTGTGAATGTTAACTCAAATCTACTATGATGGGTGGCTTGTACACAAATAACTTATTTTACTGTGAGTTTCCTCTGAAGGCAATTGATACTTAGATGCTTGAAATGTAGGGTGGAAAAAGGCACACTCCTCAGACTCTTCAGACCACAATATTCTAGTCTTCACTAATTGGATGTTCCTTTAAACCCAATGAATAGCCTACTAGATATTTCACAATACATGCAGAAGTCACTGTCCCTGTCCCTTAGGCATAGATTTTAAAGCACTGCTGAAATGCTTAATTAACAAAGTCTACTAGGTTTTATATATTATTCTTTATTATTCATTATTAAAAGACTTTTATAAGTTCTTTGTAGGAAGATCCTATTGCACAGATTAGAATCCCCAATAGTCCTTGGAGTACCAGACAATAAAAGGAAAAAAAAAATCTGTTAAAACACCTTTTCTCTGTCAACCAATGCAATGGTACCTTTAATCACTTCCTGGAGAAACAAGTGGTAAGATTTGTATATTGTTAAACTATTGTCTATGGAAACGAGAATGGAGATTATGTATTTGTAGTCCCATAAAATTAGAAACATGTAAAGTTGCACAGAAAATAATCTGATAGCCACTCTTCCTCCTGCTTCTTCTCTGTCAGGAAGCAGGTCCCCAAATTGACTTAGGTACCCATTTGGGGGGCTTAAATAAAACCTTGGCAAATCTCTATTCATAATAATTATTACAAAATTAGTCATAATTTTATCATAATATCTTTCTTCCAAACTGAACTTAGATCTTTAAGAAAACAAAGTGCACTTTACTGAACTTTTTTATCCCCAAAGCCTAGTGCAGAACCTAGCATAAAGGAGGCACTCAATAAAAGTTCCTTAAACCTAAATTATGATAATAATGTCATAACTCTTAAAAGCAGGAGCACTTGCCAAGTCATCTCACCAATAGCTTTGAATAAACCAGTCTACTACAAAATAAATAGCTTAATAGATAGCGAGAAAGCAGAGGCATGATATGAACATCTCTGCCCTTTTTTTCTGTTAGCAAGTGACTTCCGTGGAAGAATATTACTTACACAGTGATTTTAAATAAATTGATGGAGGACTTAAAAATCTCTTTCTCCTGGTCAGTAAAGTGCCAAGGGTGAACTATATTATCTCTCAGGTCCCTTCTTCAATAGACACTTCATGGTAATAAATAATTAAAAATCAAATAATAATTAAAGATAAAAAAATGCAGCCAGATGTGGTTGTGCTCACCTATAACCCCAGCAACTTTGAAGAGGCAGGAGGATCACAAGTTTGAGGTCTTCTGGGCAAATTAGTGTGACTTTGTTTCAAAAGAAAAAGTAAAAGAGAACTAGAAATATGACTCAGGTCTAAAGTGCCCCTAGGTTCAATCCCCACTGCCCCCAAATTAAATTATTGTAAAGAAATAAAGCAAAACATCCAGAAATAAAGTTTTTTGAAACTTGCATAGTCTCACTTTCACCACAGCAACCAGCCTTTCCTCTTCACACACACTTTCTTCTTTATTTGCAATTACACTTCCACAGAAATTGGTTATCATCTTAATAGAGAGTGTCTCCTAGGTACTAACGAAGCAGGGTCAATGTTTGGTCATTGATTGGAAAAGTTAACAGATGTCAATTATTTGGTCAAAAATGAGAAAGAGCTTAGCTTTATGGTCAAAGTTAACCAAATTCTTTTTAGAAAACTATCAACTTAATAATTTTACTTTATTATGTATTGAGCACTTACTGTACACCAGTTATGATGTAATGGGAAAATGGTCTAAGTTTATTTGAGCTTACTGTCCTTAAGAATAGTAATACTTGGGGCTGTGGCTGTGGCTCAGTGGTAGAGTGCTTGCCTAGCATGTGTGAGGCACTGGGTTTGATTCTCAGAACCACATACTAATAAATAAAATAAAGGTCCATCAACAACAACAACAAAAAAAAAAGAATAGTAATAATCCTGCTGAGCATGGTGGCACACACCCGTAATTCCAGTGGCCCAGGAAGCTGAGACAGGAGGATCGCTAATTCAAAGCCAGCCTCAGCAAAATCGAGGCACTAAGCAACTCAGTGAGACCTTGCCTCTGAATAAAATACAAAATGGGGCTGGGGATGTGGCTTAGTGGTTGAGTGTCCCTGAGCCCTGGTACCAAAAAAAAAAAAAAAAAAAAAAAAAAAGTAACACAAAGCTTCAAGCCCGTTTTTAGATAAAGAAGCTAGAGTTTATTTATATAATAGAATAGCCTTTCCAAGCTTGCCTGGCTAATAAGTGGCATGGCTGGAATTCAAAATCAGGACTACCACTTCTACCACATGAGGCTTCCTCTCAAAATCCTGTTTTGAATTAGTTTTAAATGCTTCTTTCTTGAACATATGTTTTCATGTCACTTTCACAGCATTTATCACATTAGACTTAATACACCAATAAATATACAATGTCATACCAGCTGCCATGGAGGGAGAGTAAGCCAGGTTGGGAGAACTTGGGGAAAACTTGGGGAAGAGTAGGGTATGAGGTTGCTGGCAGCAAGGCCATGAAGGTCCTTGAACAAGGACTTCAGATCGTTTCTCAGTTTCTTTTTCTATCAGAAAACATATTTATTATGGATAGTGAGTGAAGGAAAATGTCAGTATTCATGATAGAGAAAAGGTATGTAAGCCAAGGGGACTTTTACATTGATTAAAAAAATAATACCGTATTGTACTGTAATCATAAACAGTAAAAGGGGTGCATTTTCTCTCCTTTTGGTCTTTTAACTTGTATAATAAGCTAATAATAATCATAAGTTAAATTGAAATACCTCCTATATAGTCAAAGGAAAAAAACAAAAAGTTACAACTTAGACAATTCTGCCCAGCACTATTGCCCCAAGAATTTGTTTCTATCATCCTCTTCTCTCAATTAATTTAGCCCACTTCACACCAAAGCTTTGTTAGAGTGAAGTTCTACCAAATGATAAAGACTGGGAAGATTTCTGTAATTATTAGAGATCAAATTAAAGTACAAAAAAGTAGAAAAAGGACTGCCCTTTCTAAATTGCTGCTGACCAAAATGTGATATGACTCTGCTGACTCCATATTCCAGTGCTTCTCTTCAATGGTCTTATTTCTCCGTGTGGTTTTTTTTTTTTTTTTTTAATATGGGAAAAAAAAGTTCTACTCTGGGAATTAATATTGAAGGAAATTTGCTTGTTGCACACGTTTGCTTCATCCTGCCTTCTCCAGCATGCTGTGCTTGGTGTGACAGACACAGCACATGCATTTGTTAGCCAGAGTGGAGGAGCTGAGGGTCTAGAGCATGCTATGATGATAACCTGCCCTGTAGATCAGCACAGGCTAGAGGAGACTCATCCTGCTTCAACATTGCTTCCACGTCTTCAGGAGCATTTGACACAGCTCATGGGAGACTTTGCAGAACTCCAAGCTCCTCTCCTCTAGTCCAGTCAGATGCTCCTTGTAAAATGCAACCTGGTTCTTCATTGCTAGGTTTTTCTCTTCCATCTATTTAGCCAAGTGTTTTCCCTTAGAACATTCCTCCTCATTTGATTTCCTCTCTCAAAGAACAGCGCATCTGTAGCCCTCTCTTAGTCCAGTTCTTCCACATTAATCAATTTTGATTTTCAGATTCTTTCTTGATGTGTTTCAGTGCCTGCACCTCAGCCAGAATTCTTTGCAATTATTATTTTTTATCTTTGGTTCTGGAGATGGAACCCAGTGTCTTGCCTTATGAACACCAGAATTCCATCAACAAGACTTCAAACCACATGGAGAGGATTCCTTCATTCCATCAATCCATTTCCAAATCTTGGATTCCCAACACCAAGTTCATGTTTTTGTTCTTGTTCACCTTGAAGGTGATTTGGTGGAGGTGGTCCTCGCCATGATTCCTGCTTCTGTTCCTGCAGAAACCAAGTGCAGACCCAGAAGCGCCTCTGGCCTATCTACACGTACACCAGTGTGGAGGCACTCAGACTCTCTTACTGTACAGCAGGAGCCCAGATTGTTTCTCCATGTGTGATGGAAAGGCACCATAAGTTTGTAAGCTGGAAATGACATGATCTGATTTATGCTTTACAAGGTCTGGCTGCTGTGGAGAACAATCTCAAATGTGCCACGTGGTCTTCCAAAAAGAGAATCAAGTGAAATATGAGTTCCTGGTTGATCCTCTTTCACTGTGCACACTATGCTTACAAAAAAACCCTTATACTTAGTGAAATAGATGACATAAAAACAAATGGTTGTTTTTAAGCTAGGTCATGCATGATATTTGTTTTAGAAAGTTGTCTTTATAGAGGTATCAAAAATATTCCAATATTTAGCATCTGTATATTATTGTTGCTTAATTGTTAAAAGCAGCATTAGATAATGAGAAAGGTTACTGATAATAATTTAAGCAATGAATACACTTTAAAAGAATATCTACTCTTATATAGGGAGGTGTATATTCTAATTTTGGTTAATTAGTAGAGTTAGTGCCGAATTTAAATACAGAAAATAAAGTGAATTTAATGCAGGAAAATTATTCACATAGCTAATGATTTCCATAGAAAACACAATTTTAAAGCTAGTGTGGAATTCTGCTTATTCAGCAGTGAAGTTTTCTAATGATCTAAAGAGCCACTTGGGAGTAAAAGAAGTAAAAAATTCCAGCAGGATTTTGCAGAGGTTAGGTTTACTGCCATCAGGATATCAAATCATTAACCTAGAGGTCCATAAATCAGTGAAGCTTCTAACTTCTTATATAGCTGCATTTTAGAGAAATGTGTGAATAACAGAAAACTGGAAAAGAGAAAAGACATCACTCAAACCAAGCCACTTAAAAATAACTGGGTATATCTACTCTAAACTTTACATCAAAACTTTGGCTTTTTATGTAGACTTTACTGCACATACAATTTTATACATTTAGCTTATAATAATTTTGTATGCAATTAAACTTTTCCGTAATTACCTTTGGATTGACTCTAAGAAAATTCTGTTGCAAAGACAAGTCTAGTTGGCTATTGCTAAGAATTGTGATTATATACATTTTCAGATCATAAATAACAGGACTATAAACACCTTTGTGCACACTGATTTTACACATTCTGAATTGTTTTCTTTGGATGGAACACAAAAATTAGAAATATCAAGTTAAATGTTACAATATCTTGCAGTTCTTGGCAAATCTGAGTGGATATTTTCAGTCCTTGTCAAGCGTTAACTTGTCCTAGACAAAGTAAAAGAGGACCTGATGCAGATATGAGAGCCAAGGTGATGGCCTGCATTGCCTTAACACCCTGGGTGTCAGTCCAGGGGCCAATGTGCTCCTTGCATTACATTATTAAAACCTCATAACAATCTTCTGAGGGTGGCAATATTACTATTCCATTTTACAGATTAAAACCGAGGCTCAAAGAGGTTAAATAACATCTCCAAGGTAATAAATATCCCAAAGAAAGGTGGTATTGGTACTAAGCCCTGATATTCTTGCCACTATTCCAAAAAGATACAGCAAAAGTTATGTATTGATTTTTCACATCTTGTAGTAAAAGGAAACATGGGGGGAAATAGATGGATGATTTCAAATGGAAATAAACCATGAAGACCATATGAAGAAAAACATAATAGAATATGAGGATGGAGCAGTGGTTTCGATCATTGCTGTGATTTTCAAATTGGTCCTTTGTGGACTCATTGTAGATAGAACTTTTCACATTTGGTCATATTTGAGCCACATCTGCCAAAGTCACTTTCTTCACTACTGATCCCCATATTCTGGGTTCCTTCAGAATTAATCTAATCTCCTTAAATCAGGGAACACCTTCAGCTCAGGCCTAGGCCTATAGAGACCGACTCTAGTTAGCAGAAGTATACCTAGCATGAAAAGCATACCTTATAACAAATAAAATATTCAGATATATTGTTGGCACAGGTAAATCAATAGAGTACTGGGATGTGACCTAAAAAAAGGGGGTAAGCATATTGACTTTAATTTACAGAAAATGAAACCCTTCTAACAACAGAAATAGTTTCTATCTCTAGTTCTCTATAGGAGAGAGAAAACTTGAGGTCATCAAGAATTTGGGGGTCCTAGACTTAAGATTGAGCTAGAAAGGGGGAAGGACTCATATAATGGCGTAGGGATGTAAGGAAACTGCTTCCTGGACATAACTGTAGGGAAGACTTTTGGGCCTGGAAAAAAACCTAAAGACAGTACAATTGAAAATCTCAAAAAGAAATTTCAAAACCATGCCCAACTCCAGTGTATCTATGGGCATCTTAGTACATGCACAAGGCCAATGTAATTTTCTAAATATAGCTAAGGTTGCAATTTTAGTCTAACACAACATGAAGCTCCAAAATGTAGATCCATTTAAAATAAATAATTGTGAGAGTGTGAAAGGATGCAAAAAGAATGATACTGCAAGTGGAAAGGTTTTAGAAGACCAGCCAAAAGAGATACAGGAAGTCGGCCAACATCCAATCAAAGTATCCATGTTAATCATTTTCAAAGACATGCAAATTTATTTTTAATAAATTGACTTGATGTCTGGAATTTGCTTCAAAATAGCATGAAAGGTTTGGATGGGGAAGTGGATAAAGAGAACAGACCATGAGTAAATAACTGCTGATGCAGTAATAGACAGGGCTTTGTTACATTCTTTTTTGGCCAGTTTTTCTACATATTTGAAATTTATATGTAGAAATTTATATGTTTATAATGATTAACAAGACAAAGCAGGGACTAAGTCTTAAATATCTCTGTATCCCTAGTGTGTATCTTTTTTTTTTTATTGTACCAGGGATTGAACCCAGGGTAGCTTAATTACTGAGCCACATCCCCAGCCCTCTTTTATATTTTATTTGGAGAGACAGGGTCTCACTGAATTGCTTAGGACTTTGCTAAATTGCTAAAGCTGGCTTTGAACTTGCAATCCTCCTGCCTCAGCCTCCTAAGCCTCTGGGATTACAGATGTGTGACACCACACTTGGCCCCTAATATATATCTTAAAGATTTCATGTGGTATATGCTTAAAAATGTTTATTGAATAACTAACTTCAAGAAAAGCAACCTTTCAGTCTTGATTTTCATCTTTATAAAACAGGAAAATAGCGTTTACTTTCCAGAGTCATTCTGAATCAACAGACAGGGAAATGGAAAAGTATTTTGTAAACTGTAAAGTGCCACAAAGATATGAGCAGTCTTCAGACTGAGGACCCAGAACTAGAATTCAGTGATCACGTGCTCCACATCTGTATTCTGACCTTGATTTGTTCCCTACATCCAGCTACTAAACTCATGTACAGATCCTGGCACATTCGTTTTCCCCTTAGGGACAAAGTACCAAATGGTAGTGTAATTGCCAAGGGAAAATTATTACTCTGTTCTGAATTATTTCCATCATAAATCCAAAACCCGTCAAACAGGCTCTGTCACAAAAACGACAGGGTTGCTGTACAGTGATGAGAATCCCACATACAAGTGCCCCATAAATCCGTGAGTATTACCACCCTCCAAAGTCATTCTGAATCATGTGTTTAAATCAGTAGGGGGAAGCCAGGATGATGGCATGTTGGTCAACACTCTGGAAACAATGAAAATGAGGTGATTTACTCAGCCATCACTTAGAGAAATATCTCATCGATGATCTGCCTCATGTAGATTGTACACCATGAGAAAAGCACTACTGTGTTCGTCGGTCTTTAAATATTTTTCTATTATATCAAAAGAAAAATACGGCTGTTACACTTAGAAATGATAAGGGACACTCATCCTAATTTCTCCTAAATTCAGTCAAAGCTGCTATGGGAAATATTAGAGCCTGTCAGAGAAACAGTTTCAAGCAGTAGTGAGTGACAGAACACAGATAAGGCAGGACATACCTCTGTGTGTACTGTGTATTTCCTCCTTCTCTAATCTTGGTAAAATATTCATCTTTACTCACAGAGAAATGAAATACTTAATCTAATTCTTTATGACTTAGAGTGATATTTTCCCGCCTCTCAGCATATTATGCTCTACTCCAAATTAGAGTTAAAAGCCACCTGATGCCATTGCAGATGAAATGTGGAAAGTAAAAGTACTTTTTATTACCTAGTGAGATAGAAAAAGGACTTTGACTATCTAATTCACTATGTGGAAAAAGTATATTTGTATCTTGAAAAAGGCAGCTATGCCCACTTGAAGTCACCTTTGGGGAAACAGGCATGTTAGTTCCATTTCTGGTACTTTGTTCTCCTTCTGAAAGTTGCTAAATGATAACCTAAAGAAGTAAAGGACAAAGCTAAACATATCAACTCAGCCACAGGAGTAAAAAGTAAATGATAGCATTATTTTGATGCTAACAGTGCATTTGAGAATTTGTACCTATAAGGATTTTGGATTGATTTAGATTGATGAAGGAAATTTTCAATTCTTAGAATTAAACTTTTGAAACTAGCTAACAAGAACATATTACAATGACTGATACTTTTTGTTGTTTAGGATAGCAACTTATAGACAATTTGCTAAATATCTTGAGACAAAAGTTAAGGGGGAAGTAGCTATTTCTAATTGCAACCTGTCTCTTATGTCTCTCAATTTTAGCTGCACTCCCAATGCCATAAAATTCAAGACATGTGATTTACATAGAAATATTTCATAAATTCTGTATTCCCAACTCAGAAAGTAAGGATTTTCTTTATTGCTGATAACATTCAAATGAAACTTAGGAAAAGAAATTATAATGATGTTCTAACTACTTAATGATGATTAACAATTAAAGGACATTAATGATAAAGATTTATTGTGTTCTAACAGTGATGCTCATTAATTTTAATAATGGTCCCATGGTTGAGTCTTACTGTCTAAAAATCTACCCCTCATTATCACTGGTAAGAGGTAATTTTCTAAAATTGAAGCCATCAGTGAAAAATACAAAACAATAACAAAAGTATGCCAAGAATATTTTATGCAATGAATATGCAAAGAATAAGGATTTATATTTATATTATTCCAAAGTATGACTGTAAAAGTACATTGTTTATAGGAACTATAGTAGTTCAAAATAGTGTATGTTTTCATAAAATTATTATACATAGTTCAACAATATTATTGAAATTGAAATAGATGAAATTAAAAAGACAAATTTTTTCAGAAACAGATCGCCTATTGTAAGAAAAATCTAGACTCAATTAATTAAAGTCATTTTTATTTAATGCACAATACTAGTAAGGCAATAATTTTCGCCAGAATCTCATGTTCATTACTGAGAAGCAGAAATTTGGAATAAATTCTGGCAACATGATAAAATACTTTAAAAAATGGGTAGTTTTAGAAAAATGACAGAAAACTGGTATATTCCATGTGACTAAAATGCCCTTCTAAAACCTGACACTAGATACTCTTAATCAAAAGGAACTTCATCTCATTAACTTCAACTATCTTAGAAGAATTATTTCCAATGTATTTATCTATAGTTCAATGTGTATTTTCCACATCTCTGCTAAATCAGCACAATTTCTTGATGACTCCTTGATTCTCTCTGAATTTTTATTTTCTGGTATTTCTAAATTTGGGGGACTTAAAGATCTGCCTTCTATTTTGCAACCTTACTTATGTTGTTTCTTTACTTTTGGCTCTTGGTATACATGGACTCAAGACTCACCATCATCTTTTTGCTCTCAAAGGACAATTAAATTACATATTGGACTCTGTATTCTACCCACTGGATTACTTTTGCTTATAGAAATCTGAGCCAGCACGAATCTTGTACTTTCTAGACAACTTGTTTTGTTTAATGCTCCAAACCCAGGGTATTCTCCATGATATGTCTCAATATTAATCCCTCCTTGTAAGAATTTTTCCCCCTTTCAATCTATATATTTATCTTTATTGTAAGAAATTTTACTCCTCCTAAGTATTCTCATTTCTTTTATTTGCCCTTTGCTTTCATCTGTTTAATAAATATCAAGTACAATACACACCATCCTGGGCATCTCATTATACCATAATTTTCATTGTTTTTTTTTTCATTTCTCATATATCAACTGTCAAAAGGTTATACTGTGCTTATCTGACTGCCCTTCCCTGTGTCTATGAAAATTTCACTGCTTCTAACATGGATTACTTTCTTGCAATGTCAGATAAATCTCATTCTTTTTGTTGTTTTCCCTCTTATTCTTTTGCATGTTTTCTTTAAATCATGGCATTATAAAAGTCATATCTCTTTGTTCTTATTCTTTTAAGTCACCTAGATGGTCCTATTTGCACATTTTTCATGATGTCAAAATTTTTCCTTTTGTATTGTGATGTTTTTATACAATTTGTCTTGCAGTGCTTTTCCATAGCTGTACGGTTTTCAGAATGTGTTATGTTTAAATATGACTCATACTGGAAGGGGTGTTCCATACAGTGGAAGTAGTTGTTTATGGCTTGCGGCTAAAGAGCAATTGTGGTGAATAGATTGGAGCAGTGGCAGTTTACATTTAGGGTTGTTATTTCAGATCTGGTTCTGATCAAATCAGTGGTTCCATCTGTTGAGGGGCATATTTCTGCTCCATAGTCCCATTTCAGAATATGCTGGAGAGCTATGTGATTCGCAGTTCAACCCTGTACACTGCAAGTTTCTCATTGTGGTGATTTAGAATTTAATGGTTTCTTCCAGCTGCCTCAATTAATGGCTGCCAAGGCAATACACACACACACACACACACACACACACACACACACACACACACAGAATCTTCCCCAGCCCACCATGTCTGCCCTCTGCTTCCTACAAAAACTGGGGGTTTGTATGTCACTCAGTCTTAAATTTATTTCCTGCTCTTCCATGTGGAGAAACATTCAGCAATATAACACATCATATCTGCAGTCTTTTCAGGGATGTGTCTGCCATTTTTGTGTCCCATAGTGTATCTGTTAATATTTCATCTTTCCTTAGACTATTTCTGTGTTTTGATCCTTAATTCAGTGTATATCATTCTTTATTTCTGTGATTAGGAGTTGTATCTGTCTCTAGAATACACACAGATACACAGAGTTTTCACCTGTATTTTCTTTCTCATCCTTTTTTTTTTTTGACTTTGTTACTTGGCTCTTGGTGTTTGTGTGGCAGGAAAATTGAAATATATATGCATTTTAATTCCTCCAACTGCACATCCTTAAAAAACAAAGCTAAACAAACAAAAAATGGTCCTACTGTTTTGTTCTGACAAGGTTGTGTATTCATCCAGCAATCTCATGGATCATATATTTCCATTAGCATATCCATTTGGTATCTGTATTCATCTTGTTCTTCACCAAATCCCTATTTTTTTAATCCTGAGGATGCAACCAGACTCCCTGTATTCCCTCAAAATTAGGTGTGCCCAAGTAATTATTTCTATCACAGAAAACTGGACAAAGTGATGTGAACCTTTTCCAAACTGGCACATTAAAAACTTCATATGTTTCTCATGCCCCATCTCCTTCTAGCTTGCTGTAATGAAGTCAATCCCGATTTAGGTCAAATGCCAATTTGACCTAGATGCCGCTTGTTAAACATAACAACCTTGGAGGAGGTCTACTTGACAGTAAAGCTTTAAAATAGGTAACAAACTAAAAAGCTTTTTCACAGCAAAGGAAACAATCAAGAATGTGAAGAGAGAGCTTACAGAATGGAAGAAAATCTTTACCACCTGACCTCAGATAGAGCATTAATCTCCATGATATATAAAGAACTCAAAAAACTTAATACCAAACAACAACGACAAATAAATAACTCAATCAATTAATGGGTAAAGGAACTGAACAGGCACTTCGCATAAAATGGAACACAAATGATCAACTAATATATGAAAAACAATGCTAGAAATTACAGAAATGCAAATTAAAACCACACTGATATTCCATCTCACTCCAGTCAGAATGACAATTATCAAGAATTCAAGCAACAGTAAATGTTGACAAGGATGTGAGAGAAAAGGTAGACTCATACGTTGCTGGTGGGACTGCAAATTGGTGCAACCATTCTGGAAAGAAGTATGGACATTCCTCCAAACCTGGAATTGAACCACCATTTGACTCCCTTATCCCACTCTGAGTACACACCAAAAGGACTTAAAGTCGGCATACTACCGTGACATAGAAACATCAATGTTTATAATAGCTCAATTCACAATAGCTAAGCTATAAAACTAACCTAGATGCCCTTCAACAAATGAATAAAGAAAATGTTTATATATATACATAAAATGAAATTTAACTCAGCCATAAAAAGAATGACTTTATGACTTTTCCTGGTAAATGGATGGATCTGGAGAATATCATGCTAAGTGAAATAAGCCAATCCCCAGAAAACAAAGGCCAAACATTCTCTCTGATATGTGGATGCTAACACACGGGTGCGGGGAAGAATAGAAGTTCAGTGGGTTAGACAAAGCAGAATGAAGGGAAGGGAGGGAGATCGGTGTAGCAAAGACAGTAGAATGAATCAGACCTAACTTTCCTATATTCAGATATGAGTGTACCACCAGTGAAACTCCACATCATGTACAACCACAAGAATGGGATTCTAGTTAGAATAAGTTTTACTCTATGTATGTAAAATATGTCAAAATACACTCTACTGTCATGAATGTCTAAAAAGAACAAATTTAGAAATTGGTGACATAACTCAGAGGCAGCTCTACTGTTTACACAGGCTGATGAACTTAAGATAATTCTTTATGTGTCAAAGAAATATAGAAGATCTCAGAACCAAGTCTCTAAATAATATGAGACTAAGTATGCAGATGTGGAATTGCCTGGAGTAAAATGAAAGGACCACTAAGCTCTGCTGCCAAAGAAGCTGAATTTCAGGCTGAAAGAATACGACTATGGTAGAACTGAACAATCCCATGGGAAGACAAAGCTGCACTCATGCCTATCAGATGCCTCAAGGGTCCACAGAGGGTGATAAAAAAGGGAGAGTCTCTCTATATCAAAGAAGACATTTGGTATTTGTTTTTTAGGGTTTGGCTAGCTTCACTAAGCATAATCTGCTCTAGTGCCATCCATTTCCCTGCGAATTCTATGATTTTGTCATTTTTTATTGCTACATAGTACTCCATTGTGTATAGATGCCACATTTTTTTTTATCCATTCATCTATTGAAGGGCATCTGGGTTGGTTCCACAGTCTAGCTATTGTGAATTGTGCTGCTATGAACATCGATGTGGCAGTATCCCTATAGCATGCTCTTTTAAGGTCTTCAGGGAATAGTCCAAGAAGGGCAATAGCAGGGTCAAATGGTGGTTCCATTCCCAGCTTTCCCAGGAATCTCCATACTGCTTTCCAAATTGGCTGCACCAATTTGCAGTCCCACCAGCAATGTACAAGTGCACCCTTTTCTCCACATCCTCGCCAGCACTTGTTGTTGTTTGACTTCATAGTGGCTGCCAATCTTACTGGAGTGAGATGGTATCTTAGGGTGGTTTTGATTTGCATTTCTCTGACTGCTAGAGATGGAGAGCATTTTTTCATGTACTTGTTGATTGATTGTATATCCTCCTCTGAGAAGTGTCTGTTCAGGTCCTTGGCCCATTTGTTGATTGGGTTATTTGTTATCTTATTGTCTAATTTTTTGAGTTCTTTGCATACTCTGGATATTAGGGCTCTATCTGAAGTGTGAGGAGTAAAAAATTGTTCCCAGCATGTAGGCTCCATATTTACCTCTCTTATTGTTTCTTTTGCTGAAAAAAAACTTTTTAGTTTAAGTAAGTCCCATTTGTTGATTCTTGTTATTAACTCTTGTGCTATGGGCGTCCTATTAAGGAATTTGGAGCCCGACCCCACAATATGTAGATCGGAGCCAACTTTTTCTTCTATCATACGCAGAGTCTCTGATTTGATATCAAGCTCTTTGATCCATTTTGAGTTAACTTTTGTGCATGGCGAGAGAAAGGGATTCAGTTTCATTTTGTTGCATATGGATTTCCAGTTTTCCCAACACCATTTGTTGAAGATGCTATCCTTCCTCCATTGCATGCTTTTAGCCCCTTTATCAAATATAAGATAGTTGTAACTTTGTGGATTAGTCTCTGTGTCCTCTATTCTATACCATTGGTCCACCCGCCTGTTTTGGTACCAGTACCATGCTGTTTTTGTCACTATTGCTCTGTAATATAGTTTGAAATCTGGTATCACTATACCGCCTGATTCACACTTCCTGCTTAGAATTGCTTTTGCTATTCTGGGTCTTTTATATTTCCATGTCTTCTTTGATATAATGAGAGCAACTATGAACAGAGTAGGGAGGAAGAGCAGGAAGAAAAGATTAACTTTAAACAGAGGCATGAGATGGGAGGGAAAGAGAGAGAAAAGGGAAATTGCATGGAAATGAAGGGAGACCCTCATTGCTATACAAAATTACATATAAGAGGTTGTGAGGGGAATGGGAAAATTAACAAGGAGAGAAATGAATTACAGTAGATGGGGTAGAGAGAGAAGATGTGAGGGAAGGGGAGGGGGGATAGTAGGGGATAGGAAAGGTAGCAGAATACAACAGTCACTAATATGGCAGTATGTAAAAATGTGGATGTGTAACCGACGTGATTCTGCAATCTTCATTTGGGGTAAAATTGGGAGTTCATAACCCACTTCAATCTAATGTATGAAATATGATATGTCAAGAGCTTTGTAATGTTGTGAACAACCAATAAAAAAATAAAAATAAAAAAAAATAAAGTAAAAAAAAAAAGGGAGAGTCTCTCAAAGGTCAGAAATAGAGACTACTAAGAAAAACTGACCAGGAAGCTAGTTCCAAAAAGAAAAAAATCTGAATCTAATCAAGACATGTTGTGCATCCTCCCAAGCCCTTCACCAGGGTTCTTGTGTCCTTGATTTTCTGTTTCGATGGCAGGTTTTATTCAATACCCCACCATACAGCATGGGTTATGTGAAGGGCAGCCAACCTTTACTTCAGAGGTTTCCAGATATAATATAGAGGTTGGACTTCACTCAGAGGTATGGGATTTTGAGCTGGGACTTTGGTTTGTATCCCAAAGATGAAACTACTGCATTCCCAGTTTACATCTCCCAGTTAGTAAAGTTAGTGGCACTTCACCAATTTATTAAAAAGAATAAACAGATGTCAATCCTATCTGCTCACTGTACTTTAGCAAGAGAACCTTTCTTTAGGATTTTCTAATATAATCTCAGAGGCTGAAGCAGGAGGATAGTGAGTTCAAAGCAAGCCTTAGCAATTTAGTGAAGCCCTAAGCAACTTGGTGAGACCCTATCTCTAATAAAATACAAAATAGGGCTGGGGATGTGGCTCAGTGGTCAAGTGCCCCTAAGTTCAATCCCTGGTACCCCATCACACACACAAAAAGCAATGAACTGGGTGTGGCAGCACATGCCTATAATTCCAGCTGCTCCAGGGGCCGAGGCAGGAGGATTGCAAGTTCAAAGTCAGCCTCAATAATGGCAAGGCACTAAGCAACTCAGTGAACTGAGATCCTGTCTCTAAATAAAATACAAAATAGGGCTGGGGATATGGCTCAGTAGTCAAGTATCCCTGATTTCAATCCCTGGTATCAAAAAAAGAAAAAAAAACAGTGAAAAATTTGGGCTGGAAAATTTGAAAACAAAAACAGGATGATGTTGATTCTAACTAAATGCATAGATATGACCACTGATAATTAGTGCTAATTACTAAATATAAACTATTGGAACTAACTTTCTCTCTCTTTTGCCACATGCTGTGTATGATACATAATTGGGAAAGAATGGTTAAGTATGCTTAATTTTGTTTGGATAATTTAATACTTAATGGTAATTTTCTGAGATAAATGCTGTTTTTTTTTTAAGAATACTACATTTTCAGGAAAAAAAAGAGACTAAAACAGTTTTTTTTTTTTAATTTCTCAGCCAAGGCATGATATAAAGAGAAACAGTATGGTACACATGTGACTTTAAAGAAGTCTCATATAAAATTTCTATTTTAGAAATTATGAAAACTCTCATATATGAGTTCTAACAGGATATAAATATATGCTATATATATAATCCTCAATTACTCTTACTATTCAAAACACAAATTGTGTTTCACTAATAATAAAATATAAAAAGGACCACAAAAATTGCTAATACTTAGAAAAAAAATGCACACATTATAATATTCAAAGAATGGATCCAAAACTAAGAAACTCCAAAAGATTGTCGGTTTGATGGAGAAAGACATATGTATTTCCACATCATCATTGAGCTCTCACACAGCAGTGCATAAGTAATGACAATGTACTTTTTCCAGAGTGACAGTTTGACTTTCCTATAGTGCTCTCTCCTGATATAATCCAGAGATACACTGTTTAAAACTGAATCACAAGTGAAACTGGTTGGCAAAGGGAACATTTTAAAATGTTGTTTCTATGTCAGCAGGTCACTCTAATTATGTAAAATCCAAATCTGCACATCTTCCATCTATTGAGATGTTAGAAATCTGAACATGCTTCTTAATCCAAAATTCAGAATAGGTTTTCTTTTTCTTTTTTGATTAAAATGAAACTAGGAGTTTTTATTTTTAATAGCTTAAAATTTTTGAACAATTTAAGTTTACAAGAAAGTTTGCAGAAACAGTGAAAAGTTCCCATAGATTCCATATCCATTGTCACTTATGAATATCTTATTATTTACATTAATGTGGTATATCTGCTACAATTAACTAACTGATATTAATCCATGATTATTCACTAAAGTTCACACTTTATTCAGATTATCTGGCTTCTTACCTAATGTCCTTATCAGCTACCAAACTCCATCTGGGACATATCACATTTAGTCATCATGTCCCTTAGGATCCTCAGTGCTTTTGCAATTCCATAGACTTTTATTTTGATGATTGACAGATTTGAGAAGTACTAGCCAGATATTTTGTAGATTGATTTTCATAATGGAAGGAATCCCTTCTTTTTTCCTTAAATTTAACAAAGATATTTTCATTTTTATCTTTCTCATGCTGTTTTTTTCTTGGTTTCTTTCTCTGCCATGGGTGTGTCTGTTCCAGACACTTTATTTCGGGAGCTCTTTGATTATCTTGAAATGGCAGTTAGTGCTAGAGTGCCTCAGGTCAATTACCAAATAATGAAGAACTCATGTGGCATTGTATGATTTGTATAATGTTCTTTCTTTCTTCTAGACATTTTTCAAAGTTTATCCTAAATTCTCAACTGCCACCTCTTCCAGGAAGTATTTGAAAATTGTCAGATCCCATCTGAAAATTATTTTTGTTTAAATTTGTTTTAAAACTATGTTTATATTAAGCATTAAATATACTGGACAAATTTATTTACTTTAGATAACATCCTACATTTGATAATTGTACAGTTATCATTCTAAATTTTAAGGCAGTTGAGGATAGTCTATAAAACTTTATGTATTATCTATGACAATATTATAGTATATTCCTCATAATCATTTACTTAATGAGTGAAATACATTTATGCTTAATGAATATTATTTTATAAGCTATTTATTTTGTACATGAAAGAAAAGAAGTTCCTGTTCTCAACATTAAGAAGATATGTTTATCCAGAGATGTTTATACCTCCTCATCCATCTGGAGTGCTAGTGCTAAATTTAATGTTAATATTCAACTTTCATACTTAAAATTACATGCTGTGTTTCAAAAGTATTATTCTAGATTACAATGATGTATCATCAAAAAGGGAAACTGATATAAAAACAGAGTCAAGCAGTTCATCAAAATGGACTCAGGTTAAAATTTGGGTATGTGTGTTAGAAAAAAATCAATCCTAAATAACTTGTTTTAAACAGAGGTGAAAGTAATACATATGGAGCATATTCTGAATTCATTATTTACTAAACCTTAACTTTCACCTCAATGTCATATCTCTTGAGTGTTGCAACCAAGATTCTGTCTGTCATGGACATTATATAATAACAAAACGTTATTATTTACTGTACTGGGGCTAAACACAATGTTTTAATTACACTATATTTTTTAATGTTCAAAATAATACTCTTATGTAAATACTGTTTTATACCCATTTCATAGATGGAAAAAATAAGAATAAGAGAAATTAGTAACTTGTTCCAGGTCATATTTGATGTTGGAGTTCAGACTAGTATGTGTATTTAATCAACCTCAATGATTATAACCAGTATAAAATTTTAACCAGTATAAAATTAAAGTAGAGAAATAAATTATTTTAAAATAATTATTTCTTAAATTTCATTTTGTCTAGAATATAAAATAATATAATTGAAATAAATGGTATTTCTATTTTGTTTATGCCATCGTTAACAGCAACTTGATGTTTCAAAGTATGATATATTTTTAAAATCACAGGCCCTGTATCCAAAATTTCAAAAATATATCTTAGTAGGCAATTAATAAATTGTTAAAACTGCATGCCTAAAAATATTCTTAGAATTATTCATAAGTAAAATTTGAAAATATCCTGAATTTCCAATATTATGAAAATGCCTTAAATTAATTAAGATGAATATAAATATGAAATGGAACATTAGAGAGAATTTAAAATTTATTTTGCTAGGAATTCTTTTACAAATATTTCTAATTTTATTTTATTTTTTTCATTTTTTTTAATTTAAAAGAATAAAAATACAATGATAACTACTCTAAAACATGAATGACAGCACATAGGATTATATGACTGACTTTATTTTCACTTTCTACTTGGTAATATTTTTAAATGTGTATAATGTGTATTATTCCCTGATAAAATTAAGTACATTTTCAGTCAAATTTATCCTCTGAGTTAACAGTTGTAAGGACAAGAGTAAAAGACCATGATCTTTGAAGTCACTTAGATTGGGGATGGTTTAGTGGAAAACTTGCAGCCTTTCTGGACTTGGAATCACAAAGAAAGCTTGGAAACCATACATACTGAAGAGAGTACGGCAACCACAAAAGGAAAGACTAAGAGCGCATTCCTCAAGTCTGTCTTCTCTAATGGATCCCTATGCTATTCATATGTGAAAGACATTTTTAAAATTCAGTTAAATTGAAAGATATTAACTAAGACTGGAGCTACCACCCAAAAGACAGTGTTTGCATTTCAAACACATCCAAAAACATTACCTGAAAAAATACAAGGAAAAACAAACAAAATAGAGAAAAATAACTGAATCTCTCTACCATATAACATGGAAAATATCAAGTATATAATGCAAATTTAACTAACTTCAGAGGAATAAAAAAATTAGAACATATACCAAAAATCAATCAACACACTTAGATGAACCAGACATTGTAACTAACATGTTTTTAAATCATTATATAACTACCCTTATTTAAGTAATGCAAAACATCTTTGCAAGGCATGAAAATCTCAGGAAAGAAATACTAAACCTCAGGAGAAAAAAAAAAGAGGACCATAGGTTAAAAAAAGAAATAAAGAAAGAATAGTAAATCTTAGGAGAAAATGAGAACCATAGATAAATATATATATATATATATATATATATATATATATATATATATATATATATATATAACCAAATGGAAATTCTATAGCTTAAAATAAATTGCACTGGATAGGTTTAACAGCTGATTGAACATGGGGGACATGATAAACTTTATAAGAGCTATGGAAATTATTAAAGGTGAAGAATACAGGTGGATAATAGCAAACAAATCAATTTACTAAATGTAATTGAAATAACAGAAGTAGAAGAAAGAGAGGATTGTAACCATGACCCCAAATTGACAATAGCCTTTTTCCAAATTTAATGACGCCATGCAAAACAAGCACATCAAAGCATTTTGTAGCTAAGCTATTGAAAGTCAAATATAAAGAACAAATTTTGAATGCAACAGGAGAAAAAATGCATATCATTTAGAGAAATAATTGGCAGGTAATGGCTGGAACCATGGAGGCCAACAGAGAATGAAAAAAAATTTTTAAAGTGCTGAAAGAAAAAATGTCACCAACCCAGAATTCTGTAAAGAAAAACTCGTTTAATACTGAAGACAAAATGAAGAATTATTCATGTAAAGGAAAACTATGTGAATTTTTGGTGCAAAATGCATTATTGGAAAGATTACCAAGTAAAATCACATTCTTAGAAATTAATGCACTGTATCACAAGGATAAATATCAGGGTATGTGCAAAACTATTTTTATGCTCTTTTTTTCTTAATTTTTTGAGCATACAAATGTTTTAAAATAACATTTTGGAAGGTTCATAGTTGTGACATGTGATATCTATTTACATAAAAAGCAAAGGTTGAATGTTGATAGTATGTGGACCTTTCAGGTTGGAAGACTTCTATATTTTGTGTAGTGAATTTGTTAACAGAAATTGAACTGAAAAGTTAAAGATGTTTATTACAGTATGCTGACAAATGAATAAAAATGATGCAAACAAGTAGAGCTAAAACCCAAGAGGAAAATGAAAAAGAAGATACAAAAATATATGAATAATAAAAGGAAAAAGGTAGAAAAGAAATAACCTAGAGGGAAAAATAACTGCTAAAAAGGGTAAAAAAAACATTAACAATGAAATATATAGAGCCAAATTCAACTAGATTAATAATTATACTAAATATTCAGATATTAAACACTCTAATTAAAAGGCAGAGTTGGTGAGAATGAAATTTTTAAATTATAAGGTACCTGCAAAAAATGCATTTTGAGCAAAGAGATACTGAAGCAGACGAATAATGATACTTCATATGAAAGGTAAGATTAAGAAACCTGAATTAATATCAGATAAACTAGATTTCAAAACAAAATGTATCATAGATATGAAAAGAAATACTTAATAATGATAAAAGTATCAATCAGGGAGACAATAATAGGCAGAAATATGTATTTGTCTCCCAAAATCAAAATTAGAATGAGAAATAGTGTCCTGATGTCACTGAAAATTATAGCCATTCTCTTATCAATGTACAGAACTAGTCTAAAAATTACCAAAGACCTAAATCTGAATAGCACCATCAGCCATCTAATCTCATTTGTACCTAATGTAGAATACATTTCCTCAGGCACACATAGAATGTTCACCAGGAGTAGTCCTGGGACAGAAAACAAAATGAAAAATTTAAAGTTTGAAATCATACCAAAAAAGTTTTCTGAGCATAATGGCATTGTTTACAAAAGTTAACTCAAAATGAATCAAAGACCTTGATATCAAATCAGAAACTCTGCGTCTGATAGAAGAAAAAGTTGGCCCCGATCTACATATTGTGGGGTCGGGCTCCAAATTCCTTAATAGGACACCCATAGCACAAGAGTTAATAACAAGAATCAACAAATGGGACTTACTTAAACTAAAAAGTTTTTTCTCAGCAAGAGAAACAATAAGAGAGGTAAATAGGGAGCCTACATCATGGGAACAAATTTTTACTCCTCACACTTCAGATAGAGCCCTAATATCCAGAGTATACAAAGAACTCAAAAAATTAGACAACAAGATAACAAATAACCCAATCAACAAATCACCAAATAACCCAATCAACAGACACTTCTCAGAGGAGGACATACAATCAATCAACAAGTACATGAAAAAATGCTCACCATCTCTAGCAGTCAGAGAAATGCAAATCAAAACCACCCTAAGATACCATCTCACTCCAGTAAGATTGGCAGCCACTATGAAGTCAAACAACACCAAATGCTGGAGAGGATGTGGGGAAAAGGGTACTCTTGTACATTGCTGGTGGGACTGCAAATTGGTTCGGCCACTTTGGAAAGCAGTATGGAGATTCCTGGGAAAGCTGGGAATGGAACCCCATTTGACCCAGCTATTGCCCTTCTCGGACTATTCCCTGAAGACCTTAAAAGAGCGTACTACAGGGATACTGCCACATCAATGTTCATAGCAGCACAATTCACAATAGCTAGACTGTGGAACCAACCCAGATGCCCTTCAATGGATGAATGGATTAAAAAAATGTGGCATCTATACACCATGGAGTATTACGCAGCACTAAAAAAATGACAAAATCATGGAATTCGCAGGGAAATGGATGGCACTAGAGCAGATTATGCTTAGTGAAGCTAGCCAATCCCTAAAAAACAAATACCAAATGTCTTCTTTGATATAACGAGAGCAACTAAGAATAGAGCAGGGAGGAAGAGCAGGAAGAAAAGACTAACTTTAAACAGAGACATGAAGGGGGAGGGAAAGGGAGAGAAAAGGGGAATTGCATGGAAATGGAGGGAGATCCTCATTGTTATACAAAATTACATATAAGAGGCTGTGAGGGGAATGGAAAAATAAACAAGGAGAGAAATAAATTACAGTAGATGGGGTAGAGAGAGAAGATGGGAGGGGAGGGGAGGGGGGATAGTATAGGATAGGAAAGGTAGCAGAATACAACAGTTACTAGTATGGCATTATGTAAAAATGTGGATGTGTAACTGATATGATTTTGCAATCTGTGTTTGGGGTAAAAATGGGAGTTCATAACTCACTCGAAGCTTATGTATGAAATATGATATGTCAAGAGCTTTGTAATGTTTTGAACAACCAATAAAAAAGAAATAATAAAATAATAAAAACAACAAGGAAGACAAAAAATACACTAACAATATTCTTACGAATAATTGCTATAGTTTGGATTTTTTTTTTTTTGGTACCAGGAATTGAACACAGGGGTAATTAATTATTATTAATTTTTTAAAAAATAAATGCCAAATCTTTAAATGTAATTAACTCTTCTGAAATATGCAGTATCAAAAGTAAGATGATCCTTTCTGGATTCTAGCAATTAATGGTGGTGTCTCCCTTGAGGTTTTTGTTGTTGTTGTTTTGGTAGTGGGGATTGGACTCAGGGGCACTTGACCACTGAGCCACATCCCCAACCTCTTTTTGTACTTTATTAGAGATAGTGTCTCCCTGAGTTGTTTAGGGCCTCACTAAATTGCTGAGGCTGGCTTTGAACTCACGATCCTCCTGCCTCCTGAGCTTCTGAGATTATATGCACGTGCGGCCGTGGCCAACAATACAGTTTGAATCTTTAACAGGTGCCCCCAAAAGCCCATGGTCAACAGCCTGTCGCACTATTTCAAGGTGCTGGAAACAGCGGGTAGGCCAAGTGGAGGGAAGTTAGGTCTTTGGGAGGGCCCTCAAAGGGGCTTTTGGGATCCCTGTCTCTTCCTCTCTCTCCCTCTTTGCTTCCCAGCCACCATGGGGGCTCTTCTGCTGTTCACTTCTCATTATGGTGTAATATGCTACCACAGGCCCAACAAGGTGAAGTGACCATGGACTGAAACCTCTGAAACTATGGACCAAAATAAAACTTTTGTTCTTATACGTTTTTGTTCTTCAATGTTGTTCTTAAATTTTGTTCTTCAATGTTTTTCTCGGATATTTTGGAATAGTAAGAAAGCACTGACTAACACAATGATCCTTGTTCTCAAGGATAAATCACATGGAAAAATTGAAAATGTACTGAACTGAATGAGAACAAATACGTATTTCAAATTTTGTAGGACACCAATAAAGCTTCATTTGAAGTAAAATTTATAGCTTTAAGTGCATATATTAGAAAATAAAAAGGCCTCAATCTGTGTTTTAAGACTAAAAAGCTAGAAGAACTGAGCAGATTAAACTCTAAGCAAGCAGTGGGAGAAAACTATAAAAAAACAAAATCAGAAATCAGCGAAATAAAAAACAGAAGAATACTAAAAGAGTTAGCAAAAGAAAAAGCTGAGTCCTTGAGGATAACAATAAAGTAAACCTTTAGTCAGAAGGATCACAACAAACATTACCCATATCTATAATGAATAAAGGAATGCTACAACGGAACCCACAGACATGAGAAGCATCATGATGAATATTAAAATAACTCTATGCTAAGTCCTTTAAAAGATAGACCATTTGAACAAATATCGAAAGAGATCCAAGAAGAAGGAGAAAAACCCAAACAGCTCCATATCAATGAGCAAGAGTATTATTATTATCTATCTATCTATCTATCTATTTATGTGTGGTACTGAAAACCAACTCAGGGGCATTTTAATATATTTTATATATATATATATATATATATATATATATATATATATATATAAATTTTTTTTGAGACATGGAATCACTAAATTGCTAAGGTTGGCCTAGAACTTGTGATCTTTCAACCTCATTCTCTCAAGTTGCTGAGATTACCAGCAAGTGCCACTATACCCAGCCAAAATTAAATTCTTTAGTAAAAACTTTCATATACTGAAAATTTGGGGCTCATGTGATATTTATGATAAACTCTATCAAATATGTAAGAAGATATAACACCAATCCTATACAGTGTAGTTAACTCTTCTGAAATATGCAGTATCAAATTCTTTTAAAAAACAAAGAATCTTCTTAAATTTATGAAGCCTGATTCTAAAACCAAAGACATCACAGGAAAGAAGAAATGAAAACAATATTCCTCATGAATATACATGTACAAATTTTCAAAATATACTAACACATCAAATTAAAAACATTTCAAAGTTTGATGCGTTGTTTCCCTAGAAATCCAGATTGGTTTAACATATAAAAGTGAGTAAATATAATTAACCATATATAAAGAACTATGATATCATTTTAATAGATGCAGAAAAAATACTTGATAAGCCTCAGCATCCATTCATGCTATAAACTGTTAACAAATGAAAACAGAAAGATACTTTCACCACCTAATGAAAATAATCTCTGATAACTTATAGATAATGTCAGTCTCAATAGTTAAAGGTTCAGTACTGTCTACCTAAGGTCTCAAACATGGTGAAGATGTCAGTAATCCCTGCTTCTATTTAAACTTGTCTTGGAGGTAAGAAGAAGCCAGTATAGTAAAGCACAGAAGGGAAATATAATACACATGGGTTAGAAAGAAAAAGATAAAACTATTATTAATTCCATAAGATACTATCATGTTTGTAGAAAATCCTAAAACACTATATGAAATTAATGGATTTAGCATAGTTGTAGGATATACAGTCAACAATAGAAAAGTGTATTTCTATATAAGAGGAGTAGTCCTTCTTTATCTTAACAAAGAGTCAATATTTCAGGGCTATAAGCCATAAGGTCTCTATTGCAACCACTCAACTTTACCTTTTTAGCATGAAAATCACCATAGATAAGACAAAAATAAATGTGCATGGCTGTTTCCCAATAAAATTTTATTCATAAAAGCTGGTGGGCAATCTCTGGGCCATAGTTTGCAACTCCTGCTATATTTTAACAACAGACTGGTCTAGTCATATATGTATGATATTTAAAACACAACTTATTTTTAATTAAAAAAATGCATAGGAAAAAATATAGTAAGAGGTGTGCAAAAGCTATACACTTAACTATAAAGCATTGCAGGAAATCAAAGTTTTAATCCATATAAGTAATAATTTTACTTAAATTATAATTGTATTAATTTTATTTAAATTTAAGTAAATGAGATATCCCAAAGACATGGCTATTACTAAAATGACAATTTTTCCAAATTGATTTATATTTTCAAAGCAATCTCAACCAAAATCCTAAAAGACTTTTTGCATAGCTACTGTAATAAGACAATGTGGTATTGACATAGTGATAGATTAATGGAACAGACTATTGAGTCAAAAATATCGATTCACAATTCATACAATCTACTGAATTTTACAGGGTTGCTATAGAAAGTCAATGAGAAAAAAAGTCAATTAATGGAGCTGAAACAACTAAATATCTGAATGGAAACTATTAATCTTAACTCTTACCCTATAGCATACATGATAATTAAGTAAACATGGATCACAGTACAAAACAAAACAGTTAATATTATTAATCTTTTAGCAGAAATGCAAGAGAGAAATTTTGTAGTATTGGGTTTGGTATATATATCTTACATAAGGCATAAAACAAAAAACATAAAATAAAATACTGATCAAATAAACCTCATTGATATTAAAAACTTTCAACATTGAAATACCAGTTAAGAAAACAAAGGAAAGGTACAAACTGGGAGAATTTTGGCAAAACATATATCTGACAAATGGGCTGGTCTCAGACTATTGAAAGGAATCTTATGCTTTAATAATGAGATAATCTAAATATTAAGTATGGACAAAAGATTTGAATGAATTCGTCACAAAAGAAGATGTACATATAACAACTAAAAATGTAAAAAGATTTTCAGCATCATTGATCATCAGAGTAGTCCACATTTAATTAGTCACTATAAGAACACTTTGTACCCAATATACCATCTGATGTTAAAAAGACTGATAATATCAAGGGTTGGTAAGGACTTGAAACAACTGAGATTGTCATACATCGCCTCTTAGAATGAAAAATGGTATAGCTAATTTGCAAAAGAGTATGGTAGTATCTCATAGAGTAAACTTTACCATATGGCCCAGCAGGTCCACTCCTGGGTATTTGGTTAGAGAAAGAAAAATATATATCCATATCAAAATGCATATGCAAATCTTCATAGCAGTATTATTTGTAATAGGATAAATCTAAAACGACCCAGATATTCATTAAACGGTGAATGGGTAAACAAATTACAGTGAATCCATAATATCAAAGAAACAATACTAATACCTGCAACTATTTGGATGAATCTCAAAAACACTATGCTACATAAAAGAAGCAAAACATAAAATATCTCCTACTTTGTAAATCCATTTAGTCAAAATTTTGGAACAGGCAAAAACAGTAATGAGAACCACTAAATCAATCATTGCCTAAAATCAGAATAAAGGAAGAGAATTGCAAATGGACTTGAGGAAACTTTTTAGTGTATGAGAACTATTCTACAACTTCTTTGTAGTGTTGGTTTTACTATTATATAATTGGTCAACTTTATTTTCTGTGAGTGTTACCTCACAGAAACTGTTACATAAAATTAGAGCTGCATTCCTGTATTTCCCCTGAAACCTGCCAAGTATATTCTGCCCAATAGAACATTCTGGTCCTCCATCTAGAATGCTCCACTCACATGGTACTCTTTTTTACTTCTTTCAGTTTCTTCTCAAATACTAACTGGAAAAAGAAAAAAAAATTGCTTCACACATAACACACATGAGAAATAATTAGGAATAGATTCTAAAGACAACAATATACAAACCAACAGATATAAAATGGTGATAAGAATGCTCATCACATGGAATTGTTGAGAGAATAATGTAAAATATATAGGCTAAATCAACTGACACACAGATGCTGCTCATAGGATTTCAATATCCATAATTTTTCTTGCTATTATAGCATAATGAGTAACTCTTTTTTCAGAAAACATCTGCTTGGGCTGTAACTACTGGATATGAACTTCTGCCACTTAGGAGGCTACCAGGGCATTTCTGTTTTTCTCCAAGAAAACAGCTGTATCATCATCTTCAGCATCTCTCCTTACACCTTGGTCCTGATTGCCCTGAACTGGAGCTCACTACTTTCACACTTGTCTCCTGCTAGTATATTCTTGATGGAGCAGCCAGGGTGGTCTTTTATAAACACAAATCTGATCTTATCACTCTTCTGTCCAAAATCTTCCCAATGCTCATCCCATATAAAGTCTGAATTCTTACTGTAGTAAAGCTTTAAACATTTGGTGCCCTCTTCCTCCCCAAATGCAATTCATCCTGCTACTTCCCATTTCTCATTCCATTAAGCTGTATGCCTGTGTTTTCCCTGAAACCTGCCAAGTATATTCTACACAGTAGAATGTTCTGATCCTTGATCTAGAATGCTCCACTCACATGGTACTCTTTTTTACTTCTCTTCAGTTTCTTCTCAAATACTAACTGGAAAATGGGGATTTTCCTGATCACTATATTTACAATAAACTTCTCTATACCTCATCTCTAAGTACTTGTAAACCTTTCTTTGCTTTATTTATTGTTTTACTCTGCATGTATAGTCCCTTGATATATAGTTAATTATTTTCTTGATGATCTCATTGCAGTCATTCTGCACTATAAAATAATCTCTATGAAGAAAGTGACTTTGCTACTCACCCTATGCCTGTAACACATCCTGGTGCACAGTAGGTGTCTTTTAAGTACTTACTGCATAAATAAACTGTCACTGTCATTGGGGCATTCTGAATTACCATTTCTATCCTTTTCTACATCTATTTTTTTAAGGCCCACGTATTTCCAAATGAAAAGACTGTTACACAAAATGATATTGCTGACTTTGCATAACAGAATTTACCATCTGTGAATTACTCTTGAAAGTTGAGCATCTAAAATTAAAATAAAAAAGATCAACCCACTAAAAGCCCTGTGAAGTGCTTCTCACGGTTATCCTTTTACCTGTTTGTGAAAGGTGCTCATATCACTTATCTGTAGAGGATAAGGAGAGCACAATTTATTTTAATATCATGTATGTATACTTTAGAAACTGATTAGCTTATCTACACTGAAAAATAGACAAATAGACGTTGGATGATAATAGCACATACTAACCCTGTATATAAATATACAATGATTTTCTTCCTAGCTTCTAAGCATATTTATAATAATAAAACAGGACAATAAATAAGGAACATCAATTTCTACCTTACTTTTTAGTTGGCTTATATTTGAAGTAAGTAGATATATGAGAATTTCTACATGGTTGGTAACTTTGTAGTACCACATGTGACATAATTTATGAGTACAAAATACTTATCTCAGTAATATGTTCCTTCCACTAAGAAAATCACTTGAATTTATTTCAACTGAACATCAACTATGATCTTCTAATTTTAAAATTCTATATTACTTTTCCTCATATTATAGTCATCATGAAAAGTAGTCTTTCTGAGGCCAAATACAGCAATTTCATGAAATAAGTATTATGGTCTGTCTTTGTTATCCACCCACCCTTAGATCCATGTAGCTATCATCTATCTCTCTACCAACAAACTCATTAATGTTCATGTTCTATATATAATTTATAGAAATACTCTACATGTGACTTTTGTGATGAATGAAATGCAAATTTTATATGGATTTCTCAACTCTCCACACTTCTAAAAATAACTGACAGTCCATCTATGTCAAAATTCAACAGAATTCAGAAACATTTGAGAAGTTGGATCAGGAAACTTAAGAAACTCTACAAAGAGGGAAATTGAGAACTATAATAAAGTAGGAGGCCAAATGCCTAATTGCTACATTTTTATAAAAATTTTAATATCACTACCTGTTTAAAAAGGATAAGTAAACTTTCCCTTGAAATGATAAGGTAAAATTTATGATCTGCCCTGAGCTTACACAATTACTTTCCAATACATCTGGACATTGGGAACACAAAACCTACTAATTTTCACCTGTAGTTCTTTATTTTGGCATTTCTGAAGCATCCCTATGAACTCTGCACTAATTTAGAGTTAGCATCCACATAAAGGCCTCTGATGCTCAATCATTATTCTCTTCAGGGCCATTAGTCTTACTTGAATTTGTCAAATATGGACTTTTCAACAACAGCATGTTTTCTTTATTGCAAACTCTCTTTTTTTGCCCCCCCCCCCCTTTGGCTAAGACAACTACCTGGTGTCTTGGAGAGTTGAGACTGAACTTCTGTTTAATCCATACCCTAATTAAGTGAACCACTGAGCAACCGAAGCCTCTGTCTACCTCCCCTTTTACAGGCAGAAATCAAACAGGCTCCAGCATTCCCAGTTCAGGAAGGAAGAATCCAATCTGTGATTCAAATGTGTTCCAATTCCAGAGTTGGCCTGTACTCATATCTTAAAACAACATCAAATAAGCGTTGGCATAGTAGCAACGAGTCAGGTTTTACTAATCCGATGTTTTCTTACACCCCAGACAGTGAAGGCCTCTTCACTGGTCCTCCATTCCACATAAGGACATTTGAAGCATTCTACACAGAATAGTTCAAATTGCATGCAATTAAGGGAGAGCATCATGCATTTCAAATCATTTCCCAAGGCTTTAAGATTTGCCACATAAGCAAGTGTGTGTTTCTGTTGCACAAAACCCTGGGACCAAATTTCCTTTGTTTTCTCCTCTGCCCCAAATTATCACCTCTTCATACTGAGACATGTTTATTTTCATGGCAAATAGAAAATAATATAATAATGTAAAATACTTATTATCGATATAATTCATTATCAATATTCTAGTTTCTTTGTCAAAAAAGTATTGCTACCTTAGGTAATTAACAGTTGAAGACAAAAATAGATTTGATGAGTTCTGGGAAAAAGCTATGGGCACTCTTTATCACTAGCTGATTAGCATATTTGCTAAGAAAGATAATTATCAGAAAGGCCCCTCTGAATCTGTTCTGAAGTGGGAAAATATTATTCTAAGATAAAGCAGTAATTACTCTCATAGAAGTAAATATATATGTAATAGTATTTAATACATATGTTCTTATATTGCTCATTTTTAAAATATTTCCTTAAAATTTCTCAAAATAAAAGTCAAAGGAGGGATTGAGGCTATATCTCAGCATGAAACACTCACCTAGCATGCATGAGACCCTGCGCTCAATCCAAGGACTATACACACACGTAGACACACGCACACGCTCACACATACACACACACACACACACACACACACACAGAAAAAAATGAGAACATATAATAACCAGATTAAATTTTTAAAATCTTGATAAAATCAGACTTTTACATTGACAGGTCAAATGCTAAAAATAATTTAGTTTAATTTTCTCATAAACTAGATCTACCTCAAAACTTTCATTTTCTTCTATAGGAGGCTAGTGTGCCCCATTTAGGCTGGGTCCCTATTGGACTTTTCACATCAATCATAAAATAAGCAGTGTCCATCCTCATTGCAGAAATAAAAACAAATATTGTTTAACCATGTTGCATTCTTTCTTAGAGTGGGAATTAAAATGTGTGGAAATATATGTTCTGGGACAACCCCATAAAGGAGTCTGTATAGAAGGAAATCAATACATATGGGGAAATTCACTAAGATAAGCAGAAAAGAATTATGATGTGCAGTCATTTTGGACCAGTGTATATGCTGCAAAGGTAGGAAAGGAATAGAACAGAAATAACATTCAATGAGTTCTACTAATTTGTTATGCTAGGCCAGTATGTATATGATCTATTTAATCCTCATAAAAACTCCTATTCAAACTGTGAGTAATTTACACAGTTGGAATTCCAATTCTATCTATCTTGGTAGCCAAAGTTCTTACTAATTAGGAAGAAAAATCAAATTAAACAGAATTGGGTTCATGTTCAAAATGTAAGATAAAGAGACAGGCATGATTGAATTTCGGGAATGCAGAAAAGATTAACATACAATTTTTTAAATTAAAAATTAACTAAAGGAATAACAAAAAAAAATAGCTTTTAGAGGCTATATCCCCATACCAGCTAAACAATTCCAAGCAATAGTCATGCATTTATATCTGGGACACTGACTGATCACATCCAGGTCTATGCAGATGGCAACATTCAGGTAAAGAGCAAGAGCCAAGCAGAGGCTAGCTTTCCCTTCAGGTGGTGGCCCTGGATGGGGGCAGATGAATTGGGCTTTCCAAACAGGGAGGCTCTACTTAGGAAATATACTTATGAGAAGAATGCAAGGAACTATACTATTATTTTTAAACTAATTGGTTGGCAATGGTTGCCTTCTTGACTCCTCTTCTATGTTGTAATTATTACCTTTATTTTCTCTGTGAAATATCAATCATAATTCTATTTGTTACCTACCACAACAAACATATACTGACCATCCACAGGGTTATGGCACATCTAAACTAATAGATAATCTCACACACTGCTTTTGAATAAAGATGCAAGTAAAATAACACAGAGTGGTGAAGCTTAAAGGTTCCATACTATAGAACATTTTTTTTTTTTTTTTACAAAGGAGAGTTAGAGTGATAACCATAGATTATTTGCCGGTTTAATTCCAGCTTTGATTGCCAAACTGTCACAATTTTCTGGGAGCAATCTTGAAGATGGGATTATCTCAGGAATGTATTGTGACAAAAGGTTTTATATGACTTTAAAATATGATGTGAATTCATAGTGAATAAAAACAGTAGGAACAGGGCTATGAGGGTATGTGAAATTGAAGATTACTTAAGACACTCTAAATCTACAGAAAATCCAAGGAAGCTGGCACACCTGAGTAGCCATGTCTCTGGATAGAGAGCAAAAGGCACAAAGATTTGCTTGCAAAACACTGAAAATCAGTCCAACCAATTCTTACTAGAGTTTTGACTAGCTCTTGAAGAAACAGACATGTGTTGAAATTGTTCGGTTCTAAATGACCAGAATTAACTTCTTTCAAACTTGTTAGGCACAATTATTCCTTGCTGAAACAATATATTTATTTTTTCATCCACTCTATCTTCCAAAGTTCCTGATTTCCTCTAAGAGTACCACAGCTGTTCTAGCTTGAATATGCAGAGTGGCGTCCAAGGGTCCATAAGTAGTGTCTATGGTCCTCACAGTGGCAGTATTTGGAATTGCTACAGGCTTTTAAAATGGGGACAATGGAAGGTCCTTGGATCACTGGGGCCATGTCCCCAAAGAGGACCTAAGACCCCCATTAAATTTCTTTCTCTGTGTCTTTCTGCTTCCTGGGTTGTGATGTGAGTAGGTGCTCAGATATGTATTCCTGCCATAAAGTGCCACTCTAAACAGAGGCCCAAAATGACGGGGCTGCCTGATCTTGGACTTGACTCTCCAAGTCCAAGAGCTGAGTAAACCCTTTCTCTCATAGATAAGTACCTCAAGTATTTTACTGCATTATCAAGAAGCTTACACAACAGCATAACTATAAAACCTACAAATATTTTCCCCCTTTTCTTGGTCAACACTTGCTATGGGGAGATAGACTGGCATTGCCTATTGGCATTGTGACTAGAGTTGCAGATCATTATAGGTTTAGAAGCCAGGTTATCTTGCCAGAAAATATTGCCATGGCTGCCTCCAGGGCAAACTGCTGAACATCTTAGAATTTTGTGGGGTTGATATATGTCAGTATGCTCATTTGAACCTCAGGGTGTCTCCTAATTGTTTAAGAACCCTCTAACACCTGTCTCTGCTTGAGAAAATTTCTGAGATTCTAAGACTGTGACTTTTTTACAGTCATAAAATTGAATATCTGAGATGATGACATTAAGCAATAAGAATAAAAATGTGTCCAAGTACTTATAACTGATTCCCTGAAGTCCTGATCACTGAATGACCAGCTAATGAATGACTCCAATCCAGTGGAGGTCATGCTTACTGAAATGATGGATCCCAATTAATTCAAAGGTGCTCCACCTTCAAAGGGATACCTATCTTATATGATACCATAAATAGCCTTTGGGTCTCAAAAGCAGAGGAATTCACATTGTTATGTGTGTCAGAATCACTTGAAGTACTTAACAGAATGAAGGGTCCCAGGCTTCAGTAGTCTGCAATTTTAAAGATAAAAGCTCAGGTGATTTTGATGCAGGTAGCCTCTGAGGTCATGCTCAAAGAAGCCTATAACTGAATATGCAAAATATTTACAGCAAAAGGAAAACAGTTACCTCATATTCAAAAAAAGAGACATTATTCCCATCCAGAAATCTGAGGTCACAGGAATATTCAGGTTTTGATGTTGTAAGTACATTTTACAAACCTATTCAAGTAAAGTTTGGTCGTATAAATGGACATCTTGGAGGCAGATCCTCCTAAATAAATTATTTATAAAAAAGTAAGTATTTTAAATTATTTGGAAATTCTTAGTAAATTCCTTTGAAATCTCAGGGTTATGTTTCAAAACAATCACAAAATCAAAAGAATCACAATTTGTACATGACTGACCTGGGAGCACTAACCACAATGGGAGTTATAAAACTATTTTTAATGAATGAGATGCTAAATAAAACAAATACATAGACTTAAACAAATTTGGACTTGAATTTGGAAATTTAGACCACCTACTCTCACAAAAAGGATAGTTAAATGCTAATTCATGTAACCTACAAACATCACCTAGTTTTGTAATCCAAGGCTATTTGCTATAAAAGCAGATCAAACCTACCAAGTGATATCAAAATACCTCTCGTCTACTTAGCACTCTCAGGCATTAGACATTAATATTAAAACATTTTCTCCTACAGAACTAAAACACAAATTTGGCCCAAGAAGGTTACAAATTTGCTTTGGATTTAATGCAGCACAATTTAAAAGTCTCTAAGAAATTTTGCCATTATCGAGCAACAGGCCTGCCTTTAATGCCTCTGGAGATTTGTACTTCTCAGAAGTTCCTGGTGTAGTAGTTCCCCAGAAATCCTCATCCCAAGGACAACATCTGTGACTCCACCCTCAATAGATTTCTAAAGACAACTCAAAGGAACATGTTAACTCACTCTTTAACCTTGAGTCAACCAGCATATGCCTGCAGGAATGGTTGAAAATCCAGAAATATACTCTAGGCTTTCACTGGGTTGTAACAGAAAGAAAGATAAAGACTCCCAGCTCATTACAGTAAAATATCCTGAAAATGCATTCAGACAATTTTTACCATTTATCCATGGCAAAGTATTGCAGAAACTAAGACTAATTTAGAGGTCTTTGGGATGTGAATTTTTAAATGATTGCATGTCAGAAAGGTATAAAATGAAAGGGTTTCAAGGTGACTTTTTTATATGTCTCAAGATGTGCATTTGTTACTGATGACAAATATATAATTAAAATCCCCAGCCTCAGGGATATGAGAAATATAAGCTTTTGGGTATAGCCAGTCCTGAAAGGATTCACAGTGAGTCACCGCTCATAGTATGAAACAATTTTCATTGGTTAGAAAGGCTGAGAGGATAACTGTGAGCTAATTTTAAATAGCTTTTGGTCAATGGCAGAGGGTTGGAAGCATACAGCTAGACATAAATCTTATTTTACAATAAACAATTTTATCACTTTCAAAATTCCATAAATATTTAATTTTAATTCTCTGACACACACATTCTAGTGGCTTAACAAAAGATAACTAAAAGCGTAATCATACATGAATATTTCTCCCAAATGAGTCTAATGCAAACAGCTACAGAATCATCTTTCTCTGTCTACCAAGTGCAATAAACTATACATTGGAATCAAAGTCTATTTTTATTGATAACTCTCAAGAATCCATTATAATACACAAGTAAGAAAAACATTTTGCTGATACAACATGGTTCTTTCACATAAAGAATAGGGATTGAAGAAAGAATTCAGAAACTTATAAAGCAGTGGACAGTATCAGAGGGATCTAGGCTCCTTAGTCAGTTTTTTGTAGTATTGTTTAACCAAAGTAAAGTAGCCCTGTCTGTGTCACTGTAACACCATGGAGAAATCTGGACAAAAAGGCTAGCTTGCCAAGCTATCTCTCTCTTTTTTTTTATTAGTTGTTCAAAACATTACAAAGCTATTGACATATCATATTTCATACATTTGATTCAAGTGGGTTATGAACTCCCATTTTTACTCCGTATATAGATTACAGAATCACATCGGTTACACATCCACGTTTTTACATACTGCCATACAAGTGACTGTTGTATTTTGCTGCCTTTCCTATCCTCTACTATCCCCCCTCCCCTTCCCTCCCTTCCCATCTTCTCTCTCTACCCCATCTACTGTAATTCATTTCTCTCTCTTGTTTTTTTTTCCCTTTCCCCTCACTTCCTCTTATATGTAATTTTGTATAACAATGAGGGTCTCCTTCCATTTCCATGCAATTTCCCTTCTCTCTTCCTTTCCCTCCCACCTCTCGTCTCTGTTTAATGGTAATCTTCTTTTCATGCTCTTCCTCCCTGCTCTGTTCTGAGTTGCCCTCCTTATATCAAAGAAGACAATTGGCATTTGTTTTTTAGGGATTGGCTG
Source organism: Spermophilus citellus (assembly GCF_964194105.1). NCBI lineage: Eukaryota > Metazoa > Chordata > Mammalia > Rodentia > Sciuridae > Spermophilus > Spermophilus citellus. The sequence continues at coordinate 91,948,071 of NC_138197.1, read as the reverse complement.
CCAAGCTATCTCTCACAAAAAGTTTGTAAGTCATTTCTTCTCAAGTTCATTTATGAAATGTCAGCACATTACACATTTAAACAACCACTATCAAAGTAGGAGAAACAGCTTCTCATCAAGGTGGGTCAGGGTGCAGTTGCTTTTCAGACACATCGTACTATTATCTTCTGCAATAAGTGAAGAAATGGTCAACACATGTTTTGGAAGAAAATCCTTAAACAAGAAAATAAAATATCTTTGCTTATTTTCTTTTAGGTTTGGAATTATTATTTTTTAACTAAGTGACATTTAATAGAAAATAAGGCCGAAATAGCAAATTTGCATGAAAGAAATGATTAAATTCTAAAAATTGGTTTGGCTACTGAATTGTCAAAATTTAAAACACATTGCATATTGTAATGAAGGATTTGAAGGAATTAGATTGTCTCATGTTATGGTTGACAGGGTTAAATAAGCCTCGGGAATATAATTTCCACTATTTATCAAAAATCTTACAGTCTTTAAAACCCAAATTCCACTTACAGAAATTAAACTTACTAAAATACGTGTGAAAGTTTATAGTTTGATAAATTAATAATTGATGATCAATTTATATGATTAATTATGTAACAAGCATATGTCAGCACAATCCTGTACCAAAGATTAAATTAGGTCGTAACAATAAGAGGATGAGGCAAAGTGCTCCCCTCCAGATCATCTGGGAACTATCAGGGACTGGGAAAAGTACCTGGAAAGCAATGAGGCGGTATCTGCTCTAACACTAGTACATAGAACATCCCTTTACTTTTTCTGGTAAGACAGACAAGGTTGTGGTGAGAAAGGGTGAACAAAATAACAATTTTTTCAAGGGAATGGTAATCTTCTGACAGACAAGGAGGATGAGATAGAAAGGAATTTCATGTCATAGGCAAACTCACTTTGACTTGAAGTCAAGGACTCTACTTTTTTACTGTTTGAAGCTGAATTTCCATGTCCTTTGCTGGCACGGACTCCCCCCGGCCCCCAGGGCTTGGATCCAGCCCTGATTTTTGTGCACGTCAAAGAGGCCAGCTCACAAGGCCTTGAAGGAGCTCACAAGGCCTTGAAGGATTTGTGGTGTCTGTTTTCATATTATTTCAGCCTGTAATGGTCATGTGGGGACGCCCTGACCTGCTTGGGTCTGATAAGGTTCCTGGTTGAAGGCTCATTATGAGTCGACATGAACCACCTGTTTTCCCCTCCTCCTTGCTCCCGCCTACTAGTGGCTTTCTATTCTATCTGAAAGAAATATATAAGTATGAGCTGAGATAATAAAGTCAGATTCCCCCTGGATGAAGGACCTCGGACTCCTGTGTCTTTTTTAATCCCGACGTCTCCCGCCGGACTCGGTCCCATTCGCCGGACGCGGCAGTCCTTCCCACACTGCACCCCGCCACACACACACACACACACACACACACTTAAAAGCTGTGCAACCTTAAGTAAGTGGCTTAACCCCCATGTCCATGCTACAAAGTGGCAATAGTAACCACAGCCATTCCATGTGTTTCCTAAGATTGAATGAAGGTGGTCATTAACAAAAGCCTCAGCACAGTAACTTGCACATAAGTATATAAAAAATATTTGCTATTTTTCTACTTACTAGTTTTAAAGAACCCAAGGAGAACCTGATTTGTCCATAAAATGGAAAGAAGTTTGATAGATATTGAATAGCAAAATTACAAAAAAATTTTCAAGAATACAATGAATTGTAAATAGTTCCAAGTAAGTACAGGGCATTCACCTGAATAAATCTGATTTTATAATCTCTCTCTGTCTCTCTCCTTTTTCTCAGTGCAGTATTACATTAAATACATTCCTTCTGGCTGGCTGGCTGGCTGGACTCTCTAAACTTCCATATATATAACCATCATAACTAATGCTTTCTTCAAAGTCTGCATATTTTACTACATAGCAAAGGCTACCTCTTAGCCATTATCACACATCACACCTCAGCAGGGCTTTCTCCACCTCTATTATTTTTAAATTTTTCCCAAGAAGACGATGCTGTGGCATGGAAGGACCCTCCTTTACTTTTGCTGGAAGTGAGCTTCTGTTCATACTAAATGACTATATGAAATTGGTACAATTTCATTAGAAACTTCCTTGCTGGTAAATTGTCCTTAGGGCTGTCACTCAGCAGGTAGGCAAATGTGTGCCTGCAACATGGGGTACCTGGTCAGAATGAGTTGCCAATACAGAATTGTTTATCAGGTAAGAAAACAGTGCAGTCTCCTTAGTAGCAATAGAAAAGGAAAAAGTCTGGGGGTTTTGATTTTTTGTTTCTTTTTAATAGAAAATTACCTGAAATTTCTTCTTTTTCCCTTCTTTATGTGTTCTCCCTTCTACATTACTTATTTTTACAAAAACCAATCTCTGTAACTTGGTCCCAAACTTGACTTTGCTTATGTCAAAGTAATTATCAAGTCTTCTATATGTAAGCTCATTAGTTTTGATGGATTAGAATGCCACAGGGAATGATATGCTTTTTAACATATGGAAGAGAATTGAGATTTGATGGAGTACATAAACTGTAAAAGCAGTTTCAGGTTCCAGAAATGAAACAATGCCTATGCTAAGTTAAGTTGTGTGTTCATCTCAGCACAGATAAAATTAACCAGTCTCATACAATTGCCTTAGGAGAAAATGTAAATTATGATAACCAGGTAAGCAAAGAGAAATTTCCATGTCCTAAGTTGTAGCTTGTAAAATTAAAACTATAACTGGAAATGAAAGAGTAAAAAAATACTAAAAGAACTGTTTGCTATTTCGTTTCAAAATACAATAAGTACCTTGAGCTCATTATTTCATTTGATGACTGTTCAAAGGAATAACTGATTTTTACATTATAAATCTAATAGTGAAAGTAATACAATATTACTATTACCAATACAACTAAAAGCTTTTACTACAAGATTGATAAATATTTTGTCCAGAACAGTCTTATCCTGTAGATATTTATATCTCTCTCACCGCTCAAGCTTTTCATAATGAATCACATTCAAAAGAATATTAATAAAGACATACTGGCATATGTCGAGGAAAAAAAATTGCTGATGCTTGAAGATATTTTCTATCAAAAGTTAAATATGGCACAATGGCCATTTTTTAGAGTCATTAATGAAATTTGGAAGAGATTATTAATCTCCAGAGTGTTAAATTGAACTTGCAGCAAAATTGATCAAGTTTCTCCTGTCTTGGAAATACCCTATGGCTATTATTGATCAAGAATTTGGCACAGTGATTATAATTCATATCTAAACACAAAGATTGTGAGATAGAAATCATTTTTAATATCTTAAATTCAAAATATGCATACTACTCAGCTTAATACAGAAAATCTTACAGGCAAGAGTTTTTATTACGAAGATCCACAGGAAAACATACCTGGCCAGGCTAAAGGCATCGTCAATCAAACCTGCACGGTTACTGACAGAAAGAACCTATGAGACCAATCAGGGGGTGGGGGGAAAGAATCATTAAGGATTAAAATTACAGGTGTTCACATGTCAAAGCATGTTGCTTATGAGCAAGTCTAGAATATACCTCATGGTTCCTGATTAACTGATCAATTAATAACCTCCAGTTCCTTAGGTCATAGTTGACTCTGAAGTAACCCGTTTGATTGATGTTCCCCAGCAGCCAGCTTCCCTTGTCCAAATAAGCTATTCTGTGATGCTCTGAAAACAGCATTTTGAGAATAAATAGATTTAGAAATTTAAGAGTTAAAATGGAATCAAGTTTATGTTTTCTGAACACAAGATGTTAACAAAACCAATCATTAAAAAGAAATTCTATCCTAAATATCTCATTGAAACCTACTCTTTAATCAATCATTAGCATTTATTATCTCAGTAAATTATTTTTTTGTAACAAATATTTTTGTTCTTGACAAAAACTACTTACATATAAAATATTTTCTTTCTCAAAACAAACGTAACCTAGAAATACACTATTATATTCATGCAGCTTTCAATTAGGGTGTATGTGCATGTGCAGCTAAAATTAAAATGTGTTTAGATGCATATTCTTCTTATTTTAATTGTCAGAAAGTGATCAGAACAATGCAGCCCATTTACTTAGAAGTCATCATTGTCTCCTGCCTTTTTTCTCTGGCTTTCTTAGGACTACTCATAAACAACACACTTCTCCACATCATCAATAATGCTAGAAAAAGGAAACCACATTTGTTTAAGACTCTAAATTTCCACATAGACTTATAAACAAAGGTAATAAATTCTGCTTATTGAAATCACTTTGGAAAATGGTAACATATTTTTTTCACCAGCTAATTCAATTAACAGAAGCCAGTAAAAAAATGATCTAACTTCTTAAATACTTAACTTTTTCAAATATGGTAGAGAGAGTGACCTACATTCACATGTAAAGTCAACCTTTACTGACATCCCGGAGGGAGGGTTATGATTCCAGGAATTTGGGTGTTAATCTTTAGGACTCATGCCTCTCAGAATTTACACTATGAAGTGGACTTTATAAACTTACATGCATACACACATACACACAATCTGACATCCAGGAGGAAAAAAAAATTAAAACCAGACTGTTATATTTAATTTCTGTTATACTGTTATATCTAATTTCTACAATAAATCAAAATCATAGACTGTACCACAGAAGCCACTTGACTCATATCTGAGTAACAGACACACCTTCGGTTCTTACTCCCTTATCAAGATGTTGGCACATCAGAATACAAAACAGGAAATACAGTGTCCCCCTTTATTTCCTTGGAAGGAATGAATTTACAAAGGACTCTCTCTCAAGGAAAGGCCACACAAGGAAGGATTTACCACAAGAACCACTGGGTGAACATTAATGACCATTCATTTCTCAGGCCTGTAATAGGGTGGGCTATTTAATACAATGTACCTAAGAGATTGCTTATTTTCAAAAGTCTGAAGTAAAACAAAAGTGCTTAAACCCCAATGTATATTAAATATAAAAACTTAATGTTTCAGATATTATTCAGCTCTCAGTACCTTTAGAAACTGTGTTCATTGAAACAGATAAAGAAAAATTGTTCCAACAGACTAATCAGATTGACTACTAGAAAATAAAAATGGTTTCTCAAGTCTTTGAAGTTTCACAAACACGTATTTTTAAATTTTTAACGTGTCACCCACACAAGAAGTTTTAGAATGTCACCTCAGTTTACAGATGCAAAAATTAGAACCAAAGTAACAAGAAAACACGATGTTTTAAAAAACTAAAATAGCATTATAAGGAGAGGTTTTGATTAATCATGCCTGAATTCCTGGAAGAAAATTAAAACTTAAATATTAAAAATATTGTTTCTTCTGAGCAATCTTAATTTCTTCAAGTATACTAAGCTTTTCATTACAAAAATAATAAAATTGTCATTTAATTCACCTAAGTTAAGAGCAAATTTGATAATTTTCATTTAAGAAGTGTTTTTTTTTTAATTAGAATGCTAAAGCATCAAGTTCAATATATGACCACATGATTTAGATTTTTACAAATCTGCCATGGTCATGAATTCCTATATGTTAAATCTATCCTTCAAGTTACTTCCTATTCACTTTTTAGATAGCTGGCATATGTTAAACCCCATGTGATTCATTTGGCTCTATTTATTTTAACATATTCAATTCAAAGACATACAGGTAGAATATAGTCAAATTAAAATCAGTATGTATGTTAAAATAGGAAAACAATCCCTATACTTTCTATATCTTCTAACCAGAATAAGCAGACAGGCATCTATTGTTTTTAAGTACACCATTATTGAATTCATAACTTAAACCTGAAGGTTATTACTATTCATGAATATTTTTATGCCTTTACTACAAATGAGATCTTTGAAGAAATGGTTCCCTGAAAGATTTCGTAATAGATTTTTAAATATCTTTTCAGTTCTAGTTAATTATATCCCTAAAATGTTCTTCAAATTAACTAATGGCAAGCAATGCATTTTAAAGAGATCTTTTCCAATGGCCTAATGAGGTATCGTATTTGATGAGTACATAATAAAAAGTATGGAGGTTATATTTCAAGTGTTGGTAATAATAATTAAAAATTATATTTATATCCAAAATGGTCTGATTCAGACTACATCAAGGCACAAAGTAGTTAATATTTTATAATATTTTTATATTTTATACATTTTTAGAATAAAAAGAGAAATGAAATTAGAAATTTATACCAAATATTTGCTGTTTGCATAACAATTTGAATTAAAATAATAATAATAAGGGTAACAACATGGGACAAACCCATGAATAATAACATATATTCATTGCCTCACTGGACTATTGTGAAAACTTAATGAGATCATGTTTTGTGGAATCTTTAAAGAACTATGTGAACATATCCAAAGACATCATAGTGAGTAACTGACAGATTTTCAAAGAAACCTACCAAAAAACTTAAATTCTGTGTGTGTGTGTGTAGTCAAGGGCAGAATAGAGTAAAAAGAAAAAAAAAAGGAAACTACACTCCTAAATTTAAACTAAACTCCTAAGATAAAAAAGCAAGCTCTTTATCTCACTGACTGACTGTCACTGGGTAAGTTATTTCTGAAACCTTAATTTCCTCAAATGTAAAATGTAGATAAAGACAATACTCGTTTTTTAATGGTTTGAGAACCTTAAATGAGTCAATGTTTGAGGAAAGCACCACAGAATTATGCTATTTTTAATGTTTTACATTAATTTTTAAGGATCAGTTTCTTTTTTATTTTGAATCTTTTCTTTTCTAACATTTGACGCTAAATTTATTCCCCTCTATGCAACATTAATTGAACAGCCAGTCAATATGCAAGCTACCACAATTATAAATGTCTGAATACTTGGTATTTTCCTAGTAAGAATGAAAAGGATAAATATTTCAACCTGATCTTAAAAACTTAAAAAGTGTTTTAAAAACTACTTTTAGGCTACAATGATCTTTGCCTTAACTTGGAATTAGATATTTATCCAAAGTGTTTTAAAAAACAAATTGCCAAGAACATATGATTAAAATCAAATGTATACATCTTATCCACCAAAGGCTTTGCCTTAATATCTTATGAGATCAAATTTGTATTACTATTGGCAGTGAAAATTACAAAAAAAGATCAATATGGTTAATATAACTAAATGTATAATTTCTTTTCATATATGTTGATAAGAATTCACCAGAATATTTCCTTCATGTTTTTATGGAGGAAAACATGAAGTCAATACTGATCAACTGGTACTATTGATTAATTGATACTGATTATATTTTAAACCATAGGGAACATGACAACTTATAAAAGAACATAGAAGTTAATATCTTACTTCCCAAAACTCTTTCTGGTATTAGTTTTATTATGGGTCATCAGAATGAAAACTTCAAGATAAAATTGAATATCTAGGATATAATTGAAAAGGCAAAACAAGGTGTTCTTTTCTTTTAGGTCTCTCTTGTAAAAGTTCTTCCAGATTTTTTAATTTATCAAGTTTTAGGGAAGCATTTACTTAATATGAGTATCCCCCCACCAAGCCTCAACATTTCAAAACGTTTGTATCAAACAGAAGATGCTGTTATGATTTAATGAACCATAACACACTATGCTCTGCAGTTTGAACATTGTATAACTTTGGGGGGAAGAGGCGTATGCCATTCATGCCATAGTCTACGCAAACAGTGCCTCCTAGAATTATGAGCTTCACAAATTGTGGAGCTGTGTGTGATGTCATATATATCAATACAGGCAATATTTTAGGAGGCAAGCATGGTTTGAACTAATACACTGTTATTATTTCTGACTAACAATGAAAGGATATAAAAAAAACAAGCCCTCAAACATAGCCAGTAGTGGCTTTGCGTCAAAGAAAACTGTGACACTATTCTCGATTCTCGGAGGGATAAGAAGATCCTATGAATAACACTACGGAAATAACTAGAGTTAAAGGAAATGGTCCTGGGAAACGGATGCTACAAGAATCAGACTTGCACTGACACTGTCTGCAAGTGACTTGTTGGGCCACTCCTGATGTTTGATCAATATACCTTTATACTTTTTAAATTTTCTCCATTTTCATTCTACCTTGAAAAGATGAGTATTTTGCTTTATTTCTGAAGATAGTTCTATCTCATGCTCCTGGCTTTCCTAGGGTGGCATAATTTCATTCTAATAGTTGAAACTTTATAGTAATTGTTTTCATCATTTTATAACAGATTACATAGGTAAATAAAACAACTACATGAATGGAAAAGAGAGGTATACAGACAAATAATATAGTAGGTATAAATTCAGAACCATGCAATGAAACTATAGATTCTAATTATTTAGAAAGGTAAATATCAACAAATGTTAGAGTAAATACTTTAATGTCTTATTAGACTACACATGCATGTTTTATATATGTATCATTTCTAAAGAAAAGGGGGAGAGTAAACAATATCATTGAATATCCCCCTTTTTTCCCCCAAAAAACCTCACCAAGTTAATGGAATACTGAGAGCAAGCTTGGGTTGGAAAGTCCAGGAACATATTATCTTGAAGAACACTGGATACATATTATGCACACTGGGAATTATGGTAAATTAGTGTTAATCTGTAGAAAGCTACTTTCTTGCATCTGTGCCAAGACAGTTGTTCCTTGGGATGCTGGCCATGCAAGCTAACTAAGCAAACAATGCAAGCTAATGCTGATGCTGTCATTGCTTCCGCAGCCTAACATAAAACCTCTATCCCACTGGCAGCCGGGGGGAGCTGAGGGCACTATGGAAAGGATATGTGTCACTCATCCAACCAGCAGCTACTGGACAAAACATCATGAGGGAGAGGAGGCACTGTTTGGAAAAACACCTTGAAGGACAGAAGTGCTATGTATCAGTCTATTATCACTGAAGTCTTCTAGGAGCAGGCACTCATCTCTTGCAAGCTTTCCTCAATAAATCATAAGTACCATTTATGGGCATTTTCTTTGGCCTTCTGCAACCTAACCTATTGCCCTTGCACAACTGGGCTGTGGATCCGACCACATACAACATGTATAAGTTAAAATACATATTTTTATAATATGTGATTATGTATTAAGAAACATTAAAAATTTGAGTAAAAATACACCTGGAATTCCCAGTGTTTATATTTCTGGCAAACAAATTATATTTTGCTTTAAAACTTGTTTCCTTTATGTATTTTAAGCATTTTAGTCTCCCTTATAATAGCAAGACAGAAGGGAAAAACAGCTGTTTATTTATACCTCACCTTATTGAAAAAAAAAGTTGTGGCTGTTTAAAATGATGTAAGGTAACATCAATTAACAGTATGTGAGAAAGAAATAAGAAAAACAAAATATGGACACACTTGACCATCTAAATCTAAATGAAATGTTACATAAAAGATGATAATTGACTTTTTCTCTAACTCAATGGAAAACAGAAATAAAAGGGACCTGGTTCACACTCTAGCTTGAAGGATATAGATTGGATTTGAGAAATAGGTTTCTGACAGTGAATTGAAACAGGTCACTATCTTATTTGAAGATATTTAGAAAGAGAATAGAATCTCATCTCTCTCTGCTCCTTGAGGTTTGACCCAACCTAGGAGATGGTTAGATGCCATGTAAAAGCCCCTCCCTCCTGGCCCTATAATTATCTAATTCCACGGAGAATATTGCCTTTCTGGTCCCTTAAAGAGACAGTCTGGTCCCTTAAAGAGACTAAAAGGTAGAAGGAAAATGGGATTAAAAATTAGGCCTACATTTTAGCATTTGAAATAATGTTCTACTAGGAGTTATGATTATATTTTAATTACACTTGGAATTACAAAATTACACAGCCTAAAACAGATAATATTAATTCTACAGATACTTATTTTAAAATTTTCTCTTTACCATAAAAGAAACAAATATAAAATTACCTAGGAAGCTTGAAATTAGACTATTATTCTATATTATACCTACGTTTTTAGAAGTGATTAACATTCCTTTACTTTCTCAATATAATTTATTTTTATTCACATTTTATAACAGCTAAAACTAGAGGTTAAGTTGCCAAACAATTATCTGAAACCAAATAGTTCCTCAGGGGACAATATATATTTTACCTGATTTGTTAGACACCCAAATAATTGCTTCTGAAGACACATGGCTTCTATTTCCTACTACAATAGTTAATGGAATCTGCCACAGGTAACTGCAAAATAAAAGAGAAGCTTTAAGAATAAAATATCTACATCCAAACAAAAATAAACAACATTTTCTATGTACCTTCTATATGATTTTATTACTCTCTTCAGTAAAAACAAACAAGTAAATAAGTATATAAATCCCAGTTAGAAAGACAAAAATAAGTCAAAAAGATGAGTTTATTATTACATGCCATTAAGAAGACTTGACTTTAAAAAGTTTCAGTTTCAGTGCAAAAGAACTGCCAAAAAAAACCTTTATTTTGCAGAAAAAATAGATTTGCATTTTAAAAGTAAAAAGTAACTATATTCCAAAAATCTGAACCACATTATATATTGATTAAAGTCTAAAAATAAACCCTTTCCACTTTTTCTATATTAGATTAATATAAATTTCAGTGGTTTCATCATTTACACTTTAAAATTTTCCTTAGTTATTATCTAACAATTCTGGTAACACTACTAACATATTTTTAGAGAGAGAATAATATGGCACATCTAAAGAATAAAGGAATAACAAAATTAATTGGATTTCCCCAAAATCCAGATCAATACCAACAAAACTGTGGGACATACTTAATACTCTGTTTCCTGAAATGAAATTTCCAAATTGATGTGTCAAAGCATCTATCAATATGCAGGGTCACTCATAAATCTCAACTATTAAAAAGAAGCATTTTTTTACATTTACCTTTTTATAGGGTAAAATTGATATCTAGGCTTGTACATGAATTAATATCAATTTAATCTCAAAGAGCACCCAGAGATTTGCTGGATGATTTTACAATAAGCCCAATGACTAGTCTTTGCTTTCTTCCTTGAAATACAGTTTGATTATATTGATCTCTCCACTGCACCATTAGCAACAGGGGTATCCAATAATTACAGTATGGGAAAAATAATTTTTATTTTAGAATGATATTGTAAAGATACAATAAGTAAAGATATTGTGTGAGTTTAATATCTATGAGAATAAATGGAGAATGGAACACTTTTGAGGGATCATGCTTGGCATAACATATTGACACAAGATCATGTCCTTTTTTTGAGGGTGGGAGAAAAGGGTGTCTCCACTGAATCCATCATGCAGAATTTGGTTATTTGATCAGTTAATTGTTTCACTCATTATAAAAAGAGTTCTGTGGTACAAAAGAGTCTGAATAGAAGATTGGAAGAAATTCATAATTGTATATCAACTGTTATCTCCACTATTGAAAGTTAAAAGAACACATTTAAGATTCTAAATTAGAAAACTATATATTATACTTAATTACAGAAATATTTTTGAGTGTCAACTATTCAGAGACACTATGCTATACTACAATGGACTCCCCATGATTGGTCAGGAAGTACTTTATGGTAGTCATTCTTTAGATAGTAAAAACTTTGTGAGAAATTACCCATGTAAGTTCTTTAATAAATACTTTCACACTTCCAACAAAGAACTAAAAATATCTTACAAATATTTAATGATAGATTTATTGGAATAAAGATACAAAAAACTGATATATTTCTTTAATAGCTATTCTTTAAAGATAATGAATCTCTTTTGATTAATTGTAATAATTAGACAACAATGTCTCCAGTTTGAGTCTAATTCTCAAGTTAAACTACAGGGTCATTGAGAAAAGCTATGAAAGAGGAGTTGTTTTATAAATCACTGTTGAATGTGTTAATATGATTGAATTGACTTAGATTAAAGGAAAATAAAAAAGGCCAGATTAACCTATAAGTAAGACAAAAATGCTCTTGGGCTGGGATTGTGGCTCAGCAGTAGAGCGCTTGTTTAGCATGGGTGGGACCCAGGTTGGATTCTCAGCACCACATAAAAATAAAGGCATTGTGTTGTGTCCATCTACAAAAAAAGATTCTCTCTCTCTAAAAAAAAATGTTCTTTATGAACTTCACATTTTTGTATGCATCTTCCACATTGAATTGGGTCAAGCAAAATGTGAAGTCAGATAAGTATTAGTTAAAGAGCAAGGAATATAAAAATTTAGGAGAATTAAAAAATCATTAAGGGAAAATATGTCTTTTTGTAGCATGATCCAAAAATGTTTGTGAAGCACTGTGTGCCCCTAATACTTGTATTTGAACTGTATTCTTCTAAATAGCCAGAGATCATCATAAAAACTGAGATGTTTCAATATAAGTTTTCAAAAAAGTCTCTAAGGTACAAGAAAATGAGATTCATATAAATACTTGCATGATTCTTACAGTCAATATCATATGCATAGAGAAAATGACTTAAATAAACAGACACTATCGCACAGCTGCTGTGATATAAAAAAAGTTACCTATTATAAGATTTTAGAACACAAAGTTGGTATATTTTGTAAAATTCTTAAAATAGACTTTTATGTTTTCTCTAAGGAAGTTTTTGTACCCTACACAAAATCTATATAAGTGACAAAGATAAATTGTTACAAGTTACATGCAGATCTGAAATTTTGTATTCATTTCAAAATTGTTGGACATGTTGACATCCTGTTATTTTTCATAGCTTTTTAAAGAAAACATATTTAGTCATTTTATAAATTTCATTTTAAAAGCAAAGAAGTCATAATAATCATGGTGGGGTTTGTTTTGTTTTGTTTTGTTGTTTTGCTAAAAGACTAGAGGACACTCAACAATATTGAGTAAAGGACCCTGTATGGTACGCTGTAAAGAAATCAGTCTTCAGTGGGTTAGCTTAAAAAGAGACTAGAAAAAAGATCTTGTGAGAATGGATTGTGTTTCTGCCTCTTTAGTTTAATTCAAATTTTATTTATTTCATTTAACCATTAAAAAGACATTAAAAATTAATTTCAGAAGACCCTAAAACCATTTATTTTCTTTAATAGTTCCAGGGAATAACCGTCTTCATTATCAGTTTACATTTTTATAATAAAACAACTTTAATTTTAAGGATTACATTAAAGTAGAAAAGAATGGGCATATATTTTAGCTGAGTCAGGAACCTTTTAAAAAACAGTATCAACATTAATGAAGGATTAGTGTAAAGCTTATGAAAAACTAGAGATTGTTACTATCAGGACAATAAGACATGGGAAATGTAAACATGCAGGTAAATAGAATTCTCTACAACACAAAACTTTTAGAAGCTCCTCTGTGGTTAAGGAAACGTTATATAACACTATAGGGAAGTAACTTTATAAAGAAAAAGGCTTCACCAATTCACCACTTCCCAAGTACCACAGTTCTATTACATTTTTACACTCTGTTAGATATTCATTAACTTTGTGCAGTTATTGGTTAAAGATCTTTCCTTTCTCTGCTGCAATACAATTGTCATGTATGAAAAATATAATTACTGAACACATTAAAATGTTCTATGCATGTCATAGTTATGTTCTGGTATCCCCTAAAAAAATGGAAAAAAAATTGACTCTCCTGGTTCAGAAAACATCCATAATTTAAAGAATTTCTGGCATAGATAGGTATAGGTTTTACTGCATCAACTGTGTGCATCGTGTATAAAGACCTAGGAAAGCTATGTACAAAAGCCAGACAGAATTAGTATTGAAGCTTTGATCAGAATGTCACAGTGAATTAAAGATCAATAATGTAAAATTGTAATACTACATTTGCAACTACAAGCTCTATTATTTCATAATAGGTAAACTCATTTTTGAGACTAATAAGATGCCCTGTATGATCATTCTCTTAATACTTTCTATGCCAATTTCTCAGAGTTCAAAATCATTTATATGATTTTAAAACAGCCAATGTGAAGCTCTAGATACTACATATACAGCCTGGGAAAAATTTTTCCCAGACTCACAGCTGATATACTGATATATATTATAGGTTCACAAAGTATTTTTGTTCAAGTTTTTTTCTGTCATCTATGTGTCTTTTATGTTTTTCTGCATCAGTGATGCTGTGTCAGACTCAGCATCCTTGAAGGCCTGGCCTGAGTATCTCCAGCTCTGCCACAGTCAAGTAGTTTTTATGTACTTCCTGGCGAGACCAGGGTTGATGCTAAAGCATGTTTAGCCTGGGGCCAGATGGTGAAGGATTAGAAGTAGCACTTGGCAGCTGTGGGGAATCTGAGCTGGGGACAGCAGCCTTGATGGGCAGACCCAGACAGCACTGACAGTTCAACAGGGTGATGTGGGATTACAGAAGAACAGAGAGTGGGGAGGCAGAGGGCAGTGCCTCAAAGTGTGTGTGTATATTGAGAAGGTTTAAGAAGCTGCTGTCCTAAATCATATTCCAAATGTGGTCACCAGAAAATTTTTTTTTAATTTTTATTATTGATTGTTCAAAACATTACATAGTTCTTGACATATCATATTTCATACATTTGATTCAAGTGGGTTATGAACTCCCATTTTTACCCCGTATACAGATTGCAGAATCACATCGGTTACACATCCACTGTTTTATATATTGCCATACTAGTGTCTGTTGTATACAACAGACACCAGAAAATATTAATGAAGTTTTCAATCACTTCTCTGAATATCCAGAATTTGAGGTAGATAACTTAGGAACGATTTCCACTCCTCTTAGAGATAACAAAGTAAACTCTGCTCCTGGTCTCTGATACTGATGGTTGATGAAGTCAGACTCCAAATTTTCCAAGGTAATGGGAGACAGCACATGGTTAACCTAACCCAGGGCACCTTAGAAAAAAATGAAACTGACTAATACAGTTCTACTATCATTCTTTTGCTCAGCCTTTAAAATGAGACACAAAATAAAAAACATAAGGTAAAAAAGAAAACAATCCTACACGATGAATTATCAGGTATTAAGTTAGAGTTTCAAAAGAAAGGTAAAATAACAACAAATCAATCCATGTATGTTGTCAGTTTAGTGGTTTCAAACACTAAAAGCGAAGGAAAGAGAACTTATTTTTTATATGGAGCGTCATTCATACTTAGATCATTTTAGGTATTCTATTTTAAGTTCCTTTGACTCAGATATTATTTAGATTTTCATTTGCTTTAATTGTTTTTTTTTTCTGGATTGTTAGTTTCCTTTATAATTTGTCTTATAAATCTCATGGTTTTCTCAAAATTCACTGCAACACACCTTTCTTGTATTTAATTCAAGAAATATTCAGGAAGAAAAGTGAAAAATCACATCTTAATTTTTATATCATCATTTATAATTGAAAATTCCATTTTCTGAAATAAATAATGTTGTCATATTGAGGGTTAAAATATCCATAGAATGGAAGTAAAAAGAATCAAAATGAAATAACATGCATAAAGAAAGAAATTAAAATTATATTTTACTTAGAATATTTCAGAATGTATTATCAATGCTTTTTAAATTATTAAAAGTGCAATGTGAAATATAAAAATAAAAGCATTTTTTCACGTAAAAAAAAGAGTGCTCTACCTGTTATTCTGGCGTTCAAGTGATTTAGTTTTAGCACTGATATCATAAATAAAATGTTGTTGGGTAATTATTATTCTATTTTCTGCTGTTGTATTTCCCAAGATGGTGATAACAGGATAACCCATCTGGAGTGTCCACTGATCCATTACTTCTTGTATATTTACATATTTTCCATTCCTTTTCAAAGCCTTTACAACCAAAATTGAATAAATTAGTTTCATAAACATGAATTATAAACATAATTAACATTAAGCCATTTTAAGTTTTACCTTTTAAACTTTCCTAAATACGAAGACATTTAAATTAAGTGACATTAATATAAGACACTAGTAAAATTAATCTTACCATAAATTATGCTTCCTATATATGTATATATGTACATGCATGAAAGTTGTATTAACATTAAAGTCTATACATAACAGAAAATAAAATATACTTTATTGTTAAAGAAAGTATTCGTAGCATCATTTTCTATCTCTCAAATGTCTACAATCACATAGAAAAAATATATTTGAAACTTCAGAATGTCTTTAACATGAATCTCTGATATTATATTAGAGTCACATTTCAGAAATATTGTCATATTGAAAATAGGCAAGGTATCTTTATCACTACTTGTACTTTAAATAAGTTTGAACCATTGATCATTATAATATATCAAAATAAAACAGGAAGCAATATGAAGAAAATGGAAATAAAAAACTAAAGACAAACTGTCAGTGTCAATAAAAGTTAATAATGGCTTATATACACGATTCAAATGTTCAAGTAGACATTTTGATATTTGAGCTTCCTATACTTTACCTCTGATAATGTATTCCAGAGATCATTTCTCGCTGCATTGCCATACTTATGAATGGTTAAATAATCCTATAAGAATATAAAATTGTAATTACAATTCAAAGGTTAAGCAATTACCAGTAAACACATTTATTTCTCAGTTCAATTAACCATTTCTCTATTTTGGAATTACATTAATACAAAGAGAAAGACATGCAAAAAAATGAAGAATCTGTTTTAAAATATTCCAAAGAGATTTCATTATAGCATATTTCCTAATTAAATCACTCAACAATATTCCTCTCTTAAAAATGATTTTCAGGGCTGGGGATATAGCTTGCCTTGCATGCACAAGGCCCTCAATTGGATCCCCAGCACCACACACACACACAAAAAAAGATTTTCATAGATGTAATCACTTCTTATGGATTTCCAGGATCAAAGATTTTTTAATTGAGCTGGTCAACCTCAGCCAATTTTGAAGAAGCAGTTTCTGCAATGAAATAAGGACAAACTGTCCCATCAAGTTTTTATGTTGAATTGTTGAAAAGGAAGTATTTTAATGGGGAAAAAATCCCTAGCTAATGTATGCTGATGTTAAGAGGGATTATTTGCCAAAAGGGTATATTCTCTACAATTCCCCTGTCTCTCTAAAAAAGAGAGGCAGTCTGTTACAAAAATGATAAATATTTATTTCCATGAGTTTGAGACACACATTAATATCTAATAAGAAAATTATTCCCAAGTTTATTTAATATTTTTAGGCTTAGGACTTCTCATTTCTCATTTTCAACTATTAGTGGCTAAACCTACACACTTTCTGATTCATGCCTGCCTTCCTTCAAAGAAGTGCGGTTTGTCTCATTATCAATGTGTTATTCAGCTGTGGCTACTTGGCATTATTTTTTATGATTTTTTTCCTGATTTCAAAGTGGAAAAATGAAAATAGTGTTTTATATTGTACAGCAAAAGTCCTCCTCCACCATTTGAAATTCTATTTTCTCTACAACATGTAGGTAGTTCACAAAAATTCTAATTTACATCAAAGTACTGAAACTTGGAAAAAAAAATGCTGACTCCTTTCAGTACTCTATAGAGTGGAGTATTTTGGAGATAATTAAAGTTAGAGGAGCAAATTTTCTGAAATACAAATTGGAGCACCTGTGACAGATTCTGCTTTTGTTGGCAATTCACAGCACAGCAAATGGTGACTCCCACTTAATCGGAAGCCTAGAGATTCAATGTCCAATCCCAACATAGCAACCACAAATCCACCATCGTCATCAGTTGTTATGAATAACTGCTAAAAAACACAGCCTTTTATAACCAATCTGAATCCCAATTTGGCTCTCAGCATGCCATATGATGCTTTTTCCACATAAACCCTGGAACCAGAATTTAAATAAATCGTTTTGGATTTAACTTTGAAAATTATTCTTTATAATTTTTTAGCACTTGAATGAATTTGGGAACAATGAAACTCAAGAAATATAAATTAACATTTTATGTTAGTGATGCCCTAACAAAAAGTATTAAAATTAAAATAATTTACAGTTGGTTCTGTGTATGAAGGGTGCCCCTAAGGCTAATGCAAGAAGGGAATGGAGGAATACTACTGGGTTCAATATACAATACCCAATTCAATGATTTCAGTTGACCTTGTCCTAGTGTGAACCATCAGCTTGAGTTCTTGGTTTCCTCCCCAGTTCAGAACAAGTTTCACATTTCTATTTCAAGCAGCTAACATGTCAATATCCAGGCTTAAGAAGCAACTCCTAATTTGTTGTGTCAGTACTCAGAAAAGGTAGCATGTCTTCTTGGATTTCCAGAAGCCTTAATATTCAGATGTTATTAAAATTTGACACATGTCAACTTTTTTCAAAACAAACAATAAAACCAGAATTTCCTTAATTGTGCTTGTCTTTCTCTTACACAAATACATTCATATCTTGAATTAAGAAAATTTTGTTGTAACTTTGAAAAAATTACAAAATAAAGAATAGTGAGTATATTTTCAATAATCATTCATTCATTCATTCATTCATTTCAAAAACCATATGGAGTACTTAGCAAGTATGAGGCAGATTCCAGGTGCTGAGGAAATGGTGGTGATATTTATTAAGAATGACTGCAAATATTGAGATAAGATTTGTGAGGGAAGAGTTCCATGATTGAAGCCATAGAAATCTTTGTACAACTACCACTTGGTAAGATGATTCAAACATTTGTATGTGATGAATAAGAAGATTTTACGTTTCTTTCAACCCTATTAGTCAATGTATATGGAAATTCTTGGGCATGTGAATCTGAAATAAAAATCTACATTTACATTTGTGTGTATGAAAGTCAATCAGCAGTAGAGTTGATATATGATATAAAAAGAATATTTTAAGATCAATTTAAGAATAATTTAGGGTTCCCTATACTACATATTTCAGAAATAGTAGATTTATCAAAAGGGATAATACAAAGATGACCGCTACAATGTTCTTAAGGGATATTACAAATAACACAGATTGATTAAAAATTAAAAACATATTAACTAAGAGTATTTCAGTGCATCTATCTATGAAAATAGATATTTAAACATTGGTTTAAACTGCAGAAATAGAAATGTAACTGTTGATGGAAATCCAAGGGCCAACACTCAGTAGCTATATAATCTTTGGTCCAGTTATATGAACTTTGATAAATTGCTTATGTTCTATGTGCTTGTTTTCATATTTATATGATGGAGGTAACAAAAGTATTATTACATAAAGTTTGAGAATTAAATAATTATATGTGTGTGTAAACACACACTTATATACATACCTCTAACACACATATACAGTGCTACAAAAATTAAGAGTGCCTAGTACATCACAAGTACTCTGTAGACATTAGCAGATATAATCTTTTTAATTATTTCTGGCTACAGGCTAGAAAACTAAGTGGCAGAATGAAAACTATGATTAATAATAATAAAGAACACAGTACATATGAACATTAGTATTTGCCTCCTTTTTAGTACCATGTGAGATCCTTTGTATTTTATCTCATTCAATCTAAGCCAACATTATGAGGTAGATAGTATTATCATCATTTAATAAATAAGAGCACTAGATCTCAGAGACTATAGCCCACATACAACACCAAACCCATGCACACAATGGCCTACCCAAATCCAATATCCAAAAATGTTGCAACAGTATAATCAAGAGTCATAGTTGACACTGAACTCATCCCCCACAGCATTAGCTTCTTTGTGAGCCTTTCCCCAGCAATGCCCTTTCCACCCACCTCCACCAAAGAATCATCTTGATGCCTCCCTGTCTTTCTACCACATTCAAGTCATGATCTATTATCTAAATATTTCTTCAAGATTTCTCCTCCCCTCTGCCTCCTTGGAAGCCATTCTTCTGCTTCTTACTGGGCTAACTACAAGTGCAATAGCTTCTGCTTCAGCCCTTTCACGTATAATCTCTACTGTGAAACCAGAATAATTTTGGTTAAATGCACGCTGCTACTCCCAGAATAAAAACACAAACACCTGAGTGTGACTTAAAAATGTCAACCATGATTTCGTCCTTCTGTACTTATCCAATCCTATCAGTTAACTCATGGGTCCCCACTTCAAGTTAGCCACTTTCAGCTTCCTGAAGGTGCTTGATGGGTATGTTCTCTCTTCTGCGGTACTCTGCACATACAATTATCTATACATCACTTTCTACTTTCTCTACCTAAAGTGAATTCAAACTCTACAAACTCCATGCCTCAATTTTGATGCATTTCCTCTATGAACCCTTCCTTTCCCATTCCAACCCTCTTCCTAATTCTAAGTTGAATATCTCTAATCTTAGAGTCTCACGTATTGTACTATATAAGAGCATTTATCACACTGTGTTATAATTGTCTGTTTATTAGTCTGACTGCTCACGTTGTCTACAAATTCAAAGAAAGTAAGAAACCTGTCAGTCCTGTTAACCATTATTTATCCAGCAACTCTGTGCCCAGACTAGTCACAGTAGATACTCAGTATATGTATATGATTTGTCTTTATGCCTATGCCTATCTATTAATAACTGACAACATAGTAATCGAAGGTTTCCTATGTTCATCAAATTTACCAAATTTTTCATAGTTAGATACTAATATAGGATATGATTCATTATTTCCATGCATATCTGTCAGATATATAACTTGATTTGATATATGCAATTGCATATGAGGTCATCAAAAACTTGTGAACTATTGAGACCACTTTTGTTTGACTTCTTTTGCTACCAAGTGACATGGTTCATAACATTTAATCTACCAAATCCAATGGGACTAATAGACAAGGGGGAAAGTAAAGAGAGTGAGCTGAGGAAGTAAAGCACTATTATCTTTTAAAATTTACATGGAAATAATTATAGAGTACTTGCTCTCCTTTTAATGATTCCTTCAACATGCTAGGACTCATGTAATCCTTAGATGGCTTATTTCTTGGGACATGGATGGAAGTTCCTTATAATAGTATAGACTGATTTAAAGTGTTTAGCTGCAAGTAGCAAAAGTATCCAGAAGAGACTGACATTGAAATAGCAATATTGGATGAGTGTGGTGTGCATGCCTGTAATCCCAGAAACTTGGGAGACTGAAGAAGGAAAATTATAAGTTTGAGGCCAGCTTCAGCAATTCAGCAAGACCCTATCTCAAAATAAAAAAAAAAAAAAGGGGTTGGGGATGTTGCTCAGTGGTTAAGCACCTCTGATTTCAATCCCTATTATCAAAACAAATTAATGAATAAATAAATAAGCAAAATTTATTCTTTTATATTATAATGAGTAGGACAGACATGCAGTCACTCACTCTCCTTTAGAATGATTTTGATCCCAATCTTATATATGTTTTAACTTCATCCTCAGATTTGTGACTAGATGGTAGCAGCAATCCCAAGCACCACATTCAAACATGACTTGTACAGAAGAAAAACACATAATTTCTTTGTGAGAACCTCTTTCCAATTATCAGGAAAATTTCCCCTTAAAACCTTCTGTGAATTCATCCCCTACATTTGCATTTGTCAAAAATGCATCAAGTGCTTCAGCAAAAACCTGTTACTGAAGCTTAAGAGAGTGTTGCTTTGGGCTATGCTCAAGGGAAGACATAGTCCTCTGAAGCATATGGCTATTCCAAAGAGGGTGAGAACTTGGAAAAATTAGATTTCTAATCAGCTAATGATTAGAAATTAGAAATTCAGCTAATACAAAGGAGGGCCACAGCAGGTTTCTTCAATGATACTGGGGACAGGAGTCTGGGCCCATTGATGCTGGGAAGCAGGTTGCCCTCTACTCATACCACTAGTCTGGAAAATGCCAGGTAAATTCAAGCATTGATTTTTTTTTTCTGACTATGTGACATGAAGGCTGAAGCAAAGGTTTGAAATATTGTTGCTTTCTATCAAGAATAATTATACCTCCAAAGATTTGTAGTGAGTGTTTGTCATTTTTTGGCTTTCCAGCATTTAAACTCTTTATATATATATATATATATATATATATATATATATATATATATATATATATATATATATATATATGCAATAACTCACTGTGGGATGTGGGAGGAAGGCAAAGACTCTACTTCCCACCATTACAATGGAAGGAACAAAATACTAAATACTCCGTCTCCACTTTTCCTGGCAGCAAAGAATGGGTGTGTGCCCTGGCCTCAGACAAGAAGATTCTTCCTCCTAGGACTATGAATTCTAAAGAAGTAATGCAGAAATCCAGAAAACCTGAAAGATTATTCCCAGTGATACAATGATGGCTACACTAATGGCAATAATGGAACCAGCCACTACTGTGGCACACCAATCCTGACTGGCTTTCTTGATTCAAGTCTTGTACCATCTGTTGTGTAATCTTAATTCTCCAGCTTTCCCAGTGATTCTATGGATTACCTATATCCCTCCAAAACAATTCCTTTCTGCTTAACTCGGCTAGAGTTTGCTTCTGTTGCTTGCAACCCCAAATTCGGACAGATATAAAACCAATGGGTAATATAAACAATCAAGACAGCTGAAAATGATCTTGATGATCCATAGAAAGGAAAGTAGAAACTATCTCTTATGCCTTATAAAAAATAAAAACCAAAGACACAAAGTTCTATTTAGTAAATGTACTAGGCTTTCATTATGTTAGAAACAGTAGGTATGGGACTTATGAGAGGTTGTTATGGTTTAGATGTGAGGTGTCCTCTCCAAAGTTCATGTGTGAGACAATGCAAAAAAAGTTTAGAGGTGAAATGGTTTGGTTATGAGAGCTTTAACTAATCAGTGCATTAATCCATGGATGGGGATTAACTAGTTGGTAACTGTAAACAGGTAGGGAGGGTGTGGCTAGAAAAGGTAGGTCAGTGGGGGTGTGCCTTTGGGGTACATATTTTGTCCCTGGTGAACAGAGCTCTCTCCCTCTGATTCCTTGTTGCCATGTCCTGAACTGCAGTCCTCTGCCATACTCATCTGCCATGATGTTCTGCTTCCCCTTGGGCCAGAGCTATGGAGTAAGCTGTCTATAGACTGAGACCTCTGAAACTATGAACTCCAAATAAACTTTTCCTCCTCAAAAATTGTTCAGCAATGAAAAAGTAACTAAAGCAGATGTATATTTAAATTTAAAAAAAAAAACAAAAAGAGGTAAGAAAATTAGATAAGTAGGGTAAAAACTGAAATGAAATACAGAAAGTTCCATATTTAGGGGTACAAATAGTATTACAACACAATAAGATTAAAACTATATAAAACTTTTGTCTTAGACTTATAAAGCAGGGGCTTTTGAAGTGGAAAAAGGAAACTCTAGACCTAAATATTTGTAAATGTGTGCATTGTTAGAGTAAGGTGATATTAAAGGGATGCATAAACAACAACCAAAAAAAAAAGTAGATTTAAAATGCCAGATCACAGCAACATCATACAAGAGTTATATCAAACACCCATCTGAAGTCTGGCCCATGCATTTCAGACCTGACTTAGAGAAACAAAAGCAAAGTGACCAAAACAGTTATGGATGACAAACTAAAACAAAGAAGGCTAGACTGTACACCAAGATAGTTATTTTGATTATTTTCCAAACCAGCAGGAAATTAGGAGATAAGTAAAATGAACAGCAAAATATTGAGAAAGCCTTCTAAGAGAATAAAAGGAATCTTCAAACTTTAATTCTGTTAGAGAATCAAAGAGAAGAAGGTACAAATTATAATTTCAACCTTTTTTTGTTATTACAGTAAGTTTTTAAGAAGAAAATCCAGTATAATAGCAAACAACAATTACCAAACTTTTGGGGTACTACAATTTCAAGCCACCAGAAACAGTTTAGAGAAAGAGGCAGGGACAAGATGACAGTTGAGAAAGAAACCTATTTGAAGAACTCTAAGAACAACATTTGAAAATGCAATTATCATTGTTTGTATGCCATTCTGATTCTGACTTTAAAAAGTATGTTTACCCTAAATTCACCTTCAGAAATGGTTTGATTGGATATGGGAGTATTCAGATATTTCTCTAAGCACAAAAAGGCATTTTACATGTTTTAAAAATCCATTACCCCCCTTAATGAATGTAAATTTTGTAAAAATCAGTATACTTTCAAAGGAGGTTGCTAAATATAGCAGAAAATCAGAAAATTTTAAGTCAAAACAATCTGCCAGCCTATAAAACATTTTTTGGCATGTTTGTTTTAAATTATAGACAATGGCATATCCTCACATCAGTTTTGTTTTAAAATATTTCTTATGTAGTAATTATAGATCAAGCCACCAATGCCTCAACATGTAGGCACGTAACCAGAGTTATAATATTGCCACTACTATATTTGTACTTCACTGTAGAACAACCTGACAAGGTCCCACTCCTGTCAGCAAAATAGGGTGGATATAATAGTCTATAGGGGGGTTTCAGGGTACAAAAATATCCCCACCTCTCACTTTTCCTGCAAGCCTGAAATATTACTGAGACATAAAATGAATCTATTGATAAAACTGAAGTTTGTGAATTGCTTTTTTCCAAATGCCCTGATAAAGGACTTTGATCACTATAAGCTCATAAAATAGATAAATTCTATTCTGGCTGGTAAAAATGCACTGCCTTGTGTAAATCAAGATGCCCACTGCTCATAAATATGTACACAGAATTCCCCTCTCCCACCTCCTTTCTCTCTCTGTCGCGGTCCTGGTGACCAGTTGAGAAGCAACTGTAATTTAGCTTAGTAAAAACAGTGTATATATATAAAAGAACAAGGTAAGAATCCAGGATGATCCTTACCAATCATGTGATCTTGAGGAAAGTAGCAATTGTTTCTAAATCTTAATTTCTTCAGCTGTAAAATGTAGATAATATAGTACCTGATAAGATAATGCAAGGAAGATGCCATACAACAAATAAAACACTTAAAAAATGCTTGCCACACCAAGAATCAAAGAAACTTTGGTTATTTTAATAGCATGCTCAATGGGAGAAGAAAAAACAAAAAGGTCTAGAGTCAACATATTTTTCTTCAATCTTCTCTCCAATAGAAGTCAGAGTATTCTAGAGGACAAATAGGGAAATTATATGGCCTAAACTGAAAGAAGAATGTACTTGGAAGAAAACAGGAAAAGAAAGGAGAGGGGAGGAAACAAAGGGAAGGGAGGGAATGGGTGAACTTAGAAGACTTCTTTCTAACTCTGGGAAAGAAAAGGGTCTTGGATGGATCCTCAGGTTGTGGGGTCTCATACCCTATTTTCCACAGAGTTCTACTGAAATCTCAAGACCACTGATGCTCATGGAATAGAAACATTAATTAGTCTCATCAGCACAAAACAAAATTGCCCAAGTCATCACTAAAGCAGTAAAGAAACTAACCTTCAAGTAACCAGAAAGACTTAGAAAAGATAATTATCAAACTGAATAAATATGTGCTATCTCTACTTCTTCCCCACTGACTAATCAATGCCCTTAAATGAAACTGTGTATCAGTGTGGATGAGACCAAGGACTCTTTATCTTATGCTTTGGACAGAAAAGTTCCTGGGGATGCTCTCATATCAATGGGCACGACAGAAGGGGACTTCATAAAGATAGTTTATATTTCCCATAGTTCAGAAGCCTGAGAGATTATTTTTTTTTTAGAGAGAGAGAATTTTAATATTTATTTTTTAGTTTTCGGTGGACACAACATCTTTGTTGGTATGTGGTGCTGAGGATGGAACCCGGGCCGCACGCATGCCAGGCGAGCGCGCTACCGCTTGAGCCACATCCCCAGCCCAAAGAGATTCTTTTACACAGTGTTAAAATCATACATAATACTTTGTTAATATAGTAGACTATGTACTGTTATTATTAACAGCAGATATTTTTCTATCATTTCCATCTTAACTTCCCTGATTATCCAGTTTATATTTCATAGTTCATCTTCATCAATTTCTGGCAAATATCTTCATTTCTTTTGTAGCCTGGTTGTTTGATTAAACTGTCTTCATAAAAACCCTAGCCCTGAATGAATCCAAGCGTTTGTCTTCTCCAAACCTGCACTCATATAGCTAAGCATCACAACAGAACATCACGCAACTGAGAAGCTTAGCTTTATTAAAGGTTCATTTCATCATCATCAAACTCAAATAGGTACTCAAAGCTCTCAGGCAGTCCCTTCCTACCCCTCCCAGTCTTTAACCTGCAAACCTCTCCACCTCACACTCTCACTCAATTTGCATTCAGCTACTCACCTTGTCTCTAGAAACGATGAAAAAAAAATAGACGTCATCAGAAAAGACTTCCTTATTTTCTTTTTTTTCCTTTTTATTTATTTATTTTTTAAAAATACACAACTATGGAATGCATTACAATTCTTATTACACATATAGAGCACAATTTTTCATATATTTGTGTATAAAGTATGTTCATGCCAATTCATGTCTTTATACATGTACTTTGGGGGTTTTTTTGCATTACAATTCTTATTACACATATATACCATGATTTTTCATATCTCTGTTTGTATATAAAGTAGGTTGACACCCAATTCGAGTCTTCATACATGTACTTTGGATAATGATGTCCATCACATTCCACCATACTTGCTAATCCCCTGTTCCCTCCCTTAACCTCCCACCCCTCTGCCCTATCTAGAATTCATCTATTCTTTCCATGTTCTCCCTCCCCACCCGACTATGAGTCAGCCTCCTTATATCAGAGAAAACATTCAGCATTTGTTTTTGGGGGATTGGCTAACTTCACTTAGCATTATCTTCTCCAACACCATCCATTTACCTGCAAATGCCATTATTTTATTCTCTTTTTTTTTAATTATTTTATTGTTGGTTGTTCAAAACATTACATAGTTCTTAATATACCATATTTCACAGATTGATTCAAGTGGGTTATGAACTCCCATTTTTACCCCGTATACAGATTGCTGTGTCACATCAGTTACATTTCCATTGATTTACAAATTGCCTTTCTAGTGACTGATGTATTCTGCTGTCTATCCCATTCTCCACTGTCCCCTCTCCCCTCCCCTCCCCTCCCCTCCCCTTCTCTCTCTCCATCCCCTCTACTATAAATCGTTTCTTCCACTTATATAATTTTTCTCCTACTCCTCCTTTCCTCTTATATGTAATTGTGTATAACCCTGAGGCTCACCTTCCAATTCCATGCAATTTCCCTTAACTCTCACTTTCCCTCCCGCCTATCATCCCTGTTTAATGTTATTCTTCTTCTCCAGCTCTTCGTCTCTACCCTGTCCTTGGTTACTCCCCTTATATCAAAGAAGACATTTGACATTTGTTTTTTAAGGATTGGCTAGCTTCACTTAGCATAATCTGCTCTAATGCCATCCATTTCCCTCCAAATTCTATGATTTTGTCATTTCTTATTGCAGAGTAATACTCCATTGTGTATAAATGCCACATTTTTTTAATCCATTCATCTATTGAAGGGCATCTAGGTTGGTTCCACAATCTTGCTATCGTGAATTATGCTGCTATGAACATCGATATAGCAGTGTCCCTGTAGCATGCTCTTGTTAGGTCTTTAGGGAATAGACCTAGAAGGGGAATAGCTGGGTCAAATGGTGGTTCCATTCCCAGCTTTCCAAGAAATCTCCATACTGCTTTCCAAATTGGCTGCACCATTTTGCAGTCCCACCAACAATGAACAAGTGTACCCATTTCCCCGCATCCTCGCCAGCACTTGTTGTTGTTGGACTTCTTAATGGCTGCCAATCTTACTGGAGTGAGATGGTATCTTAGGGTGGTTTTGATTTGCATTTCTCTGACTGCTAGCGATGTTGAGCATTTTTTCATGTACTTGTTGATTGATTGTATGTCCTCCTCTGAGAAGTGTCTGTTCAGGTCCTTGGCCCATTTGTTGATTGGGTTATTTGTTATCTTATTATCTAATTTTTTGAGTTCTTTGTATACTCTGGATATTAGGGCTCTATCTGAAGTGTGTGGGGTAAAGATTTGTTCCCAGGATGTAGGCTCCCTGTTTATCTCTCTTATTGTTTCTTTTGTTGAGAGAAAACTTTTTAGTTTGAGTAAGTCCCATTTGTTGATTCTGGTTGATGAAAAAGGCAATATCACAACAGACACTTCAGAAATACAGAAGATAATCAGAAATTACTTTGAATCCTTATACTCCAATAAAATAGAAGATAGTGAAGGCATCGATAAATTTCTTAAGTCATATGATCTGCACAGATTGAGTCAGGAAGATATAGACAGCCTAAACAGACCAATAACAATAGAGGAAATAGAAGAAACCATCAAAAGACTACCAACTAAGAAAAGCCCAGGACCGGACGGGTATACAGCAGAGTTTTACAAAACCTTTAAAGAGGAACTAACACCAATACTTTTCAAGCTATTTCAGGAAATAGAAAAAGAGGGAGAACTTCCAAAGACATTCTACGAGGCCAACATCACCCTGATACCTAAACCAGACAGAGACACTTCAAAGAAAGAAAACTACAGACCAATATCTCTAATGAACCTAGATGCAAAAATCCTCAATAAAATCCTGGCGAATCGGATTCAAAATCGTATCAAAAAATTATACACCATGATCAAGTAGGATTCATCCCTGGGATGCAAGGCTGGTTCAATATACGGAAATCAATAAATGTTATTCACCACATCAATAGACTTAAAAATAAGAACCATATGATCATCTCGATAGATGCAGAAAAGGCATTCGACAAAGTACAGCATCCCTTTATGTTCAAAACTCTAGAAAAATTAGGGATAACAGGATCATACCTCAACATTGTTAAAGCAATCTATGATAAGCCATAGGCCAGCATCATTCTGAATGGAGAAAAATTGAAGGCATTCCCTCTAAGATCTGGTACAAGACAGGGATGCCCTCTCTCACCACTTCTGTTCAACATAGTCCTCGAAACACTGGCCAGAGCAATTAGACAGACGAAAGAAATTAAAGGCATAAAAATAGGAAAAGAAGAACTTAAATTATCACTATTTGCAGACGATATGATTCTATACCTAACAGACCCAAAAGGGTCTACAAAGAAACTATTAGAGTTAATAAATGAATTCAGCAAAGTGGCGGGATATAAAATCAACACGCATAAATCAAATGCATTCCTGTATATCAGCGACAAATCCTCTGAAACGGAAATGAGGACAACTACTCCATTCACAATATCCCCCCAAAAAATAAAATACCTGGGAATCAACCTAACAAAAGAGGTGAAAGACCTATACAATGAAAACTACAGAACCCTAAAAAGAGACATAGAAGAAGACCTCAGAAGATGGAAAAATATACCCTGCTCATGGATAGGCAGAACTAACATCATCAAAATGGCGATATTACCAAAAGTTCTCTATAAGTTCAATGCTATCCCAATCAAAATCCCAACAGCATTTCTTGTAGAAATAGATAAAACAATCATGAAATTCATATGGAATAATAAAAGACCCAGAATAGCAAAAACAATGCTAAGCAGGAAGTGTGAATCAGGCGGTATAGCGATACCAGACTTCAAACTATACTACAGAGCAATAGTAACAAAAACAGCATGGTACTGGTACCAAAACAGGCGAGTGGACCAATGGTACAGAATAGAAGACACAGTAACCAATCTGCAAAACTACAACTATCTTATATTTGATAAAGGGGCTAAAAGCATGCAATGGAGGAAGGATAGCATCTTCAACAAATGGTGCTGGGAAAACTGGAAATCCATTTGCATCAAAATGAAACTGAATCCCTTTCTCTCGCCATGCACAAAAGTTAACTCAAAATGGATCAAGGAGCTCGATATTAAATCAGAGACACGGCATCTGATAGAAGAAAAAGTCGGCTATGATCTACATACTGTGGGGTCAGGCCCCAAATTCCTCAATAGGACACCCATAGCGCAAGAGTTAACAACCCTTATTTTCTTATTTCCAAATTTACTAGAAAGATGTCTTCCCTTAAAGAAAAATCCTTTAATCTTTGCAGGGACCAATATTCTAGAGGTGTCTTTTACTCCTCAAATATTATCATACCCTTCTTCTCCTGAAGCTTTCTCTGACCCCCAAAACCAGTACAGCTAGCTCTCATCTTGAAAAACAATAATCACCCTTCGCCCTTATTCCCCTATATGTAAGGAACCCATTTCTCAGATGTCCTTCTTTGACAAATTCGATTAAACTTTATTCTGCATACTCTAGCTTGTCTGCCATGTTTCTGTTTTACTGGAAACCAGTAAGTTTTCAGGCTGCCAGAAGAAACAATTTTCAGTCTTCATCCTACTTCACCTCACGGTTGCATTTAACCCTGTCGGCCAACTTATTCTTGGAAGGAGCTTTTCTTTTGATACTAGTGACAGATGAGGTCTTTGTTATTCTGCCCACTTCTGGTTATTTCATCTGGTTCTCTCCCATAGGCCCCTCTCTTCCTATCAACATCCAATCATCACATCTTTTAGGACTTGCTCCCAAGCCCTCAACTCAGAAATTCAGAACCATTCTTGACTGCCTTCCCTTCCCACTTCTCACATGACACACTTTAACCAATCTATAGATTCTATCTTCAAAAAACATTGCAAATCCATTTATTCCTCTGTATATCTTCTTACTGTTTTAAACCTCCATAACATCTTATCTGAATATAAAGAAATTTATCTTCCTTACTTTTAACCTAAGTCCTCTTTTGATATGTTGGCTACCTCATTCCCAGTGTATTATCACAATTAGCCTGAGAACTATTTTAAATATAAGTAAAACCATGTGATATCCATTCTAAAAATGTTTAATAGCATTGTACCACACACAGAACAAAGAGGAAACTTAACACAGTCTACTTGGGCATTGCATAATTGGCTGCACCCACCTTTCGTACTTCAACAGGCTCCCTGTTTGTCCACATGCTCAATTTCTTTCAGTCCTTTTCACAAGCTCTTTGCTCTTTCTGGAATCTCCTTCCACCTTACCTCTTTATTATCCTTCAGTCCTTGGTTTACATGTCTTCTCAATTCCCTTAACAACTCATCTAAAGCTGCTCCAACCTACACACCCATCATGCTGTCTTACAGTATCCTATTTTTTCCTTCCTAGCACTTATCACATTAAAGATACGTACACTTTTTTCTTATTTTGTGTCCTCTCTATTCTATTATATGATTCATGAGAACAGGGGATCTATTTTCTGTATATAGCATGCCTTAGGTACTTGGCATTTATCACAGCGTGAGACTTAGAGAAAGTTGCTAATAAAGATGTACAGAAATGACTGGATGTGTCTGATGGGTGACCAACGTGGACCACAGACATAAAACTAAGCAAGGCTTGTACAAGAAGAGAAATCCTTGACTTGGTTTATTAACGCAAAGAGTTAAGAAAGTACTTTAACACTTTAAGTGGAGTCTGCATCTGAATTAAAAAAAAAAATCTGTCAAATAACCATAGAGAGAGACCTTGAACAGGAAAAAAAAAAGGTGAATATAGGAAACAGATTGCAAAAGAAAAATCAGATTCAGTATAATAAATGAACACCACCATTTCCCTATGTCATGCTAGCTGGGAGCGCTCTCTTCCACAGACTGAAATACAGTTTGGAAACCAAAATGTAAGTTTCAATGAATCTGCAGTTTTTAAAGCCAAGTTCCAATTATGTAACCGAGAATAAGTTTTTGCGACATTCTTCTTAAGCACTATTTTTTAACATGTAGCTTTTCATAAAATATTATTAGATATAAGAAATCATGAGGAGATTTTTATAATAAAGGTATTATGGCTCATTTTTTTAAATTTTATAACTATTTTTACATGTTATGTAAAAGACAGTAAGATCTTAATTTTGAAATAAGTGAAAACCAGTAAGAAATGTTATAAGGGAATAAGTAAAAAGAGTGAAGTGTAACAAAGAATATATATAAATTTTTTTCAACCTTATTGGTGATAAAAATATATACACTGAAATAGCAATGCGATACTTTTTCATTCTTAATTAGTAAGAAACTTATTTTGAAAATGTATAAGACCCAAAGTAATTTGATTATGGTATAATAAAAAGAGAACTTCCAGACTTTACTTCTAGCATTAGATACTGACTTAACATTTTGAAGGAAAGATTGATAATAAGAAATGTATTGAAAAGGTCATCAAAATATAAGGGGAAAATTTATCATTTAATGCTTATTGAAGTATCATTTAAAAAAATTGGAAAGCAACTTAAAGGTTCACAAACAGGAACATAACTTAAAGTATTATAGTACATCTATGTCATGCTACTAGTATTAAGCTATATAATAGTATCATTAAACAATTATAAAAATATAAGAATAAAATACACCCAATTGAGGATTTTTTTGGCATCAAAACTTGTAACATTGCCAAATAGATGGTCCTAGACTATTATATGCACTTTCCAAAACAGATTACATAGGAGAAAAAAATAAAATTTAAAAATGAAGAAAATTGCTGATGGGGTAGCTACACAGGCTAGAGGAATGCCTCTAAAGAAGTTTATTGTACTTATGAACTAGCAATATAACCAAATGATAAATGTCTATAAAGTATTAATGACAGTTTCAGATAGGTAAATCCAGGTATGGGTATTTACAGAACAGATTCATTCACATAAATACAATATACAAACATATCCATCTATCCAACTACATGTGCCTAATAATTTCGCAGATAATTTTAAAATTAAAAGATGAAAAACATAATTTTGTCCTGTCAACTTGATTAGGTAAAATGCATAATGTACCTTTAGTCCTTAACCAGGTAAAGATTAACTAATAAATACAAAACTGGAAGGCCTACAAATAGGTAGGTAACTATTACCATAGGGTATTGATTGATTACACTAAATTATTACTCAGTGATAACCTCTTTCTACTTATAACATATCTAAATCTGCACAGCATTCTCAAAGAAACATGGAGAAAAACAACTGAGCAAAACTACCTATGATCAACAGTTTCAGATTAAGCATAATTCAGTTATCACCTGTTAAATGCACAACACTCTCACTTCAGAAATAAATTACCTTTGAAACACTGTTGTATTATTTCATTTTAATTTATTTTAAAACCTATATGCAAGGAATCAAAAGCTCTCTTGCAAACACAAGACTGAGGTTTTCAAATAAAAACCTGAGTACACATGTTAACATATAACAGCTCACTGGAACACAAGTTATCGAGTATGTTGCTGCTAATAATAATCCCTGTGGCTTTGTGCCTGTCATTACCTTCAGGCTATCAGAATTTTATGAGCACAAACCAATAGTAATGATATTTCCTTTTTGCTTTTTATCCACACCTCATTGCCTTACATCGATTTGCATAAGCAATTTCCACCCTGATAATTGGAGCCAAACATCTTGTTGTAGGTTACCTTATGGAAAAGAGCAGTTAAATACTAATTAAGAGAAATCTTTCTTTATTCAACCATATTTTAGATGATGCTGAATTACCCTCTCTGGTTGAGCAGGAAGGTGACTCACATTCTGACAGGGATTTCAGGGTTGGAGTTTATAGCAAGCTTAATAATGATATTTCATCATAATTTCAATTCCCCGATGTTGACTCATAACAATATGAAGAATGGTACTTCTAGGTTCAAATCATTAAAACAATATTGTTTTATTTGAAAAGAAAAAGCAATAGTACTATGTACTAATTATATTTTTAATAGCTACTGAACCAATCAATGTTATCGGAGGACTTCATAATTATAGCTTTATTTTATATTTCCAGAAAAAATCAGAGGAAAAAAAGGGTAATTAAGGAGATTACAAAAAAGTAGGAAGAAATAAGGAAGATCCAAGTCATATAATAAAAAAAATTATTGAAAAGCAGTACCTGAATTACTTAATTTTAAAATAAGCCTATAATACTTAGATAGAATCAGGATTAAAATCATAGGACTATAACCTAAATTATAAAACAAGGTAAAAGACATAGTTCCTAAAACCAGGCATAGTGGTATACCCCTGAAGTCCCAGCTACTCTGGAGGCTAAGTTCAAAAGTTGAAGATGAGCCTAGGAAATGTAGGAAGACCTGTCTTAAAAAAGAAAGAAAGAAAGAAAAAGAATGAAAGAGAGAAATCTAGGCTAATTTATTGATCACACACATATTTAACAATAAGTATCGTTAAACATGGGTGTAAAATAATGTATGTGCACTAAACAATAAGATTCTTAGAAACTGAAAATTGCAAAATTTGCCAAAAGATGCTAGAAGTGGGCAGTATTTATTGAAGGAGGAATTTAAAGAAAACACTTACTT
The DNA here is from genome assembly GCF_964194105.1 of Spermophilus citellus. Lineage (NCBI taxonomy): Eukaryota > Metazoa > Chordata > Mammalia > Rodentia > Sciuridae > Spermophilus > Spermophilus citellus. The sequence continues at coordinate 91,914,033 of NC_138197.1, read as the reverse complement.
ACAGAAGCAAGAAAGATTTCAAGGGATATGTAAAATCACCAAGAATTTCTAGAGAGACAGAATAAAATAAGAAGGGCAAAAATGAAGCATCCTTATGCACCAGGTACCTTACAGAAAAGAAAAATTCAACAACATCAGAAACTGGAGTTTCTCCAAGTAAAAGAGAGGACAGAAATGAGGTCACACTGCGTGTATTCCACTCCAGTGTGCCATCAGAGAGAACTCCACTTGTGCTGTGGCAATATAATGAAAAAAAAAAAAAACACTTTAGAATACCGTAAATACTAAAGACACATGGAGTCCCAAGTGATCTTACTAGCTTGTCCTTAGAAGATGACCTAGTAAGGAATCTGGAGATGATCATATCACAGACAAAAAAGATGTGTTGAAGGTAAGAATTACATTTGATTTTAAAAGTGAAACTTGAGCTTGTGTGAAAGAGAGTTTTTGGTTACTGCTGATCTGCTTATTGCATTTCTCACTGACTCTATTTAAGTCCCCATAGGTAATGTATCATGCAGTTGTTTTCTTAGTCATCATTACTCACTGAAATCATGGCTAAGAGAAAATCCTGGCCTGGGAAAATAGGTAAGCTTACTTTCCAGATGTTACCTAGAGATGGTCCTATCAAAAGCAGTTTAGACAAACTGCTGCTCAGATCTTCTGCCTATTCTTACCATATTCCAGGAAGACCAGCAAATGGGGGAGGTAGAATGAGCCCCGGGACACTTGGGGGTAAGTGAGGAAAAAAAGCTGCCTGTCCAAAGTCCAAAGATAGGACGGGAGCAAATCTGCTCGTCCCTAGATAGGTCGAGAGGAAAAATGGCCATTTCGAGAAAATGGAGAAGATTGATACAGTATGTTTGTGTCTTGGTTTGTCTCAGTGTATTGTATTGTCTTTGTGATGAAAATATAGAAGGGGTGTTAAGTAAATTGATAAGGGAAAGAGGCACCCCAGTGGAACCAAGAGCAGTTAGGGCATGTGTTGATAAGAGCCCAGGAACTCTAATCAGAAAGAAAAAGAAAGTTCAGAAATAGAAGGATTATCAGGAAAAAAGTTGCAGCCAAAGGCTATTACTGAATACTTTTCTTGGAGGGTGCGTGAATTGTTGTGGCGGCTGCCACATGCGCCAGCGGGTCACGATGCTGCAAGTACTTTCCAAGCAGCGGCAGCCAGCTCTTCCACTGCTGAGAGCCCAAATCTAGACCTGACCTGGAGGCACAGTCTAGCAGGCTCTTGCTCCCTGTGCCCAGTAGCAGTTTGAGTCCGGGACACTCCCCCCGGACTCTCCGGGGCCATCTGGGGCTGCCCAGGATGCTACAGCAGAAGACGATATCAGTGTCCCTGATGTTTGGTCATTTTCAATGCCAATAACTAAGCTACAAGGGTTCTCCCACACCTGAAGGCTGATGAGTAATGAGCGCCATTAAGGCCTATTTCAAATGTAAAAAACCTTGAGATAATGTACTAAATTGTTCAGAAGGTTGTTTTCTTAGTGGAATACTACAGGATTTTCTTTAGCCATCCAGAGTTCCTGCCTTCATCCCAGTGCAGGTAAAGACAAGGTGGAAGAATTTCCAGTGTTGCTGAAAACTGGAGGAGATTTCTGCTGACAAACAGACGAGACTTCGGATCAAGCTAGCTGCCTGCAGAACTTACCTGGACTGTGATTTAAGCTAGCTGCCTGCAGAACTTACCTGGACTGTGATTTACCTGGACTGTGAGTTAATCTATTGAGACACTGCTTTACCTGGACTGAGACAACAAACTGTAATCTACAACAAATTGTAACTCGGTATCTTTGCTAACGGTGTCATTGCTGGTATAATTTTTCCAAGGGCTTCTTGCATGGAGCCATCAATTGGCTTGGTATTGTGGCATTTTGTATCCTCCCTTTCTGTTTGTAGCAGGTTATTTATGGTGTTTCTGTAAAAACCACTATGGTTGTTATTTAAATTAAACAAAAGGGGGAAATGTTAGAGTCTGTAAACTCAGTCTGTAAACTGTAAGTCAGGATGGCGCCTGGCAAAATGCCAGAGGGAGTGGTTTGTGAACTAATGCCAGCAAGCCATTAAGTGTGGAGATTCCTTTTTGGTTGACTGATGTATTTAGTTTATGTTAATTAGATAAGCTGTGTGGAATGTATAAATACAGCTCCTGTCCTACAAAAAATGGCTTCCACTCCTGCTGTATCATCTTACACAAGTTGTTCGTCACCCCCCAGCTATTTTGCTGCAGCCAGACTGCAGCAGTTATTTACAAAACTCTGCCTATCTTAATTAGATGTAAAGGGGATAATATTGATAGTAGATAACAGGGTCGTAGTAATTCAGGGTTAGTAATTCAGGGTTTTCAGGGACAAAACCATTTCTTAAATTATCATCAAAAGTTTCCTAACCTGAAGAGTAGTTTTGGGGAAAATAGATGACTGTTTCAATAGAGGCTTATGGCAGAACAGAATCTTTGAGAAGACTGGAAATTTCTGACTGAACTCTAGAAATTACAAAAGGAAGACAGTTAATTACCTTGGTGCTTTAAATTCTCAATTGAAGGCATAGGTAGGGACTGGCAATCTTTTATGACTATGGTTAGAGTCTTGAATCTCTTATAGATTTAGAATTAATGTATCTGAAAAATGGACTAACATTTAAAATTCTGAGTGGCAAAATGACAGCTCAAGTAATTTTCCTGGATTTTCTGGATCTTTTATGTGAAAGGGTATACACTGGGAAAGCACAGGATGATGAGAAATGAACCCAGGCCTTTAATGTCTAAATTCCACTAAGCCTCCCTTGATATCAAAAACAGATCTTCTTGTCACTGAAAAAGTGAAGTTCTCCTTGTTTGTCCCTTGGAATGACACTCACCAAGGGAGATGACAACTGTCCTCAAGACCAACCACCAGTACATGTCAATACTATCCTAGTGTCGGTACAGTCAATTCCAGATTTGGAGAGTGTAAGCAGAATTCTCACCTTAGGAATCACAAGGAATCATAACATATGCACCAAAAATTGCCAATAAATATCAGAAAGTCTTTAAGTAAATGTTGTCTGAGACAACTGTAGTTTAATCATAAAAAATTTTAAGTATTTGTTATGGTTTGGGGGTGAGGTGTCCCTCAAAAGGTCGTGTGTGAGGCAATGCAAGAAAAGTTCAGAGAAGAAATAATTGGATTGTAGGAACCTTAACCCAATCAGTGAATCAATCACCTAATGGGATTAATTGAGTGGTAATTGATGGCTGGCGGGATGTGGCTGGAGGAGGTGGGGCATTGGGGTGTGGCCTTGGGGTACATATTTGTATCTGGCAAGTGGGGATGTTTCTCTCTGCTTTCTGATCACCAGATCAGAAGCTGCTTCCCTTTGCCTCACTCTTCCACCATGATGTCCTGCCTCACCTTGAGCCCCAAGGAATGGAACCAGCCACTTATGGACAGAGACCTCTGAAAACATGAGCCCCTAAAAAAAAAACCTTTCTTCCCCTACAATTGTTCTGGTTGAGTCTTTTAGTCACAGCAGAAAAAAAAAAAAGCTGACAAAAACAGTATTAGAGACAAATATGAAAATAAATTGATATTCCAAGTCATTTCCTAACACTGACATAATGAATCATATTACTAGCAAAAACTCTTTGTGACAACAAATCCTGGTCTGATTTGACTACTATTATAGTACTGCATACATTGAAGCCCATACAGTCTTAATATTCAGATGATTCCTTAAAGATTCAAGAACAGGGAATCACTCTTGCTCATCTAGTTTATAATTTTTCTCATCAAATTAAAAAACAATCCCAAATTAAAGATATCAAACCCAAATTGTCTAACTAGTAAACACATTAAATAAATTCTGAGAATGGAAAGATGGCAAGATTCCTGGAGTCTTAGTCTTGCATTTTATAACCATCAAGCAAGAGGCCAAGAGAGATTTAGTGGCTTGTGGAAGGCCCAGCATTAATTAGAAGTAGAAAGGAGAATTATTTTCCCCAATTATTCTATTGCCTCAAGGTTCCCAAAATATGTCTGCTATTATTTAGTAAAATAGATTATGCAGACAGTAGATATGTAGAGTTTGATAAAATACAATTACTTTTATGTTTTAAAAATACATTATTTATGAGTGGCACACACAATCAACCACAGAAGGGTTCAAGTTCAACTCATTCCAAGTTCCACAATTTAAATATTAAAACTGAAGCACATTTATTTGTGATATAAAGGATTAATTTTTATGTATGTGTATACATTGTATTTACAAAAAAGTTTGGGGATAATTTATTTTTTAAGAAAAAATGCAAGACTGAACCATTTAAGTAATAACTAAACAAAAATGTGTTGAGAACCCCAGTGCAAGGAAAGTTGTGATTCTTCATATGAAATTATTCTCTAGGGTTTCTAATAGCTTATCCAGTGTGTTATATGATGATTAGAAACAAGCATTCTCAAAAATTCTCTAGGGTTCCTGTGTTCTGAGGAATATATGGTTGACTTGAAATTTAAAATATATACTGCATACAAAGTACATAAAAATATGAAATACAGTTGAATCTATATTCAGATATTTTATAAATAAGGCATGCATAAATAAGCTAGCCCAGAAACCTACTTCCTTCCTCTTTTATATGTATGGATATGTATTTGTAAACAATATTTGCCTGGTTCCCAAACAAGCTTATGATGGGTCATAAAGATACACAAAATTTCAGGACAACAAGAATTTTAGGTGGAAATTCATCCAGAAAAAAAACTGCCATGACATTATTTGTATTTGAGGGCTAATGTCTGAGCACAGGAGAAGGAAGAGGAGGAGGAGGAGGAGGAGGAGGAGGAGGAGGAGGAGGAGGAGGAGGAGGGTAAAGAAGGGAAAAAAGGAAAGAAGGAAGAAAATAAGTGTGAAAAAGGAGGAAGAAAAAATATATGAAACACACACTATTTGCAGTTTGGGATTCCCTATTCCTATAAGTATCCAATCCTGGGTCTGTTTGCAAATAATAAACTTCCATTTGTCAACACAGAAATAACCATGGCTAATGTAGAAACAATTAATAGATTTTCCAGCAGAGGTAAGTGCTGACAACCCAGATTAGCTCTTTCAACAACTTGTAAACCAAGATTCCCCAGGGCCTTGTGGACGGGAAGCATATTATATCAACTCTGTGACCACTCAGCACTATGACATGAAGTGTCTGTTCAGGAGGTCATCTCCAAAATGTACCCCATATATCTTCATGCACAAGAGATGATAATTTATCACCTAGACATAGGGATCTACTGTAAACTAATCCAAACTGCTGATGATACACTAAATCAGTTTGAGTGATGAGTATAAATAAAGCTGCAAGCAAAGTACTGAAGGATACAGATCTATCTGATCAATGAGATGTCACAAGGCAAATGAAATGCAATGTTGACAAACATAGAGTCCCTCAGTTGAAAATTAACCAAATCAAGTATCAGAGCATAAAGGCACACATTAATACAAGCTTCAAATGGAAGTTTAATGGCAGTTGGAGGGTATATTCTAACTGTTTCAGATACAACTGAACAGACTGGGGCAGAGAAAAAGGATGCATTAAAAATGATATATTCTACATACCATAAGAAGTACGACAGGATGAGGGAAAATGCTGCAGAACAATAATCCTTTCCAAATAATATAACTATAGTTATTCAATCTGCTGAGCAAATCCATACACACAGATGGAAAAAAAAACAATAAAAATTGTATACAGAAAATGATTTCACATCAACTTGCTGCCAGGAAATCAAATTCAATTTGTGCTGCCCTTATGAAAGCTTAGATATTTTCTGAAACTGTCATGCTACAACTTCAATGGGGAAAAACAAAGGAGTAGGGATAAGGAAGGACATTCCTCCAGATAGTTGATATTCATGGAGGGCACTCCTTGAGAAAGAAAGGTTTTCCCAACTATGTGATCAGAATAGTGCCTTTAGCACTCGGCAAGTAAGTTCAATGGATTCAGCTATTCTGAAGGTGTCCCTAATGGAAGGAGCTGATTAAAGTAAATTTCAACCCCTGCTGAAACAAATGTGTAAAAATATTTTCAACAGAAAATGATTCCTCAAAAAAATTTATATATTTTTCTTTGTTGCATTAAGTATGTGTAGTTTGTCATAACATATTTAACTCTTGCTTTGTATTTTATCTCCCAGTTTATTTTGGGTAAAGATAGAATTATATGACTAAAATATGACCTGATCCCAGATGTAGTTTATTTAAATTTCAAAATGAAAAGTGTACTAAGAACAGATAAGATTGATTGCTCTCTCTGTCTTAGCATAATTGTATTTCAGGTGAACATCAATTTACTTTAAAGGACACTTCTAAGTAGTAGAATGCATCATAAATAATTCATCAATCACAGCTACCAGGAACATGATTTACTCCAGCAGATTCACTGGGAAAAAGTTCCATTTTCCTATATTTGTATGTGTTTAAAGAGTTTCATAATTTTCCTCTTGTAAGAATTCATTTTTTTATTACAAACTATAAAATGCAGATCATAAAACTGATTTTTCTCTTCTAAAAATTGTATTTTATAATTGAAATAAAAATATTAAATTAGCAATGGAACAAATGAAAACTTATGTATGCCAACAGTAAAACAGCAATAGTATCACAGGGATGTCCCCAAGAGTTTCTCAAATATATATATATATATACTTATTAAAGGTTAACATAATTTGTTTTTATATTATATAAACCTTTAAATGAAAAAAAAGAATGGTAGGCTTTCTCAAAGTCTTATTTATATTGTCTAATGTCTGATATATATGAAATCACTTCAATTTAGAAAATGCAAATTAAATATTCTAAATTATATCATGGTTCAAGTTTTGTTAATTTATATTGTGAATATTCTATCTGCAACCAGTGTCTGTCATACAGAAAGACACTGCTTACTTTAAGATTCTGCATTAGCTTCAGCAATTTTTTATTACCAATGTCCTAAACTGTGAAATATTCTAAAACAAATATATTGACAAGGAAAAATGTAAAAGAAAATATAAAGTAGCAAATAAAAAGACTTACTTGCAAACCCCTCTGGAAAACTGAATGGCCCATAAAATTAGCCAGCATTCTAATTAAAGCAGCACCCTGTAAGAAAGAGAATTAAAAAGAAAAAAATTCAACCAAGTATGATTTAACAATGTCATTATAAACCAAAAATAGGGTTTTTTTCATTCATTCTATACTATTTTAAAAAATATTTAACAAGAAAATCCTGGAAACACTTTCTCAGAGATAATAATAGCATTTTTTTTTTTTTTTTGGTTTATGGATCTAAAAATTTTGTGGGTGTAAAACCTACAACTGCCAAGTGGAAGTCTCCTGGACAGAATATTTTAGTCAATAATAGGCTGAGGCTGTAATTCAGGAGAAATTAACAATTTATTGAATATTGTATATAACAAAGTTAATAAAACATGGTTCCTATACTCAAACTCATAATCTGGTAATGGAAAGATACCTATGTTCATAAATATTCATATTATAATATAGCTTTGAAGTAACATAGGTAATTATTGTCTCCTGACTCAACCAAGAATAATTTAGTTATAGAAATAGAAAGCAGAGACTACCATGCAAATCTCACTGCCTAGGTTCAAACCACAGTTCTTCCACACACCATTTTCACTCAGGAAAGTTATTTAACATCTCTGTTCTCACCTTTTTTTCTCTTACAATGTATAGGTAATAATATTCCTATTTAATGTGGTTGTTCTGTAGCTTAAATTAGTAAATATATATAAAGCAGTTCAAACTAGGTCTGAAAAATACTAAGTAGAAGGATGAGCTAGTGCTATTATTTCAAACTGTCTAATAACTTGAATCCTTGCCTATTACTTTTAGAAGCTGGATTTAGCCATATATACCCATATATAAGCAAAAGATATGTGATCAATATTAATATTTAGAGTAATAAAAGAAAACCCTAACTTTAAACAGCCTACATAATCTTCAGAACCATTTCCGTAATATTATAAAAATATATTAGTATAAAAAGGTAGACATGTAACCAATATGAAACATTCTAATAAGTGTTTGTTAAACCTCAACGATCACAATCTGTATGTAAAATATAAAGAAGACTTCAAGAAGATATTTCAGTTCACACCAAGTTGTTCCAACTATGGAGCAGTAGATTATAAGCAGCAAAATTTAAATGTAATGATAAAATGGATTTGGAGGGGATTCCTTTATGAACTCACATCCTACTTCATGCTCATTACAAATGCACACATGTGGTAACTTCTTTTTTACAAGGTGTTTCTTTTTGAAACTTTTTTTGATTGACATGTTTTAGTTGCACATAGTCATTGGGTATAGGGTGATATTCCAACAGGTGCATATTTACAGTACAGTGATCAAAGGTGTCTCTTTATCACAAAGGAATCATAATAAGACTCATGTATAGACTCATTCAGTCTGGGACCACACAGCTGCAGTCAATTCAAAAATACCTCAATGAATTTCCATTGTTCATTACTAAAATCATCTCCTATAGTTTTGGGCCGTTAATACAATGTAAGACTCAAACTCCATGAATCAATCACCATTAAAGCTATCTCTCAAAAAAAATTCAATCACCACCAAATGATGAGGTAGAAAACCACCGAGTTTTAATGCCTTTACTGATATTTTTTTTCTTCTCACACCTTTTAAAATTCCTTACACTTCTTCTTGTACCTTCTGCACACTTGTGTAAGTCTATAAAACATAAGCATTTATGATTCAATCTGGGGACAGAGTTAGAAATCCCTTTAGAACTTATCAGCTCTGCTCCTTGAATTTCTTTGACAAGCTCTCCTCCTATCCATTTTCTGATCTAATCTACCCACCCTGAGGGTAGAAACTGTCAGTTCTTCTGCAACTCTAACCCTTGCCACCAGAGGAGTAAGATTTAGAATCTCAAGCAGCCAACTCAAATTTTCCTTCAGAACAGAATATCCATCTTCAGATGATTTAAGTGCTCCCCTCTAGGTAATGATGACTCGGTCTCTGGTCTCTTGTCAGGCTATAAAAACTATCAATTTGGCATGGTCTAATGACAAAAGAATACCTTCTAATCATAAAGAATGGACCAATTTTCCTGTCTGAGTTAAGCTGAGCAAGGTGCTAACAGGAAAGAAAACCTAGAAATACAATCAATATTCAAAGTTATAGAACATTACTGAACTCCTTAATATTATTACATTGTACAATTCAACTAACATGTAGGAAATATGTTGCTCACTTGAACATTTTAATGTTCTCTGGAGCAGCATACACTTGTCCATACTTAACCAATCTTTTTTTTTTTTTTCATGGAAGCTCAATTTTTAAGTCCCTCTTTTATAGCAGTTCATAGAGAGATGGGCTAACTGTCAACATTTAGCCAACACATACTAAGTACCTACTATGCAGGGGTTATCACAAAGATCACAGCATATAACACAGGCATAGCTCATTACAAACTGTCTAAAAAGGAAATGCTGAATCTCCTTTCATTACGTATTTAAAAATTTTGCTCATTGAGCTAACATTATTTACAATACTGCAGCTTATCCTCACTTGCCCAAGTAAGGCAGCCTGTATAGCTTTATGGGAAGTAGATATATGATCTCTACAAGGTTTTCTAAATTTTGAGACTAGTCAAGAAAACCCAATACAATGTTTGCAAAACTAAGGTTCAGAGAGATACTAGAATAATTAACTGCTTTGCTTAAAGTTTCAGAAAGAATATTCCACAAAAAAAGTATACTTATAAAGCTATTTGTCATTTAGTAATTTCTGCATTTAAAATGCCTTCTTCATATAAGTTCCTATTTTTTTAAATTTTACATTGTAATGCACAATTAGTCTTAGAGACAGCAATACTGGCATCACCTCTCCCTGTGCCTGACTCAGAGGAAGTGTTTTTTGAATACAGTAAACAAATGAGAAACAGAAATTATCCGTTAGCATAGCAATTACTCAGTATTCTTGGAGACTACGTGTTCAGCCAGGATATAAGTTTATTACCTCCTTGGTGTACTTTAGTGATAAATAATCACTCTTGAAGAGAGGGAGATCTACTCAACTAATTTATTTCTTTAATATATGCTTATTGAGTAAGGTGATGTGTTCAGTGTCCCTGTAGAATATAAATAGGAATGGTTCAATTTTCTGTCCTCAAGAACTCAAAACCTCACAAGTGAGAAGAGACTGAAAGCAATATAAGATGAATGTCATAGGAAAGAAAATGTCCTGCTATGTTCTGAAGTGGGAGAGGTTACACCTGGAGAGATGAAGGGTCTAAAGAGGGAGCATTTGTGTTGGACCTGGAAGGATAATCAGAGAGCATTTGCCTGGTATATTAGGAAAGGCCTTTGCATGGTCAGGCAGGTGTGGAAGGAAAAGACAAGGAAGAGTATACAGAGGACACAAACATGAAACTAGATGGTGGCAGATGAGATGGAAAATAAGACTGGGGTAGCTCTTACATAAGTTTGAGTACCAGGACTAAGGAATTTGTAAAAGTGATGAAAATAAAAATTCAGGACTTAAATATGATGCATCAGGAAGGAAGTAAAATAACCAAAAGCACTGAGAGCAATGAGGACTAAATCCAGAGTTAGATTTAGTAAATAAAACAAAGATCAGTTTGAATCTAAAGCCTGAGTGATAGGCAAATGATATTAACAGATACATGTAATTCAGAAGAAAGTGCTTATTAGGTGAATATGATAATATTCATTTCAAAAATATGCCATTTGAGGCGCAGGTCGAACCAGTGAAGGGAATGCAAACATTAAAATCAAAATCAGAGGAATATTATGATTAAAGGCATAAGAGGGGATTGCTGTGATGCAATCACCAAGAGAACATAACCTATCAGTCCATCCTAACATAAATGAACTGGGTGATAATTGTAGGCAGGTGGGGTCTGGCTGTGATTGGGGGCATGCTCTGGAAAGGTGCATCTTCCTCGTGGCCCTTCCCCCACTTCTCTGCTTCCTGGCTGCCATGAGTAAATAGTGTCCCTCTACTATACCCTCTGCCATGATGTTCTTTTTGCCTCCCCTTGGGCCCAGAGTACTTGACTTGACTATCTATGACTGAGACCTCTGAAATCATGAGCCTAAAAAACTTTTACTCCTTTAAGTAGTTCTTGTCAGGTATTTTGGTCACAGTGATGTAAAACTGACTAATACAGAAAGAAAGAAAGAAAAAGCTAGAAGCATGTTCACATGAGGCTCATTTTTTTTAATACAGAAGAAAATTCTGTGCAATTAAAGATCATCCAGTGGAGATACAGACCATAGACACATAAGATCAAGAGAGTTGCTGGAGTAAGATCCAGGGAGATCTAAGAAGAAAATTTATGTTATTATTGGAAAAGAATAAGGACTGTCTTCTTTGAGACAAAACTAAGGCAGAAAAAAGGGGAATAAGGATAAATAAGAAGTTTTGAAGTATAAAGTATAGAAGTTAAAGAAATATATTGTACAGAATAGACTATAAGCTCCATCCAGGTGGAAACTTGGTCTGTCTGACCAACCTTATAGACACACCACCCAAAGCAGCTCCTGGAACATTGTTTTTTTTCTAAAAAAAAAAAAAAAAATAACAGATGATTGATGGCCTGTCACTTCCCAATAACATAAAAGTGGTCCTGAGATTACATTCATTGGAAAGAGTTGAACTAGGTTTGAAATAACTAAAGGGAAAAGGTAATCAGAAGTAAAAACAAAAAAAAATGTGGAAACATGTAGAAAATCCATAAGCCCTAGTAAAAATTATTAATGATGTATTTGCCATTCATGAAGCAACTATTCATACTATATTCACAATATCATAAGGAAAATTATATCTTTATTTGTTTTATCAGAAAAATTGAGGTTTAAAAGATTATATTACTTATTGAAATTGACCCAGATAGAAAGCAATGGGTCAGAATTAGAAACCCACTTATATACAATTTTAAGTCCATAGTCTTAACCAATGTAGGTTATGTTCTTGTGATCCCAAATCAAAAATAGTCACATGGCTTTTTCTAAAAACACTGGACAAAACAAGAACAGAGCAAAGGAATTCTTAGAGTTACTCAAATTGAATCAGATTGCCCTTCTTGGACTATTCCCTGAAGACCTTAAAAGAGCATGCTACAGGGATACTGCCACATTGATGTTCATAGCAGCACAATTCACAATTGCTAGACTGTGGAACCAACCCAGATGCCCCTCAATAGATAAATGGATAAAAAAAAATGTGGCATCTATACACAATGGAGTACTATGCAGCAATAAAAAATGACAAAATCATAGAATTTGCAGGGAAATGGACGGCACTAGAGCAGATTATGCTTAGTGAAGCTAGCCAATCCCTAAAAAACAAATACCAAATGTCTTCTTTGATATAATGAGAGCAAATATGAACAGAGCAGGGAGGAAGACTAGGAAGAAAAGAGTAACATTAATCAGTGACATGAGATAGGAGGGAAAGGGAGAGAAGAGGAAAATTGCATGGAAATAAAGGGAGACCCTCATTGCTATACAAAATTACATATAAGAGGTTGTGAGGGGAATGGGAAAATAAACAAGGAGAGAAATGAATTACAGTAGATGGGGTAGAGAGAAAAGAAGGGAGGGGAGGGGAGGGGGGATAGTAGGGGATAGGAAAGGTAGCAGAATACAACAATTACTAATAGGGCATTATGTAAAATTGTGGATGTGTAACCGACGTGATTCTGCAATCTGCATTTGGGGTAAAATTGGGGGTTCATAACCCACTTCAATCTAATGTATGAAGTATGATATGTCAAGAGCTTTGTAATGTTGTGAACAACCAATAAAAAAAAATTGAATCAGTAGCATGCTTACAGATGAAGGGAAAGCTAGTTCAATGAGACATGGTTGAAATGTCAAACCAATATTTTCAGAATTGAGGATGAGACAGAAGACATAGATGAGCTACTAGAGTAGAATGTGTTTATGGGCTAAGATACAGAAAGCTAGTTTAGCATATGCTCAGTGAAAACAGAAGGCTACCAAAGTTGAAAACTGAGAGTTTTGTCAAATGCTGTATGTGGATGTGGCAGGGGTAAAAATATGCTATTCAGATTTCCTACATCTGCTCCCTCCATCTTCATTTCCACCAGGATGACCACAGGTTCCTTAGCATACTCCCAGCCCATGGCTGAGAAGTACAGGCTAAGAGAGGTGAGCCTATTCCAAGGAAGGAGGAAACTCCTCCAATAGGCATCTTAAGCAGAGGAGTCCCCCTTGGTCTGGATGAATGTTTCTTGCAATAGCTCTGCAATCGGAAATTCTTCCATCCCAGTGCCCCTTCCTCCTCTCTCCTTACATTGGCTATCACCTGCAATGTGGTCTTCCAACCTTCTCCAGTTCCTATAACAAGAATACCTTTATATACCATGGTGTCTGCTTCTTAAAAGATCTGAATTCATGCAGGGTAGTTTCCAGTACAGAGGTCCATACAAGTAGAAACCAACCATTGAGTAATAAGTTACTGAAATAAATCAATTTTTAGTGCACTCTAGTAACTAGAAATATATATACCAAAACAGTAGGATCTTCTCCTTCTTATTCCTCTCAAGGAGTCTGTAGCTAGTAAATTTGCTATACTTCAAATGTGTTTGCTTTATAGTTTGCTCTGCTCTTAGGTAGGAGCAGAGAAGAAATAATGCATCATTATTTTTAGTTTACATATGGAAGAGTCCTAGATGAAGCAATTAGATAATTTGCTCAATGTTCCACAGGTATAGTGGTTACAGGGACCTGTTTCCAGACTCATCCACTCACTTGTTTATTTCTTTGACAAACAAAGAAAGCTGTGAATAAGAATTTTTTGTTATTTTCTGTGTGGTTTGTATATAAGGTATTCCCCCAGTAGTTCCTGTGTTAATGTAGTAATATTTAGAGGTGAAGTATTAGATTATGTGAGCGGTAAACAAATCATTCAATTCAAATTTGAAGAGGCTGACTGGGTGGTACTGGTGGGGGGCATAGCTAGAGGAAGTGGGCCATTGGGAGTATCCCCTTGAAGGGTGGTACATCTTCCCTGAAGCCCTTTCCCCTTTCTTTTTCTCTACTTCCTGACTGCCAGAAGGTAAATCAGCTTTCCTCTGCATACCCATCAGCCATAATTTGCTACTTCACATCGGGCCCAAAGCAATATACTCAGCTGACCATGGACTGAGACTTCTGAAATCATGAGCTCCCAAATAAACATTTCCTCCACTTAGTTGTTTTTGTTGGGTGTTTTGGTCACAGCAATGCAAAACTAACACAATTCTCAATCCAAATACTTTTAAGATGTAAATTTCTAAAAGATGTCTCTGCACTGAACTTGGACATGTATGGAGTCACTACAATGTTCTAACAATTAGTTAATGAAGAATATCTTTTAGTCTGGAGTAAAAGCATATCTTAAACCTGCATGGTTTTTCAAAAGTATGTTTTCTTTTTCTTTTTTTAAATAATATATTATTAGTTATATTTAGCACATGAAGTAGAAAATACCAGGGCTGGGGTTGTGGCTCACCGGTAGAGCACTTGCCTCGCACCTTCAAGACCCTGGGTTAGATACTCAGCACCACATAAAAATAAATAAGTGAAATAAAGGTATTGTGTACCACTACAACTAAAAAATAAATATTTAAAAAATATAAAATACCTAATCCTGAATATCTCCCACTCACAAATTGTCAAAAACAACAGGAATGAGAATAGAATGAAAAAAGAAAAAGAAGGAAAAGGGGAAGAAAATTAATTCACCCCAGAAAACAGAATCAATGCTTGGTTGCTTCAGTTGCCCATGCTCAAAACCTTGAAGTCCTCTTTGATTTATTACTTCCTGAGGCCAGGCCTCTATCTCTACATGGCTGAATTATTTCAAAGCTTCCTAATGCATTCTTCCCAGATGCATTCTAACCCTCACAAATCCATCCTGTGGGTCACATCAGACTAATCCTATAATTACTTTAGAAGCATAATGTCTGCTAAAAGTCCTAGCTCTGTCATCTACCAAGACATGTTACATGACCTAAGTACTGACAGAACATAATGATAACGATAATGGTGATGACAACTACACTACTTCAATTAATAATTTAAAAATAGTTAAAAATAATAATCATTTTAAAACCTACCTCAATGAATTCACTTAAATTATTCATATAAAGATTTGGAATCAAAAATATGCAGTGATTGTTATCATCTTCTTTACCATCATTTTCATCATTTATGTTATTTCCCTGCCCCCTAAAACATTCACTTAAAAAAAAAGTCCATGTTAGTAATCAAAACTAATGAGACTCACCACTACCAATCCACAATTATTCAAAATAACCAAATAATCAGCTTCTACTCAAATTAAGCTCATCTCATTATCACGTGAACATTACTTATACCCTCATATTTTAGTCATGCTATTTACTTTAAATGCAGTGATATTCCTCTTCAGTCCAATATTTTAAGTCCTCTACATTATTAAATGCACAGGGAACGCCATACTAAGATATGAAACTTCCCACGACAATGTTAGAATGTGCTGCTCCTCTCTGAAATAATATATTCTTTAATTATGTAATTTATATTATTTTATGTAAATCACTAATAAGTTTATATGGGATTTTCTCAGTAATATAGCTATCTGTAGGTCATATCATATAAGCTACCTGTAGCCATGCTGATGAAGGAGAGAGAAAACTCAAATCACTAACATGTGATGAAATTGTAATGCATTCTGCTGTTATATATAAATAAAAAATAAGTTAATTAAAAAAAGAAAGAGTTGTTATATCAAATATTACAAAATCATATAGATCCTTTAAGATAGTTTTTTTCCAGAAATGGTCTTCATCTGAAAATTCATATGAATTTGCAAAAATCCAATAGTAATTTTGACATAAAAAAGATGAGGGAATCATTACTTATGATAACAAATCTATAAACTTATGGTGGTTAGAACTCAGACAGTAATGTGGGAGCAGAAAAACATATAGAGTAGGAGACTATCTTCAAGTGAACCAGTACTGATGTCATTGATAGCTGATAGAGATATTATATACCAGTGAAGGAAGGCCTGGGAATTCAAAAAATAATACTGGGACAACTGATAATCCAAACAAAAATGAAATTACATTTCATCTTATGACATAAACAAAGAAACAACAAGAATAAATACATAAATGATCATTAAAGACCTTAATGTAAAGTGCAAAGCTTCAAAGTATTAGGAGAAAATGCAAAAGCATATCTTTATGAATTAGGATAACAAACGATACATAAACAAAACAAAAAATATTAAACATAATGAGAAAATGAGCAGACTACATCTAAACTTAAAAGTCTATATGATAAATGACATTATATGTTAAAAGATAAACTCTAGTATTATTATCAACCAAGATTAGTATCCAGAATTTTAAAAAGGAAGCATTCATCAATCAATGATTAAAAGGAATAAGAAACAAAAAAGGTTTTAAAAACAACATTTTCACTGAAAAAGAGTAATGGATATACAATGAAAATTCTAAAAGAAATCTAAAGGGCAATAAATACATAAAAGAGATTTAATCTGACTCTGTAAGAAAGAAATACGAATCAAAGCAGTCAGATTGTAATTCACAGGCATAAACTAGGAGAAGGAATTATTGAGAAGTTAACACTATCAAGCATTAATGAACAGGCGAGGAAACAGAATCCCCTGAACCACTTGCTGGAAGTATACATATCAGTCCAAATGCTTGTTGGGATGGGATGCCTGCTAAGGTAAATTTAAACAGTATTTTATTTGTGAATTTAACCATTGTTGAGTGCCAACAGTGTTGGGCACTGCTGTAAGGCCTGAAAATGATGCTGAGCATAATCCAACTAGAGCTTTCAGGGAGTTTAAATTCTAGACAAGAGGCAGTTAATAAACCATGAACAACCTAATAGGGTAATAGTACCAATTATTGCTGTGAAGACAAATAAAGCAGTATAAAGAGATAGAGAGTGCTAAAGGAGGGTAGGACCTGAAATTTTGTGTAGTTTAAAAGCATCGGGTAAGATTTCTCTAATAAGTTGAAATTTAAGCAGAGATGGAATCAAATGAACAAGCAAGTCACATCAGTAACTCAGGAAGAGTATTCCAGGCACAAACAGTTGGATTTTGAAATCTAGAATGTAAGAGAGAGAGAGAGAGAGAGAGAGAGAGAGAGAGAGAAGGTAGGGGAGGGGTGGGGAGGGGAGAGAAGAGGAGAGGGGAGGAGAGGAGAGGAGAGGAGAGGAGGAGAGAACACATGAGGGAGGATAGAAGTTCCAGGTTCCCATATAAAGAAAGTATACATGGAGGACTAAAATATAACTGAAGAATGGGCCCTGGATGTTTCAATTATTTAGAGGTTGAGAAAGCAACTGAGTTCATCCAAAGGAATGAAGGAGACATGGTCAAGGAGTGACCAACACACCAAAAAACAAAAAAAAAAAAAAAAAAAGTGTTTCAAGGAGAGAATAATCATCACTTTAAAATGTTCTTGAGAAGGCAAGGTAACTAAGATAAAGACTAATTAGATCTTGCAATGTGGAAGATAGGTTTGGTTAAGTAGTAAGAATAAAAGCATAATTATAGCAATTTTCAAAGAGAAGAGGAAGGAAGGAATTGTGGGGTTTTGCGCTGAAAGAGCATAAAGATATAAAGAAATAATCTGGCTAGATATAAGTCAAGGAAATATTTATTAAGATCAAAATATAATTTATGCAGCTAAGAGTACTTGAGTAAAGAAGGAAACATGGATGGTTCGGGAGAATAGAGACATCTCTGCAAGGGCAATGTACTCCTGTAGAGCATAGAGGAAATGACCACACACACAGTGGAGGCATCGCCCAGTATAATGTTATATCATGTCACAGAATTCATCTGCTTTCACAGGAAACACTGAGTTTGTGAACTGACAGATGAGATGTATAGGTTTGGAGGTGGGAGAACACTGATTTATGTTCCTATTATTCCAACGAAACAAAAGCAGAACCATCAGATGAGAATGAGAAGAAAAGAAAGATAAGAAAGTAAGAATTAGCTATCTATAGCAATTATTTAACTGACCTTGGATATGTAGATGCATGTACCTTACAACTTATCAGGTATATACACAGTGGAAAACACACACATGCACACAAGGACAGGTGTAGAAACGCCATTTGCAACACTGTTTCTCAATATAATTTCAATAGCTCCTAATAGAAAAAAACCTGCAAACAAACTTAAGTCCATGAATATTGTTATGGTTTGGATGTGAGGTGTCCCCCAAAAGCTCACATGTGAGACAATGCAAGAAAGTTTAGAGGAGAAATGCCTGGGGTATAGCCTTAGCCTAATCAGTGAGTTAATCCCTGATGGAATTAACTGAGATGGTGGAATGTGGCTGTAGGGGGTAGGAATTGGGTGTGGCCTTGGGAATACGTTTGTATCTAGAGAGCGGGCTTCCTAATGTGAGCTGCTTCCCTCTGCCACACTCTTCTGCCATGATGTTCAGCCTCACCTGGAGCCCTGAGGAATGGAGCCAACCTTCTATGGATCAAGATCTCTGAAACCATTAGCCCTCAAGTAAACTCTTCCTTCTTACTGTTATTCTGGTCAGATCTTTTACTGATAGCAGCAAAAAAGCTGACTGAAACAAATATGAAGATGAATTTACAAATTTTCCTTTATTTATATCATGTGGCAGTAAAGATTCATAACTGAGATATGTGTAACAACATATGGTTGAAATGAAGTTAAGTCTGTGTGATACTTGGCTTTCTATTACTACAACTAA
The DNA here is from genome assembly GCF_964194105.1 of Spermophilus citellus. Lineage (NCBI taxonomy): Eukaryota > Metazoa > Chordata > Mammalia > Rodentia > Sciuridae > Spermophilus > Spermophilus citellus. The sequence continues at coordinate 91,895,222 of NC_138197.1, read as the reverse complement.
TTTCTGAGAAAATTAACTAGTAAAGAAAAAAGGGTTATTTTAGCTCACAGTTTTAGAGGTTTCAGGCCATGATGGATTGGTTCCTTGCTTCTGGGCATGTGGCAAAGCAGCACATCATGGTGGGAGCACATGGCAGAGCAAAACCATTTACCTAACAGCTAGGAAGCAAGACTGAGAGGAAGAGGAAGGAACCTGGGTTCTATTTCCTGTAAGAGATAGGGTCTGGTGGCCTGCCTTCAGGTTTCACTGCTCCCTATACGACAAAGCCTTTAACACAGGGACCTTCTGGGGACATCCCAGATTCAAACTAGAGCAGTCTGTCTAATGGTTTCTCTGGGAAGGGACATGAGCTAAGGAAAGGGATTAGAGGGTTTCAACTCTAATATTTTATTTATTTGAAATAAACCATAAGATTATTTAATAAGATAATAGATAACATTTGTTAAACTTGGTTTTGAGTTGTGTATATCTGACCAAAACTCTCTGTATGTTTCAAAATATTTTATTCATAAATGACAAATATAAATCTTTGGGATGATTTCTAATCTAAACATATCATTAATTTCATTTAAGTTCAGACTCCCATGTTTCATAGAAATTTCTTGTTCCTCCTAAGGTCTAGTAGTTCTATTAAGTTAGGATCCATTTTAAAGCTTTCTGGCAGTATTTTGGTGCTACAATTCACTTTCCTTTTTTTTTTATTTAAAATGAACTTATGTAGTAGAGTAAAAGAAAAATAAATTGAATTAAATTATCCAGATACTCAAATATAACCCTTTAAACAATTAAGATCTTTTGAATAATTTTCTTTTAAAAACCACTTAGTATTGAATATATCCTAATTCCTATTAAAATGTGAAGGTATTAATAAGCAACTGTATAGCAGTAAATGATAAAAAATGTTTATTTTGTTTATGTCTGGATCCAGTTGAAGGCTGAAGTGTACTAAACCAATAGCAGTGTTGAATAAATAAAGCAAATTCATTTTCTTTTAGGACTTTCAGGCGACACACTTGTTTTTAAAAATCTAAACATTCCCCAATCCCAAATATATTTTGAATTTAAGAACAACATGCTGTAAAATAATTTTACAAAGATATCCATATAATTTGTGTTTTTTGAATATTAGCCAACAAATGATAACTCGTCACTTATTGTAGAACAATTGTTTCTTGTTAGACAATCACAGCTAGAAAGCCACATGAAATTTCGTGTATTAAGGAAAACACAACATGAATTCATGTTAGTGAACAAGGCATGTCAAATGTGCTACATAAATGAGACTTTTAAAAGATGCTTCTATAATATTGTGCCAGCAAATGTCACAAATTAAATACTTAACAAGATCATTACAATTTAGGTTTTAGATACATTTGGAATACAAAACACTTCTCCAACTTCTGTCTAATATAAAGCTTGACTTGTCTTAAAGTGGTATGGCTAGTTTTAGCTGAATGGTGATGATTCAAGTAAATGTGGTTTATTATGCAAACAATAATAAATGGTACATTAGGCATCAACATTGGCATAATGAAATTTTAGTGTTGATTGGATATTTTGTCTTAAAATTATAATATAGTACTAACCTCTAATAAATTATTTATTAAAATGCATATTTTCTGAATAATCTAAGGATTATTTTTGCAACTAATAGTCAAAATGTCGAATACTCAAATATTTGGAAGTAATTCAGAAACTACTTTATAAACATACCCTTCTGCAGTGATATTCTGCCTCATTGTATGCCCAAAACAATGTAGTTAGCCATCTATAAACTGAGACCTCTGAAAATATGAGCCCCATGAAAACCTTTCTTTTACTAAAATTCTGTTTTTCAGGTCTTTTTGTCACAGCAACAAAAAAACTGACTAAAACAAAAATTGGAACAAGGAGTGGGGTCCTTGCTGTGACTAACCTGACCGTGTGGTTTAGCAGCTTCTGGAATATTTTGGAATTTGTTGGAGGAATTTTGGAAAGTAAAAAGATGCAAGCAGTAAAGGTTTAGAATGTTTTATTTTAGTGAACCTTGATGGGAAATTCTGCTAGGGGTTCAGAAGACCAGAATGCTAATAGACTATACATAGTAAAGTTTGACCTCCTGAGATTTCAGAGGAGAAGGAAGACTACACTTGAAATTGGACTAGAGGCCATCCATGTTATGTTCTAGCCAAGAAGTTGTCTGCATTTTGCCCAGGTTCTAAGATTTTCTGTGATGCTGAATTTAAAGGTAATGAACTTCTTAACCTTGGGGAAGAAATTTGTAGGCAGCATAATATTCAGGCAGTGGCATGGAAATTACTGGTGGCTTTTAGCCAAGTTTACTGTGATAATTGGGAACATAAAGCAAAGCAGAAAGACTTGCATTTTGTCTAAGAAATTTGTGTTATGAGAACCTTAACCTAATCGGACATTAAGTCACTGATAGGGATTAACTGGATGGTAACTGTAGACAGGTAGGATTTGGCCAGAAAACTTTTGAGTAAAATTGGGGCTGAGAAAGGTGTGGTTGTTAAAGAAAGCAGAGCTGCTAAAAATACTAAATACTTGAACTGGAAACAATAGTAAAGATAGCTTGAGGCCATCTCAGGAATTGGCCAGACCATACTCATCTAAGGCTCAAGGATGTAAAAGTGAATTTTTTTTTTTAAGAAGAAACCAGTGGGACACTTTGCTTGCACAGGGGGACCTATGAAGTTGTTTCAGCATGCACAGAGACTGGGGCAGTCAGAGGTTGCTGGGTCACGGTCCTAGGAGGCTTGACTACTACTCAAAATGGTGACAGACCTTGACATCAACCACATGGTGCTGGTTCTCCAGGAGCACAGGATGCTGGAGTTCCGGGGTCATGGAGGTTTCCACCAGGATTGCAAAGGAAGGCCTCAGAGGCCAGACCAAGTTCAGCATGGTCTGAGTCCCTGTGGGAAGCCCCTGAGAGGGCAAAGTATGGAGAAGTGAAAAGGAAGCTGATGCTGCAGTGGAGACCCCCTGAGATTAAGAGATGCGAGGAACAAGGAACATCTGATGAGGAAAGCTGCAGGAATTGAACAGAAACAAGTGAACAGAAAGGCCACGTGGGCTGCAACCTGCAAATCCACAGGAGCAGAGTTACACAAGAGAGAGCATCATGATGCCATGTACCCCAGATGCTGGACGTGAACTTCTTTGCCGGCTTGATTTTGGGTTTGCTTTGGTCCCATCCTTCTTTCTATGCCCTTATTTCTCCCATGTGCAATGGGAATGTTTACTGTGTCCCTTTATATACTGGATGCGTGTAACTTGCTTTTGATTTTTATAGGGACTCACCCTGAACATTTGCCTTGAATCTCAAAAGAGACTTTGGACTTATACTTTTGGGCAATCCTGTAACTGTTGAAATTCTACAGACTCTTGGAAATGGACTAAATGCATGTTGCATTGTGAGATGAACATACAATTTGAGGGGCCGTGGCTGAAATGTTATGTTCTAGATATGGGATGTCCCTCAAAAGCTCATGTGTGAGACAATGCATGAAAGTTTAGAGATGAAACTATTAAGACATGAGAGTTTTAAACTAATCAGTACATTAATCCCCTGATTGTCATTAACTGGATGTAATCATAGGCAGGTTGAGTGTGGCTAGAGGAGGTACCTCTCTGGAGGCATAACTTTGGGTTGTATATTTTGTTCTTGTTGAGAGGATCTCTTTCTCTGCTTCTTAGTGGTCATGCCCTGAGCCGCTTTCCTCCACCTCACTTTTCTGCCATGATGTTCTGCCTTTCATCAAGGCTTGAGGACTGGAGTCGGCCATCTATGGACTGAGCCCTCTAAAATCATGATCCACAAATAAACTTTTCCTGATCTAAAATTGTTCTTGTTAGGTCTTTTGGTCACTGCAGTGAAAAAGCTGATGAAAACAGCTTTAATATATTCTAGATTTTAATCCTTTTTCAGAAGAGCAGAAAATGTTTTCTCCCATCCTGCAGGTCCTCAGTTCACATTCTTGGTTTTCTTTACAGTACAGAAAGTTTTTAAATTTGATGACATCCTGTTTTTCGACTTTTGGCATTTTTTTCCTGAGCTTTAGGGGTCTTATTGAGAAAGTTATTGCCTGTGCCTTTATGTTGGACTGTTGACCCTCCGTTGTCTTTTAGGAGTTGCATAGTTTCTGGTTTAATTCCTAGGTGCTTGATCCATTTTGAGTTGATTTTTGTATAGGATGAGAGATAAGGGTCTAGTCTCATTCTTCTACACATGATAACCAGTTTTCTTAATACCATTTGTGAAATAGGCTGTCTTTTCTCCAAGGTACATTCTTGGTACCTTTGTTAAAGATTAGACGACTATATTTGTGTGCATTTATCTCTGTGTCTTCTATCCTGTACCACTAGTCTATGTGTGTGTGTGTGTGTGTGTGTGTGTGTGTTTGTTTTTATGCCAGTATTATGGAGTTTTGTTACAATAACTCTGTAGTATAATTTGAAGTCAGGTATTGAGATGCCTCCAGCATTGCTTTTGTTGACTTATAATTCAAACACGGAAATTTTCTGTGAAGTAGATGTGGTCAGTTGATTTTTGATTTCACTGGGAATTAAATAGCAACCATAGAGGGGAAAATGACTAAAACAGAGACCATTAAAAGGAAGAAAGAATTCCTTAACCATGAAAGCTTTATATTTATTTGGTAACAATTATCAATGGTACATGTAGATTGTCCTTTAAAAGGTAAGTAGGATATTCTCTATTAAGACTTTCCACAAACAGAATGAATTCTTCCTTAGCCTGTCTTTAAGTTGGAACATTCTTTCATTTATTCATCCATCTAACCAGCTTCCTACTAACATAGATGCTGCTCCCAAATCCTTCCTACCGTAGATCATAAGTGTTGCTTTAGGAAGAAGAAAATGGCTTAAAAATTGACAATTCCCGCCCACCACCCACTTATCTCCCCCCTCATATTCACAAGCACACACAGAGACAAACTGAGAAGTATAAAAAGTCTAGTACACTATCTCAAGATTCCATGTGGTTATTTAAAGGTAAACAAATCTAAGTCAAAATTTCAATATCATCCCAAAGTAAATGAGAGTGAGATTGTTTTATTTTACTTTATTTTCCATCACATTTCTACTGTAATCAGTATTTAAATAGTTCATTATAAGCATCTTATATCAGGCTTGATATACTTGATATTTTTAGAAATCAGTAACCCTGGGAAAAAATAAGAGCAATTGGGTCTTCACATAAGATTAGAATATTTATCAATTTAAAAATAATACACATGTCTAAAAGGCAGAGTTATTTTATTCCTATTTAAATGGAGATTCCAGACTTTCAAACATTTTTCTTAAAACACACATACATTCACTTGATTTATTTTTTCTAAATGACATTAAAATGAAGTATATAGAGCACACAGTGTCCATGGGGTAATTTTTGTGAATATCCATACCTTGTTGTTCTATTTCAGAAAACTCCAGAATCAAATATGCCTTACTATAACCTTTTTTTTGGGTGAATAAATACATTAGTGGGGACAGGTGCTAAAAGAAGACTCCATAGAAAATTAAGGAAATTCAAGTCAAGAAGAATTGAGAGTTGGAGGTCAGTTCTCTAAAAGTATAGGCATACTTTCCACATGAACAAGATTCACTAGACATAACCATAAATAACTATGTCCTTCATGTGTGCTCAGGACTGTCTTTTTTCTATGAAAACTAGGATGCAATAGCTGCTTACTCATTCAGACAAAATGTTGCAGGGCTTCCTCTTACAGCAGAAGCTTTATTTGGCAGTTGTGCGGAACCTCTCATATGTTCTGACACCACTGACAAGGACAAAAGCGTAGTATATTTTTTCATTAAGTATCCACATGAGGAACTCTTTAAGGATGGGCTCACACAAGAGGCTGATGAGATTATTTACACAGATGGACCATCACTGAGTTCAAGAACAATACTGAATAAAGCTACACTCCTCAAACTCCCCTATGCTATAAAACTGAATTTACCATCCTACTAGATCCATAATAAATAAAATATGTATTAAAAGTGAATACCAGCATAACTAATGTTTCTATCACTGCAATTAATCCACAAAGGAAATGGACCCATTGAGATCTGTTTTATCATCCATGTATACAGTAAGAGACAAAGAAGAAAAGTGTCTTTCCTGGGGCATGGGCTTGATAAATTGTGTGGCACTTTTAATCTTCATTGTTGGATTTATTCATATATGATATGACTGCTTTTCTGAATGCTAAAGAAATTATTTTACTCTATCAATATTTGCAAGATAAGGGAAATAATTGCTTGAGTAAGGTTTTTCTCTCTCCCTTTCTGCTATTCTGACTTCAGGGCAAGTTTACAGAAAGAATGAAAAGCCCAGATTAAAATTTCAACAAACCACCTTCAGCTGTTCTCAAGAAAATAAATTAGTCTCTTCGAGTATTTCATTGATAAATGGATTATTTCTTTCCTTACTTTTCCTCCAGAAAGGCAGATGTTATAACTTCCATTTGGGATTTGGTCGTCTGAGTTGGAGAGTGTAATGGAGAGCAGATTAGAATCACATCCAGAAGTCATTCAATGAGGGAAGTGTTTGTCACCACCCGCCACTTGTAAAACAGAAGGAAAGCTTTTGCCTCCAGCTTCTGAGTTTGGTTTTCAGAGTGGCAAAGCACAGATGTGTTCTGTCCCTAGAGAGTTTCAAAACTCAAAAAAACACGTTGTCCAGGGAACTGAAGCAGCAAGGCATTTATCACAAGGCAAATGCTCTGACAGTGGTGGATCATGAGCAGAGAGAATCCTCCAAAGTTTTTTTTTTTTTTTTTTTTTAAATCAAGACAAGCAAACACAATCTCACAGAATGAACTCCATGTTAAAAATTCATTCTTTAATCTTTTCATTTAAAGTAGAATTTTTGGTGACACCATTAAGCTAAATCAATGAAATCTGAAGCTTCAATATCTGACTTATAGGGAAGAAAATAATTAAAAAACCAAAAACAGTGGAACTGACATGCCACCAATCACGTTTGGAGAAGCTCCACCTTTACAGAATCAAACTTCTCAAGACACATATTTAAATAAGCAATGCCCTTTCATATGCTGGAACCTATAAGGAAGAAGTTAGCACCTTCCAAGCAAAACTCCACATTATAGGTCCTATTATTACTCTTCCAATCTTTAATTCTTACGTGTGGCAGCAAATGTCTACCTCTTCCTTTCCTTCATTTTTTTTTAACATCAACCACTAAGAGTAACATTGATCATTGTCATTACCAGAAGCCAGAAGAGATAAAGCACCCTAATATGTGATTATCTAGCACCTTTTCATTTTAGAACAATTAAAGGTCAATAACTTTCTTATGTTTTAACATGGAATTCATGTAAAATGGACAGGGTGATCTTCTCTTGTGCCCATATTTCTTGGGGAAAAAATAAAAGTATTCTACTTCACTCATCACAAATTTCTTGTGTATTCTACCCCCAACATCATGGCTTTAACCTGCAACAGGGTCACTGAAAAGAGACATTAAAATGAAGTGATGAAAAACTTTTGATCCCAAAGCTATAAAAATGTTTTCTCAAGCAGAAGTGGAAAATAGTGAAAGATTTAGCTGAAAGTAAACAAGAGTGGAATTAGGAACAAAAATGCCATAAAGGTACAGATCAATGATCCGTCAGACTTCAGGTTGTCTAACTACAGCAACAAGGGAGCCGAGAGGCAGGTATGCTGGTTGCCTTCTGTAACCTTCATCTCAGAGGTGAGGGGTGTGCTCTGAACACTCGTAATTTCTCCATCAGGATTGTCTAAGGAGCCATAGGAACCAGAAATATCACTTGATGCTTGAGGAAAATAATTCAGGACCAGCGAAAGATATTTCATTCTGCATCATTTTTCAGGAAAGATGCAAATAGTTCAAACTAAAGACTTCTTAAAAAAGTAATACAGACATTTGATAAAGCAAAACTTTGCTTAATGGTATGGAACCATAGTTACTTTTTCTTGTTAAATATTTAAGATAAAAATAAAGTTTCTCAAAAGTCACTGCTGTTAGTTATCTATAGCAAATTAAATTCGCATCCTTACCTTAAAACCACTAAAGATTTAGAGGGCATCATTAACAACTGCTGAATTCATTCAAACAAGTACTAATTTTGCTCACTTTCTGCATGTCACCACACTAAGTGATAACTAGGATATTTTTAATATATGATTCTAAAAGAGCAAATATGTATGTACAAAAAATTATAAAATATAAGAACTCTACTAGAAAAAACTATTTCTTCATGTTTTATGTACAATACACTCTTTTACACATTAAAAACAAATGAATAAAGACTAACCAGTCTAGTGTACTTGACTCAGAGCAGAAATAGAACTGCCAGGGTTTGAATCCTAACTCCATCATTTAATAGCTTTGTGGTGTTGGATAATTTACTACCTCGGTTTCTACAGCTGTAAAATGGAATGGAAGGAGTATCCATATCATGTGATTGCTGAAAAAAATTAAATGACTTAATTTACATAGTGAATTTATACAAAAGTGTCTGGGACACCGTGTTACATAAATGTCAGCCGAGTTTATCATTTCAGACATAATTATCTTTACAAATGCTAACTTTTCCCTTATACTATCACCACATTCATTCAAACAGGAAGAAAAATTTTTAGGCATTAGAACTTAAAACTATTACATTTACTCTTAATGGATATAACTACTGAAATACTTTTGATTACTCCAATTTAGTCACAAGTTTCCTGCTGTGATGGAAACTGTCTACCAGAAGAAAAATAATATGGCAACAAATGTTTGTACATTTCACATTAAAATTGTGGGACTGGAAATATGTCAGCAAAATACAGACATTGAATTCCTTGGTTACTCTTTTGCTTGGGCTTGCAGTCCTTACTAAGGGAATATATACGAAAAATTCTCTACTTTAGGCCAGATATTTTTATGGCCTAAGGTAAACATACTGTATTATAAAATGACATCAGAGAGACAGCACACAACTAAACTGCACATACAGATTGGCTTTTGGATGTCTTGCATCCTGTAGAAGCCTAATGCACTTCTCAGACCCGCTGATCCTACTCAGGTCTACTCCAACCAGTACACATCTCTACTCAAGGTCTTTCAGTTCCAAGATGGTCTTAGCATAGCATCTTTCTAAGGCTACTGGACTAACCAGTCTAGTGTATTTGACTCAGAGCAGAAATAGAACTGCCAGATGCAGAGGACAGTAAGCCAGGAACAGTGCTAAAGAGCAAAATAAGGATTGATGAGAAGGAAGAACAAAGCAAACTAAAGTCTCTAATCCTGAATCTTTAGGAACTCTTAGTAATAAGGCTAGTTTTCTTTAGCAAGAAAGAAATCATATCGGAAGGTTATTTCAAAAGAGAAAAGAAATAAATTGTCAGATGAAAGGCACAATTATTTGGATGAATGTATAATATTCTCTACTGTGAAAGTCAACACCTATTTGGCTATATGACCAATTAATCAAACAAGAGGGCAGAATTTGGATTTAAGTAAACCAGGTATAAATCATGGTTTGGCTACATATGAGCTATGGTAGCTTGGACCAAAAAATATAATTACCCCAGGCTTTATCTTGATGTAATGCTTAAATGTGATGATGCATGGTAAAACTCCAGGAATAGGGAGCACCCAATAAATAATAACTATTACTATTAATATGAACTGTACAGTTTTTAAATAACTATCATTGTTTAATCTTGTTTTATTTTGGTACTAAAAGGTAATAAAACAGGGCTTTGTTGATAGGTAAAATTCATTTCTGTATGATAAAACAAATAAAAGGCTTAGATCAAACTCAGAGCTCTGTTTCTAAGAACAATGTCACCATTTTAGAAAAAAAAAACTCTTCCGTATCTACTGTTAAGGAACAGTAATTTGATGAAGAAAACAGTAATTTGATGAAGAAAACAAAGAAATAAAGTTTTGAGTCCATGTATTGCCTATTCTTTCCTCTCCTAATCATCTTTATATCTCTCATATATTTTCATCTCCTTGAGCTACACTCTGTAGAGTATGTTTAGTTAACAGAACAGTTAACAATTATCCACTTTTGTCTTTAGCTATTTTTAAATCTGTAATAAGCCCATTTATTATATTTACCATATTTTAAATGTAGCTGTTAGATTTCCATTTCTGGGAATCCTGATTAATTGTTCTTTAGATCTGCTTACAGGTTACTTATAGCTTAAAACCTCTTTTCATTTCCTCAACTTATTAATATATTATTTTCTACTATCTCTATATAACACATTCAATATCTTAATTACATGCATGATTGATTCTGCTCTTAATTGTTTTTTCTTTTAGCATCTTCACAGAAAATTGTTTCCTCCTGTGATTGGTGATTTTTGATGGTAGATTGCTCTTGTTCTTTGGCATTTATCTGTAGAAATCTTTTGAGATGTGATATGAAAGTAGGTTTTTCTAGAAAGGATTTGTTTTTGTTTCTAGCTGGTGTCTCAAGGCACCTCTAATCCAGGACAACCATTTTAAATTAAATCTTGGCTTGAGGTTTACAGGGTACCAAAGTAGTTTTCTTTTGAGATCCGAAGCCAATTGAGAGTTGCTTGTAGTTGCAAATTTTCAGGAGAAATTTTCTTTGGCTCTTCACTTGCTGCAAGAGCTTGGAACAGGCAGTTTCTTTGTGGTCCCCTGAGAATGAAGGAAGGCTTCTTTCTAGCCTATCTAAGTGCTAAGGTGCAACTCTTGAAGGTCCAGGCTTTATGGGAGGGCTTCCCATTAAACTTCTCACCTTCAGATTTGTCTTCTTTTCCTATCTCTGTGGAATACTGAAAACTGCTCAAATTCTCTTGTTTGGGAAAATACCCTTAAAATAAAAGCCAGATTCAGTTATTTTGTTTTTGTTTTTGAATATCTGGTTTTTAAAGGCGATAATATGTTGTATGGAATCATAGTTGAGCCTTCTAATACTGATATAAAAGCAACCAAAAAAAAAAAAAGCTGAAAGACACTCAACAACGGGGTTTCAGTACTGCCAGGAAATCTGAAATAGCATGAATGATAAGGGATGTAGAAAAGATGTAGTCTAGATAATTTTCTCAGTAGGCCATCAAATGGCGTTTAGCCTCCCCTGGAAGAATCCATGAAAATATCTCTGAAAGTGTGTCCAAGAAACATCCTCATCATTTTAAAGGAAATAGCATATTTACCCTCAAAAAAAGCTGCTTGAGCCAAACAGAAAGTGGGTTTTTTTGTTGTTGTTTGCCTAGAATTGTTTCTACGTTGTGCGATAACATAATCTGAAATTGAAGTAGAAACATTGATTAAGACTAGTGTTTTTGGTTTAAAAAAAGGTGAATTGCTCAATACTTTATAAATACAATTATTAATAATAAAAATTGACAGTCTTTGGAACCCCATAAAAATATTAATAAGAGGAGCTCCTAATGGTAAAATAATTGGGGAGGGATAACCCTTCTGAACTTTAGAAGTAATGTTGGTAACCACATGGACTTTTAAAAATGTTTATACAGAATTATATCAATGTAATGTACGTGGTTGATTGAAAATTGCATGTGGTTATGCCTATAAAATCACCTACCATATGCTAAAACATGACTGATTCATGACTGTTTTGCAGGAAAATTTAATTCAGTTCAACCTTGTCCAATCTATTCCATTGTTAAAACTACAGAAGCTGCTTATATTGTGAATATCTTTATTCTGAATTTCTCCAAACACTGTTTTGAAAAAAAAAAGAAGTTTTACGCCTGTCCTCATTTTCCTTCCTTAAACTTCCCATTTACCAACATATCAACCCTTAGTTCCAACTTGCTTTGCTTGTTTATCTTAACTTATCCCTAAACTTTCCTTGCCCTTTCCTAACAACTACAGATTTCTATCATTTTGGAAAATCTCTTCAAAACATTCCAATCTCCCTTGTGTAACTCTGTGCCAGGGGGTATACATTATCTGATTCCTACCTTTTCTTGGGTTTTTACCTTCAATTGCTATTTTTTCTCTAATTTTTTTTTTTTTTTTTTTTTGTGTGTGTGTGTAGAACAATTTGAGATCTACAGCCTCCAGACTGAACAGCCTCCTACAGATCACTAAAGCCCATTCCTTTCTGGGTTATAATGTACCTGTCTTCTTGCCCGATGGAATCAGTCACACAGAGGTGCAAGGTGAGCACAAGACAGACATGAAATCCTCTGTGTATACTTCCATTTAAAGCAATTCAAATGGTAACTAATTATCAATCATGGCTCTGATTAAGTATAGCAGAGGTGAACCATTGCAAAAGTCATTAGACCTGTGCTTTCTGCCTAAGTGAAAAACTAAAAGGGCTGAAGCTGTGAAGGCATTTCAGAAAGCTGCAGAAGCAGAAGCTCACATAGTCAAGTTCTGCAAGCTAAGAGTTACACAGCTCTGGCCCTAAAACTTTTTTTTAAATTTATTTTTAGTTGGTGCATTATAATTACATATAAAATTGGAATGCCTTGTGTATATCCATACATGCACATTGCATAATTTGGTTGACTTCATTCCCCAGCATTTTTCTCTCCCACCCCTTCATTCCCTGCTTTTACTCATACCCTGTGATCACCACTTTGGCTTTCCCAAAGGCAGCACAGAAAGAGCAGAAGAATAAAGTCAAAGCCAACCTTGCCCCTTCTTATGCATTTCGGCAAAGTAGAATAGAAACTATACCCAAGGGAGGAAATCAAAAAAAGCTATCTAAACCATTTGTTAACAACAAAACAATGTGTCACAGAGGGGCAGGAAGAAGTAACAAGAATGTTTTAAATGGGAAGAATCCTTTACTTACACTATTAAGTATCCTGACACCTATCTACATCAAATACACACTTTATCATTCAGTTTCATCATGCAAATGCTAAATCAAAGAGGAGCACCTACTGGGGAGAAATACAAATATCCAAAAGAAAGATACCTGTTTTAAAGTATTAAGTAATAAGGTTTGTATGAAAATAAAATTTTAAAAAGCCTTCAAATGGTGATGAATCAAATATATGCAAAAGAAATCTTGCCTCCATCAGCAAAATGTACAAATTAATAATTTACCAGTAAGTGGTAAAGGCATTTATCACACAAAAAAGTCAATAAAATTATCTCCTCCCACCATGTACATTCTCTTTATGAGGACAAAGACTTTTTTGGTAACATATATCTTAAAATCATCTCTAGTCCAGTATAATAGTAATTTAAATCCAAAGGCAAAAACAACACTCACTGGTAACAAAAGTTGTTTTACGTGGAAATTCTTTTAAGGATTTTTTTCACAGATAATCAGTAGGCCCTTCACTGACAGATGAGAATCATCTTGGAATTTTCCAATTTTACCTAAAACCCAAGTAGTTTGCTTCTTTTACCATTCATACTCTTATATTCATAGCAAAAGAATAAACTGAATGATACAAATATAAATATGTGAATGTAAACTTAATTTCTAATGAATTCTGCATCTGTATTTATATTATTTAACTATCATGTGCAATGAAGTCAAGATTCAGGAGGAATATGGGGGGAGCGGTATCCCTCCAATTTAATTTGCTAATTTGGGAGTAGATTTTCTATTTTATTTTTAAATAGTGTCAAAGAATGAAGGTTTTATAATCTCAGTTCCTATTGAAATGTTTAATTACCTTTAATGTCAAGAAGTTCTTTCTAATATTAACTGTAATTGGAAGTCATTTATCTTACTTTGACCTTGATGTTGACAGAGAAGTGGTGAGCAGGCTTATAATGACCATTTATACATTAGAGCCAATTATTAAATCACCTCTTATCCCTCTGTCCTCCCGGGTGGACATATGTAAGTTCTTTAGCCCTTTCTGTCAGGTTTTATCTCCAACTATTTCAAAAATCAATCTTCTACTTTTCCTCCTTTCTTTCTCTCCTTTGCTTAAGTTTTCTCAGACTCCTAAGCTTGTTCATGCTTTTTCAAGTGAGATGATTCTAACCAGTGATTATTACTACCCAGATTTTATAGCCTCCATTTTTATTTGCAAGCCAATATGCTACTTATTTTAAAATATGGCAGTTTTTATATTCATAGAAAATTCCTTACTTAGTACTATGTGTCAGAAGATTGTAAGTCTAATCATATTTCCTATTTAAACAATGGCATAGTAGGCAAATATCCTGGCAGAGTGGACAGAGTGTGATTAGAAAGAATGAGATGTGAATCCCAGCTCCGACACCCAGGATCCTGAACATATCCCTGGGCCTCTGTTTATTCTGATATGAATTGATGACTGTATCATATATATCTTATAAGAATGGAATGTTAAAGGAGATAATAAGTGGATGTTCAGTGGCAAAACCAACCCTTAAAGAACAATTGATACTATTATTAAATATTATTGCCATTAATATACCTGCTGAAAGTCCAATAAGTTTACAGAAATGATTACAAGTGCCATAGTTTGTTTGTTTGTTTCTTTCTTTCTTCCTTCCTTTCTTTCTATCTATTTATCTATCTCAGGTAGATAAAGTATGAACAAAATGTGGCAAAGAGACACAAAATCAAAATGGTGATTGAATCCATTCACTCAGTAGTATGTATGCAGCTGGCCGTGAGTAGAGAAAGCAAAGGCTGAGACAGATTTGACATAAAATCTGCTTACAAGACTAAGAGCTGGGAAGACTTGCAGAATATGAGGCTGGCTGTGCCTGGCACAGGAGGGTAAAGACAGAGGAGAAGAGATGGGCTGACAGAAGGGGTCCCTTGAAACCTTGGGTGTCAGACCACCTGTGACAGAAGCCATTAGAACACAGAAAGGTAGGGTAACACAATCTTTCCTCCCCCTCTGGAATTCACACGGAAGTACATCTCAAACTCCTAATGCTCTTTCAAGTGCCAGCTCTTTTTCCTAATTCCTAGAAAGAGATGGGAGCTTTCCCTCTGAAACACCATCCTGTTTTGCTTTTATTGTTCTAATGTTTGCTTTAATACAGCTTAACAAATACTGTGTACTATGTAAAGGCAGTATAATGGGTACTGCAAATGTATCCCTCCTTTTATGAAGCTCACGTTAAATGACAAAAGTGGGAAGCCAAAACTAGAGGAAACATAATGTTGGATAATTGTATAATACAGGAGAAGTTAATCAGTGCTTGGCACAAAATAATAAGTGGATCAGAATAAAAGAGCAAGGAAAGGGTGAGGGAGTCCATTTCATTTTGGGTAGGCTCTTTAAGAAGATGACATTTAAGTAAAGGTTTTTAGGAGAGCAAGTTAGACCCATGACATCATCTGGAGTAGCACTGTTCCATGTAGAGGGAGCAGCCAGGTCAAAAGCCCTGGTGTAGAAAGGAGTTTGATGGAGTTCAGGGAAAACAAGGGAGTTGACAGAGCAGGGACACCATCAGGGAGGACAAAGTAATGAGTTCAGAGGAGTGAGGGACAGAATGAATGTCAGAGGTCTCCAGGGCTCCAGTGTAAGTGGAGATCAGGGAGGCCTGGTGAGTCATTATAAAGACTTTGCCATTCTTTCTTATTTTGAGCTGTTGATATAGAGTATCTAGCCAAGGAGTAGCACAACCTCACTGTGTTTTAAAAAGATGACTCTGTGAGCCTCATTAAAATATAAACTTTAGAGGTTGGGGATTAAAGCTTAGTGGCAGAGCACTTGCCTAGCACATACACAAGGCCCTGGTAGGGGGAAAATACATATATATATAAACTTTAGTGAAACAGCATTAGAGGCAGAGAGAACTGTCAAGACACTCCTGAAGCAACACACAGTGATTCCAATTTGGACAGTAACTGTGATGGTTGAGAGAAGAGGTCAGATTCTGGAAATATTGTGACCAGACAAGAATTCCCCACCAACAGGCTAAGAGGATCAAGAGTAGCCTGAGAATTAACTAGAATTTCCATCAACTGAGATAGTTCATATCATTATTTGCCTTGAGATATATTTGTGTGTGACAGGTTTTATAGATAAAGCCCAGATTTGGACATAGATTTGACATCAAATCCTGTCATGTCTACTTACTAAATGTCTAACCTTGTAGCAATCACTTAACTACTAAAGTCTCAGTTTACTCCTAAGTAAAACTGGTTAAAAATGCAGACATTTCAAGTCCTCCAAAAGGAGTAAATGGTAATAACTGAAAAGCATTCTGTAAAATGCCTTGACCATTGTAATTGTTTGTTAAATTATATATATATATATATATATATATATATGTATGTATATATGTATATATATGTATGTATGTGTGCATATATATGTATATAATTTACAGGTATGGTTATAATTAGTATAATTACTATTTTAATTTAATGTGTTTTATATCAAAACATAACTATTTGGTTACATTTTTTTGAAGGAAAGCATAATCATTTTTCCCTACAGCAATAAGGTATCCTACATACAGAGTGAGCATGTAGTCTGTCCCTGAATTAGCCAGGGCCTGGATAGTGATGTGTGGATTGGGATGATGGATACAAATGGATGGCTGGTCTTCTTCCTAAGGATGATATAAATTTTACATATTTATCTGTTGGCCTTACAAAGATTACCAAGCTTTAAGGGTAAAATATATTGACAGAACATTGCAAGTAGAACTCCCATCATGACCTCGTTTTAAAAAAAAAAAAAAATGTGTGCTCACCATGACCCTTGTGGATTTTTCCCCACTTGCCAATTCTTTCCTTTGATGCTACTTAATATTGTTTAATCTCTAAAATATACCAGGCTTTATATTAGAATTGCTGGAAAGTGTTCTCATTTTTGAAGGACCCTTTTGAAAATGAGGAAGCCATTTTGAAATGTGCTGTCTCTTGAAGCTCGGAGCTAGCCTCTCCACCCTGGTACCATATGCAAATTTAATGAGCATTCACTCACTTTGATCATCCAGGTCATTGGGTCATTGATTCTTATTTCCCCGTGAGCTTTTACAGCAAAGAGACATCTCAATTCATCTTTTCCAGTCCTTCCTGTCTGTGGACAGTATTTTCCTGTTTCTATTGCACTTTTAGGATAAAAGCATCATCATTTTCAATCGACTATTCAAATTGAAAACAAATTCATTACTTTACCAGACCTAACTTTTTAAATAAAGTAGTTCTCAGATTTTTCTCTTCCCATTCTGAAACTATGTATGTAATTTTAAGAATTTTTTTCTTTTTAATATGCTTTAGGACTATCAACAATGAACATCACTTAGTATTTCTTCAAAGATGTTCAATTCTTAAATTCAAATCCATAAAAATCAGTCTCTTATCTATTGGTTCCTAACCTTTATTTCCCTATAATCTGTTAACTTGTTAAACACTTTATATAAAAAGTTATTAAAATGTAACAAAATAATATTAATAAAGAATAATAAAAACAGAAGTGGAAATAATTAGGATAATTATTAAGGGAAGAATTACAAGAAATGAAGCTAACAAAACATACATGCAACTAGAGGTTGACTATCAGCAGAGGTTAATGTTTACCAATAACAGATCTCCAGAGAGGAGAGAACAGAAGTGGCCAGTAGTTTTTAATGAAGTGTTACTTATAATATTACTATATTTATATCTATATCTATGTCTATATCTATATTCTACATTTTACAACTTCAGGCTCTATACATCTTTTCTTTATAGTTCTATCATATTAATGACATCTCTACTACATCTTTAAAAATATTCTAATTATTTCTTTTCTGATTTAAAATCCTCTTTGGCTCTTCTTGACACACTGGACAAAATGCAAACTCCACAGTATAAAGGAAAAGGCCTTCAGAGTCCTCACTTGGCTTATCCTTCCATCCTCCCAGCCGGCCTACTACTACCCCAAATCCTTACTCTTCCATGACTACAGTCAACTTTGATGTTCCACTTAATCATCATTGCATTCCTTTTCTCAGCCTCCTCTGTAGAACAGTTTTCCTGACTAACTGTTCTACAACAGAAGATGAGCTCAGGACCCATGTTGGCCAGTCAGAATACTCTCTCCCCATGGATATAGGTATTCTATTACCTGATTGATTTCTATGTCCTAATTGAAAGAAATCATGTCCCTTTGGGGAAAACAAATCATGTCCCTTTGGGGAAACAATAGAATCTCTTGAGAAAGAGGCCATTTACATTTTCCCTATGCTCATTGGGGTCAAAAGATTCAAGATCCTATTAGTCTAAACTGATTTGAGACCCCATATCTAAAAATCATCTAGAAATTAAGTCATATAGTAATAGGGGGTGCAACAAAATTTATGAATGATAGATTTCTGGTGATATTACAAAAAATATTTAACTGGATCATTCCTAATGGTAATACTGAACCTCATATTTCTCAGTTAGTTAACAAGTTAATTTTTTTTTGTTTTTTTGCTTAAGATCCTTTCAGTTAGGTTTCTACATTCAAAATGGAAATATTTCTTGTAAATAATTACATGTTACTGCACTTATTTATTTGTATGCTGTCTCTCCTTCGTGCCTTATCATCATATCCCTAGCACTTAGTACACAGTGCCTAGAAAATAAGCAGAGGCTTATCAAATGATTTTGAAACCAATGTGCCAGCCAAGGTTTTTGATCAAATAGAATAGTGATTAAGAATGTTGGCTCTGCAACCAGATATCCAGAGAAACATACCTGCATTGACCATAACTCAAATTGCTTATCTTTAGAATGAAAATTGTGGTAATAAGGCTCCATATAAAAAATAAAATAATAAATATAAAATTTTGACACAGTGTCTAACATTCAATAAGTGTTAACCATTATTATTTGTGGCCACAGAATCAACTGTATTACTTCTCTTACATCCCAGGGTGACATGGTGGACTCATCTCACCTGAAAGTTAAATTGATCATTGCATATTACCCACACAGTAGCTTTCGGATAGGAGGAGTCTGAGTGAAGCTGAATTGAAGAACTAGACTAAGACACTGACTATATATCAAGACCTGATACTGAGATTATCAATAAAAAGCCCCTGAGATTTCAGCTTAAATGTTCTAATCTTCATTTTTCCAATCATACTTCAAGATTAACTTTTACATATATTAGCAGGCAAATGAACCACTATTTTTAATCTACATCGTCAGATGTTTGATTTTGTACTATGAAAGGAGTGAATCCAAACAATGAATGCTCATCAAGAAGCTGTGATGAACAAGCAGACAGAAAATCAATAAGGATATGAAAGACTTGAACAGCTCCATAACTGACTTGGCCTAATTGGCATTTATAGACCACTCCAGCCAATACCAGTTAGAATACATAGCTCTTTTGAAGTACATACTACAATACCAATTTCTGGGCCATAAAACAAACCTTGATAAATCTTAAGATTCAATTCATACAGTGAATTGCTGACCACAAAACGAATAATAGAAACTTCTCTGAAAAAATATTCAATTTGGAAAGTAGATAATACACTAAGAATAACCCATGGGCCAAAGGAAAACATTAAGTAGGAAATTGCAAAGTATCTTGAATGAATTAAAATGAAAACTCAAAATATTAAACTTCTGAAGATTCCCTAGGCAGTGAATTTAGGAGAAAATTTATAGAATGAATCCCATCACTAGAATAGAAAAAAAAATCTCACATTAATGACCTCAGCTTGTACCTTAAGAAACCAGAAGAAAAAAAAAGGAGAGAAGAACAAGTTAAAATCAAAGTATATAGAAAAAGGAAATAATTATTAGAGAGGAAATCTATGAAATAGAAAACAAGAGAGGAAAAATCAATGACACAAAAACATGCTCTTTGAGAAGATCAATAATATTTATAAATTTCTAGCTAGATAAATCAGGAAGAAATGGTATAAGACACAAACTACAAATAGAATAAAAGAGGTTACATCATTAAAGATTGTATAGCTACTAAAGGGATAACAAGGGAATATACTATGTACAGTTTTATGTCAATAAATTGAACAACTGAAATGAAATGGGTCAAGTCCCTAAAATAAGAATAAATTACTTAAGAATAAATTAAGGGCTGGGGATATAGCTCAGTGGTAGAGCACTTGCCCAGCACATGCAAGGCCCTACATCAATTTCCAGTACACAAAATATAATAAAATAATAATAATAATAATAATAACAAGAAGAAGAATCTGAAAGACCTACTATACATTAATGAAATTAAATTATTAGTTAAATGGCTTTCATGAAGTAAATTCCTGGTCTATATTGGTGTACTGTTAAATTCTCCCAAACACTTTTAAAGAGATACAAGAATTATGTAAATTCTAGAAAACTGAAAAAGAGATGAGCTCCTGTTGTATGATATTAGCATTACAGGAATAAAAAAGTGAAATATATTATGAGAAGGAAAACTACACACCAATATTCCTCATGAACAAAAATGAAAACTATCTAAATATGTTTTAGCAAATGGATTCCAACAATTTATAAAAAGAATAATACTTTATAGCTAAATGTTATTTGTCTCAGCAACACATGGATTGGCTAATATTCAAAAATCAGTCAGTATAATTCACCACGTTAACAAACTAAAACAAAAACAAATATACACACACACATACACATACACATAACCTTCTTGATAGATATAGAAATCACTCTGATTAAATTAACATCCATTTCTGATTAGGATGCTTAACAATGTAGGAATAGATATTTTCAACATTATAAAAGAAATCTATAAAAGTTTAGTGACATTCATACCTGTTAAAGTACAGGATATATGCTCTAATAACTTTAACATTGTACTAGATGAATACAAAAAAATGAATTATTCCCATGTAGTGCAGCAAAAAAATCATCAGAAATGGGAACTTAAAAATAATGCTACATGCAATAGGCTAAAACTGTGAAATACTTAGGGACAAATCTAATGTATACATATGTATATATAAAATCAGTAAGTAATATATATGTAAATAATCACTAAAAACTACATTGCTGAAAGAAAATAGAGGATCTAAATGAATGGAGTAATGGATTTACTATTCATGAGTAAATCAGTATTATTAAGATGTCAGTTCTGCCAGGCATGGTGGCATATGCCTATAATCCAAATTGCAGGAGGATCACTAGCCTGCCTCATCAACTTAGCAAGACCCTACACAACTTAGTGAAATCCTGTCTCAAAATAGAAAGGAGTGATGATGTGACTTAATGGTTAAGTGCTTCTGGGTTCAATTCCTGGTACAACAAAAAGGAAAAAATAAAGATGTAATTTCCACCAAATTATTTTATAAATACAATTCAGTTCCTGCAATTTCAGTGTAATTTCTACAGAAACTGATAGATTTAGTCCACGTGAAAATGCTGTAGACCAAACATAACTGAACAACGTTAGAAGAAAGATAATAATAAAAAAAGAACACTAACATTACCTTATTTCATAATTCATTATAAAACTACAATAATCAAGACTGTATGATATTGTAGCCCCAGAAAAACAAATATATCAATAGAACAGAATAAATAGTCCAGAAATAAACTCACATACCTATAATTCATTGATTCTCAACAAGTATACAAAGGCAATTTGGTAAGAAAAGAATATATTTCAAGGGTTAAATTTCTCTCTCAGCATACAAATATTAATTCAACATTTATCCTAGATCTAAAAGTAAACCTTGTACAATAAAGCTTAGAGGAGAAGAAAAAAAGAAAAATTTTCATGGCTTTGAATTATACAATGATGATTTAGAATACCAATTAAAGAAATATGATATAGGGTTTCATGAAAACTAAAACCTTTTACTTCTAGAAAGATATTGTTATAAAAATAAAGGAAGATTACAAATTGAGAAAAAAATTGCAAATCATAAAGCTACAGATAAAGGACATGTACTCAGAATATATAAAGAATAGTTAAAACTCAATACAAAATAACTAAATTCTTTTTAAATGGTAAAGGATTCAAAACTGATGTTTTTTTTATTTTATTTATTTATTTATTTATTTTTAAACTGATGTTTTATTATACACAAATAAAAAAGTTTAATAGCTTTTCTCATTGTAAATATGTAATTCTGACCACAATGAGATAGCACTAGATCATCTAAAATTGAAAGACTCAATTATACCCAGTGGCTATAGGTGTGGATATGGAGAAACTGGACTGTGATTCACTTTTAGTTAGAATATGTGATAGTAACTTTTTAAAACTACCTTGGAAAACAGTTCAGCAGTGTCTTCAAAAATGAAACATATCCATCAGGTGATCTGGATTTCTCACTTGTAAGTATTTATCAACAGCAAATAAAAGCAAAGGCACATATAAGCACTTATACATGTTCAAAGAAGTAACACGTGCAATAGCCAAAAACTGGAACAACTCAAATGTCTAAGTGAATAAATAAACAAAATTTTTTATACCTATATATTCTACAACATGCATGTATCTTTAAATAATCATGCTTAGAAAATAGGAAAATAAAAAAGAATAAACATTTTATGACTTCATTTATATAAAGTTTGAGAAAATGACAACCAATTATAGTAAAAAAGATTAAAGGAGGAGAGACAGGAGGAAGGATTAAAAAAGGGCATGAGAAAAACATTTCATAACGGTGGATATGTGTCTAACTTGATTGTGGAGATATTTTCTCTGTGTAAACATGTCCAAAGATAGCATATTGTACCTTTTAAACATATGCAGGCTATTTTATTTAAATTATAATCTGACATACCTGTTTAGAAAAATAAATTTTTTTATTAAGAATCTTAATTGAAAAATGGGTGGGTGGGCACAGTAGCTCACACTTGTAATCCCAGCAGCTGGGGAGGCTGAAGCAGGAAGAACACAAGTTCAAAGCCAGCCTCAGCAACAGCAAAGTGCTAAGCAACTCAGTGAGACCCTGTCTCTAAATGAAATATAAAAAAGGGCTTGAGGTGTGGCTCCGTGTTTGAATGCCCCTGAGTTCAATCCCTCGTACTCAAAAAAGAAAATGGGTGAATTCTAGCATCACTTGGTAACATACACTAAGAACTATATTTCCAGTGGTATTAACCCAAAATTATTCTCATATATACATTTTTATACAATGTGAAAAATACCTTCTTTGAAATAATGCAATAATCCATGACTTAAAGGGATATATTCTAACAATACAATTTGTATATCATAACCTATATCACTAATGAATAATCATTGAGACAGTCATTATTAGAGTACAAAACCAAATATCCAAATTACCTTACTAAGGACTTTTGTGAATTATTGTTCTACCTCTAGTTATCAAATGCAAATATATTTTATACAAAAAAATAATAGTAACGTTTTTCAAAAACCTTAAAACATTATTGAATCAATAAAAGAATATTGCAAATTCCAATAGATGCAGTCTACACTAAAGATGACAGCAGAATTTAGCTGTATTTTAACTATTAAGTAGCTAGTAAGAGATGCACATCCTCATCTTAAAATTAGAATAACAGGGATAGACATATGAGGGGAAATCCTAATCAAAGCAATAATGGTAAAAAATATAGAGTGCCTTAATTTTACATCTAGTTAATGGTCCAAATTTCATTTTAGGCATTCTAAGTCTAATCTTCAAAAGTTAATTTATTACACAATATTATTCAGGAATCAAGCTTAATTCCCAAAATATCCCTTAATTAATATGTATGAAATGCACGAGTCATGGCATTGCCTATATCCATTTGCATCACCCAATCAAAATAAATAGGTATTTAAGGGGCAATGATGAACGGTACATTGTCACTAGACAGGTCAATTCTCTTATTAATAATAATAAAAACTGACATTTACATAACACCATTTGTACAGCAATTTTCATACTCAGTCTCCAAATATTTAGGCATTAATACTACCAATATTTCTGTGCATTATTTGGCAAACATTCTCCTCCATTTTCCTAATTTTTCAAGGAAAGCCCTAACTCATAAAATGGCACAAACCTAGTGACTCTGTGTTTACTAAATCACAATCCATTTCTATCTGCAAGGAAGAAGAAAAAATATATAATACATCTAGCATGAAATAGTTTGGCTACCCAACTAATGAAATATCCAATTGGCACCTTGGTCTTATCTATTCCCACCTTTTTATATGCGATCCAGTCAAACACCCTGTCAATATCTGTTGCCCGTAGCACTTCCTGGGATACAGGATGGGAACTGGCCAAACCATCAAGCAGCATCACTTCATGCAGAACATCTGTCAGAAACCTCTGCTTTTCCTGCAATACAGTAGATGGAACAATATCATAGGTGATTCATGTTTATGACAGATTTCGAGATAACATGGACAGAGTGTGTCATTTAATTGATGATGCTCATCAGTCTTACATGGTAAGACTCAAATCTAAAAGGAACTCAGTAAATAAAACACTGCCCTTAAGGTACTTTAAAACAAAGGTGGATGATTTGAGCATAACATGAAATAAAATAAATGGACTACGATATGCCCTTAAGAGACAGAAACAGTGGACTGGGAATTTATCAGTGGTTAAAGCAAGTTTGGAGAGTGCACACATATGAAAATGATATGATGCAGGCTTTTTGTGCATTCTACTGGGTCAAGATTATAATTCCAGCCATAAATAACCTTCTTAGGTAAGTTCAATATAAAAACACATTTTGCCATTTAGATCATTTATTTCTAGTCCCATCAGAACAAACAGCTCATTCTCTACCTACTACTCACTCCCACTACACACATTGGTCTCTGAAAGAAATTCAGGAGACCACATGATAAAAGGCACTATTGACATCAAAGTATAATACCTGTTAATGAATATGTGAATTCAGAAATAATGGACATAAAGTGGAAATCAATAAGTATCAATAATCCATTACAATGAAGTAGTGAAAACAGACAAAATCGTAAGATTTCTATTCTCTGTAACTTGACCTATTAGTATTTGCTCTAATAAAATCAGATTTTTATGTGAGAAATAAACTGTAAAGAGAAGATACCTCTTTGTTGTTTTTGTTTTAAGAAAGTTGGCTTTAAAGAAACACCTTGAGTTTTGTTAATAAATATGCTGGCTCCATTAGTCTTCCTGGTCTCCTGCCTTCATTGATGGAGGAGGGAAAGAGAAAAGAAGTTGCAGGAGATAATAAGGGCTAAATAGCCCCTAGATAGTTGGGACCTGAGGAGTATCATTACAGAGATTAAAGACTCCAGTGCTTAAATTGCTGGACCTAATTCTGAACTGACTCCTGAAGCCTCCTAGTTTTGAGATAGCAGATAAACAGCATGTTATTTAGGAGTGAGTTGTAATTTCAAGCTGAGAGTACACCAATCCTGAACTTAAAGAAATGGAAGCAGAGAATGAATAGGTTAAGGAAAGAACAGTCTGGCTCAAAAGAAATATTTTTTGTTCATCTTTACTTGCTCAATGATTTAGTATTTTTAAGTAATAATTTAATTAATTAGCCAACTCTCTTCTGAAAGGCTTATTTTCTAGTAGATCAGATTTTTAATTTTCTAAGGCCCATATATTTTTTTCAGTCTTCTTTTGTTCTAAGAATTTCTCAGCAATAGTCTATGCTCCATCAAAGAGTTTGCAGCAACAGAACCAAACCATACTCTGAAACCCAGAGGGCTGCTCCACACCCCAGGAGGCCACAGTGACAAGGTCAAGCTTAGCCTGAGTTAAGTGACAAACATGACACAGCATGTATGGATTTCTTCTCGAATTATTTCCTCACTCAAGACAAATTAAGGAAAGAAGAATTGAACCCAATGATTTAAATTTTTTAAATTACCATGATTGATGTATACAATGTTTATTTTAAGTCCACTAAAAAGCAACATTAAGATCTTATACAAACAGCCTGGACTTAGCCAATAAGGGCAAGCATGTAACAATTCCAAAATGAAAATTTCAATGTTATTTTTAAGTGGTTGTCCAATCCAGTTACTCATTCAATTTTAAAATACATATTAAAACTATCTCTTATTAGAATTAGAGGGAAAATCATGAAATGGGTAATGATACTTCAACTTGACCAATGAATACTTTGGTTTCTAAAGTACCAATTAAAGGTGTGATTCCATTCTAAAGTTAAAATAATATTCAGCTCTTCAAATAGTAATTGCCTGATCCATGTCACTCAAATTTCTAATCTAAAACCAAATGCAAAATGATGCTTTATTGGAATCTTAATTTTTAATATTTAGCAACAATAAATACATGTTGACCAATATTAAAACTTAATAAGTATATCTTTGGTTTGCTATGGATATGAGTTTTCAGTGGTATAAAATAAATAGCTGTATGATCTTAAAGATGAAATCTAAATTAAATTTCAAAGAGAAAACTTGTTAAAGGAGATACAAATTATATATAAAATATTGCTTCATGCTTCTTTCTGGGTAAAACAAACCTTTGCCTAGTTAATAGAATTTCTTTTTTTTTTTTTCATTTTTGTTGTGCTGTCTACGATCTTTAGTTAATAGAATTTCAATAAACAGATTTTAACTTTAGTAGGGTTAAGTCCTTAGTAAAACATCCATATTCTACCTTGCTGGGGAGAAATGGTAGTGCATAATAGAGAAAAAGGCTAACATGCATAAAGAGTTTGGCGGGGAAGAGGGACTGGAAGCACTCACAAAGCACAGAAGACAGAATACTTAAATTGAGAAGGAAAAAAAGAAAATTCTAGCCAGAGGCAAACCCAATTTAAAAGAACTACAAAGAGCTTCCAGGAGTGAAGGTACTAATTTTTTTTTTTATAAAAACCTGCTTCACTATAAAATAAGAGATGATCTTAGCTTGTCAGTCCTGAGCTACAAACCTCATCATCATCAAAATCAAGCAGTGCAAAAACTACCAAGTATTGATTAATTACCTACTGTTTATCAGGAACTTTAAGAGTCTAAAAATGAAGGAAAAGAAATCCTAGCTCCAATGTTAGAGAAGAGATTAAAACAAAACAGTTGGCCACAGAGAGTGAAATAATAGTTTTCTCACATGGACTAGAAGTGCTAAAGGGATTTTCAGAAACACAATACTATAAAATAGAATTATTTATGGACAGTTTATTGGAAGAGGTAGAATTTGATCTGACCCTTGAAGGAACTTTGAAGTTTAGTGTGTGGTATGGTGTGTGTGTGTGTGTGTGTGTGTGCGTGTGCGTATGTGTTTTCACTTTTTATTAGTTCCTTTTAATTATACATAATATTAAGGTTCTTTTCAACAGAATTACACAAGCATGGAATAGAATTTGCTCTAATTCAGTCCTCAGGACTTCCTTTTTCCCTTCCATTCTCCCTCCCCCATTTCCCTTCCTCTAATCTACTTATCTTTCTGCTATTTATTTATAGTGTTTTTTTTTTAAATTAGTGCCTTGTGGATATACATGAAAGTGAGATTCACTATGGTATATTTATATATGTACATAGGAAAGTTTGGTGAGATTCATTTCACCATTCTTCTCTTTTCTTATCATTCCTCCCTCCCCCTCAATCCCCTTCCTCCTGTACCAACCTCTCTTCTATTTCATGGAATCCCACCCCCTATCACCTTTACTTTTTTTTTTCCTTCCTATTTGGTCTAGCTTCCACATATCAAAGAAAATATTCAACCTTTGACTTTTGGGGACTGGCTTATTTCACTTAGCCTGATGGTCTCAAGTTCTATCCATTTATTGGCAAATGCCATAATTTCATTCTTTATTGCTGAGTAAAACTCCATTGTGTGTGTATATCACATTTTCTTTTTCCATTCATCTGTAGAGTAATACCTAGTTTGGTTCCATAGCTTGGCTACTGTTAATTGTGCTTCTATAAACACTGATGTGACTGCATCACTATAGCATGCTAGTTTTAGATCTTCAGGGCATACATTGAGGAGTGGAATCACTGGGTCATATGGTGGTTCCATTCTTCATTTTTTCAGGAATCTTCATAGTGTTTTCCAGGGTATTGGCACCAATTTGCAGACCCACCAATAATATATGAGTGCACTTTTTCCCCCACATCCTTGACAACATTTATTATTGCATTCTTGATATTGCCATCTGACTCTTAACTCAGAATTTTAAGGTCATCCTGATCAGTGATCTACCACTTTCAAAAATTAGCACAATAAAACAAAATAAAGAACCTTTAAATCTGTTTGAAAGAGATCCAGCCAGGCATGGTGGCACATGCCTGTAGTACCAGCAACTCTGGAGGCGGAGACAAGAGGATCACAAGTTCCAAGCCAGGCTCAGAGAAACCTTGTCTCAAAATTAAAATAATAAGGACAAAAGGGGTTGTAGCTCAGTGGTAAAGTACCCTGGATTCAATAACCAATATTAAGACCAGTAATAATAATAATAATAACAACAACAAAATAAATAAAAGTAGTTCAATGTTAACAGTAACCTACCATCTTAACATACACACAAGATAATGTTGTTTCATATGTGTTTTCATTTACCTACTTACAATAATATCAAATGTATCAGTTTGTTTTCAACTTTTTTCAAAAAAATACTGCATTTGCATTTTTGGAGAAATGCTTAAAGGCATTTTGGAAAAATAAAGAAAATGAGAGTAAATATTTAGAGTTGATAATGAACATCATAAAGCCATTATTCCATTTACTCATTTTTATATATAATATATATAATAATTATCATATTATAATATATAATATGATAATAATATATTTATGGTGAACATTCAACAACTAGTATAAATATGTGTGTGTGTATATATATATATATATATATATATATATATATATATATATATATAAAATTCCTATTGTATTCCAGATATGGTGCTACACTGGGGACTAAATATATGACTACAACCTAGTTCGTAACCTTAAAGATCTCAAGAATAGAAGATAAAGACTGATAAATAGCAAACTGTATTAGAATATGATGGATGCTACAAAACACAGAGGAGGAAATGATTAATTAGTTCAGAAAGGCTTCACAGAGGAGGTGACATTAAAGTGAACTGTTGAAGGATGAGGGTTTACTCAGATGAATGGAGGAAGCAGCTATATAAAAGGGCACATCCAAGACAGAGGAAACATGCAAAAACAGCCACTCTGTTTGAATCCTCAATTATCAGGTTGAAGAGCTTGGTCTTAATAAATGGGCAGTAGCAAGCATAATGACATAATGAAAGTAGTATCTTAGGAAAATTGCCTTATCTGTGTTGTACAGGATGGCTCGATGTATGCAGAGCCAGGAGACAGGAAGTGACTATTGTACTGAGGGATTATGGTGTTGGTGTATTAAAATAAGGTGTTGCTGAATGACAGTTGGATCTGAGAGATCAACAAGTCTATGCTTTTTGTCTTGGTCCTTTGGCATCATGGGGAGGAAATACTGAGAAACAACTATATGGCTTTTAGAGTTGATGGAATTTTAAATTTAAAAGGTGGGGAAATATTGACAGAAAATGGGGGAGTGGAAAAGGTGTGATTCGGTGGACAAGCTAAAAAATCAGTTTTAGACATTCTGCAAGGAAAGTGACAGCAAATGTGCAAAAACGGATGTGCTATGTACAACTGGAAGTAAAAGCTTGGGTTTAAGGTAAGAGACAAGTTTTAAACCTCCTTTGGCAATGCATAAGAGTTTGTATGGAAATATAAATGAAGTCTCAGAAGGAGACTTCTTAAAAATCATGTTTATAATTTTGGCATTTCACATATCAGCATATATCAGTACATGTGAAGGAAGTTAAGCATTCTTATCACATCATTAAATAAATCTGAGAAGTTATATTCCCTGATGTCTCATGATGGCTTCTGCCTGAAGTAATCCATCTCAGGGGTTAAAAGATGAGGAGTATGGATAGAGATGTGGACATGTTCCTATAGGAAGGCTGACTGATTTCAGTGACTAGCAATACCAGGCAGATATTTTATGTCATCAGAAAAGAAAGACAAAAACAAAATCAGAGAGTAATGTGAATCAAGATCAAAGACAGATACATCAAACCAGAGACAAGGAGGATGAGAGCCAAGACTGAACCAATTCAAGTAATGGTGAAGTCTTCCCGGGCATGGAAAAAGTAGGAAAAATATCCCAAGGCGGACCTGGGTTACATCAGAGCAGTCACAGGACTCAGTTAATTTTCTAGGAGGATGGATCTGAACATAAACAGCCCTTCTGGTATTCCTAGGAGACAAGACAGGCACACCGCTGCAACACTGATGAAATATCCCTTGACTGGAAGAAACATACCTGCCACTCACTAGAAGATGACCTTGAGCAAGGTCATCTCAGACCTCAGCACCCTCATTGGTAAACGTATGTGGTTGTGAAGATTAAATAAGTGGATTAGTTCTTCATACAGTTATTAAGCTCCTGCTATGTCCCAGATGACATGCCTAGTTCTGAGGACAGAGAGATACAGGCAAGGGTCCTACATTCCAAGACTTCAGAATTGGAGAAGGAGAGACAAAGATGAAAGCAAATATTAAAACATGAGCTGCTATATATAAAAAGAGAAGCAGGTTCAGGATATAGTGTGACTACACCCAGAGGGCTATGATTTGTTCTGCCTGAGGGAGGGCAGGAAAAGCTTTTGAGGTGATAGTTTAAATTGAATTTTAAGGTTGATTTGAGTTTTTGAGAAAGAAAAGGCAGAAAAGGACATTTTGGACAGAGGGGGAAAAGTGGGAAATGTCGTGGAGACCTTTCAGCATGGTTTCTTAGGGGGCCTACTGAGTTCTGTGTGGCAAAAAGCAGAGAATGAATTACTAGTGATGATCACAGAGGGAGACAGACAAGAACAAAAGCATCAAAGACTGATGACAAGTTAAGAAGCTGGAGTGAGGAAGTGAGATCATCAGACCTGCACTCGGAGAGTAAGTCTGAATAAATAATGATAAAAGGGACAGGCAGTGATGAGCAACCAGAAACAGAGAAATGGGACAATGCTGTATAATTGTGAACAAATAGTACACAATGTGGCCTAAATCTTTGTGATCACAAAATAACACATTAATTACTTCTCTAAAATTGAGTTCAATTTTTTTGGTGACCAATGGTGAACAGACAGAGCATTTACTTTGGAATCACAAGATGTATAAATTAAATATAGGTATAAACATAAATACAGATGCAGGTACAGATTTATATTAAGATATGCATAAATGTATCCAAACAGATGCAAGGATTTTTTTCAGTATTTTCATTCATTTATGTATAATGTCTTTTTTTTTAATGTCATATGTCTTTTTTTTTATTTTTTTTATTGGATGTTCACAACATTACAAAGCTCTTGACAAATCATATTTCATACATTAGAATCAAGTGGGTTATGAACTCCCATTTTTACCCCAAATACAGATTGCAGAATCACATCGGTTACACATCACATTTTTACATACTGCCATATTAGTGACTGTTGTATTCTGCTATGTATAATGTCTTAATATAGTTTTATGTTCACAATATTCTCTTGAATAGAGATAAAGATTTTTCTAATCTTTGAACCCAAACCAGTACAAATGTCTGACTGAAATAAATTGAACAATACAATCTAATTCCATATGTTTACTGCCTACTTCATATATGGGAATCCTGGGTTAGATCCCAGGACAGAATACCTATATATAAGTAGCTCCTTGACAGTGTGGACGACATATGTGATCCACTCATTAATGCCATATGATGGTGGATATTAACTTCAATAGAGCTATGGGAGTAGAGATTAACATGATTTCGGTATCCATTAGCCATCCATCATAAAGAGAAGTAAGATTGCGTTTTATCTGTCTAAAAACCTATACTATCATGTGATAAAGACCTTTAATATTCTATGTGCTCAACAAAATGTCACATGAATCCACTTTAGACTGAACCCTTTTGCTGATAGGAGGCTAGAACAAGGGATACAGGCATGCCTAGCATGGCAGAGTTGGAATTTAATTTTATTCTTGTTTCTCCTGAACTATTCAGATCATGACAGGTTAAAGCGGATGAATATGATCAGGAATTCAAACAACAAAAGTAAATATATTGGGGGATAATATCCACAAGGCTTTATCTATGTGAAACGGTAGCACTGTAAAGCTGAAATTTTCAAATTTTGTAATCCTGTAATGGAATGCAATATTTATGAAAATTATACTTCAAATTCCCTACAATATTAAAAGAACTTTATTCTAAAAATTTTATATCATCAGCCTACTTTTTACAAAGTTCTAAAATGCCCCAAAGTATTTTAAGCTTTCCAGTTGAAATGTTGCTAGATTTGCTGGCAAAAAAAAAAATTATATCATCATTTGACTGAGTAGTTAATATTTTATACACAACTAAATCATACCAATAGAAGAAATAAGAGTAAAAACATATGCTTTCATATAGCAATATGCTTCAAAATTAATGTTTCAAAATGTTGTGTTTAAAATACACATGCCCAAGACATTAATAATGATTTCCATGTGTAGCTTGTTAAAATAGTTCATTTACAAATTAAAGTCAAGCTTGTGCAAAAATACATATACATAGTAGGCACTGAAGAACAATTTTAAAAGGAATCACCATGAATGTCTGCAATGAAACAAGTGCTGTACTGAAAGTTTACCTCTGTTTTTATTTACATAACTTTTCACAGAAGGTGTTACATAAACACAAGCCTCCAGGTACCAGCCAGATCTCTATTGATACAACTTTATTCCGTGAGTTCAGAAAACTTGAACTAAGTAACTGAACTAATGTGTACCATATGTTCTTACTTCTTTCAACTATCACCGCTTGTCATCCACTGCCAAACCACAAGTTCTCTAAGAAACCTTAATCAATGCATAAACTAAAAGGCAATTATATTTCTATAAGAATATCTTGGATGATTTTATAAGCCTCATAATCCTAGATAACCCCCGCACTTGTCTTTGTAGAGCCAAGATACTCTCATCAATCATAACTCAGAGAAAGTGGGTTAAACTGTGAGTCTCTTCAGTGACTCATCCTTCTTCTGCCTGATGTTGTGTTTTTAATATCCAAGCTGAATGTGTCATGTCACATATTATCCAAGATGTGACAAGTCAAGAGAAAATGCTAAGATAGAACACAAAGCATACTGCACTACATACAACAACATTCTGAACCCTGTGCAGTCTGAATCAAGAACCTTAAAGATATGGCAACACTGATGTGGGTGAAGTTACCATCACTCATATTTTCATTAATTATGGTAATCCTGGCTCTTACAGAATAATTATGAATGCACTCCACATGTCAATCACAGTCATAATCACAAACAGTTTGTCTAATTATGTAGCTCATGCTGATTCTAGTAGCCCCACAAAATTATTGTAAATAATCTAATCCTCCCATGCTCTCCCTCCCTACCCCACTATAAGTCAACCTCCTTATGTCAGAGAAAACATTCAACATTTGTTTTTTGGGGATTGGCTAACTTCACTTAGCATTAAATTAATTCTAGATAGGGAAGATGGGTGGGCGGGACAGGGAGGGGGCAGGAGATTAGCAAGGATGATGGAATGTGATGGATATCACTATACAAAGTACATGTATGAAGAGTTGAATTGGGTGTCAACACATTTTCTATACAAACAGAGATACGAAAAATTGTGGTGTATATGTGTATTAAAAATTATAATGCAAAAAAACCAAAGTACATGTATAAAGGCATAAATTGGCGAGAACATACTTCATATACAGAGACGAAAAATTGTGCTCTATATGTGTATTAAGAATTGTAATGCATTCCACTGATGTCGTTTATATAAAACAAATAAATAAATAGAATCAATAAAAGATAAAAAATAAAAAAATATTGTAAATATCCATGTATACCATGTGCTTTCATATAAACTACTTAAAACATGCAAGTCATTTAGCTTCTCTTTTTATTTGTAGATTTCTTAACATCTTTCCCTGTATTTTCTTTCACTTATCCAATGTAGTTTCATATATTTCTACTCTAATTTCTAATATAATTCATTTCCTTTTAATGTTTTCATTAGTGTATTATAGTTATAGATACAAGTGGGGTTTATTTCTACATAATCATACATGCATGGAATATAATTTGCTCTATTTCAATCCCCAGTACTTTCTCTTTCCCTCCAATTTTCCCTCCCTCTGTTCTCCTTCTTCTACTCTACTGGTTTTCTTTCTACTTATTTTTTTTTTCAATTGGTGCTTTACAGTTATACATAAAAGTGAAATCCAACGTGTTTTATTCATATACATACATAGCATAATTTAGGGTCAATTTCATTCCACAGTCCCCCCTTTCCCATCCCTCCTCATTCCCCCTCTGTTCCCTTCCTCCATTGCACTGACCTCCAATTTCATGGGATACCCACTTTGCCTTTATTTTCATTATTTTATTCCAGTTTCTGCATATGAGAAAATATCCAATCCTTAATTTTCTGAGTCTGCCTTATTTCACTTATTACAATTAGTTCCTCTATCCCTTTACCAGTCAATGTCTTAATTTCTAATATAATCTACTTCTAATCTCAAGATACTTTTTACTTCAATGAATGAATTCCCAGTATCAACACAGAAACTATTATTATAATATTTCATAAATGTTCTGTTAACCTTTGTTTCATAATTTTTGTTAATTTGGGGCCAGATACTTAATACTGAACAATTAATATATGTTACACTTTGGGTTGACTGCTGAGGAATGATGTAAGATAACAGTCCTTAGCCTGATGCAGCCTTCCATCCAGACAGGGTGACTATCTTCTCCTTTACTAGCTACCATGAACTGATTCCTGCTTTTCCACAGAATCTGGATCCTACCCATAGATGGTAAGTTTCTGTGAGATAAAACTGCTTTTATCTTTTCAATAACCCTCTCTCTGCATTGGCAATAAGAACAATTTCCTCTATCGCTCTGCTTAACTTTTTGACAAGTTAATAAGACATTTTAATAAAGTCAAATTTGCCAATCAAAATTTAAAAAGATACACATTTATTTCTCACATCCATCACAAGGAGTCTCCAATATTTAAAGACACAAATAATAGACTCCTTTAATACTTGACTGATGATATAATTCAG
Organism: Spermophilus citellus; assembly: GCF_964194105.1. Taxonomy (NCBI): domain Eukaryota; kingdom Metazoa; phylum Chordata; class Mammalia; order Rodentia; family Sciuridae; genus Spermophilus; species Spermophilus citellus. The sequence continues at coordinate 91,860,303 of NC_138197.1, read as the reverse complement.
AATAGTTTAAAATGCATATTGACTAATAATTTCAAACAGATTTTATTTTTAAAATTCTAATGGAAACTCTCATAACATTCAGGTCTGGAAGAATTCCAAGGATGAGCTAATCAACTCCCAAAAGTTATTAACATGGCTTCAAGTGGCTAATTCACTGTATGTTATTTTAATTTGTGAAATAAATAATAATTCAAATGACCTTAATTCTGTAACAAAATTCTTATTAAGTTGATGAATGGATTCCATTAAATATCACATTTGTTTTTATAATTTAGCTTTGATATTTAGTCATACAGATGGTCAGTTCATCAAACAAACTAATCTGGTAAAAACTTTACACTTGTCAGATCATCTTTATCTTTCCAATGAAGATAAGAAGCGTGGCTTTTTTTTTTCTAATTTGAAAGATTTACTAAACCATAGAGAAAAAACTCTCCAGGTCATACGGAGCACTTGAAGGACAAGAAAGTTAATCAATTCGGACATTCTATAGTATTGCATTCAAAGTAAACTACAATAATGTTAAATAATAAAATGTTTGCATAAATAGTAGGGAAAACCTTCACTATTTAAAATAGTGCAGCAAAATTCAGCATTAGCAATCCATTTATAACATGCAAAAGTGTTTACGTATTAACATCCCAAAATCATTCAGAAAGGAAATAGGTATCTCCAGAAGTATCATGGGAAAACAATTTGGTTGCTCTCACTGATTTTTTAATATAAGATTCACAAGATGCTTCATTGGAAGACAATAGTTGAACTTTTAAAATAATACCATTACATTTAAGTATCTAACAGTAACACTAACACTGGCAAAAATGATAGAAAAAATGAAATTTCTTAGATTCTTAAAACTACCCTCCAACAGTGGCAGCATGAGTATTTCAGGCATATTTGACAATGGAGTGAAAAATTACACAGCTATTAAGTAACAGAAAGCCAAAAAGTTAACTCTGGTGATGAGTAGAAAAGAGGAGTTGAGCTTCATTCTGGGAAAACTAAAAGTGACATTACTTTGATAAAACCAATCAAAATAAATTAATAAATGGATCTGATAGGCTTCCAGGTCATAGGTATTTTGTCCTCATCTAAGTGGTCCCCATCCCTAACAGAAAAACTATCAAAAAATAGACATCCAATAAATGTTAAATAGTTGACAATGAACAAGTCAATAGAGATTAATCCCTGGAGATAACTGGGACAAAAAGTCACAAGCACAGTACTTAGCAACAAATGGAAAAATATTATTTTGTTGTGAAAAGCCAAATATTTTCAAGCCTGGGAAGTGCCATAACCTGTCAGCTCACAAAAGAAATCAAAGGTTTCAAGAAAAGCTCCTTGCTGTCTTACAAGCAGGGCAATGAACTGTTGTAGACATTCTCTTAGTTTTTAATTGTCTTCATAAATAGTAGATCCGGTTGCAGCCACTTTTCATTGGACCATCCATCTAAATTTGGTTTGTCTTTCATTAAGCAACTTAGAAATATTATTTAGATGAAATATTATTTAAATGAAAACACACCATCCTACTAAGACCCCTCCCATTACAACAAAAGAACAGAAACCTGCTTTTCAAAGTGCATACCTATCTTCCTAGCACACCTGTGTAGTTTAGAGGATGAAGCAGGACTTAAAAGCAGAATTTATCTGAGGAGAAAGATACTCAATATCTGAATAAAGAGAATGGCTATTATAACTAAGTAAATCTGTACAAACATTGGAGAACACATTTGAGCCATGTAGCATAAAAATGATAATTAATAGCTAAATGCCCTTATTATTCCATGCTTTGGCTAATCCTCTGAGACTTACTGGGCCACATTTTATTTTCCAAATGTCTATATGAATATGAAGACTCTAACAAGGTCATGGCTTTGTGTTTTTGAGCTACTTCACAAACAAAATAACTGCTGACCAGGGCATGGTTGGTCAGCTAAAGCCAAAAGAAAAATTCCAAACTTTCCCATACTGAAACCACTGTATTAAAGATAAAATACAGTGTATTTAAGAAACTGATATACAGCAGTTCCCTACTAATATTACCATGAGGTTTATTCCATAGAAATTAACACAACAAATGGCTCATTTTGGGTGCTTGTTAAATCTTTGACTGAGATAAATAGAATGAATGAAATGTATGAATGAGTTGAAAGGCAAAAAGCGGTAGCAATACAGCAAACTAATTTATACAAAATTATTGAGCTAGTAGGCTGTTAGCAGCACTTAAGAACTGCATCACTGAACTATAAATAAAATCTGGAGAAGAGAAAATAAAATGATTAAAGGAATTAATTGGACACAGGTGTTCCTGAAGCAGGTTCCCAGGGAGAGAAAGCATTGCCACATATCTTCATTTTTAAAGGCCAATATGACACAAACTGACAAAAATAAGACTCCAATCACTAGAATTTTATTTCATCAATCCTAGAAAGAGATAAAAAGCCAAAGATATAAAACTGTTCAAAAGGGGCTTACTTAAATTTGTTGAATGGTGGATCCATGGAGGTTATTCAGCTCAGTGTCAAAATCTGTTCTGCCCATAATTTTTTTTTTTTTTTTTTTTTTTGGATTCATGGCTGAGGAGAGCTGCCCGAGTGGTAGGCTGAATAGTGGTCTAGTCAATATGAGACTCCTTAGCCTCGAGAAAAAAGACAATAGAGAAGCTGTACACTCTCCAGGTGCCCAGCAGAATGTCTTCATTCTCTTTCACTGTGAGTTAACATACGTAAAGCGCTTTTTGATACCCAGGAAACGCTGCATGGGCTGTATTATCACCCCTGGTCCAGGAGCAACTGAGGCAAGAGCTTCATCTTTTCATATTTTCTCTACCCAGAAAGCTCTTTTGCAAGATTCCATTTGATCTCTTGAACTCACAACTTTCATTTCTGACATTCTTGTCTAGTGACATTTGAACAGTATTACAGTAACCTTGACGAAAAGGGGGGAAAAAGCCTCATAAAGTGTTATGGACTGAGACAGTCACTCCTTGCCTAGAAATGAGTTGTGTTCTAATGTCTTTTAAAACATAGCTGTCTGGTTAAGGATGATTAATAATTTAGAAACTAATGAATTATTCTTGAGTTGCCCTCTGAGTCCCCAGCTTTGGTTGTGTTCATGTTAGGGGCTTTGCAAAGCAAATTCGTCTTTACCTGGAAAAATGCTGAATAATATCAGATGCTGCACAATTCATATATTATGGGAAGATAACATTCTTACCGGGGCAGTGGAACGGACAGATAAACTAGTGGTGTGATCTGTTATGGCCAATATTATATTTGAGAACAAAGATGCCTAAGAGAACATTTTATCATTTTGGTATAATTTTTGGCATTATAAATTTGGGGGTTTATCAAGTGACATATGACAATTTCTTAGCAAGCTGAAATATTCTGCTTACAAACAGCGTTTACTTAAAGGGGGAAAGAATAAGCTGGTTTCCCCTGCAATATTTCTAGACATGAGAAAGGACAGCCCTGCATTATTGCTGGGCTTCAGATTCATTAGTAGTTTTCTTCTTCAAAAACATCTAATCCTATAAATTTGAAATTCCTAAGGAAATGTAGAAAGACCTTGGCACCATGCAAATCCAAACAGAGTCTTCAGAAGCAATGCTTTATTCCCCAGGGAATGCTCATTTATCTTTTATCTCTGGTTTAAAGTATACAAATCCTGAAACAATGTCTTTCTGAACAAAATTACTTTGCTTTTAAAAAATCATCCGTTAAGAACAAGTATGAAATTTTCAATTTGCTGCTGTGTTTTAAATTTTAAAAACCAATATAGGAAAAAAGGTGATGTAATGCAACTAAAAAGAAATCCCAGACACTTACCTGAATAAAGAAATATATGTGAATATGTATGAATACTAATAAATTTTCATGTTTTCTCTTCCCTTTCTAAACATACATGACTTAGCAAGACAGCTATTCTTCCAAAATGAGACTTAGCATGTCTTGATAACATTGAAGCTCCTTAAAAGATTCCTTTTCCAAAGCAACTGAAAAACCAGTCTTGACTCTTTTTTTTATTACAAAAAGTTACAAAAGTACGAATGTATTCAATATTCTTCATTTATAGCTTAAATTTAAAAATGTATTTGTGTCATTAACTTCTACATCAGTTAATATACTTCAACAATTAACAGATGATAGTTTGACCTAACTTATTCTTCTTTCTAATAGATGCCCTTAAAGGGGTACTAACAAAAAATATTTTATTAAAAAGTACAGAATTAGTCCTCAAATGAGGAAAACATTAACACAATTTATTATTGTTTTAGCAGCACTGAGGGCAATTTTAATGTGATAGTGTAACACATGCAGCTGCTGTTTTAACAAAGATTACTCGCTAAAAATTCTTAATATATCTTCATTTTGATTAGAATCCAAGTCTCAGCTCATTGCTTTTGGATTATCCTAATTTGTACTCGCTTTGAGTTCCAGTCTAATCCTCAAGATGCAGGACATCAGGGCACATCAGGACACATCAGGATTCCCCCTGCACTTTTTCTGAGTGCAGATATGAAACTTCAGACGCTTTCCTTTAATGGCATTAGCTGCTGTTCTCACTGCAGCTCTTGCTTCTTTGTACTTTCTTTGTCTTTGCTACAAGTCCATTATCTACCAACAATCAAAAACTGCTCTAACCAATAATGTTAAGGGAAAAGTGGCCCTTTCTCCCAAAATAGGGAGCTAGAGTTCTCCATTCCCTCTTCAATGGGAAACAAAAAAAAATAGATAGATGATAGATAGATAGATAGATATCCTCTAAAAAAAGTCTACGCTTTCAGTTGGAAAAAAAAAAAAATGCTTGCAGAGTGGGGAGGATGGAAGAGTAAAGGGGAAACACAAAAAAGAGATCCATTTTAAAGGCTGGGACCCCAAGGGACCTAAGAAGGTACTCCTTCTACTGCCCTTCTAGTCAGTCAATGTAAATGTCACTTTTAAGCTACTGAGCAGGATCAAACAGACCACAAACCCTTGGGACTAGCCCACAGAAACCTTTAAAATTTTTCACATTCAGTAGGTGAGAGTCATCTGAGAATAAAATATCATCAACCAGTTAAAAACAATCGATCGCTTTCTGACTGATTACTTGCAAAGAGTCATATACTATATGAAGACTTTGATCTTAACAGACAAACACAACTCTATGGAAAACCAAGAATATAGATACTTACATTTACTTACCATTAAGCATTTACAAGGTAAGATTCAAAATCATTATTTAATTCTCAAATGGCTTATCTCTGGCCCCATAAACAAATATATTTTGATTTTTTTAAGGAATAACCGGCAATAATGCCAATATGCCAACTATTGTTAGAATCCATATTAAATAACTTTTAAAAGTATGTGAAAAAATTTTTGCCTACTGACATCAAATCAAAGATGGACTTAGGAAATGAATAGCTAAACAAGTAAAATATGTACCTAGACCAAATTATTTTCTTTCTACTTTTCTATTTTTGTCTCTTTGAATTGCAGAATGTTTATCATGATTTAGAATGATTAAGCAATGTCTTTACACTTAAACCAAAAAAAAAATTAATTCAACAACTGTTATTTCAGTTAATCCGACAGTTTCGTCAACTTTTTTGAATAAAAATAAGTTTAATAATTGAGAATGATTTTATTCCAAAAAAATTATATTCTAACACTTTTTGTTAAAGCATATTACTGGTCTAATGGCAGAATTCAGTTTTACTATTTTGGTCCTGCCTATGATAGAGACAATCAAGTACATCTGTTAAAATTTTAGGAAACATAATTTAAAATACTTGAAGTATTTAACATGGATGACATCTAGTCACACGAATCCTAGGGTTCTCACAAAAATTTAGGGAGAATTTCCAGTCTGAAATTTTTGTCTATGTGTTACTTTGTATAATTCGACATATAAAATAATGTACAATTTTACCAATGTATAGTGTAAAATAAATTTTAAGTTATTTATTCATTTGAAGTGCTGGGGGTGAAACTCAGGGCCTTATGCATGCTAAGCAAGACCTCTATCATTCAGTTATATCCCCAGCCCAATGTTCCTGCCATGGGAGGCTCTTTAACATTCCATTCCCTTAATAAAAGAACACACACTTACGTTTATTGATCCTCATTATAGAAGCTCTTCTTCACAATGTTATGTTCAGGAGACAGAAGGAGGCACCCACAATATAGACTATGCAAATTCTAATGAAAAACTACACCATATGCTCGGGGGTGTGATGAGGCCTGCATCAGCACTGAATCTATAAATAAGTTCTTCATAGATGCATTGTGCTGTGCACCCTGTTCCTGTATTCAAATTATTTTATTAAGTATTTTTTGGGTCCAATGAAATTAATCAAGAGTTGTTGAAAAATAGCATGTTGTGGACCTGTGCAGGACCCAGGGCCACAGTAGGCCCGGGTCCATCCCACCACCCGCTGAAATCCACCTGAGCTCAGGCTCTGGCACAGGACCCCATCTTCAGACCAGCAGACCACCACAGGATTTCAGGCCTGGCCCGTATCCACCCATACCTACATATGTGGGACCCAGGCCCAAGGTAGGTCCAAGTTCGCCATTCACCCGCACCTGGGAGCCCAAGCCTAACCCACTTCCATCTTGGGACACTGCACACATCGCCATAGCCTTCCCCATGCAGTAGACCCAGTAGACCCTATTTTTTTTTAAGCAGACAGGGCCTAGAAGCAACTGCACCTCAGAGCAGGCATCCCAAAGACAGTGTAAGGCCTACCCTTTGAGCCCCATCTCTGTAAGACATTGCATCCATCTTGGGGCACCTCCACTATTATCTCTAGTTTCCTCAGCTATTGTCACCAGCACCATTAGTTGCAGTAGCATACATTGGGGGAAACCAGCAGGATCTGGAAGCCCAACATCAAGGTGAGGTACAGATAATCTGCATGGGTACTACAAGAATATAGGGTAGAAAATGTAATATCTCAGATCCACACTGCAAGACACATAGACAACATGAAAAAACAAGGGAGTAAAGTGCCCCAAACAAACCAGGACACTATAGTAACAGAACCCTTGGACAGTGAAGGTGATAAAATATCAGAGAAGGAGTTCAGAATGTTCATAATTAAAATGACCTGTGAATTAAAGAATGACCTAAATGAGCAAATACAGGCAAAACTGATCACTCTAACAAAGAGATAAGAGCAAAATACAGGTAGCAAAAGATTACTTCAAGAAAGAGATAGAGACTCCAAAACAAAACCACTCAGAAACCCTTAAAATTAAGGAAACAATAAATCAAATAAAAAATTCAATAGAAAGCATAACCAACAGACTAGATCACTTGAAAAAAGAAAGAATATTATATAATGAAGACAAAATATACAATCTGGAGAATAAAGTTGACCACACATTGAAGATAGTAAGAAACAATGAACAGAATATCCAAGAATTATGGGACAGCATCAAAAGACCAAATCTAAGAGTTATTGGGATAGAGGAAGGCACAAGTTTCAAAACAAAGGAATGCACAATCTCTTCAATGGGATAATATCAGAAAATTTCCCAAGCATAAAGAATAAATTGGAAAACCAAATACAAGAGGCTTAAAGGACACCAAATGTACAAAATTACAACAGATCTACACCAAGGCACATTATAATGAAAATGCCTACCATACAGAATAAAGACAGAATCTTAAAAGCAGCAAGAGAGAGGAATCAGATCACTTATAGAGGGAGACAAATTCATATCTCAGTAGACTTTTCAACTCAGACCCTCAAGGCCAGGAGATCATGGAACAACATATACCAACCTCTGAAAGAAAAGGGATGCCAACCAAGAATCTTATATCCAGCAAAATTAAACTTTAGATTTGATGATGAAATAAAAATGTTCCATGATAAACAAAAGTAAGAGAATTTACAACTAGAAAGCCAACACAACAGAACATCCTCAGCAAAATATTCCATGCAGAGGAAATAAAATATAATGATGAAAATCAGCAGAGGGAGGTATTACACTAAAGAAAAAAATAATCAGAGGAGAAACCAAGTCATGTTAAATACCCAAAATAAACAAAAATGGCTGGGAATACAAATAATGTCTCAATAATAATCCTGAATGTTAATGGCCTAAACTCACTAATCAAAAGACATAGACTAGCAGATTGGATCAAAAAAAAAAAAAAGACCCAACAATATGTTACCTCCATGAAACTCGTCTCATAGGAAAAGACATCCACAGACTAAAGGTGAAAGGTTGGGAAAACTCATACCACTCACATGGAATGTGGAAGCAAGCAGGGGTTTCCATCCTTATATCTAATAAAGTAGACATCCAGCTAAAGTTAATCAAAAGGGATAAAGAAGGATACTAGATACTGCTCAAGGGAACCAGAGACCAACAAGACATAACAACTATAAATATATATGCCCTAAACAATGCAGCATTTATGTTTATCAAACAAATTCTTCACAAGTTCAAGAGTCAAATAGACCAAAACACAATAATTTTGAGTGACTTTAACACAACTCTTTCACCACTGGATAGATCTTCTAAACAAAAGCTGAACAAAGAAACTATAGAACTCAATATATTAGACTTAACGGACATATATAGAATATTTCATCCTTCAATGAGTGAATACACTTTCTTCTGAGCAGAACATGAATCCTTCTCTAAAATATATTATGCCACAAAGCAACTCTTAGCAAATATAAAAAATAGAGATACTACCCTGCATTCTATAAGATTATAATGGAATAAAATTAGAAAACAATGATAAAACAAGAAATAAAAGCTACTCCAACTCCTGGAGACTAAATATTATGCTACTGAATGAACAACTGGTTGCATAAGACATCAAGAAGGCGATTAAAAATTCTTAGAGGTGAATGAGAACACAGACACAACATATCGAAATCTCTGGGACACTATGAAGGCAATTGTAAGGAAAGTTCATTGCATGGAATTCATTCCTTAAAAGAAGAAGTAGTCAACAAATAAATGACTTAATATTACATCTCAAAGTCCTAGAAAAAGAAAAATAAATCCATACCAAAATCACTAGAAAATAGGAAATAATTAAAATCAGAGTTAAAAATCAATGAAATTGAAATAAAAGAAAAAACTGAAAAAATTGACAAAACAAAAAGTTGGTTCTTTGAAAAAAATAAAAATAAAACTGACAGACCCTTAGCTATGCTAACAAAGAGAAGGAGAGAGAAAACTCAAATTATTAACATATGTGATGAAAAAAGCAATACCACAAGAGACATTGCAGAAATAAAGAAGTGATTAAAAATTATTTTGAAAACTTGTACTCCAATAAAATAGAAAATATCAAAGGCATCGAAAATTTCTAGAGTCATCTGATTTGCCCAAATTCAATCAGGATGATATCACAATTTAAACAGATCAATTTCAAGTGACGAAATAGAAGATGCCATCAGAAGCCTACCAACCAAGAAAAGCCCAGGAGCAGATGGATACACAGCTGAGTTCTACAAGACCTTTAAAGAAGAACTAATGCCAATACTCTTCAATTTATTTCAGAAAATAGAAAAAGAGGGAGCACATCCAAACACATTTTATGAGGCCAATATCATCCTGATTCCAAAACCAGGCAAAGACACATCAAAAAAGAAAAAAGAAAAGGAAAAAAGAAAGGAAACTTCAGACCAATATATCTAATGAACACAGATGCAAAAATTCTCAATAAAATTCTGACAAATACAAAAACATATCAAAAAGATAGTACACCATGATCAAGTGGGGTTTATCCCAGGGATGCAAGGTTGGTTCAACATATGGAAATCAATAAATGTAATTTATCACATGAATAGACTTAAAGATAAGAGCCATATTATCATCTCGATAGTTGCAGAAAAAGCATTCAACAAAAAACAGCACCCATACATGCTCAAAAGATTAGAAAAATTAAGGATAACAGGAACATATCTCAACATTGTAAAAGCTATTTATGTAAGCCCCAGGCCAACATCATTCTAAATGGAGAAAAATTGAAAGCATGATTCTCTCTAAAATCTGGAACAAGACAGGGATGCACTCTTTCACCACTTCTATTTAACCACTTCTCGAGATACTGGCAAGATCAATTAGAGAGACAAAAGAAATTAGGTAAATAAGAACTCAAATTAGCACTATTTGCCAATGTTATGATTCTAAACTTAGAAGACCCAAAAAATTCCACCAGAAAACTTATAGAACTAGTAAATGAGTTCAGCAAAGCAGCAGGATACAAAATCAACACCCATAAATCAAAGGCATTCCTGTATATCAGTAACAAATCCTCTGAAAGGGAAACAAGAAAAACTACCCCATTTATAATAGCATAAAAAATACTTGATAATCAACTTAACAAAAGAGGTGAAAGACCTGTACAATGAAAATTACAGAATGCTAAAGAAAGAAAACCTTAGAAGATGGAACAATCTACCTTATTCTTGGATAGGCAGAATTAATATTATCAAAATGACCATACTACCAAAAGCACTATACAGATTTAATGCAATTCCAATCAAAATTCCAATTACATTCCTCATAGAAATAGAAAAAGCAGTCATGAAATTCATCTGGAAAAATGAAAGACCCAGAATAGCTAAAGCAATCCTTAGGAAGAAGAGTGAAGCAGGTAACATCACTATACCAGACCTTAAACTATACTACAGAGCAATAGTAACAAAAACAGCATGGCATTGGCACCAATGGTACAGAATAGAGGACACAGAGACTAACCCACAAAATTACAATTATAATAGACAGAGGTGCCAAAAACATTCACTAGACAAAAGATAGCATCTTCAACAAATGGTGCTAGAAAAACTGGAAATCCATATGCAACAAAATGAAATTAAACCCCTTTCTCTCACCACGCACAAAACTTAACTTAAAACTTATCAAGACCTAGGAATTAAGCCAGAGAGTCTGTGTCTAATAGAAGAAAATGTAGGTCCTAGTCTTCATCATTTGGGATTAGGCCCCAACTTCCTTAATAAGACTCCTATAGTTCAAGAATTAAAACCAAGAATCAATAAATGGGATGGAATCAAATTAAAAAGTATCTTCTCAGCAAAAAAAAATAATCTGTGAGCTGAACAGAGAGCCTACATCTTGGGAGCAAATTTTTACCCCTCACACATCAGATAGAGCACTAATATCTAGAATATATAAAGAACTCAAAAATCTTAACACCCAAAAAACAAATAACCCCATCAATAAATGGGCCAAGGAACTGAACAGACACACCTGAGAAGAGGATATATAATCAATCAACAAACATGAAAAATGTTCACATCTCTAGCAATTAGAGAAATGTAAATCAAAACTACTCTAAGATTTCATCTCACTCCAGTCAGAGTGGCAGCTATTTAAAATACAAATAACAATAAGTGTTGGTAAGGATGTGGGGGAAAAGGCACACTCATACATTGCTAATAGTACTGCAAATTGGTGTATCCAATATGGAAAGCAGTATGGAGGATCCTTGGAGAACTGGGAATGGAGCCACCATTTGACCCAGCTATCCCACTCCTTGGTCTATACCCCAAAGGTCTTTAAAACAGCATAATACAGGGACACAGCCATATCAATGTTTATAGCAGCACAATTCACTATAGCTAAACTGTGGAACCAACCTAGATAACCTTCAGTAGAAGAGTGGATAAAGAAAAGGTGAGATACACACACACACACACACACACACACACACACATACACAATGGAATATTATTCAGCATTAAAAGAGAATAAATCATGGCATTTGTAGGTAAATGGATGAAGCTGGAGAATATAATGCTAAGTAAAATTAGCCAATCCCAAAAAAAACAAATGCCACATGAATTCTCTGATTTAAGGATGCTTGTCCATAATATGCTGAGGAGGTGGATAATGGGAGGATTAAATGAACTCTAGATAGGACAAAAGGGAAAATGGAGGGGGCATAGGGGTAGTAAATATGGTGGAATGTGATGGTCATCATTACCCTAAGTACATGTAAGAAATACATCATTACCCTAAGTACAAACAAAGGAAGTGACTCTACTTCGTGTACAACCAGAGATATGAAAAATCTGTGAGGTGAACAGAGAGCCTACATCCAGGGAGCAAATTTTTACTCTTCACACATCAGATAGAACACTAATTTCTAGGGTATATAAAGAACTCAAAAGGCTAAGCACCCAAAAAACAAATAACCCAATCAATAAATAGGCCAAGGATCTGAACAGACACTTCTCTGAAGAGGATATACAATCAATTAACAAATATATAAAAAAATGTTCATCATCTCTAGCAATTAGAGAAATGCAAATCTCACTCTAGTCAGAATTGCAGCTATTATGAAGACAAATAACAATAACTGTTGGTGAGGATGTGGGATAAAAAGTACACTTGTACATTGCTGGTGGGACTGCAAATTGGTACAGCCAATACAGAAAGCAGTATGGAGATTCCTTGGAAATGTGGGAATGGAAATACCATTTGACCCAGCTATCCCTCTCCTCGAACTATAATCAAAGGATTTACAAACAGCATACTACAGGGACACAGCCACATCAATGTTTATAGCAGCATAATTCACAATAGCTAAACTGTGGAGCCCACCTAGATGCCCTTCAGTGGATGAATGGATAAAAATAACAATGGAATACACAATGTAATTTTAGTCACCAATAAAAGATAATAAAATCATGGCATTTGCAGGTAAATGGATGGTGTTGGAGAAGATAATGCTACGTGAAGTTAGCCAATCCCAAAGAAACAAATGCCAAGTGTTTTCTCTGATATAAGGAGGCTGCCTCATAGTGGGGTAGGGAGGGAAAGCATGGGAGGAATAGATAAATTCTAGATAGGGAAGAGGGGTGGGAGGGAAAGGGAGGGGGCAGAAGATTTGCAAGGATGGTGGAATGTGATGGGCATGATTATCCAAAGTACATGTATGAAGACACGAATTGGGTGTCAACATACTTTATATAAAAACAGAGAGAGATATGAAAAATTATATGTGTAATAAAAATTGTAATGCATTCCACTGTCATTTTTAAAAATCAAAAGAAAGAAAAATTCTGCTCTATAAGTGTAATATGAATTGTAATGCAAGAAAAATTCTGCTCTATATGTGTAATATGAATTGCAATGCATTCTGTTATCATACACAACAAATCAAAATTTTAAAAAATAATTAATTAATTAATTTTAAAAAAACAAATAACCCAATCAACAAATGGGCTAAGGAACTGAACATACATTTCAAAGAAGAAATACAATTGGTCAACAAATACATGGAAAAAATGTTCAACATCTCTAGCAATTTGAGAAATGCAAATTGAATCTACACTGAGATTTCATTTCACTCCAGCCAGGATGGCAATTATTAAGAATACAAGTAACATAAATGTTGGTAAGGATGTGGGGGAAAGGTACACTCATACATTGTCGGTGGGACTGCAAATTGGTCTAACCACTATGGAAAGCAGTATGGAGATTACTCAGAAAACTTGGAATGGATCAACCATTTGACCCAGTTAACGCACTCCTTGGTTTACACCCAAAGGACTTAAAATCAGCATATTACAGTGATGCAGCCACATCAATACTTATAGAAGCTCAATTCACAATAGCTAAACTATAAAACCAATCTAGCTACCTTTCATCAGATGAATGGATAAAAAAATGTGGTATATACAAACGATGGAATATTACTCAGTCATAAAGAATAATGAAATTATGGCATTTGCAGGTAAATTGATGGAACTGGAGAATATCATGCTAAGTCAAATAAGTGAATCCCCCCAAAAAAAAATGCTGAATGTTTTCTCTGATATGTGGATGCTAATTTACAATAAATGGGGGCTTAGGGAAGAATAGAAGCACTTTGGATTAGACTGAGGGAAATGGAGGGAGGTAAGGGAGGGGGAATAGGAACAGGAAAAATAGCAGAATAAATTGGACATTACTACCCTATGGGCATTTGACTACATGACCAATGTAATTCTACATCATGTACAATCAGAAGAATGAGAAGTTGCACTCCATATATGAATAATATGTCGAAAAACATTCTGCTATCATGTATAACTAATTAGGACAAATAGAAAAAGAACTTTAGATCATTGAAAAAAAAAGAATAGCATGTTGTCAGTCACTCCTTTTATCACTTTTGAGGAAACATAATAAGATTTAATAGAATTCCCATTAGTAGCATACTGGAACTTGATTCATTGAATAATGTTGCTTCTAACAGTCAACTTTAACAAAATAACATCAAGCAAGAAGACAAGTAGCCCCCCCATGAATGGTTCCCTTAACCTGAAACCAAGAAAGCTGTTTCTAATGATACTGATGTTTGATGAATGAAATATTATCTAAGGCTTATGTCCCTACCGAATACATAAAAATTGACTTGGTGAGACTGAATCTAGACACAAAGCTTACAGAACTTATTTTGTAACCTATATGTATCATATAATTCTAGAGTGTTAAATGGATCTCTGGGGGTGGAAATATTAGAGCAACTATACATAAAATAAGTGCCCCTTTCTAATCGAGTACTCAGTGTCCAGGGCCATAATGCCTTCTCATAGGTTTCAAACACCTCACAAAAATCATGGGAGCTTACTAAGTCAGTATAATTGTCCTATTTTTCAAATGGTACGGATGAATTAGATGAAATGGCTTTCTTAGAATCTAACTTTCTTATCTCTAATCCATTCCCCTGACCTTACATCATACTACCTAAAAAGACCCATATTTACAAAATTGTAAACTTCATTAGTTTTCTGGGGTAAAAATGTTACCACAAGAAATTTGTATTCCATGTAGTATTCTTAATGTAAAAACTGATTACTCCTGTATCAAAAACTGGCTCCAAAAACACCCAGGCACAAATGTACAGCAAACTAGGATTTTACTAACAGTTAAGAAAGGCGAGTACCTCAGCCTAAATCAGACCAGGAGCTTCCTAAAAATGTCATGTAATTCTGGTCTTCTTTATGGCTGTTCCATGGGAAGTAGATTGTCATAGTAATCTCCCTAGCAAATTGAAACTATATTTCAATGCTTGAGCCCAGTGTCTAAAAATGATAAAAGCACTGTTTTAGAGATTAGAGGCAAAGGAGGTCAACTCCTTGAATTTCTTTACTCCTGACATGAGCCTGACTTCTGGTTTTTCTATTTTAGGTTCAGCTTCAGCGAAGCCCAGGCCATGCACTACAACCTGCAAGAAGCTTCTGTGCATATCACACACGTGTGAGTTGCTGCTGAAAACGCAATCACCCTTGCTCTATTGAATGTCTTTCACTCTTTAGCTGATTCCATTATGAAAAACAGTGCTGGCACAGCCTCATGGTCACGTAACAATCCTCTCTTATTTAGGTGGCTAACACTCTTAGAGTTTATTTACAAAGAAGACACTAATGATATATGGAGGGCAATTGGTTGATGGAGTTTTTTATTATAGGTTTTAGTATAATGAGACATTCCACAAACTAAGTAAAGGAAGTTGCTGCAAATCAAAAGCTATCAAAGGTCAGAAAGTATTTGTGATCTTTGCCATCCAAACATAGACACTACAGCAACACTTATTTCTTTTTACTATTAATTGTCTAGCTAAATGTGATGGAGTCTATTCTCAATTTCTTCATTTGATAGTGTGAACCTTCTGTGTCACTCTAAGTATGCCATCATTAATAATTATTATATATGGATTTAGAGTAAATAAAATCATATCTTAATCACCAACAAGGTTTATTTTAAAGGGCAAAAATCTTACATTATTGTACTCTGTTTATTTTCCAGTATCTTTTGCAAAATCTCTAGAAATCCTACATTTACAATTAAACTGAAAAAAAATGATGGAAACAACAACAAAATTATTCAAAGACAAAATCCAGGATAAAGACATTAAAACTGAGGATATATGGCCATGCTTAAAACCATCAAAAGCTGTCAGGTTTTAGTCCATATATAATTCTGAAGATTACTTTTTAATATTAGATACATCTTTCCTAATGATTAATAGAAAATATTTTTTATCACAAGTAGTGGGAAGGAGCAAAAATGAGCTAAAAAGTTTGTCTATATTTATAACATATTTGTAATAAGATCTTTTAATATTGAGATATTATGAAATTATAAACCATTAATAATCCACAACATGATAGAAATTAAATGAAAACTTTAAGGTTGGTTCAAAATCATCTAAAAATCAAAGACAATGTTGAAAATGTTTTAGGAATATCAAACATTTAAGTTTTAAAGTTTCACATCAATTGAAGAATACTTGAAATAATATTGCATGGTATTAACGGGATTTTTCAAAGTTCTTTTAAGGCATTTTTTATTAATGTCAATGTCATAATAAAACACTTCAAGTTAAATTTTTTAAAATCACATCCTATATCCATCCATCCATATGTACAAAATATGTTCATACAATCATGCTGTTGTTGGCAAACTACAAGTACATAATTAAAACATATTGACACACTATTACCATTGTAACATTTCCTCTGTAAAATAGTTCACATTTTTTTATTCTGCAGCTGTTAGCTGAATTTATAGCAGAGAGCTATATGATGACTAACAGATGACTTCATGTTTCATTTTGGTTTTTATATTCTTCAAATCCTACTTGGAATGGTGATGATTAAATAATTATCCATTGTTACTGATTCAGAACATCAAAAGAGAGCAATATAAAAATATATGAACACACAGAAGCAACCTAACCACTGATGGAGGAATGGATAAAGAAACATGGTATATACATTTTTAAAAAATAAGAAAATCTTGCCATTAATGACAACATGGATGAACCCTGAGGACATGACCTTGTGCTAAATGCAATAAGCCAGATATGAAAGGATGGACATTTACAAAATCTCACTTATGTAAAGAGGCTAAGATCTTCCAATTGATGGAAGGGGAGAATATAATGATGATTACCAAAAGCTGGAGGAAGAGGAAACAAGAAGTATTAAACAAAGTGTACAAAGTTTCAGTTGTGCAACATGAATAAATCCCAGAGATCTGTTGAACAGCATAGGACCTATAGCCAGCAATACTGTACTGTGCACTTAACAATTTGATAAGAAGGTAGATCTTATGTCAAATGTTCTTATCACAAAATGAAGATCATAGTAATAAAGAGAGTGGGAGAAATTTTAAAGGTGATGATTATATTTATGGCATAGCTTGTGACGGTGTTTCACAGCTACAAAATTATCTCCAGATTAATTAACTTGTATACATTAAATATGTGCAGCTTTTATCTCAAAAAAAGGAGTTTAAAATTCCATGCTAAGTCACAGGTGAAACTTGAGCTTCTGAAAATTAAATGTGGATGCACTGCAATTTTTACTTAATTTAATGCTTTCACTTAAATTTAAAATTTGAATTCTAAAACAATATATAATAGCATAAATCACTTATTGATTAATGAAAGCTTACAAAAAGTGAAAAACTAACATAAAAAGACATTAAAACCACATCTTCCCTCCACTTTTTCTTCCTGGATGTCTTAAAACATCATAATTTCAGCCACTACAAACCCAACTGCAGGTTTAGATGTCCATATACTGTCCTAGAGCATACGTATAATGCATACAACTCTTCATAAACTTAGCAAACTCTTATTATTTAATCCTAAAATACATATATACACAAAAATAATTCATCAATTTTTTGTTAATTTATGTGTTTCTTCTCTTGGAAGAAATCATAAGATTGCAACTTTCTAATGTATTGAAATATCCTGTTATGTTTAAAATATTACTTATTAATTACTGTTGACTTCTCTATTTTGAGGATAATTTGTCTTCATTATAAAAATACTACAATCTAAAATATTTCCACTTACATAAATTGTAACATTTTGAAATCAATCTATAACAAGTCAGGCTCTATTTAGTTTCTAATGAATAAAAGATAGCTGTTTTCTAATACTAACATTTAAATTTTTGTTAGTTTTTCTTTATCGGATAGCTAGATGACAGATGATGCTTTTCATTCACCTCTAATGATAATATGAGCCTAATGTGGCACCAGATCAACCTTCTCTGGAGGTTCCAGATGATTAGAGAAAAGTGTGCTTACCATGTTCCAGCCAGGGTAGAGGTAGTCTGTACCCACAAATTCAAAGTAGTGAGCAAAACCTTCCTTCAGCCACACGTCTTCCCACCACACAGGAGTCACGAGGTCACCAAACCACTGCAGTAACAAAATGAATGGGCATCAGAAAAAAAAAAAATCATATCTATCTGGAAATGACTTTATCTAAAACTAAATGTATTAAACTATGATTATTATAACTGGAAGTCATTCCCCGATTGATTTAGTGATCTTAAAATGTGTTGTGGCAAGACTGTATTGATTGATTAAACTACTTGGGCAACGCTAATGTTTTATAAATGCATTCAGAGAAGAATAGAAAAGAATGATCAGAGAACATGACAAGAATATTTAACTTGGAGAAGAAAGGAGTGAGGAGAAAAACATTGATGAAGGCTGTCTTCAAATGTGTGAAGGCCTATCATGTAGAAGAAAATTTTGTTTCTTGTGGCCCTACAAGGGAAAAACTAGAACTAATGAGTAGAAATTAGGATTGGTAAATGGCTGCTGAAAATGCAGACAGTCCTCTGACTGAAATGACCCAATATACAAAATACTGCCTTCAGAGGTAGTAAGTGACTCATCACAGGAGGTATGAAAGCAACGCCCTCTAGTGGCAGAGGCAATTCAAAGAAGACACTGGCCAGCTGATCCAACTAAAGGCTGTGATGGTCCTCCACGCCTGACACTCCATGCTTCCAAGATAATGGAGGGCAGGGCCCAAAACTCTAAGATCCCTTCATGAAAAATAAGTTTAAAAACTTTCATCGGTGTTTTGACTAAATTATGATGCATTTCTCTGAAACCTGTGCTTCATTAGGACCTGTTAAGGAATATTTTTCTTCATTAATAAAAAAAAAAAAGTACATTATATGCTGGGAGCTATCTTAGAGACTTGAGATTCAGTGATAAAAAGTTAAATAATTCCTTTCTCATGCAGCTAAAAGTTTATCGTGAAAGCAGGAAGATGAAGTGACACACACAATAAAAAGACAAAGTAATGAACAACACAATTTCAGAAGTTAATAAAGTGTTTCAGGATGGAAAAGGGAGTGCTTCAGATTGTGAAAGCAAAAAGAATGTTAGTAGTTGACATCTAAACTTAGACTTTAATGACAAGAAAGGGACAGCAATGAGAAAGCCCTGGGTAAGAGGACTCCAGGCAGACACAAATCACCTTTGGTGTGAAGACCCTACTTGGGAATGAGCTATTTCAGAAACAGGAGGACCCATGAGGCTGGAATTTAGCAAAAATGAGGAGGAGGGAAGCCTGGAAAAGTCCTAAAAGGCAGACAAGTACCAGATCATGAACAGCTTCAAAAGCCACAGTAGAGAACTTGGTGACTAAGGGTCTTAATATTGATACTCAAGTATCAGTTCATCCAGGGACCTCTAAGTGAATACAAATAAAAGACAGCTTTGAATATGTTGATGACCGTAAAACACATTTTAAACTATTTTATTCTTTATCAAAAATGCATGTTTCTCTTTTAAATTATCAACTTGTCTTCAAAATCAGTACAACAAATAAGTAGAGAGGGAGGGTAACATAGAAATTATTGTGACAATGACTAAAAATATTGTGCTTTTTCCTAGATTCTGGTCCCTTTCCTCGTGGTAAGTAGTCTACCATGACTACTAATATAGGAAAGCAACTCACAATCTGAAACACATGAGATCTAGTTCCCTGAACAATAATAATATTATCAGTGTGCTTTCATGCCAACAGAACTATCTGTCTAACTTGCCATTTACACAGATATTCAAAAAGCAAACCCTTTTGCCTCAAAAAGTTGTAAGTTTAGATGAAAACCATTCTCTTTAGCACAGAATAGGAGTCCCAGTTATACCTGTAATGAATCCCTTGTAATTTCTGAGCTAAGGAACACATGTCTGACCCTGACCAGGCCAGTATGACAGATACAAACATCTTACAGGTTCACTGCAAAAGGCTGACATTTAGGTAAATGGTCATGCAGCCTGGGCCAATTTATCATTAAGTGGCAATTCATTTATTGGCATTTAACTGTTCACCTTTTTTCACTTTATACATCACTCTTTCCTCAGTTGTGCTAATTTTTAAAAAGGTTTGGGTTTATAATATATTGAAGTCATACTGTACCACAATGAGACTTCTGGTGTTTGAAGTTAAAAACTCTCCATAGTTACTGGTAACCAGAACAAATATTGCTTTCCTATTGTAAAAACATCTATTTTCAGTAATTCTTCTTCACTAAAATTAAGATTCAGATAAGCATGCAAAATTCTAATACCTTCCCCCATTGTAAGAAAGTGCGTAAAATCAAAATGAAATTAATTTTATCTTCGCTTCACTACAAAGTTGGCTAATTTACATATGAATTTCTAAACATGCCAAGAAAAAAAATATCAATCATTTGAGAACAAAGAGTCTACGGCTGAGTTAGTGAAAGACTTCCTAAGAGTCTGTGTGATGGGAAAAGGGGAATAACAAATTGATTTCAGCGAAAGCAAATTTTGACACGTACACAAAACTCAGCTGCATCTTGCAACAATGCAATAAATCATTGCTATCCCTACACTTACCATATATACACACTAATAATCACAAGAAAATAAAGCAAGGTTGGTGAGAAACAGCCACCAGATGGATGCTCCAAAGGGGCAGCTGCTAGGTGGCTCTGGTAGCTCACATTTCACTAAACTGAAAGACATTTGCTTACTCAATATGACCAGTGTACTTATTTTTGTTTGTGTGGTCATCTGAGAAAAATGGATTTATCTTCCAGAAAACACTACCTGGTGCTTCATATAAGACTTAATTAGTAGGATAATAATTTGGCTCCTGACCTAGGTATCTGAAATCATTCTACATTCCCAATAGTTGGCACATTATACTTACACCTGATCCTTTTTCTCATACCTGGTGACATATCTCATGCACAATGACCATGGTGACATCCAGCAAATAAGAAATAGATGAAACACTGGGATCCAGTAGTATTCTTTGTTCCACAAAAATACTTAGTCCCCAGTTCTCCATAGCAGCATACGGATGCTTAGGCACAGCTAAAAGATCTAGAAATAGAATAAAACAGTTCCAAAAGCTTTAGGCTTTAGCAAAGATATCAAATTCTAAATTTCATATTCTAAAAAAAAATTCCGGAAATCTTAATGAGAAAGGATACTTGCTCTCTTGAAGATTTTTTTAGGAGGGGAGGAGTAAATTAAACCACCTGCCATTTCTACCTGACAGCAGAAATATAGGCTATCACTATAAATGCTGGTCATATCCATTCATCACAGTTCATTTTCTGGCCCGGCACTATAGGTGGCTGGAAGTATCGGCACCATTATTGATGGGCTCATCCTAATAAGTTTCAGAA
Organism: Spermophilus citellus; assembly: GCF_964194105.1. Classification (NCBI taxonomy): domain Eukaryota; kingdom Metazoa; phylum Chordata; class Mammalia; order Rodentia; family Sciuridae; genus Spermophilus; species Spermophilus citellus. The sequence continues at coordinate 91,838,840 of NC_138197.1, read as the reverse complement.
AGTCAAGGAAACCAAATGCAGCAGGAATCCACAGAGTCCAAGGCATTGTGGCTTCTAAAGAAAATATATTCAGCTCAATGCAGTAAATGCCACACTCTTACTTGTCCCTCAATATTTGCCAAGACAAAACATTTTGTATTAGTTTTAAAATGTGGAATCATTTTTATAATTGTTTAAATGCTACTATATATTTTTTTCATTTCTGTTAAAAATAAAGTGTTGCATGTAAATTTAGTGTATAGAGACAGCTGCTATAGTGGATAGAGTAGTGAAAGGACTACAGAGGGGACCCAAGGGCTTTAGTCTGGCCCTGCCACCATTAACCAAATAGGCGACATCAGTAAATCACTTAATTTCTCAAGACCACAATTCCCTCACCTATAAAATAAGGTTATTGGCCTTATCTCTAAAATGCCTTCCAGCTCGAAAAATCTATGATTAGACGATTCTAAAATCAGGCTTTATTTTAAAAGGTCATGGAGGTATTATCAACTTTTGGTTATGGTGACACAAAAAGTTCTGACTTTGATGTACTCCCTCTGCTCCAGACACACAGAAATGATAAATAAAATATTTAAAAAGAAAGCTGAAAAACATCTCCAGGCTCAAAAATAAACCTCTCCATGGACAAGAAACGGTACAGAAATGTAAAGTGGTGATTGCATGTGAAGCCACAGGCCTGCTGGGTTCTGGCTCCAGAAGCAGGCAGTGGCAGCTGGGAATTGGCTCCAGCAGGGCTCAGTAGAGCCAAGAGGACCAAAGCCAAGCTGAATGCTTGATGCCAGGGGTTGAGGTAGGGCATACATGCTCATGGAAAGAGACTGAAAATAGCCAGTGATCATTGCTTCCTGGGAAAGCCAGCAAGTAGCAGGGTCAGGATTCGAATCCAGCATCCTGGCTCCTGCACCTGGACCCTTCATCATAATGCCAAAGTGTCCAATGTCTCTTGTCTCAGAATTTCTACATCCCAATAATAAACCTTGGAGTGATGCTGTAGGATACTACAGAAAAACTGTATAAAATTGTTCAGTGTATTATTGTTTGTAAAAGTGAAAAGAGAAAAGTAAATGCCTCTCAAAAAGGTAATGAATAAAGAAACTGTCAAAGAGTTACACAAAGAAATACTATGCAACAATCAAAATAAGTGATCTCTCCCCAAAATTCTAACTCTACAGGGAACAACAGACAATCAGAGAAACATAACATTGGGGAAGAAGAAAGGCATAAATGACCCACACAAGCAGAATAATATCATATATTATATTTAGAATCTCACACAGGAACACACACCCACACCGATAGTAATGGTAAAATATGCACACACAGAGAATAAAGACAAATTCAGGATCACAATTGCTTCAGGGAATAAAGGAGAAAAAATGGATGAGAGATAATGACACAAGGAATTTAGTGTTGATGTCTATAATATTAATGTTTTAAAACAAGAGTTTATTACACGGATATTGATATCTTATTATTGATTCTCTTATATATGCTTTAAATAGTCATAATATATAAAAGAAAAAATATTCAACAGTTAATATAATTAATTTTATATGGTTAATTTTCATTTATTTATTTCTGACTTCAACAAATATCTTCTCTGTATGGGTGATGCTCTTAAGTCTGATATATATATATATATATATATATATGTATATATATATATATATATATATATAAATAAATTGAATATGTTCCCTGTATTCTAGTATGTTTTAGACTAAGAAAGAAGGCATAGCAAGTTTAATACATAAGGGAAAATAATTAAAGTAAAAAGTACTAGTAGGGAGAAAAATCAAGCCTGACTGGGAAGATTCTTGAAAAAGATGGTATTTGAATTGGATTTCAAAAGATAAACAGGATTTCAATAGGCAGATACAGGTAATCACTACACTCAGATATACAACAAACACCAACTGAGCCTGTCTGCACACTGGAGGCACTGTTTGGGGTATGTCCTTCAACACCTTGCTCCCTGCTCTCAAGATGCTTATGTTCATGTGCAGGTATGTGGAGGAGGGCAATTCACAAGCAATAAATGAATGAAAGAAATTTAGTAAGGAACAAATACTACCAAAAATACATGAGTAAGGTAATGATTGGTGGAATGGGTGGCTGCAGCATGGTCAAGGCAGACCTTCTGGGAGGTTATCACATTTCTCCCAATATGAGAATGAGCATGGAAGCCAGCTTGTTTGAAGATCTGTGCAAATGTATTCTAAGACAGGTGCACAATAAATACCATGGCCCTAAGGTAGAAATAAAAGATGCTAGACAAACAGAAAGAGAGGATCCAGATCACAGAACTGGGACAAACTTCAGGTTCAGAACAAGTAAATATTCTTCTACTGTAGATTTTTAACATAAGATCTTGCCTGAATATGAATGATCTAGTCAACAGAGCCACCTGTTACAGTTTGGGTGTGAGGTGTCCCCCAGAAGCTCACGTGTGAGACAATACAAAAAGGTTCAGAGGGGAAATGATTGGGTTGTAAGAGTCTCAGCCCAATCAGTGAATTAAATCACCTGATGGGGATTAACTGAGTGGTAACTGAAGAGGTAGGGTGTGCCTGGAGGAGGTGGGAATTGGCAGTGTGGCTTTGGGGTATATATTTGTTTCTGACAAATGGAGACCTCTCTCTCTGCTTTCTGATCATTATGTGAGCTGCTTCTCTCAGACATACTCTTCAGCCATGATGTTCAGCCTCACCTTGAGCCCCAAGCAATGGGATCGGCTCTCTATGGATTTTGACCTCAGAAACTGTGAGTCCTTAAATAAACTTTTCCTCCTCTACAGTTGTTCTGGTTAGGTCTTTAAGTCACAGCAGTGAAAAAGCTGACTAAAACACTGAGTTTACACTGTGTCCAACTTTGCCTGTCACCAGTAGAGAGCAAGAGCAGTAGCAAGCCTGGTGTCATTTACCTGTAGGAACAAATGGATTTATGGGCAGTTCTTCAGAAGCAAGCCTCACAAAGCAAAGGCCACTGTGCTTTATAGACCTTCATGAGCCAAGAGTGTCAGTCCCTAATACTAAAGAAGCAGATGAAGCCAAATACCAGGAAGTAGATTGGCTCAAATGGCATGGATGGAAGACTCCTAATCATATGAGTTCAGGAGTTTGCAATAAAAGGAAGGTATACTATGGGGGCAGTTTTCAGACAATAAAAACCTGACTAGGCACATAAAAGTCAGTATGGTGAAGAGAAAGTTACAGTTTATGCTACAGTCAACAGGCACGGAAGACCTAAGCAAGCAACTGGTTATACATTGGTCTCTAGGGGTGGAAGGCACAGAAGTCAGGGCTAGGCAACAAGGTTACAGATCAACCAAACAAGGACACTTCAGCAAGTAGACCCAGACTCTGACAAAGTCGTCGATGAACAGAATACAACACAGAAGAATCAGTAATAAGGCACTGCTTCTTAATCAGGCTTTATAATAGATGTAAGAAACCATATTTACAGATGGCAGAGGGAGGGAAAAAAGAGAAACTAAAACCACTTAGATTGTGCTACCACACATGTAATAACCTTGTAACACTATACTGGAGGAATTTTCTCAAATAACTATGGAGAGGCACTTAATTGTACCTCTATATTTTTCAGGACTTAAGGAATCTCATAGGAAAGTTTTACAATTTTAAGAGCAAGTATATGTCCATACAAGGACTTGCACACAAATGTTCATAACTGTTCAATTTCCAGTGGGTAAATACTGGGAATAACCCAAATGTCTGTCAGTAGGCAAACAGATAAAGGAAGATATATCCATACAACAAAATGCCATTCATTAACAATGAAGAATAAGCCACAGATACCAGCTACAACATAGGTGAATCTCAAAATAGTTAATGTTACACTGAGTTTAATTTTTTTTAAAGAGAGAGAGAGAGAGAGAGAGAGAGAGAGAATTTTTTAATATTTATTTTTTAGTTATCGGCGGACACAACATCTTTGTTTGTATGTGGTGCAGAGGATCGAACCCGGGCCGCACGTATGCCAGGCGAGCGCGCTACCGCTTGAGCCACATCCCCAGCCCCTAAATTTTTTTTGTAATTATATACTGTATGATTGATGTGATTTACATAAAATTCCAAAAATGCAAACTAATCTATAATGTCAGAAAGCAGATCAGTGGTTCTCTGGAGACAAGATGGGAGGGATTTACAACACAGCAATAGGAAACTTTTAGGAGTGAGGGATTGTGTTCATGATGGTGATGATTTCATATGTGTATATGGATACTGTAGCTTATCAAGATACACTTTAACTATGAGCAGTTTGTTGTATATTACTAATCTCAATGAAGCTGGTTTTTTAAGAAAACTGGACTAGTAACTCAAACATTGTTCTTTTGCTTATTTGAAGCAGATAACATTTATTCACAGTGAATTAAATTATTTTAATTTTTGCAAAAATAAATTAATGAGACTATATCCATTAAAATGTGCACTCAAAACTCTTTAATATGCCTTGAAAACAGAAAACTCAAATGTTTCAGAATCTAGTTTACTTAGAAATTCAAAGAAAATCCTAAATAAAATTATGCATAGTGGTCTACTTCCAATTAACCACTGCAGTCGCTAAAACTATAGATAGGACAGAGAATTCATATAATATTAGTGGATGTGATAGCATAAGTTAACATAAAAATCTGACACTCTCTATTTGCACCCCTCCTCTCAGCCCTCAACACACTACAGTGTGCCTACCATCTTAACCCTATGTTTAAAAACCTCTAAAGAACTGAACTCACAAAATCTCAAGAATATTCCTCAGTTCTTATCTGTGGTGGCATTTCTGAGAATTGTCATATTGTTGACTAGTGTATATGATAACAGGATATCCGTGTTTTTATCACTTCTCAGATTAGCACTTTTTGTTTTGTTTATATTGCTTTGTTTTACATTCTTGTCATTGTCTGGACTTTGAAAATCAAAGTTCCCAGAATTTTCACCTGTGGTTTCTGTACTTTTTTTTTTTAATTTCACTGTTATGGTTTAAATGTGTCTCATCCAAAATTAACTTTAAAAATCTCCATTGTGGTAGTATTAAAAGAGGTGGGTCTTTTGGGAAGTGATTAAGTCATGAAGTCTGAGACCTCACGACTGGATTGTTGCTTTGTAGAAGGACTTAGGTGAGTTTGTCCCTTCTGTCCCTTCTGCCATGTGAGAACACAGAATCTTCCCCATGGAGGATACAGCAACAGGTGCCATCGTAGAAGCAGAGAACAGCCCTCACCAAACACCAAGCCTGTCAGCACTTCATCTTGGATTTCATAGCCTCAAGGACTGTGAGAAATAAATTTCTATTTGTAAAGACACAGCTGATGTTCCAAAACAAATTTCCAAATAAATGAATCATTTGCCTCTTGATAATAAATCAGACTAAATACAGCTTTAAACTAGCTTGCCTACAATGACAAGCTAAGCAGGTGTATACCTGTGACCAGAAGCCTTCCAATGAAGGGCCTTTGGTTCTACAGTTCGGTGCAACAGTTCCACAATGTTGCTCTTTGCCACGTAAAGGGCTCTGCTGCTCCTTAAATCACCTCCCTACCTGTAGGCTAGTTTTCACTTTGGTGTATTACCTTCAGATTCACAGATAGATTCTGAACTCTTTGCCCTAGTCTTCCCACCTAAATCCATCTCCTTCTCAGGCCCCCAGCTTCTGATCCAACTCTTCTGTATTGCACCTCATTTTTAAATTCCTTCAAATTTCACCTTTAGTACTATCTTCCACTCTACACCTTAGCAGCATCTTAATCACAATCCAAGGTATTTTTTTCTGACTGCTGCCCAAGCCTTCTTGGCAGAAGGTAGCAGATATATGGTTCACAGGCTCAAGGCTTTGATTCTATACTCTCTGGAATTCAAACACTAACTGTTTACAGGACCTTGAGCCAATCATTCAGGCTCCCTCAGCTTTATTTTTCTCATTGATAAAATGGGGATTTTAAGGGTACTTGATCGACTTACAATTTGCACTGAAGATTAAATGTTAGACCATGTAAAACCCTTAGTCCTAAGCAGAAAGCAGTTAAATCAACATTATCAGTATTTGGCATCTTTCCTTCTTATCCCCACCTCAGGGAACTGAATGCATCACAGGCCTGAGCTGAAAGAGGAAGAAGAGTCTTGTTTTTGAATAAAGATGTTTGGCTAATATGTCACATTAGAGAAGTTCATTTCTGAATTGAAATATTGTGATTTAAAGCAACATGAGAACTAAGAATGAGCCAAAACCATCAAAGGGCATGCCCTAATTATAATTTGGGACACTCAATAAAATTTAAAGGCATAGCAAAAAATCAAAAACTTGAATTTTGATTATGCCATGACGAGCACTTGCACAAGACACCATTTACATATAGACTTGTACAGGACATATCTGCATTTATGCTTTAAGTATAAAAATGAAACTCTTGTCCTGGAAGTTTGACATGTATGTCTGGTAAAAATACAAACTGCATTTGAAATAGTAATATCAGTAAGATAACATTCACAGAAGTCACCTATTATTGATATTTATAACATGAGAAAAACCATCCTTTTTATTTCTTTCAAGTCCACTTCACAAACAAAAATTTAAACTTTGCTATTCTTGGAAACATTCCAACCAAATCTAAGGGTGAGTCAAATATAAGGGCAAGTTTTAAGACAAAATACATTTTCCTCTTATTTAAGCATCCTTCATTCCAAAAAAAAAAAAAAAAGACGATCTTCAGCTGCACATTTTGGCCTGTAATAGAACTTTCATCAGCATTACTCATATTCATAAGTTTGGCTTTTTAGTTCTCAAACTTTAGCATTCTCCTGAATTAGCATTAGGTCATAATATGCAGGCAATGTTTTTGCTAATCCTCCTGCCACACACTCAAAAGATTTTTTTTTTTTTTTTGTTACTGCAATCACTTTTCCTCAACACTTACTGATTGCTGCCAATTGCAAAGGAGGAACACTTTTCATGTATTGCTTGATTTCCTTTTTCCATGAAAAAGAATTTCTGTGCCAAAGGACAATTCCCTATGCACAGAGCACATTTGTCAGTTTCTCACCCATTTAATTAAAATTATTCCTACTTTAATTTCCATGATAATATTATGCATTTTTTTAGTTGTGCATCTAGTATATTAAAAACTCATGGTCTTTGCTTTAATGGATATGATTAATCATGAACACAGGAAATACTAAATGAGTGCATCCACATCAGTGGGTAACAGACCAAGTTGAATAGCTCTTGTTATGTAACAGAGATTTTCCATTATCCAACAGAAGACAGATTGAACTTACAAGGTTGCTCTCTGTTAAGGTTCCAATTACAATGTATTTCCATTTATTCAAAAAATAATTACTCACTACTTAATATTGGCCAGGCTGATCTGGGCACTGGACACTTCAACCTGAAACAATAAAGACATCTTCCCTTCAAACTCTCTTGGAGCTTAAAAATCAATTAGAGGTATAAATAAGTTTAAAAGCACTAATACTATAGACACATACAAAGACTGTTGGATGATAGTTCATATGCTCTGATGAGTGCATGGTACAGAGATTAAGAACATGAAATCCATTCTGCTACTTAATGGAGCATGCTACCAATTCTCTGCCCTTCATTTTCCTCACCTGCAAAATAGAGATGAATATAATCGAAGCTATTTCACATTCTTTCTATAATGACTATATTTGGAAGACAATTCTTAACAGTCTCTCACATTTCTGTACATTCTACCAGCAAACCCTGACTTGTTTTTTGTTTTTGTGGTTGTTGTTCTACACTATCTTCTTAAGGACATTTTCATAGGAAAAACAGAGATAGTGTCCTCTCTGGAGGAAAAAGGCATACATACCATCACAGAATAAATGGATTAAATTAAGACTACTCAGCTGTGTAATGTATATAATCCATCACATGTTCAGATAATACTTGGATCTCTTTGCCTAACTCTTGGGAACTGAGACTCAGGAAAACTGGCACATAAAAAGATGATACTCTGGCTACTACTGTAGCCAGAACAATAAAATCTTTTGTTTCTAATCCAGGAGTTTCATGTCTTCTGCCAGCATTCATGAAATGATGGCAAGCTAATTTGTTAAGATTGCAAATAGGCTACAGTAAAAATCCCAGACTCTTCAAGTTCTTAATTATATGAATTAACACATGGTAGGTAGGTGCTTAGAAAAGTACCTAGTGAGTGGTAAGTTCTCAATAACTATTAACCATTATGGTAGACTGAAAAATAGTCCCCCCAAAGATGTTCAAATCCTCATTCCTGGAACCTGTTAATATATTAGATTACTTGATAAAAGAGAATTAAGGTTACAAATAGAATTCAGGCTGCTAGTTAGCTGACCTTTGATGGGAGGAATATCCTGGATTACCCAGGCAAAAAGACCATAATCACAAAGGCCCTGAAAAGTGAAAGCAGAAAAAATAAAAAAGGTCCATGTTTGAGTGATGCACCTTGAAAAAGGTCCTACCAGACATTGCTGGCTTTAAAGGTGGAAGGGGGCCATGAACCAAGAAATGCAAGCAGTCTCTCGAAACTGCAATAGTAAAGAAAATTTAGAGGTTCTCTCCCTAAAGCCTCCAGTAAGAGCAGTGTCAGTCTTGTAACCTATAGAACTGTAAGAAAAGTAAATCTGTATTGTTTTAAGCTACTCAGTATGTGCTAATTTGTTACAGCATCAATAGGAAACTACAATTTGCACTATCAGCATTACCATTCTCAGAAAACAATTACAACAGTACATTTAATAAAGGTCAAGTGAATGTGGTCTTTCTCTCCAAATTATTTTACTAGATTCATCCTTCTTGTGATGATATATTACCTTGTATCTGGAGATGATACACAATGATTGATAGGAACTGAGGTGAATGACACAGGTATTGTAATGTAGTGTTAGACTCCCATGAGAGGGTTATTTAAACTGTGACACCATGCTGTGGTACTGCAACAGTTGATCTGATAACCCAGAAGGCTAACAAGAAACTAATGGGTGGGTACCATATACAGCATGGATACAACATGGAGTTTCATACACTACTCAGAATGGCATGCAATTTAAAACCTATGGACTCTATATCTGGAATTTTCCACTTATATTTTCAGTGTATGGTTGACAATGGGTAACTGAAACTATAGAAAGTAAAACCACATATACGAGAGGACTACTATACTCTATTAAGGGCTCTCATTAATGAGTTCTTTAGTGCATGTCAGTTGCTGTAGTGGGACCATTCTATAGCATAAAACTCAGGAGTCTTGTTTTAAAGGTCTGAGAAAACTGGGAGTTATTTTAGAGGTTTAGATATCTCTTTGACACTCTTTAATTGACAGGTTCACATTTCCAGCAGAAGAGGGTATGAAATAGTTTCATTTATGAATGAGAATTCTTAACTTTTGAAATGTCAGTAAACATATTTCCAAATTCATATGCACTTTTTGATAGTCTGAATACAAATTGGTAATGCTAAAGGAAATTATTCATGTAGACTTGGTAAAGTGGAAAGAGGGATGTGTGCATTGTGCCTTAAGGCTAGTTCCTCTTAGCATAAACTTAGCATAACAGTAGAACACATAATATTCAATAAAAATAAACATAATTCAAAGGAACTAATGTTGGGTTCTTAGTCTAAAACTGTATGGCATTAATTTTAAACAAAATCAAATATTTGTTGAAGTCCCTAAGAGGAAAATCGCTAACACACAGTAGTTATTGTTGATTTTTTTAATCACATCTTGTTGCAGTATGAAGTATTTCCTAATATTAACTGGCATCTAAACAATGGATGGATTTTCAGAGCACTAGTGATATAAATAGCAGGTATGAAATTCACTGTGAATTTTAAAGGTTCCTAGGGAAATCTCTGAGAGTATTTGGGGTAATGAAGGCAGAGGGGGAAAAAAAGAAAATAAAGTTAAAAAACACTGCAATTATAGAAATAGGAAACATGATGACATTGTGTCCACCAAATTTTGACACTATCACAAAGCTAACTTGCCCTTAAATGAATTAAAATATAATATTATCAATTTAATTCTTAGCCTATATAGTTCTAAAGAACTTCACATTTTTATAACCCAAACTTATAGATTTACCATTTGGAATAAGTCAAGTCACTCAATGTCATGATGAAAAATGAATGTCATGTCCTATTCAGGCTGAATTATGTATCATCTGGGAGGTATTGATCAAAATATGAACATGTCTTTCATTACTGAAGGAAACTGATGCTTTGTTATAAATATCTTCTTGAGAGCATAAAGCAACTGCCTTTTCCAAATTTTTCCACAGAAGAGTTTCTCAGAGTTTCTGTTCAGTGCTTTTTTTTGTCAAAACCCATTACTAGAATCCCAAATATTCCCTAGTTCAATTTACATTAGATCAAGAAATGAAATATAGAAAGAACAAATAATAAGACAGAGATTGAACTGAACCCTTTACCTCTCCATGCTCCAGTATCTAGTGTGCATTGCTAACTTATACTCCTAAAGTGTATTTTATATGAAGGAAAACATTTTGTACCCAAAAAGGGGAAATGCTGAAAAGAATGAATTTTTTTTTGTACCCATCATAAAAATGTGGCTCCTAATGTAAACTCTCAGGGAATTGACATGATGGAAAATTGCCAGGAGACATTTTCCTAACATCACAGTTAATAGAGCATGAGGGTTCTATAGCTCAAAACGACACATAACTGATCACAGCACACTTGCAGCAGGGAGACCACCATTAAGAAAACAAGATCACCCTTCTCGTTGTGTTTTTACTCATTCTCCTAACACTATGCAAATCTTTTATTTGTGTACTTGGAATCTGTTTGAATAGTTATTAAAATCAAGACCAGTATTCTAATGTAAACACAATATGGAGTGCTGCACTAAAATGCACAGGTCCAAGAGCACGAAAGCATCTGCTCATATTTTGCAGCAGCATTTGGATGTTCCAGTCCTGGATGGAGGATGGCACTCTTCCAGCCTGGACAGAGAATGCTGCAAAATGTTTGCTATATTCTATGAGCGACTACCTCAAATGCTAGTGTCTGCTTCTCTGGATCTCAGTGTTTTATACACACACACACACACACACTCACACATATCATATATATGTATACATTCTCACACCACATGGTAGTGTTTCAGTCAGTGAACAGGAAGCATATACAATGAGTAGATTGAATATGATTGTATGGGTAAGGCTGTATCACATGGTAATGCTTAGCCATCTGAGTTTGTGTAAATACACTTTATGATAGTCACACAATAGTGAAATTGCCTGAACGTTTCAGAATGTATCCAGCACTGACACATGACTCTTCATATACTATTAACATGTATGATAGTTGCATATATGTATATGTCTAGATATAAACATATTATTTATGTAAGATATATGTTCTATAAATATATTTACTGGGTGTATATAAGTACATATTACATAATATTACATATATACACACTCAATAAAACAGAATGCAGAAGATATATATATATATATATATATATATATATATACACACACACACACACACACACACACACACACACACATAGGCGAGATTATATATATATACATACACACACATTTATATACATTTACATATGTGTGGGATTGAATTCTATTGAATTTTGGCAAAGTAGCTGAATTTTATGAGTCCACAATTCTAAATTCATGCTGGGAGTAGACTCCATTTTATTTAGTCCTATGCAACATCAGACAGATGGAGGGATTAAAAGCAGGTTACAGGTAGGTTTTGTCCCAAGGGGTACAATTTAATAATAATAGCTAATAAACCTTTTCAAAAGTCATTCACAAGGTCTCTGTTATACAAAAACAATACCTCTAACTTATTGTTAACACTTCTAATACCTCATGTTATATCCTGATTTACTAATGTCTACTAATCCTAAAACTTCCTCTTGCTACTAGAAACACAAATTAGTCCAGTAAAGAAGTGACAATTAATTTTAAATAAATAAAATAGATCAGTGAAAGAATATTTCTGCATAAGATTTTTATAAATAAAAATGTATTGAGTAACCAAAATATCTATATTTTACCTTTACAAAAACTATTTTTCAAAATCTTCAGCATTGATTTATAAAAACATTTTAAAGTTCCAACTATCAAACATATGTACAAAATATTAAAATTCCATTGTATATATATTAGATTTGTTATATCATTATATTAAAAAGACATGCTACATCATAGGGTTACATACGATATCTTTTAAATGACAAAAGTACCCAAGAATTTTTTTTTAATTTTCTATGCTGATAATTTACTGGGAAAATTTATGATTTGGCAATGTCAAAAATAATACTATCATGCAAACATCACCTTCAATTTTAAGACACTATTTAATAATCCCCTTCCCAAACTTCTTATCCTGTCTGATTGGCTCTTAAAAAAAATTATAAAACGCGTATTGTGTTCAGTGCATCTGGAAGACTTTTCAGTGTAAGGATATTGTATAGTTTTGAATTTTTACTCAAGCTGTGGAGGACCATGAACAATTTCTATTTAGGGAGAACATCAGCTTTCTTACCCCAAGATGTGGTTCATGAATCAGCAACATCAGCATCACCTAGGAATTTGTTAGAAATGCAGAACCTCAAAAGCAGCTCCAACCTCCTGAATGATAAGATCCTCAAGCAATTCTTATATACATTAATTCTTGAGAAGCACTGACCTAGCACACATTTTCCATGGTGGGATGCTTTTGCCTAGGTTATGGAAGAACATTGATGAAGATGGGAAAGACACAACTTTTATTTATATTTATTTTCAACTAGTATAAGAACACTTAGATTAAGATTTTCAGATATTCACCATAAAAGCTCATACAGGTGCTTCCCTAGTCCATGTATCAGTAGCCTTGAGTGCAGAGCAGCAGCAACATAGGAGTGATGATAGCACTACCCTTCCCTTTAATTCACTTTCAAGGCACCAGAACACATAGCAGTACCTGAGCACCCAATGGAGTATATTTTTGGGCTGTATTACCTAGTTTAAACCAATCCTCACAAAATAAGTAGGTAGCTTTAAGGGATCCTTGCAAAAGATAATACATTGAGATTAATACTATCAATGCAAAGAACAAAAATGGAACAAGATAATAGCAGAGCTGATAGTGCTTGGATTCTTAGTAAGAATAACTAATTTTTAAAAAAACATACTAAAGACCAGGGATTCTTCTAAGTGCATTGACTTAGTTATTCCTAAATTTTCTATGGTATACGAACTATTACTTGGCTCCATTTTGCAGATAAGGAACTGAAGCACAGAGACATTAGGTAAATTGCTCAGGTCAGTTTGGTATTGGTAGAGATCAGATCCAAACTTTGGCATCCTTGCTTAGAGTCCCCCAATAATTATGCTCTATTATCTCTACTCAACTTTTATTATCAGGCAAAAACAAATGTTTTATTATATATTATGAAAAGAAAATTTGAATTAATCAAGTAGATTATTGCACTATTTATTTACACATAATGTTGTAGTGAATTTTATTCTAAATGCATATTGTACCTTGAATTTAGCCAAAAAAAAAAAGTAGCAGTGTGTACTATTTTGAAATTATATAAATACAGGAAAGTAGGAATAAATGTGTTCCCAAAAATCTAGCAGTGGTACAAAACTGAAAAACTAAAAAAATAAAGAGAGAGAGAGAAAAAGAGAGAGAGAGAGAGAGAGAGAGAGAGAGAGAGAGAGAGAGAGAGAGAGACTGACTGCTGTCATAAAGCAGCAGTTTTCAAATTTGACCATGCATCAGAAACACCTGGAGAAATTCTTAGAATATGTACTTCTAGGTCCCTAGCTTAGATTGTCTGATTTGGTAGGTTTGGAGTGGAACTGAAGAGTATTCATTTCTAACAAGTTCCCAGGTAATGTTGATGTTAGTCTGAGGAATCATTGTTATAATAAAAGCAGAGTTTATATCAGAGATCCTCAAATACTCTCATACATTTGAAACCATCTAAAACACCTAAAAAATATTGAGGCCTTATTTTTTTAAAAAAACAGAAATTTGTAAGATGGTGGGATAGGACTTTCCATATATCATTCCTCAAAAGAAACATGAATTTGAGCAAATATTCATGCAGCAAAATACTTTCTCAAAAGCTAACAAAAGCAAGTGATGTATTACAGCTCCTAGGAATAGCAGAGAAATAAGGAAAGATAACCTCAAAGAAGGTAGCAAGGACAGTTCTACATTACCAAGGTCATTTCTCCCCCAAATGCAGGCAACACAGTATGGAGAGAAATACCTTCCACAACAGGAAAGAAGAGTGACGTGAGAAATAGACTTTACCTTGGATATCAACATCAGGCCAAACCCAATATAACTGAGCATTGATAAGGCCTCCATAGCCCATGACTAAGCTGGTATCTGAAGGCTGGATCAACCCTAACAAACCCAAGCTCTAGACTAGTCCCAACAGAAGGCTGGTTCTAGTTTCCCCAGGCTTCCCATAGGCCCCATTGCCAAGCCAGCCCCCACAGACACATCAAAAAAATAAAATAAAATAAAGCACTCAACATTTTAAAAAATGAAGATAAATGAACTATCTGATAAAGAATTCAAAATAGGGCTGGGGATGTGGCTCAAGTGGTAGCGCGCTCGCCTGGCATGCGTGCGGCCCGGGTTCGATCCTCAGCACCACATACCAACAAAGATGTTGTGTCCGCCGAGAACTAAAAAAAATAAATATTAAAAAAAATTCTCTCTCTCTCTCTCTCTCTCTCTCTCTCTCTCTCTCTCTCTCTCACTCTCTCTTAAAAAAAAGACTATTTAAAAAAAAAAAAAGAATTCAAAATAATTGTTTTAAAGAAGCTCATAAAACTTCAAGAAAATACAAAGAAATAATGACTTGAAATTAGGAAAACAATAATAACAAAATAAGAAATGTAACAGAAACAAAAAATTGAAAAATATTCTGCATTCATGAATTATAAAAATTAAAATTCTTAACATGTCTATACCATCCAAAGCAATCTGAATACCCAAGACAATCTATATCAAAATATCAATGATGTTATTTTTCACAGAAATAGATAAAACAATCCTGCATTTCATGTGGAACCACAAAAGACCCCAAATATCCAAAACAATCTTAAACAAAAAGAATAAATATGGAAGTGTCTACTACATAGCTATACAGTAAGCAAAATATCATGTAACTGGCATAAAAACAGACAGACCAATGGGGCAGAGTAGAGAACCAGAAATAAATTCATGCATTTGTGGTCAACTGGTTTTTGACAAAGGTGTCAAGAACACACAATGTGGAAAGGACACTCTTTTAAATAATAGATGCTGGGAAAACTGAATAGCTACATGCAGAAGAATGAAATTAGATTCATCTCACACCATATACAAAATCAATTCAAATGAATTAAAAATTTAATGTAAAACCTAAAACTGCTCTGAGCAATGATTTTTTGGACATAACCAAAAACACAGACAACAAAAGCAAAGATAGACAAATGAGGTTACATCAAACTAAAAAGCTTCTGCACAACAAAGAAAACAATGAATAGAATTAAGGGACCACCTACAGAATGAAATAAAATATTTTCAAACCATACATCTCATAAGGGATTGATATCCAAAATATAAAAGGAACTAACTAATATCAACAAGAAAATAGATATCTATTTTTTTTAGATGTCAATGGACCCTTATTTATTCATTTATTTCTATGTGGTGCTCAGAATTGAACCCAGTGCGTTGCACATACTAGGCAAGCGCACTACCACTGGACCATAACCCCAGCCAAAAGATAATCTAATTTTCAAATGGGCAAAAGATCTGAATAAACATACAAAAAATACATGCAAAAGGCCAATAGGTTTAAGGGGAAAAAAAAACACTAAACATCACTAATCAGCAAGGAAATCCAAGTTAAACCATAATGAGTTATCACTTCATACATGTTAGAATAACTATTATTAAAAAATAAAATATAAAAAGTGCTGACAAGGATGTGAGAAAAGAAAACCTTTGAACACTATGGGAATGTAAGTTAACATAGCGATTATGGGAAACAAGGTTCCTCAAAAAACTAAAATAGAACTACTAAATGATGCAGCAATCCTACTACAGGATATATATGTAAAGAAAATGAAATCAGCAAGCCAAAGAGATATCCACACTCTCACTTTCATTATAGCATTATTTGCAATAGCAAGTTATGGAATTAACTTAAGTGTCCATCAACAGATGATAGATAAGGAAAATGTGATATGTGCTAAAATATTCAGCCTTAAAAAAGAAGAAAATTCTGCAATATAAACCCATGGATTAACCTGGAAAACATTACACTAAGAGAAATAATAGAGGCAATACATGTGAAATTTAAAAATTTTTGAACTCAAAGAAGTATAGAGAAGAATAGTTACCAGGGACTGAAGTGGGGACAAAGTGTTGGGGAGATGTTGTTTAAAAGATGCAAAATTTTAGTTAGATGGGAGAAATAAGTTCAAGCGCTCTACTGTACAATATGGTACAGTGTTATATGTTATATGTTAATAACAACGTACTGTATTTTAGAAAATTATTAAGATAGTAGAGTTTAAGTCTTCTCACCCACAAGAAAAACAAATGACGTGAGAGGGAACATATAAGTTAATTAACTGGATTTAGCTATTCCAAGATATATACTATTTCAAGGCATCATGTTGTATATATACTATTTATATTTGGCAAGAATTAATTAATAAATAAAGAAGTTTATTCTCAGTGCACACCCACCCCCCGAGTTAATTCTTCTAAGGTGGGACTTAGGTCTCCTTATCTTTCAAGTCCTTCAAATGTAGTATGGGTTGAAATCATTGCTTTAGATGCAGAGGCAATAGAAGCAGAAAGACTGGCTCAGAGACCGTCATAGTAATCCAGGTAAGAGACAACAGAATCTTGAGTAAAACACAGAGGTGTTTCAGAGGTCAAAATGGGAAGTTCTTGCTAATTAATTAAATATGGACACTTAAAACAATAACCTATGATGGAAGCATGGACAGTATTCCTCAGTTGAATGAATGAAGAATGAATGAGATCATGGTGTGGCATTAAAACCATGAGGGGAAAAGGAAGGAAGGAAAGGAAACAGGGGGAAATAAGTTTATGTTACAAAAGGAACAAAATATTATTATTCTCAAAAATTTCATTTTTGCTAGTAATGGAAAAGTGATTTAAAAAAAAAACTTTCTTCCCTTAATATCATGTTTGTCTTTAAATCCTTTTAAATAGTTAAAACCTAGATTCCTAGCTCCACAACCCACATTCATTCATAATCTCTACTCTATGCTGCATCCTGTTCTATTTTTATGCTGATGAAAAGGAACTCAATTAAAAATCAAACAATAAGTCAAAAATAGCAGAGATTAGCACCCAGAGCTAAGAGATACTTAAAAGATCATGTCTGCTCTGTCTATCCTTTTATTCCTGATGACACAGTATGAACTGAAGTCTATTGTTTTAAAAAGCTTTAGAAGAGAGAAACAAAAGAAAAGAAGAAAGAAAATAATAGAGGCAGTGTATTTGCAATGATGGGGAAAAGGATGTTGAAATTTCAGATCACATGGGCTTCCACTAGTATTTAGGAAGGCATAAACAATGTTTTTAGGTTTGTTATGGATTAACAGTGTTGCTTTCCACAAATGTTCAATGCCCTCTTAACAGAAAAGCCAAGACTCTGAGTAAACTTGCTTTAAATTCCTTTGCTTAAGTGCCAAGGAGTTCATGTAGAAATTTAATTAGAGCTCCATTTTAAACATAATTTTGTTGGCTCCTGAAAGCCTGCATTCTTAATATGGTATATTATCTGGTGTTAATGAAATGCTTCAAAATGTGATCCTCCACACACAAGCACCCCTTAACAAAAACTCGTGAGAAACCTTAGAGGAAAAGAGGAACTGGATCAGACACAAACCAAGCTCTGTTGACATTCTCAAATTAAGAAAATATATATGGCAGGGCTCTGACTGCTGCAATATACAAATGTTTCCTTTCCACTCAGACTGAACATATCAGCAGGTGGTAAAGTGACATTATAAGCCAGTCACTTACACTTTAAGCCCAAAGGCAAAGGATCCATTCTATTTGCAGATTCAGTTTAAGTTATTCTGTTGCCTCTTCTCTATGTTATAAGGAAATAAAAGAAAAAAAATCCATTTCCTCCAAAGACAAACAAAATGATTTTTTTCTTTCTTTGCTAAATTGCTTTCTATAATTCTGTGGTTCAAATCATAGGGCTAACCTGTAATAGCATTTTGCATACTCTAAAATGCTTTAGAGATAGTGTTATTTCTTAATTATGCCATAATTCAGAGCACAGTATATAATGGGCACAACTTTTAAAAATGGTTCTAAAATATTCAATGAATTAGGTATTAATATCTGGCCTTCAAATGATTTTTACTGGATCACTATCACTGTAAGTTTACCAATCTATTAGCTAATTAATATAATTATTAGTGCAAAGCATATTAATTATTATCTGACACTGATACTAAACAGAACCAGTACTTATTTGCCAAACAACTGATTACTTAGTATGCTTTCCATTTGAGATAAATCTGTTTTAACATGAACTTGTAGGGGTTTTATTTATTAAACTAAATACAGCCTTAGAGCTATTCTAAATGAAATCATTATACAATTCAGAAAGAGTCAACTCCTCCTCAAGACATTATAATGCCATCTTCCAGAAAATGGTCTTAATAAATATATAAATCTATGATGGCCACAAACATGAGCAGTGCCCTTCCAGAGTTGTACAATGCACACTTAATCTATTAGGTTGTGTCAACAGAATTAACAAGAAATGCTTCCTAATCCATAAAGCACCGAAGTCTAATGCACTCTACGAGGAGATAGTGAGAAAGCTTTCAAAATAACAAATACACTTGTGAAGAGATGATTTATGAAACATCATATTTGATCAAAGGACCCAGTGATCATTAAGAACATGATGGGAAATCAGCTACTCTTTGCTTTATGGAGGATACAGCATAAAACAAATGGACTTAAGTCATAAGTGTTACAGTTATAAAATTTTTCTGACAAGAGAGTTAGTGAACATTCAGCTAGTGTGCCAAGAAAATTTCTTTATTGAGCATGGTTCTCAGCTCTGCTGTGTATTAGAATCAATTGAGAAGCTTTTAGAAATACTGATGCCTGGGCCCCACTTCAGACCAATTCTTTCCAAGTCTCCAGGGGTGGGGCTCAAGCATCAATCTATTCTGAAATTCTCCAAATGGTTTCTGACCTCTAAAAAGGATTTAAGACCTCCATCTTAGATAATTTTAGAAACAGTATTCCTACCCAAGATAGACTCAGTTGGTGATTCTCAAATATCAGTGTCCATAAGAACCACCAGGAGGGTTTCATAAAACAGATTGCTGGCCACCACCTACAGAGTTCATGATTCAGTAGATGCTAATTACTCTGATCAGAAATTACACATTAAGAACTATTCACACATTGACTCACTTGGAGGCTATTAGAAATGCAGAATAGGGCCACATCCATCAACAATAGATATCTAAATTTTGCCAATACCACCAGGTAATTCCTATGGAAATTGAAATTTGGGAAGTATTGGCCTAGTGCATACATCAATTAAAAAACTGACTTAGACCCGGAGGAATATAAATGGAGTTGAAATAAATAAGGACTTACAAATATAGTAGAACCTCCCCTTATCACAGTTGAACTTATCATAGTCTCAACTTCAGTCCAAAAATATTAAATGAAAATTTCCAGATATAAACAAATCATAAGTTTTAAATTGTGCACCATTCTAAGTTGCATGGATAAAATCTCGAGCTGTCCAGTTCCATCCTACCCAGGATGAGATCAACAGTTTCTCTAGTATGTACACTCTTTGTATGCTACCCATCCATTAACCATTTAGTAGCCTTCTCTGTTATATTGACTATTGCAATACACACAATGCTTGTGTTCCAGAAACCCTTGTGTAAGCCAAAGGTAAGCCATAAAGTGCTTCCTTTAAGTGAAAAAAACAAGTTCTCACTTTAATAAGGAAAGAAAAAAAATCAAATGCTGAGGTTACTAAAATCTACAGTAAATTATTATTGTTCATCTCATTATGCCCAATTTATAAATTAAAATTTATCATATATATTTATGCAGAGGAAAAAACATGGTATATGCAGCTTTTAGAACTATCTGAAGTATCAGGTACTAAGGGGGCACATTACTATAATTAGAGAGCTCAAATTCTAAACCCTTTAGTTCTACCTGACCAGTATATATTTGGGAATGCAGGTCCTATATTTCCAGAAATTCTAATATTTCAAGAAAGCCAGGTAAATAAAGAAAGTTAGTAAATTGGACTTTTATGTGAAATTTTCCAACTATAAATATTTACAATTAATTCAAAGGTTTCATAACAATTAAAATATATATATATATATATATATATATATATATATATATATATATGCCATATTGGGCCTGTGGCTTACCCATATGAGACCTCTGATTATTAGCTGAATTAGAGTTTGAAATATATCACTGTAAATCCCCTCTGAACACTTGCTTTAAAATTTAAGATATGACATATTTGGTAACAGTTAATTGTTTTCCATAGAGATCACTAGTACCTGACATGAACTGAGCAAAGCAACAGAAATGAATGTTAGACAAGGCAATTTTAGAATATGAGTTATAGAAGAATAAATAAGCAGCTACAAGTTAGGAAGAAAAAATGAATGCTAAAATGGCTTGGGGTTGCCTTGGAAGAATCTGAGAGGTGTCGCAGTCAATTTCAAGATGAGAAAGGCTGAGACATTTGATTGTATTTACTAGTAAATATATCTATGGTCACTACAAAATTTCTAACCAGAAAACTTTCAGAGTAAGGGACAACAGTAGTATTATATATGCAGAATTATTTTCACTTAAGAAGGGAGATGTGGTAAAACAACCTCTGTTCCAGTCCTTCCTCATCTATATTGGATAGAACTGAATCATCTCTGAAAAAACTTTTGTCACTGAGGCACACAGTAGGCTCCAAGTGCAACATTTTCATGGTTTCTTGATAACTGGGCAGTTTTACTTAAACTTTCGTATAATCACTTGTAAATGGCATTTTAGAAGCTATCTAGAGAATAACAAGAAGGTCTTTTTCAGGAAGGTGACATAGGACAAGATAAACAGAATAGATAAGCAGGCTGAAAGTTAATATGGATACATGATAGATAGTAGAAAGAAAGAAAGAAAGAAAGAAAGAAAGAAAGAAAGAAAGAAAGAAAGAAAGAAGAGATTCAAATAGAAATTAAGTAAAATGTTTGTTAATCTTTTAAAGTATCAATAAACAAGCAGTTTCACAAAAGACATGGGAATGACACAGAAAAAGACAAAGGAAAACATTCCATCTCTCTTAACTAGCTGTCTACTGTCCTTCCTAAAACACTCCTTTAACTCCATAACTCCTTAACTCGGTAGCCTCAATTGGCTCTCTTCAGGTCCATGAAAACACTTCTGAGCCTGAAATAAATGGTTTTCATAGCACAATTTCACTTTGATCTTATTAAATTATTAAATACTATTTCTCTCCCTTCTCTCCAAATCCCTTCAATGAGGCCACCAATTAGAACAATAAATACTTTTTGGTAGTCTAAATATGTCTTTACAAACTTTTCAAGTTTTGCTATTAAAATAATAAACCACAGTTAAACACAATGTTCTTGGGTCAATATTTCAGATGGTCACTGCCATCTTTTATGTTATTCTGTTATCAACCTTTTTCAAGGAATGCTGGGTAACACTGAAGTAACTAAAAGATGTCTGGTAAAACTATTTCTTTAAAAAATGAAGAGTAAGTAGAATCTCCATCTGAATATGGCACCTTAAATGACATTAGCAGATGGATAGAGTTTCAAAACATGATCCAAATAAGGGAATTTGTTGTTGAACCAACAAATATCAGGAGTTACAAATGGAAATATTCCTTACAAAATATACTCACAAGAAAAAAAAATTCATCTTAAATTTTTTTTAAATATTGAAATGAGAGCATGACATAATGAGTGGAGTACATTGAAAATCAAAAACACTTTGTTTTTCACCTGGCCTGAAAGAAATTGTGTTACCCAAAGCCATGGTTTTTGACTTCGTTATCTTACACTGATGTCAGCATTTCATTTTCTCAATATGCAAAAGAAGGAAAGAAAGAAAGAAAACTAATATTTAGTTTATCATTAGATATCTTCTTAATATATACCAGGCTCAGTGCTTGGCAAAACCCTAGTTGGATGGGATGGAATTATAGGATCTTTATGGTCCCTTTAGTTGAAAAATTATCCCATTTAGATGGAATATTTAACTAAATTGACATGTAAATCATGACCACAGTAAGTCACACTAGGCCCTTTGTTCTCTTACATAATCCATTTCTATCACAGTCACACCCTCTGCAATGAGTAACTCCTTTACCTACTTGTTAGAAGAAGGCTCTATGATAGAAACCAAACAAAACACCTCTCTTCCTGAGCATATTCTCATGACACATTATAATGTCAATATGGAACAAATATGAATTCATACACACAGAGCTAAATATGAAATGTTATACCAATGGAGTCTCCATATTTTCCTCACAGTACACAATTAAGTTTTCCATTACTTTTTCCCAGTTTACTTCATTAGCACTGCTAGTTTCATACTAGGAAAATAAAATGAGTAATGCCTAATCTAAATCTTTACTTCTTAAGACTAAACAAAGAGCTGAAGTATATAGTAAGTGCAATATTCTTTGGATGCTGAGAAAATACTACAAAAAGAAAATGTCTAAATCATGAAAAGAAAGACTTTCTAGGGTAATGATGTTTGAGTATAATCCCCTACAGATAAAATAGAAATATAAAAATGAAGAAAAAAAGATGGCATTGGACAACCGAAACAGAGAGAATAGGGAAGAATGAAGCTGCATCATATTCGTGAATAACTAGCTATAAAGCAACACTGTGGAATGGAATTGGAAGCAAGAGTGTGGGAATGTGAAAATTAAAGCAGTAGTAAATGGCTAAATCATGGTAGACTTCATAGGTCATGCTAAGAGCCTGGATTTTATTCTAAGGGCAGAAGGATGTCAGCAAAAGACAGAGGAGGGCAGCATGGCCAAATTCACCTTTATTGAGTTCAAAAGGTAGATCTGAGGCAGAAATAGCAGAAGGCGAGGAAATCAGTGATAAGAGTGCCCTTACATTGCACAGGACTGTTAAAGAGTGTATGAAGTTAAGACATGGTCAAGATACAAGACAGAAGGAATACTATGAGGGCAGCAAGTCAGAGGAAACTGTGAAACCTCTTCTTAGATCCATGGCTTTCAGGCAAACTCTTCACATGGGACTGCAAACAATGGAATGCCCAGAAAAAGCAGGGCTGGGTGAGGTACTAAATGGGGAGATGCATTCTGTTTGGGTTGCAAAGAGGAGTCATACCCATGAGGGGAGCTCCAGCAAACATTAATCACAGTAGTAGAGTGAGATAGAGAAGATAGTTCTATCAAAGGAAATAAAGTTCCAAGAAGAAAAAAGGATCAATAATGCCAAATACACCAAGGAAATGCCGTTGGAGAAGAATAGAAAAACGTGTTCATTGATTTGGCGATTCTGCTCTACCAGGTAGTTTCAATGGAGTGCTGGGGGTGAGAGCCAGACCACTAAAGGCCAAGAAGTGACTCATTGGTTTAAAAAAAAAGAAAGAAAGCAACACAGCAAATTGTCCAGATTGCAAACCCATATGCCTGAGTAAGACTTGCCCTAGTAACTCTGTCCTATCTTTGTGTAGCAGAAATCCCCTTTGTGTTTAGTCACTCATCAGTGAAGAAATCTATCAAGATGTCTTGAAAATTAGAATCATTTTCTTCAAACTAAATAAAAGCCTTCATCACATTTAAAAGTCATTCTGAATAATGGTTGTCAAACACCTTAATGCATCTACTGTAGAGGAGGTGGGGTCAAGTGGGGACTGTACACCCTCCTTACAACGTCAAATATATCCTAAATATACTCAAGCATTATAAAGAATAAAAAGAGGCCTGTGGCTTCAGTTTGACCATCCTGTCTTTTGCTTAGTGTATCAGGGATTGTACTAGAGGTTTCTGCTCCCAAATCATTCAGAGAAAATAAGTGGCCAAAAAAGGAAAGAGTCTCATCCAAATCAAGTTATTTCTTTTTTTATATTTCAAGTATTGCCACTGAAATATTATTGTTCTTTTCTCTTTCTCAGAAGCATTGGCTTTATTATCTTGTTTATGCCTGATTTGGGGGATGAAATTCAGCACACATGTAATGTATTTGACTTAACAACATCAACAGGAATGGAATAGCTTCTAGTTCTCTGGAAATGAGAATGCTCCTATAACAGCTCTCTTCATTAAACTCAAATCTGATAATACTTATGTTTTATGATTCTCCCTGTAACAGTAAACCACTTAAAGGAATTTTTTAAGAGATTCTCCTCCAAGAGGGTTCACAGAAAATGGTACTTCTCATCAGACTCTTCCCACACCTCCTATCCTTTTTCCTCTCCTGCCTGTCCAGTGTGATGGCAACCACCTTGTGCGTGGCAGGGATGGACAGGCTCATTCAGAGACACTCATCACTGGACACTTTGGCAGAAGGAGCAAGGCCGTCACCCTGGGAGATGTGAAGAGGAAGGCAAAGCTAGTACAGGGAAAACTGAAAGGTTATTATCAGGCAA
This sequence comes from Spermophilus citellus, assembly GCF_964194105.1. NCBI lineage: Eukaryota > Metazoa > Chordata > Mammalia > Rodentia > Sciuridae > Spermophilus > Spermophilus citellus. Next base: position 91,814,093 of record NC_138197.1, on the reverse strand, counting down.
TTTTATTACTGCTTCAGTCAAACAACAAATTCTCTTTGTTCCTTGCAAATGACTACACATCTTCAATGACAAAAAGAAAAAAATATAGTCTGAGAGGAGGGCAAAGTATCAACTAAAAAACACAACAACAAACATAAAATGAAAAGAACCTGTCACAACAGAGCCACCATGAATTGAAATCAGGTACAAGTTACCTGTTGTTTTTGCTTTTTCTTTAAACTCTTAACACTTTACATGGTATTGAACTCTAAAGGAATAACATGGAACTGAATGAAGTAGTATTTTGATCCTAATTCATCCTGATTTAGCTCATTTCAAAAAAGTCATAACACACATGACTTCCAAAGGCTCCTACCCCATGCTATAATTCCATAAAAAATACCAAATTGCAGAATAAGTTGAAAATGAGAATAGTAGTTGAAATCGTGTCTGACTCTGACTTCTAATAAGTTATTCTTTTCCATTTGGAATTACTAGACAAAAATTATACAAGGTCTGAGGACAACAGAATGGGGTTAACAGGCTCTTTGAATAGTCTGAACTATTATGTGGACAAAATTTGGAGTATCATGTTAGGACTGAGAAATGAGCCCAGTTCAAGAAGGCCAGGAAGGATGGACAGTGATTGACTCAGGAAAAGGGAGGTTAAGGAGGCACAGTGTCAAAGACCTTCATGGAGTGCTCACTCTGTCAAACAACGTTCTGAGTGCTTGGCTCATAGTAATTTGTTCAACACTCACTACAAACCAAGTTAATAGAAAGAATCTTTGATTACCTCTCCTATTTTATAGCTAGGGAAACTGAAAGATGATAAGTAATGTTTGCATGACATACCATAACCAGTAAAAGGCTAGGGCAAGAAATGTGCTCAGTCTGGTTTTATTTGTGATAAGATATTGCGTCCCTCAAATACAAAGTGATGTAAGTATTTAGCTTGGCTGGGTTATGAGTAAACCGGAATTACAAATATTTGAAATAGATAATGGAGGCTATGTTTCATGATACTTTTATCCAACCCAATATTATAAAGTTAATATGTAGATGACAGGTGGCTGCATGTTTGCTTTAATACTATACAATCTGTGAGAGTAACAGCTGCCTGATTATGACTGCATTTCCCCTGTGTAGATGCTTCCTTGATAGGACCAAACAGAACAGGCTTCTAGAAGCCAGAGAGCAGGAGAGGTCATGAAATAGCTGTCTCACTACTGCACCTTCACTGAACTTCACAGCATCCTTAATTCTAAGGAGTATGTTACACTTATTCTCTTGGAATATTATTAGAAGTATTCAGGCCATATCTCACCCATGGGCTTGACCCCATAAGAACCCCATGAATCCCAGCAGAGTTGGTATGCTTGAACAAACAAAACAAAACACCATTATTTTGTAGTAACACTCCAAAGTAATACCACTAAATTAATTAAGGTAATGTCTTTATATAAAGGACATTTTAAAATAGTAATGAGCTTGAATTATGATCATCAAACTGGACTAAAAGCCAATAGGACAAAAAGGAAGAATGAATGATTAATTAAATCAAACAACTTAGTGAATTAACAGGATTAGAAATAAGTCTGGTTATCCCCCCTATCTTTATTAACGATCTGAAAAAAGCCCATAACATGTTAATTAAATCTATAAATGCAACTAAACTGACATGGTATTTCCAAAGGTTAAGCTAGGACAAAAGTTAAAAAAGAAGCATCTTCACCTTAAGGAAAATATTTTTAGTAAGTAAAGGTACTGTCATAAACTCTCACTCAAAGCACTATCAATTATCATCGAACAGAGATGCTCTTTAGATAAAGGTCAAACTCCACATAATAAAACACTGAAGGACAGACACATGGCCCTGGATTTAAGAAAGGCTTCATCATTTATATTTTCATTTAGTGTGAAAAACTCCCCTCTTGTTTTTATTGGTCAAAGGGGAAAATATGTGAACAAGTGAACAAATTAAATTTTCACCTTTATCATTTACACTTTTTTTCCCTTTCCTACTTAATGAACCAGAAACACTCTGTTTGCTAGTAATAACATAATTATAGCCTTGGGAACTGTTTTTTATATTGCAGCTATTTATTCCTTTACCTATCAGGTCATTAGTTCAGAATTATATGTTTCACATGTAACAGCTGATAATAATAAATTCTTACATTGCATCCCCAAAAGAACTATGAAAAAATGCCCATCGACCACTTCATTCAGAGAAAACAAAATGCAACAGTGGATTGGGGAAATTTCAATCAAAAAACAGATGCCTAAGTTTGGCTTGATTTTCATTCAAGTATTGCACCTACAAAATTGAATCAAATACATTATGAATGATTTTTCAATAAAAGAAGGATATTATTAATGTCATAAGAGAAAAAGATTTTCATGGATAGCTTCCCAACCTAGTTTAGGGGGTTTTTACTTCAGACACAAATCATCCTCTAACTCATTCCTCTCTGCAGTTCAGCATGATGGGGATTTCACAATACACAGGTATGGCCAAGAATAATTGCTTTAATACTATACAATCTGTGAGAGTGACAGCTGCCTGTCAGTGCTCTCTCTTCTACCAGCTCTCAGTCAGACTACAGTAGCCCATCTGAAGGGACAAGTGGCCAGTATTTCTCCTCATTCCCAGCTCCATTTTGCACAGGTTACATTCCAGACATTTGCAGCAAGAGGTCAGGGGTCACCTTTCTACACCCAGGCCCTATTTGGAGGATACAGGCTCTACCTCAGATGGGACAGGCTCAGAACAATGGGTCTCCCATTATCTTTGTTTCCACAAGCTCACAGGAGAAAGAGTTCATGCTATGGCAGGCAAGCCAAAAAGACTAGAGGCTGCTTCCCCTATCAAGCACCCTATGCAAAACTAGAGTCAGAACAAATCACAAAGACTGAACTCTTAAATATTCTCCTATAAACAGGTCTAAAAAATTGACACTAATTCTTCACAAATACAGAAAAGGAGGGAATACTTCTCAATTCATTCTGAAAAACTAATATTACCCTAATACTAATAGCAGAAAAGACACTAATAAAGAGAAAAAAAGAAAGGAACAAATCTATATCTTTTATTTATATAGACACAAAAATTATCACCAACATACAGTAAAGCCAAATTTGGAAATACATAAAAAGGCTTATACACCATGATCAAGTGGAATTTATCCCAGGAATTCAAGGTTGGCTTAACATCCAAAAACCATCAGGGTGATGTACTATATCAATAAAAAAACAAAAACAATCATCTCAACAGAAATGTTAAAAAGAGTTTGAAAAAAATCTAACACCCTTTTCTTAATTAAAAGAAAAATGTAGATTGGAACATCCTCAATTTATAGAGGGCAAATACATAGAAAAGAACTTCCCCAATTTCAAAAGGGCTTTTATGAAAAACCTATACCTGCCATCATAACTAAGAATAAAAGACTAAATGACTTCACCCTAAGATAAAACAAGGAGTTTTACTCTCTCCACCTCTATTCATCATTGCATGGACAGTTCTACCTAGAGCAATTAAGAAAAAAAAAAGAGAGAGAGAAAAGAAAATAATAAAATAAAATGCATCTATGTTAGAAATGAAGAGGTAAAACTATCTCTATTTGCAGATGAACAGATGATGATTTTTTCATTTCTTTTTTTATTCTGATTTGTTATACATGATGGCAGAATGCAATTCATATCATATTACACATATAGAGCACAATTTTTCAAGACAATGGCTGTACACAAAGTATTCACATTATTCGTGTCTTATACATGTACTTAGGGTAATGATGTGATTCCACCATCATTCCTACCTCTTTGCCCCCTCCTCTCTCCTCCCTCCCCTTTGCCCTATCTAAATTTCCTTTATTCTTCTCATGCTCCTCTCCCAATTGCCATTATGCATCTGCATCCTCATATCAAAGAAAACATTCAGCCTTTGGTTTCTCAGGATTGGCTTACTTCACTTAGCATTATATTCTCCAACTTCATCCACTTGCCTGCAAATGCCATGATTTTATTCTCTTTTAATACTGAGTAATGTTCCATTGTGTATATATACCAAAGTTTCCCTATCCATTCATCTATGGCAGGGCATCTAGCTTGGTTCCATAATTTAGCTATTGTGAATTATGCTGCTATAAACATTGACATGGCTGTGTCCTTGTAGTATACTTTTTAAAAATCCTTTGGGTATAAACCAAGGGGTGGGATAGGTGGGTCAAATGGTGGCTCCATTCCCAGTTTTCCAAGGAATCTTCACAGTGCTTTCCACACTGGCGGCATGAACTTGCAGTCCCACCAGCAATGGATGAGTGTGCCTTTTCCCCCACATCCTTGCCAACACTTATTATTATTTCTATTCTTAATAGCTGCCATTCTGACTGGAGTGAGATGAAATCTTGGAGTGGTTTTGATTTGCATTTCTCTAATTGCTAGGGATGTTGAACATTTTTTCCATTTATTTGTTGACTAATTGTATATCCTCTTCTGAGAAGTGTCTGTCCAGTTCCTTGGCCCATTTATTGATTGGATTATTTGTTGGTTTTTGTTGTTGTTGTTGTTGTTTGGTGTTAAGGGTTTGGAGTGCTTTATATACCTTAGAGATTAGTGTTCTATCTAATGTGCTTATGGTAAAGATTTGCTCCCATTCTGTAGGCTCTCTATTCACCCCACCAATTGTTTATTTTGCTGAGAAGAAGGCTTTTAGTTCAAATCTATCCCATTTATTGATTCTTGGTTTTAATTTTTGTGCTACAGACATTTTATTAAAAGTTGGGGCCTGATCCAACATGGGCCTACTTTTTCTTCCACTGGGTGAAAGTTCTGTGGTTTAATTCCTAGGTCCTTGATCCACTTTGAGTTCAGTTTTGTGCATGGTGAGAGATGGTGGTTCATTTTGTTACATGTGAATTTCCAGTTTTCCCAGCACCATTGTTGAAGAGGCTGTCTTTTCTCCAGTGTATGTTTTTGGTGCCTTTATCTAATATAAGATAACTGGAGTTATGTGTGTTAGACTCTGTGTCCTCTATTCTGTACCACTGGTCTATAGGTCTATTTTTGTTCCAATATCATGCTGTTTTAGTTACTATTGCTCTGTAGTATAGTTTTAGGTCAGGAATAGATAGTGATGCCACCAGCTTCATTCTTCTTGCTAAGGATTGCTTTGGCTATTCTGGGTCTCTTATTTCTCCAGATGAATTTCATGATTGTTTTTTCTATTGCTATAAGGAATGCCATTGGGATTTTGATTGAGATTGCATTGAATCTGTATAGTGCTTTTTGTAGTATGGTCATTTTGACTAATTCTGCCTACCCAATAACAAGTTAGATCTTTCCGTCTACCTTTCCATCAAAGGTCTTCTTTAATTTCTTACTTTAGTGTGCTGTAGTTTTATTGTAGAGGTCTTTCACCTCTTTTGTTAAATTTATTCCCAATTTTTCTGATGCTATTGTAAATGGAGTGGTTTTCCTAGTTTCTGGTGTACAGAAATGCCTTTGACTTATAGGTGTTGATTTTATATGCAGCTACTTTGCTGAATTCATTTTTTGGTTCTAAGAGATTTCTGTAATGTTTTGGATCTTCTAGGTATAGAATCATATCATCTGCAAATAGTGATAATTTGAGTTCTTCCTTTCCAATCCACATCCCTTTAATTTCTTTCATCTGATTGCTCTATCTAGAGTTTCAAGAACTATGTTAAATAGAAGTGGTGACAGAGGGCATCCATGTCTTTTTCCAGATTTTAGAGGGAATGCTTTCAATTTTTCTCCATTTAGAATGATGTTGGCCTTGGGCTTAGCATAGATAGCCTTTACAATGTTGAGGTATGTTCATGTTTTCCTTAGTTTTTCAAGCATTTTGAACATGTAGGGATGCTGCATTTTATCAAATCCTTTCTCAGCATATATTGAGAAGATCATATGATTTTTATCTTTGAGTCTATGTGACAAATTTCATTTATTGATTTCCATATGGTGAACCAACTTTGCATTCCTGGGATGAACCCTAATTGATCGTGATGCACTATCTTTTTTATATGTTTTTGTATTTGATTTCCCAGAATTTTATGAGAATTTTTGCATCTGTGTTCATTAGAGATATTGGACTAAAATTTTCTTTCTTTGATGTGTCTTTGTCTGGTTTTGGAATCAGAGTGATATTGGCCTCATAGAATGTGTTTGGAAGTGTTTCCTCTTTTTCTATTTCATGAAATAGTTTGAGAAGTTTTGGTGTTAGTTCTTCTTTAAAGGTCTTGTAGAACTCAGTTCCATCCAGTCCTGGGCTTTTCTTGGTTGGTAGACTTCTGATGGTGTCCTTTATTTCCTTCCTTGAAAATAATCTGTTTAAATTATGTATATCATCCTGATTTAGTTTAGGCATATCATATGCCTCTAAAAATTTGCCAATGCCTTCAATATTTTCTATTTAATTGGAGTACAAATTTTCAAAAAAAAATTCTAATGATCTTATGTATTTCTGTAGTGTCTGTCATAATATTTCCTTTTTCATCACAGATATTAGTAATTTGAGTTTTCTCTCTCCTTCTCTGTTAGCGTGGCTAATGGTTTATCAATTTTATTTATTTTTTCAAAGAACCAACTTTTTGTTTTGTCAATTTTTCAATTGTTTTTTTTTGTTTGTTTCAATATCATTGATTTCAGCTCTAATTATTTCCTGTCTCCTACTATTTTAGGGGTTGATTTTTTCTTCTCTTTCTAGGGCTTTGAGATGTAATGTTAGATCATTTATTTGTTAACTTTTTCTTCTTGAAGGAATGAACTCCATTAAATGAACTTTCCTCTTATCACTGCCTTCATAATGTCCCAGAGATTTTGATGTGTTGTATCTGTGTTCTCATTTACCTCTAAGAATTTTTTAATCTCCTCCTTGATATCTATTGCAACCCATTGTTCATTCAGTATCGTATTATTCAGTATCCAGGTGTTGGAGTAGCTTTTATTTTTATTTTATCTTTGATGTCTAATTTCATTCCATTGTGATTGGATAGAATGCAGGATAGTATCTCTACTTTCCTGTATTTACTAAGATTTGCTTTGTGGCATAACATATGGCTTATTTTAGTGAAGGATCCATGTACTGCTGAGAAGAAAGTGTATTTGCTCATTGATAGATTTAAAAAACATATATAGAGAATATTGTCTAAGTTGCTGATTGAATTAAGTTCTATAATTTCTTTGTTTAGCTTTTGTTTGGTAGAGCTATATTGGTGAAAGAAGTGTGTTAAAGTCACCCAGAATTATTGTGTTGTGATCTATTTGACTCTTGAATTTGAGAAGAATTGATTGATGAACATAGATGCTCTATTGTTTGAGGCATATGTATTTATAACTGTTATGTCTTGTTGATATATGGTTCCATTAAGCAGTATGAAATGTCTCTTTATCCATTTTTATTAACTTTGGCTTTAAATCTAATTTATTTGATATGAGTATAGAAATCCCTGCTTGCTTATGTAGGCCATGTGAATGGTAATTTTATCTCACCCTTTCACCTTTAGTCTGTGGGTGTCTTTTCCTATGAGATGAGTCGCTTGAAGGCAGCATATTGTTGGGTCTTTTTAAAATCCAATCTACCAGCCTATTTCTTTTTATTGGAAGGTTTAAGCAATTAACATTTAGGGTTATTATTGAGATATGACTTGTATTACCAGTCATTTTTGTTTATTTTTGGTATTTAGTTTGACTTAGTTTCTCCTTTGGTTGGCTTTTCTTTTATTATAGTTCTTTCCTTTGAAGATTTTCATTGTTGTTTTTCATTTCCTCTCCATGGAATATTTTGCCAAGACTGTCTGTAGTGCAGGCTTTCTTGCTGTAAATTCTTTTAGCTTTTGTTTATCATGGAAGATTTTAATTCATTGTCAAATTTGAAGCTTAATTTTGCTGGATATAAAATTATTGTTGGCATCCATTATCTTTAGAGCTTGGTATATGTTGTTCCAAGATCTCCTACCTTTGAGAGTCTGAGTTGAAAATCTGCTGAGATCCAAATTGGTCTTGCCTTATAGGTAATCTGGTTTTTCTCTCTTGCAACCTTTAAAATTCTATCCTTATTCTGTATGCTAGGCATTTTCATTATAATGTGTCTTGGTGTAGATCTGTTGTAATTTTGTACATTTGTTGTCCTATAGGATTCTTGTATTTGATTTTCTAATTCTTTCTTCATGCTTAGGAAATTTCCTGATATTATTTCATTGAAGAGATTGTGCATTCCTTTGGTTTGAAACTATGATCCTTCATCTATCCCAATAAATTTGATGTTTTGATGGTATCCCATAATTCTTGTAGGTTCTAGTCATGGTTTCTTACCATCTTCACTGGGTGGTCAACTTTATTTTCAAGATTGTATATATTGTCTTCATTGTCTGAGGTTCTATCTTCCAAGTAGTTTAGTCTGTTGGTGATACTATCTGTTGAGTTTCTTAATTGACTTATTGTTTCTTTCATTTTGAGGATTTCTATTTGTTTTTTTTTCCAGTATCTCTATCTCTTTCTTGAAGTAATATCTTGCAATCTGTATTTGCTCTCTCCTCTCTTTGTAGGTGTGATTAATGGTTGCCTGAATTTGTTCTCTTATCTCTTTGTTGGAGTGATCGATTTTTGCCTGTAACTGCTCACTTATGTCATCCTTTAATTCCCAAATAATTTTAGCTATGTATATTCTGAACTCCTTCTCTGACATTTCACCTACTTTACTATCTATTCTACTATTATAGTGTCTTGGTTTGTTTGGAGCACTTTTTTCCCTTGTTTTTTTCATTATGTCTATGTGTCTTCCTCTCTTGCAGTGTAAATCTGGGGTATTACAGTTCCTTCCCTATCGTCTTATAGGTTACCAATACCTCACTTTTAAGGGAGAAATCAATATTATAGCACTCAATGTACCCAATATGCAGCCATATATCAGTTAGCTTCTAATTTTACATTTACAGTTTTGCCACTATAAACAGAAATGATGAGTTTGGTTATCTTCAACCATATAATCAATAGGTTTGAATAATGGTTTACAGTTTCTGATTGTGGAATGGCAGGCTCAGGGGATGGCTGACATGTTTATGAGGTAGGATAAAGAGGTATTAGATTATATAACTAGTGAGAAAATAATCATAGGAAGTTGGCTGTTAGTAGGAGAAACAAAAGATAGGCAACCCTATGCAAGACTCCCTGTTACCTCAGCAACAGGATAACAGCTAGCACCCCAGTAGAGAAACTTCTGGTACAGCCAGGCCACGGGGACCTTGGTGATGTCTTACCAGGTTCTTATTGTTGTCTCTTGGCACAAGCAGCAATAGCCCACTTTTGTGGCAGTGGCAGCCTCAACCCTGTATGTTTCCTGATGTTGGCTGTGGAACTATGCTTTGGTAAATAAGAAACCCCAGCTCGGGGTGGCTCTCAGCGCAGGCATGGGATGGCTCTGCCCTGGAACTCTGGGCTATGGTGGCACCGGGTAGGAAGGTGGGCTCTGCCTCCCCAGATATATGATATTTTATATAGAAAGTCCTAAGAACTCACTCAGCTAGAGGTGCTTCAGGCCAAGTGTGCACATTTAAATCTCCTGCTCTTCTTCCTCTTCACTTCCACTCAACTTCTACCTCCAGGCCCCAAATCATTCTTCAGATGTTTAATGAAGCCCTACCCCTATGCTACCCACAATCTCCAAAGTCCTCAGCATCTATCTTGCAAGAACTCCAGCTGAAGGGAAAGGGGATTTAAGAAAGGAGCATCTATACACCTGGCTCCTACAAAGCAGACTACCAGCAAATCAACTGGTGATAAAGCACGTAGGAAGCACCTGGCTACAAAAGCTGCTAGCAACAGTGCACTTGTTCATGATTTTTAAATATAAATATAGGGACATCGAACATTAATGCAAGTCAAAATGTTTCTGTGAAAAATTTTAACAGTTCAAATTTGTCACAATTATAAATAAACCTGGAAATTTTTTTTTCTGGACCAGGCCAAATAAATTTCTTATCAATAGCAACTAAAATGGTGTTTGTAGCTTTTTTGTTTGTTTTTCCCAGGGCCTCATGCATGCTAAGCAAGTGCCCTACCACTGTGCTAAACCCCCATTCCTGTTTGTAGCATTTTTATCATACAATAGATTCCAGCTATTCATTATACTCTTCTGAGCTATCCTACATGCAAGCACATGTTTTTGATGTTGCCTATTTTCTATGCTGTTTCTGTTAAGTTTACTATTACAGTATATTTTTAAAAAGGTAATTGTAAGGAATCCACAAAAAAAAAACACCAATTAGGACAAGTTTGGCAAGATTACCACATATTAGTGCAATATGCAAAAGTCAATGATATTTCTATGTATCAGAAATCCAAAATCTGAAAGTGAAATTGACAAGATAGTGCCATCTACAATGGCATCTAAAAGAATAAAATGCTTAGGAAAATAAGCATAAGATCTAAAAATAAACATAAGATATATAATAATTTATATAAAATGTATATACTGAAAACTAGAAAATATTGTTGAGAAACTTAAAGATATAAATAAATGGAAAGACAGCCCATGTTCATGAATAAAAAGATTAAAATGATAATACTTTCCTGTATGATTGAAATACTCAAAGCATTTTCTATCAAAATCCCAACTAGCTTTTTAGCAGAAACTGACAGACTGATTCTAAAATTCATATGTTAATTTTTGGGACCCAAAATAGTCAAAGCAACCTTGAAAAAGAACAAAGTTGGTGTGTTAACACTTCATAGTTATAGAAATAAAGTCACTTTTGGTACCAGCTTAAGGATAGACATACAGATAAATGGGGCAGAATGCAGAGTCCAGAAATACACCTTCACATTTACTGTCAATTGTGTTTTGACAAGGGTGCCTTGACATTTCAATGGATAATAGACTTTCAACAACTGATGCTGGAACAACTAAATATCTACATGCAAAAAAGAATGCAGTAGAATTCATTTCTCACACTCCCACCATGCACAAAAATAAACTAAAAGGGACATAGACCTAAATGCAAGAGCTAAAACTATCAACTTCTTGGAAGAAAATATAGTTACCTTAGGCTAGGCAAAATCGTCTCAGATGTGACACCAAAAACAAAGGCAGGGTTGGGGTTGTGGTTCAGTGGTCGAGTGCTCACTTTGCACATGTGAGGCACTGGGTTCTATCCTCAACACCACATAAAAATAAATAAATAAAATGGAGTCACTGTGTCCATCTACATCTAAAGAAAAAAAATTTTTTTTTAAAAAAAGGTAACAACAATAAAAAAGAACAAATTAAACTTCATCAAGCTGAAAACATTCTCATCAAAATCATCAAGAAGATACATTTGTTTTTATGTGCTGGCTTGAAAATGTCTCCTTAATATATTGTTAGGAGTACATGTATACAAATGTACACATGCACACACACACATATGTATATAAGTCTCAAAGTATACCAAAAACAAAATGAAAAAACAACACAAAGCATGGAAGAAAATTAGAAAATTTTATATTTGATAAGGGCATTGTATGTAGAATATATAAAGTATTCTAATGGCTCAATAATAAAAAAGCAAATAACTCAATTTAAAAATGGGCAAAGATATGAACAGACATTTCCCCAAATATATATACAAATGGCCAATAAGTACATGAACAAACGTTCAACATCATTAACCATCAAGGAAATGGAAGTCAGACCTCAATGAGATTCTACTTTACACCAAACAGTTATAAATGACAGGATAGATGGTAACAAGTGCTTGCAAGATTACAGAAAATTCTGAACTCTCATATACTGGATGCAATATAGAAAGGTCCAGTCACTTTTGAAAACAGTCTGGCAATTCCTCAAAAAGTTAATATGGAGTTGCCATAAGACCCAGTGATTTCAAACCAAGCTGTATACCCAGAAGAAATTAAATCATGCCTACCGAAAAATATGTGTATGTAAATATTCATATTGGCATTAATCATAATAGCCAAAAAATAGAAATGCCATTTATTGATGAATGGATAATTTGTGGAACCCAAAATAGTTAAAGCAACAATGGATATAAAATATGGTATATCCATAAAATGGGATTTTATACAGCAATAAAAATGAATGGCATACTGATCAATGCTACAAGTGGACCAACTTTGAAAACACATGCTAAGTATAAGGCAGCTACAAATAACGCATATTATATAATTCCATTTATATGAAACATCAAAATAAATAGGCATTACACAGACAGTAAATTAGTATTTAACTAGGTTTGTAGGCAGGAAATGGTGAAGAAGGTAGTCTTGTTTTGAAATTATAAAAATGTTTGAAAATTGTTGGCAGTGACTGCACAATAGTGTGTATATGCAAAAAAATACTTGAATGTAACCTTTAAATGTGTGAATTGTATTATATGTGAATTTTACAGATATTTTTCAATTACTTTTGCAGCATCAATTCCTCCCTTTTAATAAAAAAGAAATAAAAATGAAGCTACTATATTAAAAAATAAGGTTCAATATAGTTGTTATATTAAAAAATTTTAATCTAGACTTTGTCAATAAAGAACAGGATGCTTGATCCTTTCCAATACTGTAACCACAGTTAACAAAAACTTTTCAGCAAGTACATAAATACAAATATATCCACATAGAGAGAAATGTAGATATATGTAGAAACATACTTACTACACAACACATATTAATGTTCACAATCACATTCTTCCTAATGATAAATTATAGAATTGGTGAAATAAGTTAATACATCCAAATCCTACAATATTTTGTGCTTCTCATCAAAATCATCAAGAAGATACATTTGTTTTTATGTGCTGGCTTGAAAATGTCTCCTTAATATATTGTTAGGAGTACATGTATACAAATGTACACATGCACACACACATATGTATATAGTTTATGTGTATATATTTTAATGTACAACACAATCTGTAGACTGATTCAATCTTTGCACAAGTTATATATAAAATAAATCAAAATGTTAACAGGTTTGTAATGTTTTGAACAACTAATAATAAAAAAAATTTTAAAAAATTTTTAAAAAATGTTAACAGGAATAATATCTTGATATCAAAATTACTGTTAGAATTTATTTTTTCTTTAAACTTTCTATGTTGTCTGATGTTTAAGCTATATAAAACAGATCCCTCAATCCTACCCTAAGCCTTCTGAATAAGGAATGTGAACTTTCAAATATCATTCTGATATAGATAATCTGGCACAGCATTAGAATTTAGAAATCAGTAGTCTACCTAATTTATGACTTAATTAAAAAGTCACCTCTGCAACATCTCAAATATATGAGTATCCAGCCTAGGCATGAATATAAAGGAAAGGGATCACTCAACCTCAAATAGTAGATTATTCTACTATGAGAGAACTGTGTCTGTTAGCATGCTATGTTCATGTCATCTAAACATATTAAAACCCTCCCTTTTGTGCTAGTTCAGCATGGCTGATGATTTATTTGTATTATAACAATGGTATATTAAACACCATGTGAGAGTGTGAAATATCCTACAGAGAGATAAGTTTTCCTAATTCCACCACCATACACACACACACACACACACACACACACACACACACATGCACAGAGAGAGAGAGAGACAGAGAGAGAAGTGAAGGGAGCAAGTATTGAAACTAAAAGAAGAGGGCTGGGGATGTGGCTCAAGTGGTAGCGCACTCGCCTGGCATGGTGCGGCCCGGGTTCGATCCTCAGCACCACATACAAAGATGTTGTGTTCGCCGAGAACTAAAAAATAAATATAAAAAAAAAAAATTCTCTCTCTCTCTCTCTCTCTCTCTCTCTCTCTCTCTCTCCCCCCCCACTCTCTCTTTAAAAAATAAAAAGAAACTAAAAGAAGAATAAAAGAAATGAGTCTTTGTGGTATCTTCCATGAACTAGGCTAACAGGAAATCTCCCTACACAGTATAAAACACTATAGAATAAAACAACTTAAATCTGTGTCCAGAAGCTAAAGAAGAAAAGTTTGGTCCTTGGGAAAAGAGATGGTAAATAATTCAAGCAGAGAAGACAGAGCAGGAAACAAGGCCTCTTCTAGCTCAGGCACTATGGTATGCAAATTAGAAATGTGGGTCTCTTCCACCAGGTGATCCCACCTTCTAGATCAGGGCTGGCAAACTACAGCCTATGCAGGAGCAAGCCTGACTAGATCCATTCATTTACATATTGTGGCTACTTTCAGGGTACAACAGCAGATGGCGTTGAGTAGTTGTTACAGATACCATATGGTCCACAAAGCCTCAAATATAGTGCTGCTCTAGAGCCCAGAGAACACAATTTGCCAGAATTCATTTTAGAACCTGAATGACTAAAGATTCACTTTGAGTTTTCTAAGCCATTGCAGAGTCAAAAGAATATATAGATGACATCTGGCCACTATGTGGTAATGCTTAAGATGAAGAAAAATTAATTTCCTTTTCATGTGGAAGGAGGTTTGACAATAATAAAAAAAAAAATTGAGTATTAGCAGTAATTTTCTCTAAGGCTAACTAAAGGATATTTTTGACTTCCTGACAATTAATGCCTTCCTCAAGAAAAAGTATCCTCAAGAATGTAAATTACATATGCATAGATTTAAAAAAAAAAAAGTCTGTTTTGTTGCTCCTAGATCTCCAGTACCTAACACAAACTCCTAACACATAGAGATTCAAAAAACAACTGTTGACCCCACATCCAGCACTACCAGCTAGGTGACCTCTGGCCAATCATACAATATCTGGCTACCAGGTCCCTCATTTGGAAAGTGAGGAAAACAATAGTTTCCTTCCTCATAAATTATTGTTTGATGGACATATTTAAGGTATGTAGATTATTTATGGCACAGGCATAATGTACTTATTGTTGTTATTATATTTGAAAATTTTCAATTACTCTGTACAATTAAACCACTGAAAATGTTATTCCTAAACATTTTCAAACTTTCCCCTTCAGTACCTTTCACAGAGATTAAAGTTTGCAATTTATAAACCTGTAAAATAAGAAAGCCCAAAATACTACATGTTCTTATGAAAACATTTTGCCCATTGTAATTCCTTGTAATTTTGTTATTTTGTTCAATAATGAGAAAATATTTATGCCCAGGAGATCATTTCTTCAGTTAGTCAAGCATATATTTGTTTAGGATATCTCCAATACCATGTATTAAGTACTTTAAAAGCAGATATACGTTGAATTACTGAGATGTGACATTTACCACACTCATTGTATGCAATTGCACTTATTGCACATGGTAGTAAATGATTCCTTAGAAATGTTAAGTCATCCTGGCCACCCTCTGAATGGTTTATTCTGTCACCTATATTTATTGGCACAAACACCTGATATCCTGCTTTACTTTTGGATCCTCTGTGATTTCATATCTATGAGTTTGGGTGGTCCCAATGTTCCAAGGCTTCTTAGTTTGAGTGAAAATTTATTGTTATTGTTGTTGCTGTTGTCAACCACAACTCATAGTTGTTACAGACTCATAGTGAAAAGCAAGATGCAAAATTTATTAATCAATTAATCATTTTTTTCTCATGAATCATTTTTTTCATGAATAATATAAGGAAGAATCAAGGTTTTCCCCTTAAAATGGTTTCTTCCAATAGGTGTTAGAAACAGAAAGATAGATATCACAGAAACATCAAAATTTTATAGAAATGGTTGCTTACAATTCAGACAAGAGAAAAAATATTCTTTTTGTATTTATTTCCAATCTTTCCAACTTAAAAAATTCTTTCAAGATCTTTCCATCAGTCACTCACAAATGAGGATCTTAACTGAAAACAATTACAGAAACTCAATTGATTTGATATCTTAAAATATGACTGATTCACTAAAAGGCGAAAACACATACTCACAAATAGTTAACAGTTTCTTTCAAACAATTCTATCATAAAAAATTAAAAACTTTAAATGTTCTGTGAAACAGTTGGCAACTATAAAACAAAAATAAAGATTGATATTAAGTACATTTTGTAGGCATATTTAATGAGAAAAATGCAGGATGCAATAGCTGCAGAAATTGAACCAAACAGAACAAAACAGATCCATTTCAGCTTGTCCAGGAAAAATATCAAGGGTTTTTCTAGCCAACAAGATACCAAGACTTTCTGGCTATACATACGAAACACTCTTAGAGTACAAGCCACACTGACAACAACAAAGTGCATATTCAATTGCTCTTTTGATGAAAATATCCCAAACCTACAATAAAATTTAATGTAAAACACCAGACCAATATTGCTTTCATTTTCTTACAGGTGTGAAGTTTACAGTAACTAATTATGAAATGGTTTCATAGTATATTTTTTAAAGACTTGATTTCCTTTCTTAAAGACTTCTCTTTTATTTAAGTTTCAAGGTAGTTATTCTGGGAGAATTACTTGACATTATAACAAAGGAATCAAGCTCTACATGAGAATTTACTGTTACTAAATACTGAACAGGTATTAGGTACCACTTATTGAGCCACTTATTCAAGGAGATACAAAGATAATGAATAAATTGCCCCTTCTATCAAAAATATTCACATTAGAGCGATACTAGACATAACAAAATAACAAGGGAATGATTAGCAGTTAATATTTAATTTTAAAAGTATAAACAGGTTAGTGATAGAAGTTATGAAATTTGGCAAAGGAAGATAAGGAATTTCAGAGGTGAGATGGCATTAAATTAAGACGCATGCTAGTTTTCTATGACAGCTGTGACAAATTGCTCCAAATTTAGTAGCTTAAAGATAATACAAATTGGTTATCTTGTAGTTCTACAGATTACAATACAACATGAGTATTACAGGGCTCAAAGTGGTGCTTTGGTTTCTGGAAGCTCTAGCACTATTATGGGTCAAGTTGTGTTCCCCAGAATGATATGCTGAGTTAAAGTCCTAACCCTTGGTACCTTTGAATGAGATATTACTTGGAGATAAGGGCTTTGTAGATAGAATCAAGTTAAGATGAGGTCATTAGGCTGGAACCTAGTCTTATATGATTGGTAACCTTATAAAAGAGGAAATTATCAGTAAATACAAAGACAGGAAGAAGGCCATGAGATGACAGAAGCCCAGACTTTATGATACAGCTGCAAGCCAAGGAACACCAGGCACTACACCACCCCAGGAAGGGAGGAAAGGAAAGCTCTGATCCAGTTTCAGAGCAAGGATGGACCGACTGGCAACTTGATTTCAGACTGTTAGCCTCCAAATCTGTAAAAGAATATATTTCTGTTGCCTGAAGCCACTCCATTTGTGGCATTCTGTCATGGCAACCTTAGGAACCTCACAAAAGGGATTAATCGATTTCCTTGCCTTTTCCAGGTTCTAGAGGCCACCTGTTCTCCTTGGTTTATGACTATCTTCAAAGTCAGCAAGGACAGGTCTAGGCTTTTTCACATCAAATCACTCTGAGCTCTGCTTTCATTGTCATACCTCCTTCTCCAAATGATTCCTCTTCTGCTTACCCTTCTGCTTTTAAAAACTCTGATTTCATGTGACCCACTCAGATAATCTGGGATAATCCCACCCTTGAAAAGGTCAACGGATTGCCAACCTTATTCCATCTGCAACCTTAACTCCCCTTTGCCATTTAACATAACAAACTTGTTGCAGTTTAGACATGAGGTAGCCCAAAAACTCATGTGTAAGACAATGTAAGAATCTGCAGAAGTCAGATGGTTGGATTATAAAAGATATAACCTAATCAATGGATTAATCCACTGACATGGATTAACTGGGCACTGATTGTAGGCAGGTAGGATGTAGCTGGAAAAAGTAGATCACTAGAGTTTATATTTTGTCCCTGGTGAGCAGAATGCGCTCGCTTGCGCAAGCGCGCTCTCTCTCTCTCTCTCTCTCTCTCTCTCTCTCTCTCTCTCCCCTTCTTGGTTGCCCATCCTGAACTATTATCCTCTCCCAGGACCTTCTGCCATGATGTTCTGCCTCACCTCAAGCCCAGACCTATTTAGTCAGCCAATCATGGGTTGAATCTCTGAAATGATGAGCCAAAATTAATTTTTCCTCCTCTATGTTATTTTTGTCATGTCTTTTGGTCACAGTAACAAAAAAACCTAATTCCCTCCCCCTTTTTCCTCCTTCCCTCTCCTCCCTCCCTCCCTTTAGCCTCTCTTCTTTTTCTGCCCATCTTCTGCCATGGATGATGTACCAAAAAGCTCCTTGTCACATGCTTGCCCCTTGATCTTGGACTTCTCTCTCAGCCTCCAGAATCATGAGCCAATAACTTCCTGTTCATTTTAAATTGCTCAATCTCAGGTTTCAAGTATTCTGTTACAGCAGCACAAAATAGACTAAGAGAAATGTTATGCATCTATCCGTGAGGGTTCTGCCCCCATAGTCTAAACACCATTATAAATCCACACCTCCCACTACTGCTGCACTGGGGATTAGGTTTCCAATACATAAATTCTGGGGGCACATTCAAGGCCACAGCAGAGGGCCAACCTGAATAAACATAAACTTCACTTGGAAGGTCATGAAACCCAACTTACAGAAATAGAACCACCTATTTCTTGTGCACATTTGCTTTATCTCCAGAAAGAATTTTGTGCTAGAAAGAGTAGGATGAAAACATTGAAGTCTTTGAAGATATAATGTTGAAATAATACCATTTTGTATTGTTCAGTTATGAGGTTGTGAAAAAATTACTATTCCTATCTGAATCTTTTTCTCACTAAGAATAAATCACTGGCTAGTATTGAAAAGATAGATTGCTAATCAAAATGTTTCAGTCACTTGACACTTAATATAACCAGAACACAGTATCTTTTCTTTCACTGCTAATGAATATAGACTTGGAGGATTATACAGAGAATGCAAAGATTAAATAGTAGAGTTGCAATAAATGCTTCCTCTTTCCATTTCCACATGATGCTAACTGCTAGTTAGCTGATCTTCAAGCTCTTGCTATTGTTTAAAGGTTCACTATAAAATTGGCAAGATTTTCATACCCTTGTCACTATTTCTAGGAACCACAAAATCCCAACTAAAAAGAAACTATTTTTACAGATAAAAAATTTAATATAATACAAAGAGATGAACAGCAGCAGCCCCAGAACATTTTAAAACAATTGTTTCAGGATGAGAGATAATGAATCACTGCAGCTATGAAAAAGACACCAGACTCTTTATAACAATAAATCTATGTCAATATTAAGGAATAAAGGTGGACACATATATCTATTGTCTCTGTACCATAAAATATTTGGCATTCTGGTTTACACAACATTTCTATTTAATAGGGTACTTGAGTATATACGCATCACAGCTTTTACAAAAATATCCCAAAGCAATGGAGATTTTAAAACCCATAAATGAACTGCCATTACCACCAAAAATGAGCTAAGAAAGCTCGAGAATACAACAAGAAATAAGTTATAGGTTTTCCTAGATTTTTCCACTCTACTCATTCTCTAAAACAAAAACAATAAGAAGAAAAAACAACCCAGAGTTAATCCATCAAACTAATCAAAAATACCACAGTGTGGTAGACAGAATTTTTCCAAAAATGCCCACAAACATCTCACCCATCCCATATGAGGTTTTCCACAACATGTTTTGCCAGTTACCCTCCTTCCTTCTGAATTTGGGCTAGCTGAAGAGATTCTTGTAACCAATAAAAGTGAGGTAAAAATAGTGATGCATGACTTCAGGGACTGGGTCAGAAGAAACCCTGCAGATCCTACCTTCATCTCTTAGAAAGCTCCTTCCGTGTGCTCCTTCTCAGGCCAGCACCTTTCAGGAGCAGCCATTTTACTGTAAGAGGCCAAACCATGTGGAGAGGCTATCCAAAGGTGCTCTCATTTCCAGTCACAGTCAAGTTCAACTCCTTCCAGCCCAGTTGTTAGTGTGTGAACCGAGGTCCTCCAAATGGTAACCCAGCCGTTCAAGAGTCACTCCTAGACTCAGGATTTCCTAACAAAAGCCTCAGACACTGTGGAGCAGACACAAGTCATGCAGTCCATGAGACTAAAAAGATGGTTGACGTGTAACACCATTAACTTAGGGTTGGCTTCTTATGCAGCATGAGATAGACTGCAATATTCAGCTTAGTTTATACTTGGTACAGAAACTGTACTAATCCCAAAGACAGTCTATAAAGGGAAGAATCTAATATTGTGTTAGTTAACTTTTTTTTTTTGTCACTGTGACCAAAAATCCTGAGAAGAACAACTTAGAGAAGAAAAAGTTTATTTTGCCTTATGGTTTCAGAAGTCTTAGTCCGCAGTTGGCTAGCTCCACCAACTTGGAATGGAGGTGAGGCAGAATATCATGGCTGAAGGATGTGGTCCAGGAAAACTGCTCCCACATGGCAGCCAGGAAGAGAGAGCGCAAGGAATCAGGGATAAGATATAGTCCCCAAGAGCATGACCCCGTGACCTACTTCCTCCTCTAGCCACACCTTATATGCTTATTTGCATTTAAATTATTAATCCAACATATGAATTACGCCACAGATGAGGTTACAGTTCTCATGATTCAATCATTGCCTAAAAGTTACACCTCTAAACCTTGTTGCTTTGGGGACCATGCTTTCAAAAACTCAGTTTTATGGCAGGCATTGCATATCCAAACCACAACAAATACATTTCAACATTTAAGATTCATGCTACATGTACTAAGAACTCTACACCTACAGTGTCAGAATCCTAACAGTCCTTAGAATAAATCTGACAGCAGCTTAAGAGTATATTAGGAATTGTTTCTCCACTAAAAATTGGAGTTTACTTCCCACATTTGATGCCCCAAAGGTGAGGCAATTTCAGTATGTCTAAAATTGATCTTGAGCCTTCCTACATAACATTGTATGGCCAGTCTTGGTGACTCTCTATGCCCTGATCTGTGGTGGAACTAAACCCAGATCTTTAGGTCACCTTTAGTCACCTTTTTGTTGCTATGACCAAAATACCAGACAAGCACAACTTAAAGTAAGAAAAGTTAAGTTTGGATTCACTGTTTCAGAGGTTCAGTCCATGGTTGACTGACTCCATTGCTCTGGACCTGAGATAAACAGAACATCATGGTGGAAGAAAGCTTCTCAGCTTATGGCACCCAGGAAGCAAAGAGAGAAAAGAGTAAGGAACTAAAGGTAAGATGAACCCTCTCAGGGCATGGGCCCAGTGATCAACTTCTTCCAGCTATGCCCCACCTACATACAGTGAATACCCAGTTAGTCTGTTCAAACTAGGATGGTATAGGATCAGGACTAGAACTAGGATTAGGTTACAACTCTCATAATCCAGTCATTTCACCTCCAAACATACCTGTATCAACACAGGAACTTTTGAAGAACACCCTCATATCCCAGCCATAACACAGACACACTGATGCCAGCTTGGATCCTAACTTCCTTGAACTTGGTTATGGAAATAATTTGTAACTTCCAGACATAAGGCAATCTTTCCTTCCCAGACAGATTGTTCCTTCAGCTTCTTACATTTGTTCTAGAAAAATTAGGATATCCGGAGTGGTTGCCAACATGAAGAATCAAGAACATGAAACAAGAGAGCCTAGAGACTATTGGAATGCTAATCTAGGCTCATTAACTTCATTTAACCTAATTTCAGATCTGATCTTAGAAATGTGAGGTGGGCCTGACTTTACAGATGGGGTAAATTCACAACAACTGTAGGGTGGAGCAGAATGCCAATACGAGGAAGAAGGCACTGCTTAGTAGAGGTGATTGCTCCCTTGTAGGACTCTAAATATTGCATTCTAGAATTGTGCCTGTTTTTTGTTTATTTGTGAGCAGTGGTATAACTAATTTGTCTTTTTTGCTTCTTAGAAAAATAAGACATTTCTCCATTTCTGGTCTTATTTTCCTTGACTTTTCTGAGATTACTCATCGTAGTTTGGCAGAAAAATTTACAATTCACTGAGAAGGTCACAGAAAAAAGTGTATGGCAAATAACATTTATTTGTTTAAGTGGTTACAATCTACTAGACCTTTTACATCAGTTATCTCCTTTAATCTACTCATTTCTAAGAATTAGGTATAATTTTCCTAAGCACCAAGTGCTACAGTTAATTTTATGTGTCATGAGATGTCCAGATAGCTGGGCATTATTAAACATTATTTCCGGTATTCCTAAGGGAGGTGTTTCTGAAAGAGATTAACATTTAAATCAGTAAACTAAGTAAACTGGATAGTGCTCCCAATGCAGGTAGGCATCATTCAGTCCTTTCAGAGCCTGAAAAGAACAAAAAGGTAGAAGAGAGCATTCTCTTTTCCTCTCTTCCTCCTCTTCTCTCTTTTCCCTCCTCCTTCTTTTCCTTCTCCTGCTTCCTCTCCTTCTCCCTCTCTCTATCTTTTTCCCTGAATGCTTGATCCAATGTGTCCTGTCCTCTGTGCTCCTGATTCTCAGGCCTTCAGACCGGAATCTACACCATGAGATCTCAGGCCTTCACTCTACACCACCAGCTTTCCTGGGACTCTAGCTTGTACAGGACGAATGGTAGGACTCCTCAATTTCTGTAATCACATGAACCAACACCTTATACTAAAGATCTTTCATAAACAGAGCCATGCATTTCTCTTATTTATTGGGAGAACCCTGGATAATACATGGGTAAAGAAACTGAGACTCAGAAAGGTTGAATACCTTGCCCAAATTTCTAAATCAGGAAGGTGTTGGGAGCTGAGTCTGGTCGGCTCCTGGCTGACTACAAAGTCCATGTACCTTCTATCATGCCACAATTTTAGCCAGTTTAAACTTGTGTGGGCAGCTATTTGTATCCCATCATCTTTCAAATATTGAATTTCAAATTTTTATTTATAAATATTTCTTTCATTGGTTGGACAATCATTTCCTTTCAAATGGAATAAAGGAAGAACCGAAGCTGAGAAATTTCCCTCCTTCCTGCCATTGTCTTAAAGAATAAGGCATTTTCTATCTTTTCTTGCTCCAAACATATCTTACTTTTGATTCTTATTAGCACTTTTTCCTTTAAAAATCTTCACCTAATTGTGTGCTTTATATTTAAGACTGGTTCCTGTAGGTCCATGCCATTATATTAATGTAAGACCTAGGGACAACTTGCTTAACCTCTATGAAGTTCAATTATCTCATATCTAAAATGGAAATAAGTATGGTACCCAGTGTGCTGTCAGATTTAAAAGTGGGCATCATAGATGTAAGTTCTTAGTAAATACCAAATATTATTTCTATTTTAATTCCTGGCCATCCTCCACTCTTTTTAACCTTTTTGTACACATCCTATTATATCTTTTCTCAAACAAGTACATAAAGGAAACTTATTGGATAGACATCAATTTCTTTAAACATTGATTATATGGTCAGAATTTTACTCGAAGATATTTTCCATTGCTCTTAATCCATTCACTGATTCTGAAGTCTCTATCAAAAGAACTTGACATGTGTTTTCTGTAGTAATTTTGAATTGTGATATGTGCATTTAGCTCCTCCCTGATTAACTCTCAAGCAACACAGCTGCTTTTTCCTAGGATCATTTCCTACCTCTTTAATCAGCTTTTTCACTACTGTGACCAAAAGACCTGACAAAAACAATTTTAGAAGAGGAAAAGCTTATCTGGAATTCCTGGTTTCAGAGGTCTCAATTCATGGTTGGACGATTCCACTGCTCTGGTCCCAAGGTAAGGCAGAACATCATGGTGGAAGAGTGTGGTAGAGGAAAGCAGCTCAGGATATGGCAATCAGAAAGCAGAGAGAGAGCTCCACTCACCAATGACCCCCTCCTCCAGCCACACCCTACCTGACTATAGTTAATCCATATCAGTGGGTTAATGCACTGATTAGGTAAAGGCTCATAATTCAATTATTTCACCTCTAAATTTTCTTGTACTGTCTCACAGATGAGCTTTTGGGGGACACTTCATATCTAAACCATAACACTATCTCTTCCCTGTTAGAACATAAAGTCTTCTTGACCAGATTTAAGTCAAATATCCATAATTTCATCCACTCTTTCCCAGGAAAATGACTTCTGCTTATGATCATTACCCTATGTTTCCTTAGTAACTTTTTAAAAACATAGGCTATTCTGATGCCTTTTCTTTAGCATCAAAATGCACAAAGCACTGCTAGGTTCCTCAGCAGCAGAAACAAAAGGCAAAATTCTATTATAGACTTGATCTCTGACTTAGGACGTGACTTGAAACAAAAGGACCTCATGAAGCTTTCTCCATCTCCCCTGAAATACTGCAACAATAATGTTTTCCAATTATTGGTACGAGGATTAATGAGACAGTGTTTGCAAAGCACCTCCAATGGAAGTTGCCTTATTATCTCACTCTGATTTCACCTCAAAAGATGGAGAAATCAATTCATCAGACTCCATGGAAAGTTATTTAATAATACATTTTACCAACTTTATCTAACAGAGCTAGAGGACAAAGAAAAAACTGACTCAGGAAAAGATTCAAGTATTTTGGGGGCTGAGGCTATAGCTCAATGGTAGAGTAATTGCCTTGCATGTGTGAGGCACTGGGTCTGATCCTCAGCACCACATAAAAATAAATAAAGATATTGTGTCCATCTACAACTAAAAAATATTTTTAAAATAGTTTAAAAAGGATTCAAGGATTTCATACTATATCTTGTCATCAGGGGTTTGAAGCATATTAGACTTATTTTGTATGAATGACAATTTTTAAATTTCTTAACTATATACTTACTAAAAATGTAAATAAGCATTTTCAATATATATTGCATATTTTTCAGTCATCCATGAAAATATTCATCTCTCACTTTACCATTAAAACAGAATACCAAAAAAAATTTTGAAGTAATGAAAACTTTTTGAGTTATGATGGAATAAATGTGGGAATTAAAGGTTACTCTTGAGAACCAGTCTTGACTCAGCTCTTTATGCCTTGAAGAAATTGAGCATCAGATTCTCTCTGCCAGTTATTTATGAAAACAAGAGTTTAATAAAATAGGAATTATTGAAGATACTTAAACTTCAACACACATTATAAAATAATACCTAGAATACCTGAAAACACGTAATACCCTAGTTGAGTTCATAGTCTATATTTCCAGACAAGTACCATATATGACATACACTTGATAAATAATTAACATATGTATTGAATTTGCTCATGGAATTGATAAAAATCTAATGGAAATTGTTCAGCATTCTTAAAAATTATAAAATACATGTTTTATATTTATAGGTTCTACATTGAAAAGTATACCGGCCTTTAACATGATTTAAAGTATTTAAGCCTTATTTAGATGATTAGATGCAAAAGAAGTTACGTTAACTAGCAAATTTGGGGATTTTATTAACAATATAAATTGTATGTACCAAATAGAACTGTATAGCCTTAGTTATTTCAGAAAACACATTGTAAAATCCATCACCAAAACCTCATAGAAACAAAATCCAGTGAAAAGCATTACCCAAGTCCCACCCTTTCAATACTATTTCCTTCTCTGAGAAAAAAAAATTTCAAAATCATCAAAATTATACTTGGAACAGATAGAATCAGTTGCTCACAGTAAGCTCAACATGCTAAACACAGTTATACAGAGATTCAGAAATATCTTGGCTTGCCCTAGACTACACATGGCACAAAAGAAAACTAGAGTAATCAAATAAGCCAAAACTGATGTGAAATTGCAGGAATAAAGAGTCTAATCGTTAATCTCTACCAAGACTGAACCCCCACTGATTCCAATTACATTTCTATTGAGAAAACACAATTGAAACTTAAGACTATCAAAGTCATGTTCCAGCCTCTTTGTGGTTACTACACTTGTCATTTACAAGTTTGTGGCAAAAGCAAAAGAATTAAGAACTGAATATGAAATTAATAAAATATAGCAATGAATTTCCAAGCGAGGTGTTCAGGAGCTGGACAACATGAAGCAGCCCTGTATCACTTACATCTGTACATATCTCATTTGTACAAAATTGTATAAAGAATGGACTTCACCGCTAACACAAGTGAAGTACAGATTCTTGAACCAACAAGTAACAGGAGACTTTTCCATGGAGGAAGCTGTTAAGCAGCTCAGAGGCCTTAGAACCAGCTAAACATAACTAAACTCAAGTCCTTATTCAGACCTTTAGTAACTGTGTGACTTCAGACAATTTACTTAAATTTCTGAGTGTAAGTTTCTTCATTAAAAATAAAAGCATATTAACTCTGCTTTCACAGAACTGTTGTAATGATTAAATGTTTTAATGTATGCAAAGAGATCAGCAGAGAGTAGTAAATGAATAAATTGTGTTTTCCCCTATCCCTTTCCCAGAAGATACTAGAAGGAGATCAATTAATGCATCCCCACTTCCCTACCAAAATGAAACTCTCTATATATAAAGACTTTGAGGGAAAGTAGTTTCACATCTGGCCATCCCTAGTAGGTTATCATAGTGATTAACAACCTTGCTGCCAGATCCTGGTCCCTACTGCTTACCTAACTGCAAATTAAGTCACTTTCTTCTTGACCTTATTCAATTACAATACTCCATTCTTAATTCTAGGCTTAATTCTAGGCTTCTAGACAGAGGGTGGCTACTGAGAAACTCACGGCCTCTTTAATTTCATTATTAAAAACTAAAAATCTAGAAGCATCTTTTTAACCTTTCTCTTTTTTCCCCTTCTAATTCTATGCAAATGAGCCATCTCCTTGAAGAGCTAGTAATACTGGGTTTAGTGCTGCAGCACATGAACTTCATTGTCTGTCTCCAGAAGACCTTCAAATCATTTAAAGGTGTGCCTGGGCTCTGATGGTCCCCTGTACAAACTTATAAAATAGCCTGTTTCACTACCTCCTTAAAAATTCTGAAGTCTGAATTTGAGTTTTGCTTTGTTATTCAAGGGTTTAATCCTAGTCAAAATCATGCTATTATTCCTTTCTCTATATATAAAATATCCCACAAAGCAACATAATCATGTACGAGAACAGCATTTCCACCCAGGCCACACAGCATGAGTAGGCACAAGTGAATCTGTTCCCTCAAAAGGCAACTGGTGTTAGCCAGATAATTAGCAAAACTGTTGTCTTCTATAGCTACAAAAGCACATATTTTAGAGTATAATTTTGAAATTTGACCCTGGATACATTTTTTATATTTAGAAACTTTCCTTCAGCATTTATCCCCAGATTAACTCACAACAACTTAGAAGTAAAATAAAACATTAATAACAGGGTTCAACCCTAAGACAATATAGAAGAAAATGGAAATTTCTATAACATGAGAAACCCATAGAAATGCCAAAGGGAAACAAGTTCTTAAATATTTACTCTAGGAGCCATGTTGTGACTACCTGCTATAGTTCAAATAAGTAACACCCAAAGCCCCATGTATTGAAGGCTCGGTCACCTGGCTGGTGCTATGAGGAGATGGGGGAACTTTTAGAAGGTAGGACCTAGTGGAAAGGAGTTTGGTCACCAGGGTATGCTCTTGAAGGGGATCCTGGGACCCCGGTCCTCCTCTTTCTGTCTTTGCTTTCTAGCTGCCCATGAACTGAGCAGCTTGTTCCGCCATGATGTTCTGCTTTGTGTGGCATAAAAGCAACACGCCAACCAACCATGGACTGAAACCTCAAAAACTGTGAGCAAAAATAAACTTTTCCTCTTTTAAGTTTATTATCTCAGATATTCTGTTATAGTACTGGAAAGTTAACTAACACGATAGCACACAGTTTATCTGGTCTTATTACCTCAATGGTAGAGTGAACTATGTAATATTATATAGTTTCTAGACAAAGAAACTAAAACCCAATTAAATAACTTGATGAAGGCAGCACAGCTACTGAGATGTGTTGCTAGGATCTGAACTCAAGTTTGTATTTTATCACCCAGCAGACATCAATTTACAGTTGTAGAGGACTCTGATGCTCAGAGTCTTTCTGAATTCAGGAACATTTTAACTTTTGATATGTATATTAATTTGGGGCGGTACAAAAATTGGGAATGAAATAATTTTCTATATTTGGGTTTTACTTTCTCATCTAAAATGGCCCAGATCAATAATGTTCATGAGAAATAAAATGAGTCACATACATAATTTTAAAATTTCCAGCAACTATACTCTAAAACAAAGGAATTGTAACAGGTGAAGTTAATTTTAATAATGTTTAACTGTATTCCAATATATCAATTCAGCATGTGATCTGTATGAAATTATTAATGAGGTATTTTATACTCTTTTTTCACTTTAAATCTTAGAAATAGAGTGTGTATTTTAGACATACAGCACATATGAATTAGACATTTCAAGTGCTGAATACCTGATGTGAGTACCACATCAGACAGTACAGGTTTAGACAACTTAGTTCTCTTTGACCCTTCCAGACCAGAAACCTATCATTTTACAGTCTGCAAAACAAAACAGGCTGAAAGGAATAGAAAAAATATATATATATGCTGTATAATTACCTTGGAACCAAGATAGCATGGACACGTATGCGGATTTTATGGCCTAGTTTAATCTTTTTAAAATATTTTTTAGTTGTTGGTGTACCTTTATTTTTTTATTTTTTATAGGCAGTGCTGAGGATTAAACTCAGTGCCTCACACATGCCAGGCAAGTGCTCTGCCACTGAGCTACAGCCCCAGTCCCCTAATATGATCTTTATGAAATCATTCATTGTGAAACAACATGTATAGAAAAAATAAATAAACTACAATAGTAATCTTAAAAATAATAATATATTGAAAACCCCCATATGACCACTATGCAGGACAAAAAATGGACTTTAGCCAACCACTTATAACTGATCACCCCCAAAATGTACACCACTTTGATCACAAGACATTTCCTCCCCTTTAGAGGTAAACAAATCTAATTTTTGTAATAATCATTTCCTTATTTTCTTCAGAGTTTTATCACCTAGGTATGAATGCTCCAAACAATATGTAATAGTTTTACCTTGCTGTTTTTAAATTTTATATAAACAGAATCACGTAGTGTGAATGATTTAAAGAATTGCAACATTTGTTCAAAGCTGCTTTGTGAGGTTCATATGTGTTTATAACTTATTCATTTTAAGTTATATGAATTGATTGTATATCCTACTATTGATTTACAATTGAATTCTTTCTCATGTTTGGCTATTATAAACAATTTTGCTATGAACATTCTTTCCTACGTATTATGAAGAGGCATATGTCCAGAGTATCTTAAGAGTACACTTAGGAATAAACTTGTTGAATCTTAATCTTCGCTAGATAATATAAAAACTTCCTAAATTGGTAAATGCATTTAAGTTTTCATCAGCAGTGAGTTCTGCTACATTGTGACCAATAAATTATATTGTCAGATTTTACCAATCAGATGGGAATATAATGGTGTTTCATTGTAGTACTGTTTAAAATTTTTCTAATTGTTAATAAAAGTGATCATCTTTTCATATATTTATTGACCATCTGGTTTCCTCTTTTAAATTGTCTCTTTTTTCTTGTTGTTTTATACCTCTTATAAATCCTGGATGTTTGTCCCTTTTGTTTGTTTATTATACAGATTGTTAATAACTTCCCCAATTCTGAAAATGTGTTTTATCATGCTTTTATTTACATATATTTTTCAGGTTCTAGGAATTGAGCCCAGGGGCACTTTGCCACTGAGCTATACCCAAAGTCCTATTTTTTATTTATTTTTTATTTTGAGAAGTGTCTAGCTAAGTTGCTGAGAGTCTCACTAACTAGATGAGGCTGACCTCCAACTTGCTGCTCTCCTGAGATTACAGGAGTGTACCACCCTGCCTGGCTCTTATCATGCTTTTCATGGAGTCTTTCTGATAGACAGACATTGTTAATGTTAATTAAATCAATGTATTGATCTTTCCCTTTATGGGCTGATTTTTATATCTATCTTATATAAGAAAGCTTCCCCTACAGATATTCTTCTATATTATCTTCTAGACCTTTGTATATTACCTTTGACATTTAAGTCTTCAATCTCTTTGGAGTTCATTTTTATATGGTGCAACGTAAGAGTTAAGTTTAATTTTATTTCCATCTGGATATCAAAAGGATTTAGTGTTATTTATTAAAAACTTTTTTGTCTTTTTTTTTGCGGGGGTGAAGCAGTATCAGGGATTGAACTTAGGGGCACTCGCTCACTGAGCCACATCCCCAGTCCTATTTTATATTTCATTTAGAGACAAGGTCTTACTGAGTTGCTTAGTGCCTCACTGTTGCTGAGGCTGTCTTTGAACTTTTGATCTTCCTGTCTCAGCCTCCCAAGCCAAAAGCTAATCTGCAGAGCTACCTCTCTCATCTACCAACTGCCCATAAATAGGTGGGTATTTTTCCTTTGGTTCTCCACTCTCTTCACTTACATACCTAGCCACATGCTTCTATCATGTATAACTTAAAATACATCTTGGGCAAGGGGTGTGTGGCTTCGTGGTAGAGAACATGGTTAGCATGTAGCTTTGGACTGTATCCCAGAACCAGCATATATGTCTTAATACATGATAAGAACATTCTTCCCATTTTATTTGACTTCTCCAAGAGTTTACTGGCTCTTCATGACCCTTTGAAATTGCAAATAACTTTCAAGTTAGATTGTTGAGTTGAAACAAAGGAAATTACTAGAATTTGGTTTGGGATTCATTGAATCTATAAATCAACTGAGATAGAACTGAGATATTTATACATTTGAGGCTTTCACTCTATCGATGTTTGTTCTAAATTTATTTATGTCACCTTAATATCAATTTTTATAATTTTTCCACAGAAGTCTTACATACATCTTCGTTAGATTTATTCCCAGATACTTCATATTTTTAAAGCTATGGCAAAACATGTATTATTTCACTTTAATTGTTTTGTTGCTATTATTTAGAAGTACAATTAATTGATGTATATTAATGTGTATCTAGCAACTTACTTATTAGGCATATTAATTAAATCACTTTGATGTTCCAAATAGAATAATGTCATCTGTAAACAGTAGCAATTTTGCATTTTGTTTTTAATCCTTACATCATTGGTTTCTTTGCCTGCCTTTCTGCATTGGTTTAGGCTTCCCATGCCATGTTGAATAGAAGTAGTAGAAAATTGGCCAGTATCACTGTCTGATTTCTAATCCAAAGCAGAAAATGTTCAGTGTATCGTCCTACCCTTGATTATGTTTACAAGCAATCTTTTATCATGTAAAATATGTTGATTCTAGTCTGCTAATAATTTTCATCATGAATTAAATATTGACTCCACCAAATATCTTTCTGCATTATTGAGAGAACCATATATTTTCTCTTCTGTATTATTATGCTGGCTTACACTGATGGATTTTCAAATGTTCAACTAATTTCATGCATCTGGAATAAAAAATTTTGCAATATATTTGATATTTTCTTTTGTTTGATTTTTTATGTTTGCATCTATATTCATGGTTGAATAAAATTTTCACTTCTTATACTGACCATGTAAGGTTCTCACATAAAAGTTATGCTAACCTCAAAGAAGGAATTGGGAAATGTTCCTTGTTTTCTATTTACACTCAAAATTTTGTATAAAATTTCTCCTCTCTTTGGTAGTTATAATTCAAGCTATACCCACAGTTTCATTTGTATGAATATTTTAATGTATTGAATTTGTTTAATAAGTATATGCTTCATATATTTCTGTTTTTCAACATTAGTAAGTTAATTTTTCCAGTAATTTGTCCATTTTACACTGGCATAAAATATTAATAAACCCCTGATATTACTTTAACATAACAGTATCTATAATGATCCTATTTTAGTCTATAAATTGATTATTTGTACATCTTTTTTAGCTTTTTATTAATCTCACCATACATTTGTGCATTTTATTATTCTTTTCTGAAAACTAACTTTTAGCTTTGTTGATCATCTCTTTTTGATTTTTTCATAATTCTTTAATTTCTTTCCTCTCCTTGGACAATTCTAGGATCTTCAAATACTGCATTTATGCCCTCTCGATGTATGTGTTATCATTACCAGTGATACATATCTATTTTATGTCCCACAATTGTTTTTAAGTAATTAATTTTGTTAACTACATATTTGCAAATTCTCTTTTCTTGTCATTTCCTCCTGCTTTCCAGACCTTCCATCTGGGATCATTTTCCTTCAGCCTGAATGACATCTGTCTAGATTTTGCTGTAATAATAGCTGACTCCAAATTTTCATGGGCTAAAGTAACAAAGGTTTGTTTTGCTTTTATGCTTATGCTCACAGCAGATCTCGTCTATGCCCAACAGACTCTTCATTTCAGGATCACAGTTAAAAGACCATCCCCTATTAGGGATACCAGTTTTAAAACTACTACCCAAAGTGTCACATACCATTTCCACTCATGCTGTAAAAGTGATATAGTCAAATCTGATGTCACTGAGATATGAGATCCCTATTAGTAGCCAGAGTATCTGAATTAACATGAATATGCTCTACCATGTTTGGGTATTTCCATTAGAAGGAATCTATTGATGAAAAACTTAGTATCTCTTGGGCAGGAAAAATGTCTTTATTTACTGAGACTCTTAAAAGTTATTTTCCCTGAGTATTTTTCCTTTCAGTATGTTAATGAGGCAATTTTACTTTATTTGAATTCTGCGGTTAATGTGACATTAACTTTTGGTCTGTTATTACTTAAAGATAACTGTTTTATCTCTGGTTCCTTTTAAGATCTTGACTTGTCTACTGCAGTTTGACTATGATAAACCTGGGTGTTTCTTTCTACCTATCACGCTTTGGCATTGTTGAGCACCTTTAGTCGACAGATTAGCATTAATTGCAGAAAATTTGCAGCTGATATTTTCTCAAGTATTTCCTTCTCCTCCTTTGTTTTGTCTTCCTCTAGAATTCCCATAAAACATGCATTAAAACGCACATTAAACTGTTTCTATCCTAAATAACTTTTAATATTTCTTTCATTTTTTTCCATTTCTTTGCTTCTTCATTTTACATTCTAGGAAACAATTCTGATTGATTTCCTGGTAATTATTCTGGTTTATTCATTGAGTTTTTACTTTCATTTACTGGATTTCTCATTTGTGAAACTTTTATTCAGTTCTTGAAATTTCACAAGACATCTCCTGAGTGTTATAATATCAGGTGTGTTTTTATTTCTTTAAACATTTGTTACAAGGTTGTTTTATAATTTATGAGTGTAACTAAAATATCAGGGCTATTTGGAGATTTGCCTCTGTTTCATGTTTTGTTGAATCCTTCTTACTTTTGGTGCCCTTGTTTCCTTGTGTGATTGATTATTTACTGACAGTTTGTGCCAGAGAGTAAGTTTCCTCGAAAAATATAGACATTTCTAAGATAATCTTTCTGCAGAAATACTTTAATTTACTTCTCCTAGGTTCCTAAGGATAATGCCAATCTAGAAGCAATTAAATAAAAATGAAGTTTTGGGAGTCCACCAAACTAAGTAAATGTGGGTTTCTACATACTCATGAGAACCAAATTGGGGTTATAATGTCTCTGTTCCATTACCTTGTTGTTTCAGCATCAACATAAACTTCCTTTCAGACTCACGGTGCATGGTGCTGGGATAATGAGGCCAGTTTACTTCTTTTTTGGGGGGGAGGGGTACCAGGTATTGAACCCAGGGGCGCTTAACCACTGAGCCACACTCCCAGCCCTTTTTTAGATTTTATTTAGAGAGAGGGTCTCACTGAGTTACTTAGGACATCACCAAGTTTCTTGAGGCTGGCTTTGAATTTGCGATCCTCCTGCCTTAGCCCCCAGGCCACTGGGATTACAGGTATGCACCGCCATGCCCAGCTGCCAGTTTACTTCTAATTCCCATCACCCCTTGGGGCCCAGTTCTACGACAGCACTGTCTCTCAGACTCCTCTCAGAGACTACTATCCACCCTATTTGACTTACACGCCAGTTTAGCTTTTTTGGTAAACATCCTCAAACAAAAGTAGATTCAATGATCATCTTACCTTCTTGTTTCAGTATTTATTTATCTTTTAACTTGGTAGATCTTTTTTTAGATCTTGGCACTTTTAAGTAAGATTTTTTTTCTATTTTATGTAGCATTTTTAGATATTTTATTTCAATGCAAAACTTGGTTCAAATAATTTCTCTCAGACAGTTTTCTCTGAGGGTAACCATTGGGCATATCCTCAGATTATTCCATGCCAGCTTTCTCCTGTGTATACCATATCTAGTCTGTGGAAAATGCTCCACATCCCTGCCTCTGGAAAAGCAGGCCAATCAAAACACATTGGCCCTCCCTGAGCTCTGTCAAAAAGCCATTTTTCTATGTTTTAACACCGCCAACTTTCTGAGGCAGGAGTAAGACTTCAGTCTAACATCTGCTTTGGTTTTCTCACACAAGTCAGGTAATAAGTCCTCTACAGCGTCCAATTGCAGAAAACACCTTTAAAATTCTGAGGTGTCTCATGAAACCCTTTCGAAGCTAGCTTTGAGGGAAGGGAAGAGACCATTCCTTTCATAAAAATGGAGGAATAGAGACTCACCACTGGACAATATCTGAAAAGAACCCTCTTTTGAGAACTCATCCTCACAAATCCTCTTGTACGTTTAGGCTTTGATCTTGCTAAAGGATCCAAGAATCATAGGATATCCTGCTTGTCATTCTATAAATTTTGCATGAGAAATGAACTGTCCTACTCTTACTTGGAATCCTTTTACCTATTGTTCTGACACCTTAGCCAAAAGATGAGAGATTCTACACACTTTCATATCTTTTGTTGCAATGAGAAAAAAAATTTTGAGGATTTGTTGTTTTAGTTTTTAGTCCCACAGTTAGCCATAATCTGTGATGCTTATGATAAAAAGACAACTTACACCATTCATTCAAATTTTTAAAAATACTAGGGAAACTATGTGATATGTGTATTAGGGTTCTCTAGAGGAACAGAATCAACAGGAGATATGATTATAAAAAGTTTACATAACCAGAAGCTGGATTGTCTACAATGGCCATCAGCAGGCTAGAGAGCTGGAAAAACCAGTAGCTGTGAAGTCCAAGGTGCTGAAGCCTCAGAACAAGAGGGATTACCATTGCTACCCCATAGTCAGGGATCAAAGGTTTCTGGAAACTCCCTGGAGAATCTCTGGAAGAATTTGCTTTGGGAGAGTTAAGGAATGAAAATCTAAAGTCCTCAGGAGATCTCAGCAACAACCAAAAAGAACCCATTGGAGAAGATTTAAACCTGCATCTGCTGCTGCTTCCTTGTTCTCCCAACTTTTATTCCATCTAAGCTTCCAACCTATGGGACGGTGCTGCCCACACTTAGAGAAAGTCTCCACTCCAGTTTGCTATCTCACATGCCAATCATTCCTATACCCACCATCACCGACACACCCAGACACCTCTTAGTCTTAGGTATCTCTTAATCCAATCAAGTTGACGATTAACTTAACCATTATAATATAGCAAACCAAATAGATTATTGGAATTTTATAATTGCTAACTTCCAAAAGATCCAAACAAAGTGGAACAAAGGCCATAAATATGTATCTCACAACAAAAGAAGGGGAAGGAAAGCTGTAAATCTTTCTAAAAGATCAAGAGATATTTCAACAATGCTTAAAGTAAGTCTTCCTCAGGACCAGAAAAAAAAAAATTTAACATCACCAAAAACAGGTGATTTCTATTAAAACAATTAACATCTACCAGTAGGAACCCTTTTTGTTCTAAAAGCTGTGCTCCTGTTACATGAGGAGAAACCCAGATATCTTGACCCTCTGCTGGGAGCAGTGATATTATAAACCAAGAGATTTTCACTAGACCTTTTTGGACTTCCGCTGGGAATCTCAGGGGAAACAATAATCTGTTGACATTATATAGAGCAACATACAATGTACTCAGCAGCCCTAATTCTCATAAATCAAAAGTTCTACTTGAATGCAACTGATCTGTTTTAGAGAAGCAATCCTGCTCAGAATCAGATTTGTCACAGCACATTCCTTTAATCCTTAGCAGTATGAGCTCTGTAAACACAGTATTTGAAGTAATATAACACATTATTTTATATAAAAGCCTTCAGAGTCCTGCATCCCTGAGTGCTTTCTAGTAAAACTGCCAAGTGACTTAAGCTGCTACTGCTGCTTCTTGTTCTTATTTTTCTTCTTTCTTTCTTTCTTTTTTTTTTAAGTAGAAGAGAAGTAAAGACCCATGGGCCAGTGAGCAAAGAAATAACTGAATATTGAGGGGAGTTAATGAGACAGAGAAAGAGCTGTTTCAGTTGGGAAGTTCCTACAAAGCGAAGGTTCATGCAAAGGCAATATCAACACGAATTGAACAAGGAGACACTGACCATCTCTTTGATATTTACATCCCTAGAAGCTAGTGCTCAGGAACTGCTCCGTGTGTCAACACTGCCAACTTGGTGGCAAACATAATCCTCATGAAATGTTAAGTTTTCCTTTACACCGACCAAGCATTCACCCTTTTAGAATTCTCACAAAGGACTTTGTGTGAGGTTGAAAATCACTCTACATAAGCCCTTTTTGAATTAGCCAAGTGATTTTCTTTTTGTTGTTTGTTTTTAAATTTCCCTTCTGTAGTCAAAACCCCTGGAGAACCGATATGAGAGAAGACTTGGGACAAAAGTAAGAGAATAGCAGAAGGCTTCAAGGAGATATACTCAAAACGTGATGGCTTTTAGGAAAAAAAATGTAATTATGAACCGGCCAGATATTAGAAACCAGAGGTACCATGGTACAGATAGAGAATTAAATCAAATCATGGTGGAGAACCATCAAAGAAAATAGAGACATCTCATACACAGCAATGATATAGTGACTGTTGGACACTTTGATACAAATGAACAAAAACAGGAAAATTATAACATTTTAAAATACAATAAATAAAAATGAAACATTGTCTCTTCCATGAGGCCCTCCATGACCTGGCCCACACCTACCATAATAGAGTTTTTACAGTGTCCAGGGATGGTATTCTGCCAGATAGATCCATGTATTCTTCTTCTTACTAAATCTTGTCTTTGTTTAAAAAAAAAAATCTAATGATACCTTAAGGATTAAATGCGTAAGCTCTTACCTAGCACATGCATTTAACATAGTGATCACTCAGTAAAAAAAAAAAAATCATTTTATTTATCATTGCTAATCAACATCAATCATTTAATTTATCATTGCTAATCAACATCAATAACTACTCTTAATTGTGAAGTTACTACACACTAGCTACTGACCTCCATGCTTCACATGCAAATACTATTGGTATCCTTGTTTTACAGAAGAGGAAACAGGGGAACTGGCTAGGTAAATA
The DNA here is from genome assembly GCF_964194105.1 of Spermophilus citellus. Classification (NCBI taxonomy): domain Eukaryota; kingdom Metazoa; phylum Chordata; class Mammalia; order Rodentia; family Sciuridae; genus Spermophilus; species Spermophilus citellus. The sequence continues at coordinate 91,776,904 of NC_138197.1, read as the reverse complement.
ACTTGTTCATGGTCACAGATCTATAAGGTGGCAGACCTAAGACTTTTAACCCTGGGAGTCTGGCTATAATGTAGTACAATCCACTGAGTGCTGATCTATATAGAGACACACAAAGAGATGTGTTCACATGCATTCTGCTTAGTCATAAAGAACACAGAATTCAGTTCTATGTCAACTTTCTCTCTTTAATATGTTCTCTTCTATCCAAAGTTAAAATTAGAAATGCCTGCTAGAACTATCTTCATTAATGACCTTTACTTCACTCCAAGCCTCCAGGATCTGATCTGATAACCAGTTTCTGTTCTGTTGATATCTGCTTTGCTGACTATCCTCTTCATAGAAGTCTGATTTTGAACTTCCCAACTGGATTTCAACATTGGCTCCATCAAGCAAATAAGTAAATGTAATCATTCAAAACTTAATTCAAATTCACTTAACAAGAACATCTCTAAGTGTTCAAAATACTGCAAAATGGGGTGGGAGGGAGTGTTACTCATCTTGGCCAACAAGTCTGCCTACCAGCTAATTATCCCAACTGGAATAGTAAATCATCTCTAGCCCTGGCCACCATTATTCTCTTTCCAAATGTCCATGGTCCATTTTCACTCATTATTTCTATCCTTCCAATTAAACTTTAGGACTATCCTATAAAGATCCAAACATTTTAAATGATTTAAAATCATTTAACATATAAAATTATTTTTACATATCAGTAAACTATTTTACAATATAACTTGCTCATGTATAAAAAGCAGATTTTTATACATTGAACATAAGGTTAAAGATTTCTTAATAATGGTATTCCCAGATATTTTGTAAAATCTCTTGTTAATGTGAATTTGATCATTTTATTACACATTCAACTTGTCAACTGCCAGCATAAACACAATACAGATTTCTAAATCTGTGCAATGGTCTACTGCCAGCTCTGCAGCTCACTATTTAGGTATAAACCCTAATTTTTCCACTTGCTTCAAATGTGACTCTGAAGCTACTCAACTGCTTTAAGGCTAATCTGTAAAATAAGAGTGATTTGAGTATTTACCAAATAAATACTGACATAAGGAGGTCAGAACCAAATGAGATAATAAATATAAAATGCTTTGCAAATGCCTTGTATATAACAAGACCTCAGTGAGTATTAACTATCCTTGCTGTTGTCATTGGTATTAGGTATGCATTAATTTCCTAATGAGAAATTGAAAAAGCAAAGTCTCATGGAGACCTGCCTTTTAAAATAAGATAAAGCCCCAAAAGTAAAAAAAAAATAATAATAATAACTTAAATTGCTAAAAGTCATTCTTTCAATTTTACATTTTCCTCTAGAAGAACTCATTTATAAACAAAATAAAGATGAATAATAGTTAAGTATATAAAATGGGAGAAATTGGCTGAATAGCACTTTTCTAAAATATTTTATCTTTTAAAAAATGTAAATATTCAGCATTTTAGGGTTCATCTATTTTAACTGTATCCATGTTATAATAATTAAAGAGTAAAATTATTATTATAGTCCATTAATGTTCTCCTTTTCTAACTGAAAGTCACTTTCTTCAAGCAAAGAATATAAATAAGAAGATACAAGAGAACATCATTCAACAAGAGAAAGTGCTTTAATAGTCATATTTTCCCTAATTATGATCATTTTCCCAAGTCTAAATAACATAAAATATACAATGAAAACAAGTGTGATTAAACAATATATAAAACCAATAATTTGATTTTAATATGGCTTACTAAAAATCTCTTTTATAATCTCAAGGTGTAATTTATCTAAGTTATTTATAAATATATCACAAATAACCTAAAAAATATTTTTGCCAGTATTTGTACAAAGTCCCCACTACTCTCCCAAGGTTTGAGAAAGTGCTATACCTGTTAAATGGAAGCTCCCTCAGCACACAGCTGCTAATGTGCATAACAAACACCAATTTAAACTGAGAGTTTTATTGGTCAGTATGTAAAATCTGATTTTGCTTACACCTCTATATTAAATAAATGTATGCATAGTCTAAGATGTATCTCTCTTTTGAGCAAAAGAATTACTCATATAAACAGCATTTAATAGCAATGCCTAGTTTTTCACACTGCCATGGAAAAACTAAAAATCCAGGGAACAATTTTAATACTAATAATGCTGAACACCCTGTAAAATACCTTGCTACTGCAGTGTCTTATAAATGAATTCCCACTATAAAAATAATTCAGTTTACTAATACACACAAAGGCACACTTTGCCTAATCATATGGAAAAATTTAACATAGGTGTCCAATCTATATTTACCAACTATGTTACTTTCTGACTCAAAAGGCTTTATACTCATCTGTCAATATTCTCGACAAAATAAATATAACAAAAAGTAAGATTCCCATTTATTAGATTTAGAAACTGAGATCCACAGAGATTTTTGCCCAAGATTAAACATTGAGTTAGTGGCAGAGTGGGAAATTAAAACTGAAATCATCACACTCCATTTTTTCCCTCGATAGCCTCTTCATCTACATTTTAAAATAGACCACAGACAATTTATTTAGATCCAGCAGCAATGAGGAACCTAGAAATCTGTCATTTATCATTGAAAGTTTACTTCCTTTCTAAAATGTTGCCTATTTTCTAAAGTCACAAAAGGTCACATCTTAATAAAAAATTAGAAGAAGGGGCTGGGGATGTGGCTCAAGCAGTAGCGTGCTTGCCTGACATATGCGGGGTACTGGGTTCTATCCTCAGCACCACTTAAAAGTAAAATAAAGATGTTGTGTCCACTGAAAACTAAAAAATAAATATTAAAAAAATTCTCTCTCTCTCTCTCTCTCTCTCTCTCTCTCTCTCTCTCTCTCTCTAAAAAAAATTAGAAAAAAAATAGTGTTTAAATTAAACTTGTTCAGGAATCATCTAAGACCAGAGAGACAAAACTATTTTTGCAACATCTATGTCTCATCAATTATAAACTGAGTTTAATTTTGAATTTTCTGCAAGCAAATTTTAGCTTTTTCCAAGGTCTATATTATTTTTCATGATAAAAATCTGTTTCTTAGAAAGAAATATAACTTATAACATTGACATTTATGTCCTTATGTGAATAATGTAATAAATAAATTATCCCTATGCCTTATACTTTCATAAGTAGCACAGGATTCTCCCCATTTGTGCTGTTACTTCAAGCAACTTATAATCGTTGTTAAATAAAAAATTATAAAATTTAAGATGAGATTATTCCAGAAATTGGAAAATGCTCCATTTGCTGGATCAAATTGTTCATACTTTTCCCAGTAAGAATTATATATTCTTCTCTTGAAAACTCAATAATCTCATGTTTGGAAGATTTTCCTAAGCCACTGTATGAAGATATTTCTAAAACTCGCCTCTGGGTAGTTCTTAGAGTTTTAATTTTTCTATTAATTTGGAAACATCTCTCGAGCTTGGACTAGTGAAAATGTCTCTATTAGCATTAAATATGTAATATTTCAATTTGTACCTTCTGGAGATAGATATAGTAGGGATATTATATCAATCCTGAGACCCCTTTACCCTTTAACCATAGAAGCTCTGCTTGTTTCTGCATTGGGGCTCCAAATAAGATTTAATTTTTTAAAAATTGGATCCTGTTCATTTATTGAAAAGTTGTCCAGATTTTCAGAAACTTTAAAAAATAAACTGGGGTTAATTTGGAATAAAAAACTGGTATTTCAGTAATTTACTTATGCAGTACACATTTATTAAGCATGTGGAAAGAATTATAACATGATGCATGGTGTGTTAGTCAGATATTCATCACTGTGACAAGTTCTTTACCTAAAGGAGTAAAGAAGGATTTGGCTCCGTTTCATAGGTGTCAGTCCATGGTTGGTTGAATATGTTGCTTTGGGCCTACAGCAGCACAGTACATCACAGTGGCAACAAAGGGTAAAGGAGGATGCTCACCTCAAGGCAGCCAGGAAGCAAGGAGAGAGAGGGGGAGTCAGGTTCCCAACACTCATTTCAAGACCTACTTCCTTCCATTAGACCCCACCTCCTAAAGATTCCACACCTCCCAACAGCACCACAGGTGCTAGCCAAGCTTTCAACACATGGCCTCAGGAAGATATTCAAGATCCAAACCATGACAAACAGTTAATAAGATAAAATCCTTGCATTCATGTGACTTTCAATTGAAGCAGACTTGACTATATGAATGGCAAAGCACATAATAAAAAGATATAAAAGAAATTCTATAAAGAAAAGACAAGACAGGATCTCAGGGTCTAATGGATAGTTACTTTTGATAGGTCATCAGAGAATAGCTTACTCGTCCCACCCCCAATATAAAGCAGGATCCAAAATTTCTAAGGGGGGAACGAAAGTGATGCATTCAAATAAGAGTAAGAACTTACAAACAGTGATAAAGAAGCAAAGAAGGATGGGTTAGCTACGAAAGGTACCAGGGATCCAACTGTAAAGGTCCTCAAAGTTAGATGTGAGGTCTTGTTCTAAATTTGATAGGGAAAAAATAGATGGAGAAACTGATATACTGTGATTTAAATTTTTGAAACGTTCCTCTTGGTTGTCATTTGAACAACAGAATAGGAGATGGAAATGTCACAAGAATGCAATTAAGCAGGGAGAATCATTTGGAGGCTACTTCAGTAACGCAGGAAGAAGAAAATGGTGACTTGATGACTTGAAGTAACAGCACAAATGGGAAGCGTAAGTAACACATAGGATATATCTTGAAAAGTGGAAGCCAGGGGACTTTCTAATGGATTGCATAAAGGGTATACAGAAGAAAAGAATCAAGGCTGACTCTTGAGTGTTTTACCTGAGCAAGCTCATGCATGGGACTACCATTTACTAAAATGAAGATGGAGGAGAGAGTAAACTTGATGAGACAAACAAGTGCTCTATGAAAGGGGTGTGTGCAGAACAGAGTTGAAGATATCAAGGCAGGAAGTATAAATGCATCAGCAAACAGATGCCCTCTCAAAGCCATAGTACTGGGTAACAAACCTAGGGAAAGACTCAGGAGAGAAAAGAAGAAAGCAAGGATTCAATTCATGGAGTGTCCAATATATAAATATTGATAAAATAAGAAGGACCCAGGAAAGAAGACTCAGAAAGACTATCTGGTGAAGCAGGAAGATGCTAGTGAAATTCGAGGAGGGAACACTCACAACCTGATTAAAGTGTGGCTCAAAGCATGATGGGAGGTAGAGATAGAGAAAGAGAGAGAGAGAGAGAGAGAGAGAGAGGGGTGGGGGGAGATTGTGCAGAAAACACTGCAAAAAATGCTATAAATGGGAACACAGAAATCACAGCTAGAGGGTCAGTCAAACACAGGAAATTTTTATTTGTTTAAGGCAGGGTATGTTGAAGTTTTTGTTTTGTTTAAAAAAAAAATCTGAGAGGAGAGGGAAAACCCGGGGTAATTCCAAGAACAAAGTCCTAAAATCAACCAGAGGGTGAAGGAGGTGACCTAACACAGGTGTACAGAAACTTCAACCATTGCAACAAAGGAAATGAGAGGTATATGAGCACAGCTGCAGGTGGATGAGAGAAGGAAATTCACTTCTGAATGCTCACTTTTTAAAAAGTGAAAAAAGGATATAGTTCACTAGTGAGACCAAAAAGAGGAAAAGTATCCTAGATTTGAGAAGAACAAAGATGTAAGATTTTGTCTTGCAGGACAGGAAACAAAATGATTACAAGAATATGGAATGATGACTGCATAGCATTAAGGGCTCACATGACTCTGTAGTCATAAATTTAAAATGAATACCATGATTCAGTCTATGCAGGCACAGAATGGGCATGGAGTGGGATTAAACTAGGGTAGAGGTTGTCACGTGTGTGAATGGTGAGAGAGGGACAAAAGAGTTGACGATAGAAGCAAAGACAAAAGGAAAGATTCAATGATACACTAAACCATTGAACCAGGGTGAAATGGGGTGGAGGATTATGAGAGTAATCATGACCATGAACATATGGGGGACTAAAAGGGTTGGTGATGACAGGAGGAGGAGCGTGGTGACCTGTTGAAGCAAAACTAGAACAAAAAAGACTGTGAGGGCAGGAGGCCGAAGTAGAGGCTAAGAAGCTGGAAATGAAAATGTTACCAAGTGGCACCCTTGGGGGAATCAACAAGGCCCAGAGTATAACCAAGGACAATGGGACAAGAAAGAAGATCAATAGGAGATTAAGAGTGTTGGAAGGATCATTAGTGTGGACACTAAGCCTCCAAGAAGAATGAGGGAAGAGTTATGGAAGGTCCGTGTTTCAGGGTCTTGAATAAAACATCATTTGGAATGTGGTTGGGTAGAAGTTGCTCAAAGGATATAAAGTTTCAATTATATAAGAGGAATAAATCCAGAAGAATTATTGCAAAACATGGTGACTATAGTTAATAACAATGTAGTGTATTCTTAAAAATCACTAAGAGTACATTTTAGGTGTTCTCACCACAAAAATAAGTATGTGAAATAATATATATATTAATTAGCTCACTTTAGGCATTCCATAATAGATACATATCTCAAAACATCATGTCATACATGATAAATATGTACAGTTTTTGTCAATCAAAATTTTTATTTAAAAATATCATTTTGTAAAATGTAATTCCTGAGAGGCAACAGCAGATGAACTCAACCAAGATGAGGAAGCAGTAGGCTCAACTAACTTGTATCCACTCAGGCAGGGTTTTTAGGAAGAAGGTGAAGAGAAATATTAACCTGGAAATAACTCTAAACAATGTGGATGACCCCTATTACACTGCTAGGCTTGGAAGTTGTAGGGTGTGAAATAAAAATGACCCCCCACCTGAGAGACCACAGGGAAAGAAGTGTCCTCAAGAGATGAGTTTCAATCAGAGTTAAAAGGTAAATAAAGCATTCAGGAAGGAAGTGAAGGACTAAGGGGAATTGCTAATGATACAGAGTGTCACAAGGAAAAAAAAAAACAGAAAACTCTGGAACAGAAATGAATTGAAATCTCATTATAGAATGCATACATAGATATATGAAAAAGTCTCCAAAGTGATGAGATGTGCTCTGAGGTGCTGGGATTATGATGCTGATGAAGTTGAACAGAATTGATCATCTCTCAGGGAAGGCCAATAAATGTGATTATGACTTTCTTCTTTATACTGATCTCTTAGGCAGTTTGTTATGGTGTTGGGAAGCAGAAAGAGTACAGGTTGCTCCAAGAATACTTGTTGCTGTCTGGATTTCCCTGACACATATGGAGAATGGCATCTTCAGAATCTACTGTTGTGTAGACTACTAACCAAGTTTCTCCATGTTTAAAATTCAGAATTCAGAAAATTTTGTTTTGCTCCATTTACTACACCCTGGTGACTATTAAAAAATTTAAATTAAGCATATTCAAGTGAGCCTGATAATAGTTAATGGTCTTCAAGCAAACATAACTAACTGTCTAAAATATATTTCTTAAGCTTTTGCCAATCTCAGTATATACCATGACTAAAGTATGTTCACATATGGCAGGTTTGTACATTTATAATTACTAATTATAATTTTATTCCACTCATTCTCTCTCAACAAAGCATTAGAGAATCAAATGCATGAGATCTGTAAAGATTTATTTTTGAAGGGAAAAAAGATGTATATAGCAATACACATAGACATGTATATATATCTACATCGTAAAATATAGACATCAATATTTATGATATATTTATATATTTCATGAATATATATATGTGTGTGTGTATTTGTGTGTGTATGTGTGTGTGTGTTCATGAGTCTCACAGATAAGCATGATTCTATTATCCCAAGAAAAAACAGGCTTATCGACAGCAAGTTTTAATATTTTCATGAAATTCATAGTAACGTCTTCATGATACTGTGACATAGTGCCCATCTGACTTTAACATTCTAAGATTAACTCTCTAGATTCAATACAGAACACCATGTCAACTATAACATAACATTATATTGAGCAAAATAAATCAACCACCATCAAAGAATGAGAATCAGCATATTTTCTTCCTTGTGATCATTTATTTGTAGTTTTCTTTATCTTAAATCTTCAGTGACTGATAGGTTTGACAACAGATACACAAATCTGACACTGTAGAACAAATCTTCCATTTTGCCATTTGCTAGGTTTAAAAATGTGACAGAATCTGAACATGTTATATGTGCCCTAAGAGTGGCTGTTTGCTTATGAACTCTCCTCTCCTTAACCTTGCCACCACTTGTCAGGGATAACTATCACAATGTGAGGGCCACCTTCCTGTAGGGCTGATGTGGATGGCAATGGCACCCACATGGGCCTTGGTGAACTCAGCACTGAGTAAAAGCCTGGTATAAATAAAAATAATATCTATTTTTATATATATGAAATTCAAGGCCAATTACCTGATTCAAATGGCTCTATGATCATTATCCCCTACTATCTTCATCCTTAATTTAAATGATTATTAGAGGGTACAGAAGAAAGTGGGTGCATTAACCCTGAGAGAAATAATTAAAGTTTCTAGGCATTATTCATTCCAGGTGAGAATGTGAAATAAATCATGTGAGCAAATCAACATAAAGTCTTCACTGGAGTATAATATAGGAAATGAATGTAGAACATGTAGAACATGAATATGCAATCAGCATATATAAACTAGCTTGTATACGAGTATACACTATATCATTTTAAAATATAGGCATTAATAAATTTATGTATTTATAAACTGTACATTAAAAAGAGATAGTTATCATTTATCAATACAAAATGTTAATTTCATTAACATGTATACTCTCTACATACTTCTGAGCAAATGGATACCCTTCAGAAGAGCAAAGTGGTACTAGTTATTTTCAACATGCTAGTTCAGTTTGAGTCCCATGTGTACATAAAATATCTTTTTAATCCATATTAAGGAGCTTTGCAGGGCTTGAAATTTTTGTATTGTTGAACTAAAGAAATCATAGTATAATGCAGAGTTCAGTGAACTACAGCCCATGGGCCAAATCTGACCAGCCATCTGACTACATAAATAAATTTTATTGGAAAACAGCCATGTTCATCCATCTATGGCTGCTTTCTTGCTATAATGGCAGAGTTGATGAGTGATAATAAGATGGCATAGTTAACAATGATGAAAATATTTTCTCTCTGGACCTTTATGGAGAAAGGTTGATGACTACTATAATATCAATTATGAAGGCTTCTTTAACATAATCAAAATTCTTTCCAATCACACATTTTTTCACTACAGCTAAGAAGGAAGAATGATATAGAGTAAAAGATATTTAAGGATGTAAATCAATAATTTCTTCTTAAATGATCAAATTAATTTGGACAAAACAGGATTGTGCCAAAAAGTCCTGAACAATTTAAGTGGTTGCCACAGTCTTTATTTTCACCATATCTTAACTTATCCCACCATAAATCTAAACAAACAGTATTGAAAATGACCCAAGCTCATACTGGGTGTATTAATTAGCCCGGCTGACATAACATAATACCACTGACTAGGTGGCTTAAATGCAGAAATATATTTTCTCACAGTTCTGGAGGCTGAAAGTTCAAGTTCATGGTGCCAGAATGGTCAAGTTCTAGTGAAGGTTCTCTTCCTGACTTGTAGACGGCAAGTTCTTACTGTGTCCTCACATGATAGAAAGAGGTTTCTCTTATAAATTCTACCAGATTAGGAACTCATGATAATGGCCTCATTTAACTTCATCTACCTCCCAATTTTCTCTTCATTACCTTCTGTTTTCAAATACAGCTACACTGGTGGTTAGAGCTTTAGCATACAAACTTTAGGGAAGCACAATTCAGTCCATTACAATATATATAAGAAAATGTCCCCAAATTTTTGCTACAGATATAGAGTATTGGTTTAGTTCACTAGAGGAGCTTGGCTCATCAAGTTTCACACCACTTAATGGCTAGCTTTATTAATATTAATAAAAATTGACAAAGTATATCTTAATGTATTTAAGAAGCTAAACGATCCTAAGCATTATCAACCTACCAATTATTTTATGGCTTAGTGAATATTTTTCAGTTTGTAAAATAAAAAGAATCACCAAACAATTTAAAAGCTAGAAAACATCATATTCTATGCTGTTTAAGACATACTCTAGGTTATTCATAAATTATTTCCCATATGAAAACAGAAGCCATAAGGAAAAAAAATAAAGCCAATAAAGAGTAAATCTATGTTATAAACCATTAAAATTCTTCCAACTGAAAAATGGCTTTTGGGACACCCTCTCTTTCAAAATTACCCTTTAAAAAGCTTCAGAAATGCCCTGAAGGCTTCATTTACAACTACCATATTGAATTTGCACTGCTTGTGTATCACAACCTCCCTTACAGGGAAGGTTTGTTTTACACTTCAGTCTGTTTTACATTTCAAAGTACATAAGCAGCAGCAGTAGAAAAATTCTCAAAGATAGTAATAAAAGGTTTTAAGACTAAAAGGTGAACCTGGAGTACATTTTCCATTTAAAATCTCTCAAAAAAGTTTTAGTCTAACTCCTCGATCCCCTCGTCTCCCTCACAAGTGTCATGATGGATAAAGCCATAAGTTTAAAAATAATAAAAATGAAAATAATTTTCAAAATGATCCTATCCCTGAACCTTTCTCATAAGATTCTTTTTTCGTACAGTAATCTCTCAGCATCCTTCCAAGTTGGGTTTTATATAGTTGGCTGAAGACTCACCTCCTACAATGAGTTTATCCTCCCAGACAAATAAATGAAGAAAATAAGTACTCCTCATTCAGGTTACAAAGGCACCTCTGCTTCTCACTCCAACAACAACAACAACAACAAAATTATAAGCAGAAATTCCAGTTTACAGCAAGGATTTTTATTACCCTTCATCAGCAAGGATTTTTATTACCCTTCATTATCTGATAAGATCGTAAAGCCTTAATGCCAAAGGTAAGGGATGATACTCTGATTATGATAACCATTCACGGTTCCTCCACCTTAGAAATTATAATCAATCAATAAGTAATTACTGCATATCTTTACAATGGGAACATCTGAAAAGTTCTGAATTGGATAAAAAGCACTGTCACAACAACACTGGAAAAAAGGAACAAGAAAAATGTATACTGCTATTTCTCTATTATAGAGCATTTTGTTTTAATTCACTTTTATATGCTTAACCCTAATTTACATAACTATCCCTCAGTTTCAGTTTCTGGAAATGAAGCTAATATGAAAAAAAACCTTTTGATCTCAATATAAGCTATTTTAGCTCTAAAGTTGATAGGAATGGTCACCTTTCTTTTAAAATTGCCTGATTGGCAGTGCTTCTGTCAGCAGTAATCCCCAGCTAGACTTTAATGAAATGTTCCTCCTTTTCTCCAGGGCTGTGGATTGCCATTTTTGCTATAATTAACTCCAGATTGACCAATGGCCAGTGAAGGAAGCAATTCACTTCAAGAGAAGGATTATTGCAACCATTATTTTGTTCTAAATACAGCTGCTCTGTTTGGAAAATACAAATTATTTATCTTGCTATGTTAATTTCAAATAACCAAGAAGGAGAGAAGGAATTATAAGATCTCTCTTTTTCACTGTAGCTACACAAGAAAGTGAACCCAAAAGAAAAACAAAATAAACCCTTATAGTTTTTCAAGCTTGTCATAATCTTATAAACTCTAGTCAAGAGGAACCCACATCAAGACTTCATTTGAAGTCCTGTCATAAAACAGCAAGTTTTGTTGGTTCTCCTAGCAAAATATATCCAGAATCTGCCCTCTCCTTACCACCTCCACCCCTACCAGTCTGATCCAAACATTGCTTGATTGAATGCAGTGGCTTCTCTGTTTTATCCTTGTCTCCCATCCCCCAAATGTCTATTCTACATGACATGTCATTGTGATCCCTTAAAAATGTAAGTCACACCAGAGGGCACCTGCTATGGACTAAATTGTGCCTCCCCCAAAAAAGACTCCTATATGGAGGCCATAACCCCAGCATGACGGTATTTAGAGATAGGTTCTTAGGAGATCATTAGGTTTACATGAGGTCATGAGGGCAGGGCTTCTCATGATGAGATTAAGAACTAGTAAGAAGAAAGGCATCAAGGGGCTGAGGATGTAGCTCAGCAGTAGAATGTCTGCTTAGCATATAAGAGGCCCCAGGGGGAAAAAAGAAGAGGCAGTAGAAGACACACTGAAGTAGGACAGAAGAGGGTGGACACTGAGGAATTTTTAGGAAGCAGCTTTATTGATTGCAGAGTTCAGTGGTGGCTCTTGCCTAAGAATTCTTCCTCTGAACCAAGATTTCAGAAATTCTTTGAACTTTATACACAGTGGTTGGAGGCAGAGCTTAGAGGTGTGTTCACTTTTGCAGGGGTCTACATTAAAGTAATTTTTTTTTGAGTTCTCAGAAGGTGCCTATTGTCCCATTTCTTAGAATAGTCAGAGATCCAAGGCCAAACTAAGCTTTTCTAAGACAGTGCACAGCAACAGGAAATAGGGCATCTAACACATTGAGCCCCTTTGTAGAGATCTTGACTGATATTTTGTTAACAAGAACAACTGTGGTGGGGGGTCTCTGGAGAAGCTTAATGATGGCAAGGGTATTTGGGGTAGTGGTACCTACTCTGCTTGAACATCATAGAACATGCCATCTCTTTGCCATAACAGAACACCACAAAAATGCTGCCATCTATGATCCAGGAAGAAAATCCTGAACAGACTGGTAAGTTGATCTTGAATTTTCAGCCTCCAGGACTGTGGGAAACAAATTCCTGTTGTTTAAACCACCCAGACTCTGGTATTTTACTATGACAGCACAAGGTGACCAGAACAATTCCTCTGCTCAAAACTAAAGTACATGACCTTCAATGGCCAGCCCATAGGATCTTTCACCATCTGGCACAGTCACCTTGAAGACTTCCTGTCACCCTAATCTCCATCACTCTGCTTCTAGAAACTGGCTGTTTCTCCAATAAGCCAGTCTCCCACCTCTTCAGGGTTTCCTCTTGCTTTCAGATTTGGACTCAAATGCCACCATTTCAGCCAGGCATCTCTTGACTGTTCTCTCAAAACTGCAAACCTCTCTCCCCTCTACCAACATTCACAACACTTTCTTCTCTCTTTTACTTTATGCATAGCAGTTATCACTTTCTAATTATAACTGTAATTCTGTGTGAATATCTATATGCCTCTCCCATTAAATTTAAGCCAAATGAGAGGATTGCTGTCTCTTCCATTAACTGCTTATTTTCTAGTACCTAGAATAGTATCTAGTATCTAACAAGTTTTCAACAAATACAAATACATGAAAAAATGTTGTTCTTATTTCAAAGAATAACAAATGGGAATAGAACTAATAGACAGATACTTATTCTATTTTCAGATTGCAAAAACCTCCCAGGTACAGAGAGTAACTTCCTAATAGCCTTGCCATTAGAATGCCGTCATAATAAACCAAAACCTTATTACTTCTTCCAGGAACCAGCTCACACATTTTTCACCAACACCTCCCTTATGTGGATCTTTAATGAGAAAGTGGCCCATAGCTAAGTCATCTTTCAATCCTTTCATTTGTATTTATCCAAAAGGAGATTTCCTGGGAGTTTATAAGGCTCATCACTATTATTTGTTCTTTCTGTTAAAAAAAAATCATGTTTTATTTCATTTACACAGCAAGCAACGCTTTGTCTTTTCTTTCTTCCTCTCCTATGTGGTGAAAATGGCTAAAACAGGAAGGAGTGGAGGATTAGTCATTCATTCATTCACAAGCATTTATCTAGTGCTTACTTGGGGAATTGGAGCACTGAACATAAAAAACGTGAGTTCTCAGAAAGCTCACAAGACGGGGGAGAGGCTGAATTCAGGTATTAATGACAATAAATAATACATAAATACATAGTAGGTAAGATACTAAAAGTACTATGGGAAAAAATGAATCAGGGAAGTGATCACCTTGGCAACAGTTTAAGTGGGGGTCAGGGCAGACCTCCCTGCAGGAGGTAGCACTTCAGCTATGCATAAAACTAAAGGAAAAGTGCTCTATCCTGAGGGAAGAACCAGTAGAAAAGCCCAGGGTTGGAGCATGTTTCCTGCCTTACAGACACTCAAGGAGGACAGAGCAGCTGAAACAGAGAGTATGTAGGGAAGAAGAAATAGATGAGGTTGGATCACAAAGCCTCTTCCAAGCCATGGGAAGAACTCTGGGTTCCATTCCATGAGTAATGTGAAGCCATCGGAACTCTGAGTAGGTGAACAACATTACCAGTTTAAACCCAACATCTATTACAAGAACTCTGTACAGATGCTCTTTGATTTACAATGGGGTATATCCCCAAAAGCCTATTTTTAAAAAAAATTATAGTTGTAGATGGACAGCATGCCTTTATTTTATTTGTTTCATTTTTATGTGGTGCTAAGAATTGAACCTAGTGCCTCACACATGCTAGGCCAGTGCTCTGCCACTGATCTACAGCCTCAATTCTCCAAAAGTCTATTTTGAGTTGAAAATGTACTTAGGACACCTAACCTACAGAACGTCGTAGCGTAGCAACACAGTACACTGTAGACTACTGGTTGTTTGCACTCAAAATCACATGACTGGCTGGGAGCCACACCTCACTGCTACTGTCCAACAACTCAAGAAAATATCATACTGAGTATTGCTAGAGCAGGTAAAGATCAAAATTCCAAGTATGGTTGCTACTGGGTACATATAGCTTCTACCCCATCTGGAAGTAAAATATTAGAAATTGAACCATCATAAGTCGGGTAGTATCTGCCAATTCCAAGATCTTATGTTTTCATACCACTTTAACTTCAAATTTCATTCTGGCTTGACTCAAGTTCCATCATAGCTGGAAAGAAAGGAGTAACTATGGAAATGATGAGAAGTGATCCCTTTCTGAATATATTTAGAATGTGGAGCCAAAAGAATTCATTGATAATTTGCATGTATAGTCCATAGTTTTTTTATCTAAATGATTTTTAAAGGGATGAAGCTGCCCTTTACTGAGATGAGGAAAAGAGCAAGATAGTGACTCAACCTAGAATTCAGATTTGAGAATGTTAATATACTTACTAAATATCTGCAAGACTATGATGTACATATTTGGGTTGTTGTTATGAATCCTGGCTCCAAACTTCCTCTCCATGACAGTTCATGGAAACTAGGATTCCTCTTTCCCAAGGCAAGTCATAGAAAATCTAATCTTATCCCACTTTTCTGCCTTGGAATTAACCATAAAAAATTATCTGACCTACTTGTCTGATATCATAAGAACTTTCTAAAGAAGGGGCCCAGCACCATACCACAAAGAAAGGAATGCTACACAGAGAAGCCAAAAGGAATCTAGACAGAAATTCCTTATTAGATTCTTCTCCCAGTCTATCAGCTTTGGAATAGGCCCTTTTTGTCCAATTGCACTTCTTTATGGTTGTCCATGATTCAGTTATGTGTATTCAATAAAATATTCATAAAATTCCAAAGGGACAGGGTTCAGGTATTTCAGGATAGCTGAACATGTAGAGGTTCCTGGAGGATAGTGTACCAAGAGAAGGCAAGGATCCTCTGTACCCCTTACCCCATGCACCCCCATACATCTCTTCTTCTGTGTCGTTTGTAATGTGCTTTATAATAAACTGATAAATGTTAACTTAATTATTTCTCTGAGTTCTGGGAGCCACTCAAGCAAAGTAATCAAACTGGAGAAGAGCATTATGGGAACTCCTGTTACAGAAGTACAGGAAAAACAACCTAGGGCTTTTGCTTAGTATCTGAAGGAAGGCTGCAATTCTGAGGTCCGAGCCCCTCACCTGTGGAATCTGGCACTGACTCCAGATAGATAATGTTATATTTGAATTAGAGAACACTCCAGAATTGCTTGCTTGCTTACATATGGGGAGAAATCCCCAAACCTTTTGAGCCACAGAAGTCTTGTTGATTGTGGAAGAGTAGTGTGGTCTTCTTGCTAAAATGCATAACCTGCATCTCATGACAAGGATTCCTCAGACAAACCAATTCAAATACTTTCTGTAATAACTATGAGACTATGAAAGAAAAGTAGGCAAGAAGCGCTTGCTGAACAAGAGACTAAACAGTTATAGAAGTCAAATGGGATGTGTGTCCCCAGATTGGATCCTGAACCAGGGGGAGCTACAACTATAAAGGGTGTAATGAGGATAACTGATAATATTTTCATATAGACTATAGATTTGTAATATCAAGTGTTCTGTTTTCGTGATTTTACTGGAGCTATACAAGAAAATATCCTTGTTTATATGAAAGAAATTTAAAAGTGTTGCTAAATTAGCAGAAAAAAAAAGCAGTGGGAAACCAGAAATATGTTGGGTATTTTCTTCCCACATCATTCAGATGCAGATGTCAGTGGAATGTAAAATTATGGAGTTGAGGACAGAGAACCAAGTCTGAGGTGTACATTTAGAAATCCCAGCATCAGCCACAGAAGCTGGATGAGGTCACCAAAGGAGGTCACCATCAATGTAAGTAAAAAGAGAAGAGACTCAAAACCCGTGTCCTGCAGTACCCAAGTATGTTTCAGCTAGAGAAGTTAAAAGAAAAAAAGAAAAAGGCCTAAGCAGGACAGGCCAGTGAGTCGGAGGGAGAAAAACATAAAGAAAAATGTGTTGTCCTGAAAGACAAACAAAAAACTGTGTCCAAGGAGCTGGGGAGAACAATTCTGTCAGACACTGCTGACAGCTTAAGATGAAGACTGAGAACTGACCATTGGGTTTAGGAGTGCAGAAGAGTTATTAAACTTGGGAAGCTTCAGGATAGTGTTGAGGACAAACGCCTGATGTACAGTACATGCAAGACACAAGGGAATGAGAGAAATGGGAGTCGGTGCACATAGACCATCCTTTCAAGCAGTTTAGCTGTAAAAGGAAAGAGAGAAATGACTTGGTAGCTCGAGTGAGTATACATGTGTGTGGTCCAGTGAGAGAAATAGCATCATATTTCTAATGTGGATAGGAAAAGATCCAATAAAGAGGGAAAATTGAAGATTTGGGAGAGAAAACAGAGAACTGCTGCAATGATGTGATCAAGCAGGTGTGAGGGGATGGACCACCAAAGGAAGATCTGTCTGTTATCACAGCAACACCAATCCATCCACAGTTACAGGACAGAAAGCAAAGCATAAAGCACAAAGCTTATGCAGACTAAATATGAAAATACTGGAAATACTTATTTTTTAACTTAAAAGCCAAATATATCTGTCAGAATATATAAAACAATTAGCATGGAGGCCTCTTTATAAATATGTCCTGATCAAGTTAACACCTTGGTTGAATTTGTGAAAAATGCTCATGTGTGAGTCCAAAGTTGTTCAGGTCTGAGACTCAGAAGTGGGGAGGAGGGCAGTAAGCAAATTAAATATTAGCAATATATTCAAGCTAGCAAAACAATCTTCAAAACTTCTCTTGGACTAGTTTTTAAGCATCTCATGAAAGAGATCACTTATTATCATTGCTGAATACAGTGTTACATAGTAACTACTCAATAAATGCTAGCTGAATTAATTAGTTAATTTGTTCTTACAGTTAGTTTCTGTTGCATTAAATTCTCTACTTGGTAGACTTGTGGTCTGCTTGTATATAGTCGTAATAATCTCATGTATCTTTCCTACTAACATGCGTTGTTTTCATTGATTTCTTTTGTTGTTAATGTTCTGTTTCTTTCTTTTTTTGCATTAGTGGTTAAATATCATAAACATTGGGTATCATATATATATATTTTGTTGTTGTTGTTGTTGTTGTTGTTGGCTAGCGTTGTCTTGGAAGTATACAGCATGTAATAGCTACAAAATAGCTTAACAAGAACAGCTAAATGGCCATATTATGGAATAATTAATGAAGGAATAAAATGCCTTGTTAAATTGTGTTAAAAATAATTGTAAATATTGAAATAACTGTGTCTATTTTATTATATTTGGTGTTTTTTAGCATAAATATTTGCCACCGTGGGGTTAGGGATACATAAAAATATTTTACATTGAAAGAAATGATAACTATTCTTTTGGTTTATAAGAAAATAACCAGATGAAGGACTTTTCAAAAATAAATTATCTGCTGTGCATGGTGATACATGCTTGTAATCCCAACATCTTGGAAGGTTAGGCAAGAAGATCACAAGTTCAAGGCCATCCTCAGGAACTGAGTGAAGCCCTAAGCAACTTAGTGAGATCCTGTCACAAAATAAAACATAAAAAGGGCTGAGGATGTGGCTCAGTGGTTAAGCGCCCCTGGGTTTCATTCCCAGAGACAAAAAATAAATAAAAATTTAAAAGAATAAATATCTTAATCAAATAGGGAGAGACTATATTTATTGAATTCCAAAGAGAGGAGGAAAGATAGTCATTTGAAGAAATTTATTCCAAGGGAAAGTGCTGCTGGGTCTTATTCCTGAAGAAGGTACTAGTAACACAAACCCAGAGAGATCCTTACTTTACTTTCCACAAAAACTAACACATTGAAAAGCTCCTGTGTAATATTAAATATTTTCAGGAGTTCGGGTTAAAGGAAGCACCTGGGTAGTGAATTTGCATTATACAGATTAGATCAAACTACATAAAAAGCCCCCCAAAATTTTATTTTAAAAAGCAATGTCATTTGAGACCACTGATAAAACATTTACCTGGCATTCAGTATTTACTAAATAAAAGGCAAGGCAAAAAACTCATACCTTAGAAAACATCAAGAGAAGTCTCAAAAAACCCAACTATGAGAAGTACAATTAATGTGAAATAGTATTATATACTTGTCACCTCAAGTTAAAAATAATAACTATATCAATACTAATTAAAATAATAATGCTAATTTAAAACAAATAACAATAGAAGATAAAATGTTTAGCAGTCAATACAAATATTTCATAAAAATTTAGGAAAGTATCACTAACATATTTTAAATATATTTATATGTAGTACATTCAGACATAAATGTTTGATAAGAACCCTTACTATTTGCAAATAGTAAATTATCATCATCACTGTCATCAACACTACAATAAAAATTCAGATTATGGCCAAAGAAAAATCAATCATTCAAGCAAGTCTCTTATTCTTAAATTCTAATAAAACAATTTATCCTATAGTTTATCAACTCCTTGACACAAAAATGTTGACCCTTCCATGTGATACAGACAGCCCAAAGTATACATGGGCTTTCTCTGTACACAGTGCTCAAAATGACCCTTCTCCCCTTTTTTCACCTCCAATTAAATCCCTGCCTCTTTTGCTAAGACTCAGGTAAAGATAAGACTTCACTTTAAGTACATTTTGTGCCTACAGCATTGTATAGTGATCCCACACTCTTAATTTAACATGGCATTAAATATTTACCCTATAAAACTATAGTGCTTGATTACATTCTATACTGTGTAACTCTCTAATCCATTCATTCCTATAAATATCCTATTCTCTCCTCAACAAAAGCACAATCTCCTTGAGGGCAGAAATTCTTGTTACAAAACACCTGTTCTCCCTCTACAATCCCAGCTCTATGCCAGGTAAGTAATGAATTCTTCATAAAAGCACCATAAAAGCACAGTGTCTTGAAAAGCAGCAATCAAGCAAACTCCTTTACAAAACATTGATTTACAAATTACAGAGTAGCAGCAAAAGGAAACTGAAAACTATTTGCCATAATTAATTGAAATCTAAATAGAGTAACAAAATATTTTATCAGTCATTCTATCTGCCACCTAATTAACTTATAGAGCATCTATGATGAAAACACATTTGCAACACTTAAATACGTCTTCAGGTTCATGAAATTACAAATTATAAGATGTGCTTCGTCATATCTTTTTAACTTTCTGAATTTTCTGCAAAGACTGGGTATTACTTTTTAAAATTATTTTTGTAGTTGTAGATAGACAGAATGCCTTTATTTATTTATTTGTTTGTTTAATGTGGTGCTAAGGGTCAAATCCAGGGCCTCACACATGCTAGGCAACTGCTCTGACACTGAGCACACTGTGTATTAATATTAACAGAAATAGCTATTACATTATTCTTCTAACAATAGATTATCCATATTAAGGTGATCTACATACAATTTCTGGATTCTCAAAATTTCTGGAATCTGTTTCAGTAGAATCGAAAGATCCTGGAATCAGACAGTATGGGTTTCAATTTCAAACCCACTAATTCCTGCTGTGTGATCGGCCCACATTACCTAGTCACTGAATCCCTAAATTTTCTCATCTGGAAAATTAGAAAATAACAGGTATTCCTTCAGAAAGTTGTGACAGACTAAATGGATTAGAACGTATGAAGCCCTTTAAGAGTAACTCACATTCTATAAACACAAACATAGTTATTGTTGTTGTCAATATGTAGGGGAATAAGAAGAAAGTTAACTTAATTCTGTATGTGTCTACAACAACCTTCTTGTAAAGTAGCACTCCATGCCTCTGAGAGTTCTCATGAAAATAAAGCACACAGATATGGAAAGGCTGGCTGTACTGTATCAAGTAGACTGTGCCTCTCATACAATTCAACACCAAGAAGCAAAAAATCTCTGAAAACCTCATACAAAAAGTTTTAATTACCTAATTTAGAGATTTGAAAACAAATCCTCAGACAGTGTACACTGGTTGCTTTTGATACAGAAATATTTTTTATGTAACAAGGAGAATAAATTATCATCCTAACAACAAGCATCAGCATTTACTCTCCCACTAACATCAGTGAAGGTCAATTCTCAGTCCTAATCTAACTGGACTACCACAACTTCTTTGTTGTTGTTTTTAATGCTTTATTCCCTATATACCCAGCATATCACAATTTCCTGGTTTCCCTAGTGTTTCTCTAACCTGAAAACACTGGATCAGAACCTCTTTGCTTATATTCTCTTTTAATCTCTCACTGTCTTGCAATCCCATCCAGTATTACAGCTTTGTATACCATAATATGCTGGCAAATATATATCTCTAGCCAGATTACTCATCCAAACTCCATATTTATAAATTCAATTGTTCACCTGAATTTCATACAAACATCAAGGTGCCACCTAAATGTTTAATAGGCTTGACAGTCTCAAAAATTATCCCCTTCCATAATCTTTCTGTCTCAGCAAATGGCAATAGCATCCTTCTAGTTCTCAGATCAAAAACCTCAAAGTCATCTTGGATGTCCCTCTTTCTCTTACATCCAACATCTTACTTATCAGTAAATTCTATTGTTTCTACTTCTAATATATATCCAGAATTGAATCCCTTCTGACAACCTCACTGTTAGCATCCTAGTCCAAGCAGCAATTATCATTCCCCTGAATTTTGGTCTATTAACTGATTTCCATCCCTCCCCAGTTTATATCAGGGTCTCTCCATCTTAGCACTATTGACAGTTTGGGCTAGATAACTCCTGTTCTAAAAGGCTATCCTGTGCATCCTATGAATTTTATGATGGTTAGCAATATCCCTGGCTTCTTTCCACCAAATATTAGTAATATACACCTAACCCTCCCCACATCCAGGCTGTGTCAAACAAAAATGGCTCCAGACAGGGCTCCTGAGGGACAAAATTGCCCTACCACTGAGAATCATTGCCTTGTAGTGTGTTCTCAACCCGGCTATAAGAATGGCCTTTCACAACATAAACCAGATTATATAATGCATCTGCTCAAAACAGAAAAAACTGAAAGAAAGAAAAAGAGAAAAAGCCACTGTGCTTCCACTGCCTGCTGACTCTGCCTAATCTGCCACCTGACCATTATGCCTGGACCTCAGCATGGACTTCTCACCCTGACTCTGCTATAGTCCCACTTGTCTTTTGTGTCCCTCAGAGACCCCAGGAAAGCTCTCATCTCAGAGTCTAGGCACTTGGTTCCCTTTGTCTATAGTCCTTGTCCCATTATTTCCACTGGATTTTCTACTTCATTGCCTTGAGTTGTTCATTCAAAAAACTTTGCAATGAAGCCCTCTATGATTGCACATGTGAAACACTCAGCGCCTTCCCTGCACCAACTATGCAACACACTTCCTCATCTTCCATTGTGACTTTATTTTTGGTGGCTCTTATCTCCACATTCCTTACATACTACTATTGCTTCAGTGTCTGTCTCTACCTGATAGAATGGAAGCTCCAGGAAGGAGGAATCTTTACTACCTTATTAATTGTTGTGTCTGCGGTGCATGGAAAATTGCCTGTGGCAGGCACTTACCAAATGTTTACAGAATAAATGAGGGAAGGCAAGAAGGGGAGAAGGGTCAATGCAGCCTCAGGTAATATTTAGGACACATCTCTGGGAATCGTTAACAAAGACTTGAGTAGGTTTCCATCGAATTCACTTAGAATAGAATTAATAATATACAATGGAAAATAAGGATTTCTCAAAATGTTTCTGTGCTTACAGAATCTTACATAGGAGGTATTTAGAAGGCACACTTATGAGTCCATTAATATATGGATCTAAGCATCTATAGAAATATAAAATAAGTGTAACTTTAAATTTTACAAAGCACCATGGGCTTTGGTAACTCCCCTGGATAGATAAAGCCGTATGCTGGGAGTAAGTCAAATCATTCAATTATATACACCATAAGGTAGCTTAACACGTAACAATAAGGGTGAACAAAGCTCTTTTCTACAGATGAAAGGCTGCTATGGCACAGCTGTGAGTGAAGCAAAGGAACAGAAATGCTTCCTGCTGCAAGCTGACAGTTACATGGAACCCCCCGAAGTTATAAATTGAGTTCTTCTGCTAATTACTGGTCTGAAGGAGACAGAGAAAGATCCACATTTTATTTCTCTTGCTGAACTTGCAACATAAGCACTCGTGAATTTTACATTAGGGTCAAGCTGAGCAGTTCCCAGCCAGTTTTACCTGGAGTAGATAACAGTGTCACCTCCCATGCAAATGAGGTCAGGTATTCCTTTCTGCCTTGGGTGACTACCAGGGAGGTTTCAGTGTAAAAAGATACTAATAGGGAGGAAGATGTAAAAGGGAAAATAGAAAAAGAAAAATAGAACAAAGCAAAATACAGATCCTATTTGAAATTTAAAAAAAAAATGTACCTATTGATTCTAGGAGCTAGAATTTCAAAAAAAAAAAAAGACCTTAGAATTTTGTAATACAACTCATTAAAATTGTATGCCATCCCCATAGATAACAATATCAACCATTCTATCTGCTTTCTGAACTAACTACTCATTGTAAGACCAATAAAGCTACCCAGCAGGCAGGTACTTAATGAAACAGGCCCAGTTCTCCAGGGAGGAGAACCTGTGGTTCAAACTAACACTTTTGATCAAGTAAACACTTTATTCTTTACAATGAGAAATACCTTGTATGTGGATCCTGATCAAAAATGCTCTTGGGAAGAAAAAGGATGGAGGGGTGGGGACAAAGGACTGTTTGATGTAATATCCCAAATCAGGTTTTCTGAGAAGAAAAAGTAACTTCAATACTTCTAGTACATATACATACCCTTTCTAATATCAGGGCTCACTCCTTGGCAAAAGCACACCATTTGAATTAGGGTAACAACTTAATTCATTTACTCATTTGACCAACAAGTATTGAACACATTTCCTTTGTAAAAGGAAGAAATGCAACTAAGTTTGCAGAGAACACGATTTCCATTACTACCAAGTTTTTCTTTTCTTTTTATTCTATTTACTGTAACTGTGTGCCAGAAGTACAAACAAACAAAAACAATCTAAAGGGTAACTAATTAAGATCTGACAACCAAGAATTTGGCAGGACATCCTGCCCATGAGTTCCTTCTTCATGTAAAATATTGAATAGTTCTGGGAGTAATCAAGACCTCGTCTGAAATCCCAGCTCCTTAACTCAATAGTTCTCTGGATGAATGGAAACACTCCTGGGTCCCAATTCCCTTATATGGACAATGATCTGGCCCTACCTACCTCCATGGTAATTGTGGTGATTAAATGTGATGTTGGCAAGCACCCCTCCACGGGGCATACTCAACAAATCATCTTTTGGAATCCTAAATTTAACATAATGCCTTTCTTATTTCCCACGAGCACTTACTGGCAAGACTCCAGAAACATAAAATCTTATTCTACCTCTTCCAAAGAAATTATTTTTTATGCTTATCATCTCTAAAAATATAAACCTCTGAATTTTCATGCTCCTGGATGTCTTTAAAGAAATTCTACCTTCAAGGAGCCTGTCCCATAAAATAACCAAGAAAATTCTTACCTAGTTTTGGCAAGGAATAGGGCACTTTAAAGTAGTCTTCATAAAATTCTATTAGTCTCTTTGTAATATGGAGAGCATAGTCCCCGGATCCTCTTCTGATCGCATCAGGTCTTGCATACAATCGCACCTAATTAGAAATATATATAAAGGTGACTTTAGTCTTTTGGTACTCAAATTATATCTTCCCTGAAAATATGAATCTACGCAAATCACTTTAGATACTACAAAAATTAAACAGTAGAGAAAATGGACAAGACGGCAGGGGAAAGGAGGGAAGGGGAAAACCCTGGGAAATGATATTGGCCTAAATCTTTGTTATATTGTGTGCATGTGCAAAAATGTAACAACAAATCCCACTATTATGTACAGAGATGATGCATCAAAAAACATGGGGGAAAAAAAGAAAAAAAATAAACAGTATTCTTGTTCATATATCAAAGCTTGCTGTGCCTGAAAGAACCCAACTAAAACAATCGAAGTAACCAAGTCAAACAAGTCACAACTTTCTCAAGTTTATAAGATGACATAGGGAAGATTAACACACCTTGCATCAAATAAATATTCAAAGTTATCGCTTACATATGCTTGCTAGAGATATGAAGGTATGGTGGATTAGTATAATGGGTCCCTGGTTATGCTGAAAGAAGCAGGATACAGTGGTTCCCCAGAAGAGAAAATCATGGTGTATTAAAGATATGTTGTATCAAGCTTTGGAAGTATTACCAGACTGGAAAAAACATATATATATATAACTTGAGCTGCCTTTTATTTTTAATCAACTGTCCTTATTTCCAATATGCAAAGCAAGGATAGAAAACTCATGTACATAAGCAGTCATCATTCTGGAAGGCCGTTCACAACTGCTCTTAGCTTCAAAACTCAGCTAAAGTAATTCATGTACACAATCCGGATACTAATATTGATTTTTAAAGCAAGCATCATAAATTATCTAGTCCTTGGCCCAAAAAAAAAAAAAAAAAGCCTAAAGCGAGAAACATAAAACTGAACAAAACTAACAATTGTACAGAAAAGGTTAAAATGAGATTAGTTTTCATAAAGCTTTCATAAAGCTATCCAGCATCTTTCTTTCCAAAGGCTAAATCTATTTTTCACAGATGTGGTCCCTAATCCTCATATCAATTCTGTGAATAAGAAATATGTATTTTGTGGAAGCAGTAGAGAGCACAGCAGCCTGGGAGTTGGATTTTAGTCCTGCTCTACCACTAGCCAAGCTGGGTGATATTAAACAAATCACTTAACCTCTTTGGGTCTCCAACATTCTCATTTATAAAATGAAGGTGTCGGCCACCAGCTGGTTGCTAAAGTGCTTTTCAGTTCTAAAACACATTAGTTCCAATCCCATTTTACAGATAAGGGAGTTTGTGTCCCTTTCATATCGCCAGAAAAATAAATGGTTTACTCAGTATACCAAAATGAATATTTATATTCAATAGAGGAAAAAAAGAAAGTCATACTCAATCATAACATAAAAGTTAATTATATAATTAACTCTTTCTTACCCATGCCTAAGAAGAGAAAATACAGGTATATCAAATCAAGGAGAGGAAAGGAGAGGAAGATACATTCTCACATTATGTTAGAAAGATCTGTAACTCAACAAAGTATTTACCAAATTTGATTATAATTAATTGACCAAAATTGCAAAACAATTTCTCTTCCAAAAACTAAATCAAATATTAAATTTAGTTTGCAGCATCAATATCTTTGGCTGGCAGTAGTATAAAATCAGAAACTATCAAGAAAGAACATCTAAAATAGAACTTGATACTCAAAGAGGCACTGTTAGGATTCCCTGCCCCTGGCATTGTTTACAAACATTCCATGTCTTAAATGAAGTTCCCAAGGAGAAACCCTTAAGAAAAGGATTGAGGGTACAAGCAATACAATAAGAAAGCACTCTCAGAGAAAACTTACAAGAGAGTCAGGGAACCATGATAAAGAAAAATAAGTCAATCAAGGGTACAATTCAGGCAAAGTCCTGGACTCAGCCTGAGCTACAGGGAGTTCTAGAGCATAAATGGCACTGCTGAGTTTGTACAGGCTTGAGGTTAGAGATCTAGACTTCCACACTCTTGCACCTCAGTCATTGGCTATAGTTACCAAAATGAGGACATAAAATCCCCGGGGCTCCTGATTCTCAGCACATCTAGGTGGTGCAGATCCTATGATCCAACAATAGTCCTTTGAAGAAGGTGCCAGGTCTGATCTGCTGAGTGCAAAGCAATGGTTGCCAGTGTATAGGGACACCATTCTGGAAAGAAGATCTAGTCTGTGCACAGAAAACGTTCTCCAGGGACAGTAATCATTCATCTGGGCATTCATTCATTCATTCAACAAATATTTAATTTGCACCTGTTTTTTTGCACAGCAGGACCAGGACTAATTTTTTTTTTTAATTTAGCAATGAAAAAGACATGTTCTCTAACAAAAGGAGGTTTCAAAAATCTTCTCGTGTACTAGGTAAGTTAGATTAAAAAAAATGATAATGTTATATGCTGTGTGATTGGCAAAATACAAATGGTGAACAGAGACTGAGGAAAAATAAAGAGTTTTCAGAAAGTTCAAGGTGACATAAGTAGTAAATTCATGAACCATTGCCAGGATAACTTCAAAATGATGCAGCAAGGGTCACTGATTTTACTCTTAGGAGGCATCATTGATTTTGGTAGAAGCACAGTCATTCCTATCAATCAACTCTACCAAGTAGTGGAGCATTCAGTAGGCCCAGACAAGAGAAACATGATTAAATCAATCTGGCTGTCAAGATTTGATAGAAATAATCCAATTTGAGTGAAAAGACAAAACATATGCATGCTTAGCAGAGTGTCTTCATTCATTCATTCAAACATTTATTGCATGCCTCCTGTGTTCCAGGCATTGTACTAGGGAATAGAAATAGAACGATAAAATCCCTACCACAAAACGAGCAAGATATCTATACTTACTGCTCTTAAGAGGTTCACAATATGTGGAAAACAAACAAATAAATCAACCACAAAAGTACAATCTGAGAGTTATAACAGCATACTCTGCCTTCACACCCTTTGCAAAGGATATATAATGCTAAGCCCTCCACATTCCATCCCTCTTCCCTTTTCAAAAGCCTCATTCCCCAAATTCTCCCTTTATTTCCCACATCACCAATTTATTATTTCATACTGGATCATTCTCATCAGCAAACACTCTATGTTGTTTCCCTTATTTTCAAATAAATCTTTCTTGGTCACAGAATTCCAGTTATTGTTTCCAGCCACGATCCTTGAAAGACTTTTCACATAGTTAGGATGATATCTGCCCCTGAACACTTTTGAGAATGAAAGCAGCACTTACAACCTGAAGCAATAGCTGTAAGTGGGTGCTCGTTGTTTGTAGCCCCTGAATGCCGTCTTTCTTCAACTCACTACAACAGGCTTTCCTCCCACACTTCCACTAAAACTGCCTGGACTCAGCCTGAGCCATGGGGAGTTGATATCCCAAAGATTTCTGATGACCCCATGGTGCCTAACTGTCAGTCATGTGGATGATCTTCTTTCTTCCCCTAACAGCAGGATTTGCACAGTTGGTCATTTATTGTCCTTGAAACATTTTCTTCACATGGTTTCTTTTAATTTTCCTTCTATCTCATTGGCCACTCCTTCTGTTTTCTGGTTATCCCTCCATGTCATCATTCAATCCCTTAATAATGTTGGAGAATCCCAGGTTTCAATCTACATACCTCTTCACTTCTCTGTCTAGACTCTGTCCCTTGATGATAACATCTAGTCTCACAGTGTAAAGTATCATTTATATGCCAATGATGTAGCCAGACTTCCAGACTCATTATTCCAACCTCCCAGGGAACATCTCTGCTTGGATATCTAATAGGCCTCTCCCACTGAACATGTCTAAAACCAAACTTCTGATCCCTCTCCCCCTCTCTCCCTCCCCTAGCCAACACACACTCCTCCCAAAACCTTTGCATCTCAGTTAATGGAGCTCCATCTTTCCATACAGCTTTCCAGGCCCAACATCTCAGCATCATCCTTCTTTCTCTCTTTCCCTCATTCTCCATTAAATCCTACTGGCTACCAGTCACTTGCCGCAAAACCCCATTGTTATCACCCTGGTCCCAGCCTCTTCCATTTCTTGCCTGGATGATGCTCTGCTTTCCTACTGATGCTGCATCCCTCACTCCTTTCAGGCTGTCCTCTACACAGCAACCAAAACTTGCCAGTTAAAAAGAGCATCCAATATGTCACTCCTCTGCCTTTCCTCCTCCACTGGTTTCTACTTCCTTCAGAGTCAAATCCCAAGTATTTGGAAGGGTTCAAAAATCCCTATACAGATGATGTCCCCTTTAGCTCTCTGGCTTCACTTCCTACTGTACTGCTCCACATCAGTTACAGTTCACCCACACACTACCTTCCTTGCCAGTCCTCAAATATACCAGAGAGATTTTTCATCAAGACTTTTGAGTTTTTCCCCCAGATAACTCCATGGCTCATTCTTTATCTTCTTTAGACACTTGTTTATATATCTCACTAAGGAGCCTTTCTTCTTATGTTAGGACCCTGTACCTAAATGATCTAAGTAAGTGATCTTTTCTTTATTTTTATATGACAACAAAATGTGTTACAATTCATATTTTACATATAGAGCACAATTTTTTATTTCTCTGGTTGTACACGAAGTAGAGTCACCTCCTTCGTGACTTTTTACATGTACTTAGGGTAATGATGACCATCGATTCCACCGTATTTCCTACCCTTATGCCTGCTCCCTTATCTTTTCCCCTTTGCCCTATCTACAGTTCATTTAATCCTCCCATCCCCACCCACAGCATATTATGGATCAGAATCCTTAAATCAGAGAAAACATTCAGCCTTAGGTTTTTGGGGGATTGGCTAATTTCACTTAGCATTATATTCATCCATTTACCTGCAAATGCCATGATTTTATTCTCTTTTAATGCTGAGTAATATTCCACTATGCATATGTACCATATTTTCTTCATCCATTCATCTACTGAAGGGCATCTATCTAGGTTGGTTCCACAGTTTAGCTATTGTGAATTGTACTGCTATAAACCTTGATGTGACTGTGTCCCTGTAATATGCTATTTTTAAGTTCTTTGAGTATAGACCAAGGAGTGGGATAGCTGTGTCAAATGGTGGTTCTATTCCCAGTTTTCCAAGGATTCTCCATACTGTTTTCCATATTGGCTGCACCAATTTGTAGTCCCACCAGCAATGTATAAGTGTGTTGTTTTCCCCACATCCTTGCCAAAACTTATTGTTGTTTATATTCTTAACAGCTGCCATTCTGACTAGAGTGAGATGAAATCTTAGAGTAGTTTTGATTTTAATTTCTCTAATTGCTAGAGATGTTGAACATTTTTTCATATATTTGTTAATTGATTGTATATCCTCTTCTGAGAAGTGTCTGTTCAGTTCCTTGGCCCATTTATTGATTGAGTTATTTGGTTTTTTGGTGTTAAGATTTTTGAATTCTTTATATATCCTAGAGATTAGTGTTCTATCTGACATGCATTTGGTAAGAATTTGTTCAGTTACCTTATATCTGACAACAGAATGTATTACAAAAAAGGCACCAAAAACGTACATTGGAGAAAAGATAGCCTCTTCAACAAATGGTGCTGGGAAAATTAGAAATCCATATGCAACAAAATGAAATTAAACCCTTATCTCTCACCATGCACAAAACTCAACTCAAAGTAGATCAAGGGCCTAGGAATTAAACCAGAGACTCTGCATCTAATAGAAGAAAAAGTAGACCCTAATCTCCATCATGTGTGATTAGGCTCTAACTTTCACAATAAGACTACTATAGCATAAGAATTAATATCAAGAATCAATAAATGGGATGGATTCAAACTAAAAAGCTTCTTCTCAGCAAAAGAAAACAATCAGGTGAATAGAGAGCCTACTAATTGGGAACAAATTCTTAGCACACGCTTATCAGATGAGTAAGTGATCTTAGAGATATTGCTAAATACAATGGCTTTATCATAAGTGTGGAAATTCATGGAAGGGTATTAAGTCAGGAAGTGGTTAAATTAGTTTTGCATTTTAGAAAGATCACATCAGTCACCTACAGCAGGCGAAGTGAGATGGGGGCGGGGTGGGCTGCTTGTTAAGACTGCAGGCAGAGACACAAATTAGAAAAGTGAAAAGATGTACATTAATAGGTGTGATTTGACAAGTAAAGAGGAATTGCAAACCGTACAGAAGTACCTATAAACTAAGTTGCAAAATATGAATTTAATACCATGAGCACAGGCTGGTCATTTAAAGATTTTAAGTCACAGAGTGACATGATCAGAATTGGATTTTAGCAGATTACATTGGACTTCAGTTAAGATGATGGATTTAGAGGTATGGGAACAAATAAAAGGAAACAAGTTAGATTTGTGGAAATCCAGATGAAAGATGATGATGGTTGAGAGTGGAGAGATGGCAGCAGGGAGGCAGAGAAACAGATGGACATGTTCAATTGGCCCTAACACTTGAACAAGTCCTTCAGTTACCAAGTAAGTCCAGTTATACACATTCTCACCTGGAAACAATCATTCACCTAATCTGTATTCCAATATCTCAATCCAGTGCCCCATTGGAACAAGTGAAATCCGGTGGATGGATTGGGAAAATATTCAAAATATTTTATAAACTGAGTAATTCCTGTGTGGTTAATCAAGTGAATTTGGTACAATAATTCTCTTTATACTGTGAGAAAAAAAAATCACAGTTGTTTTCTTCTTTTAGAGTAACTAAGTTCTACTTAATCATCACATAGAAACTAAATCTTCATAAACACAGTTATCACTCAAAAGCAATGAAATATAATTTTATTACACCTGCTTATTTGCATTTTCTGACATTCCATGATAAGAGCCCAGCTCTGAAAATGAAAATTGCTTACCAGGCTTTATCTCTCCTTCTGCATAGCTTCTTCTTACAGCCAATATAAAGCAGACTCTATGGACATTTAGTTCAGTTAAAAGGACATTTACACCAGGAACTGTCACACAGGGATCTGAGGTTCAAATTTCTTACTACCTACATCTTCCAATTCACGAGAGTCAATTAACTTCTCTAGGTTTCAGCTCAAAGTTTCTACCTAAAAATTTATCATCATCTATTTATTGTGTTATGCCTGTGAGACTAGTGTGTCACACTAATTTACCTAAATTGTTCTCATCTAGTCTTCCCTCATTTTGACAAGCAAATAATGGAAAGATTGTTTTTCTTCACATAGTTTTACCCCTTTACATTTTTCATGGCCTTTGAAAATACAAACTAACTTCTCAGCTACTTTTCTTCATTCTTTCCTCTTGAGCTTTGCTCTTTTTTACCTCTGAACTGTCCATGAACTTGGTGCTGATTAGATAGAAATAACTATAGTAATCAGTTTATGGAATAGAAGAAACTGACTTTGGAAAAACAGATTCACAGCTCTTCCCTTGGAGCAATACTTCCTAGCCAGAGCAAAAGTGGAGGAGCTATACATTTTGGATCCCTCCCTTAGAACAAAAGGGGGTTTTCTGTTAGAACCAGTGGGCTTCCTAGTTTCATGGATTGTCTATATTTGCAGTATGCTTTTCATCTCTTTAAGGATTTTAAGTATTTTAGTTATTGAAAGGAAAAAATTTCTATAGACAGGTATCTTCAATCTCTTTAATTCTCACTTTCTTACAAAAACAGGTTGGCAATAAAGTGGCAGCTGCCCTGACAAGTAGAGTTGGCTTCTTGGAGGCCTTGTTGGGGAGAATCCTGAGATCACATGTGGACCTGGCAGGAGGCTGCACTAAAATGACACTGTACACTTAGGCTGCAGAAGCAGCTTAGCTTCTCATTATGTGCCACTATTAGGATGAAATATTCTTCGGAAGGGAATCATGTGGAAGAGAACTTTAGGTAGATTAAAGCTGATTTTGTGTCTGATCGCTGGGCAATTTAGAATAAGAACATCAAAGCCTGTTAAGAGATTTCATCAATGGGGCATTTATTTATTCAGTTAATATTTAATGAGTGTCTACTAAAGGTCAGGCCACTGTTCATAAGCTGGGTGTCCAAAGGCAAGCAGAAGAGACCAGGTCTCTCCTTTTGAGCAGCTTGCATTCCACTGGGGGAGACAGAACAGTGAAGTCCTGGAATTTACAATAACAAAGTGGATCTAATTTATATGGGCTCTTCAGAGACGTCCTCTCCAAAGGGGGAAAAGAAGAACAGGGACAGCATCGCAGAAGAGAAGATGAGCAATAAGTTATTCAGACTCTCACACACATGACTCGACTTTTCATTGTATTAAATATTCCCAAGGAAAGGGAAAAGATGCTTATATAATTGAAATATAATAAATAAGTAAGGAAATACACGATTGTCAAAAATCATATGAAATCCTCCGCTAAATAATTTTAAACACTAATAATTTAAACCAATAATTTAAAATAACTTACAATTTT
Organism: Spermophilus citellus; assembly: GCF_964194105.1. Classification (NCBI taxonomy): domain Eukaryota; kingdom Metazoa; phylum Chordata; class Mammalia; order Rodentia; family Sciuridae; genus Spermophilus; species Spermophilus citellus. Next base: position 91,744,294 of record NC_138197.1, on the reverse strand, counting down.
TTTAAAAATCCATTTTTACAAAATACCTATGGAATACGTATGGAGTTATCAATACATTCTGACTTTTTTTATGAAGAACTTGAGAAGAAGGTCTTCTGTACTCATTTAGTAGGTTTAAAAGTCAGTGAAACTAAATCTCTCTGTCTGAAGCCTTTCTTCTAGACTGTTTTAATCATTTGTTGTGTTAAAAATGAATTGTGGTAGTTGCTATATAATTATGAGAAACAGTGTATAGTTACACCAAACAGCCAGTAAAAAAAGAAAAGCCATTTACAACAGCACTGCACCTGTTAAAGACTTGAATAACATTTTCTCTGATTTGACGTTCGTAATTTGGCACTTTAAGTTAAATAAACCTTCTGGCTTGCCAGAGTCATTCTCTGAGAAAATTTTACACTGCAAGGGTATGTTAGAAACTTTGGAAGACAACAGTAATTATTTCACAGCTTTAAAATATTGCTATGATAACAAGAAGTTTACTTTTTCTTTCACCTAACTGAATAACCAGTTCTTCTGTTTAATAATTGCAACATAATGATGTGTTATAGCTAATTTCTCAGAAAATAAAGCCGATATTAGTTCATTTGGATGAATATAATTTGATTAGATGGTTCTTCTTACAAGTTGGTAAAACACAAGGAGGCCAGGAGAAGGAGCAGGTACTTTGAGCTCTAAACAGAAGACAAATGTATTGATACAAAGAAAAAAATTTTGTTGTAAACAAGAAACTAAAAAAAGCCTGTGAGCATTAGTTTATTTAAAAAAATCTTAAGAATATTTTCTTCCAAATAAAAGGGAAGTAAATACACACAAAACAGGGTACAAGTGCCCAGCTGTGGGACTCAATAAACATCAAGAAACTGAAAGGAGGCCCTGGCTGAAGCAGGTGATAGAAGCCCGGAGACAGGAACTGGTGAAGGGCCTTGGCATCTCAAGTGAAGAGTCTGGATGTGTTGCTTTGAGAAACTGAGAGCCACTTCAGAGTCTGAAGCAGAGTAAGAAGATTGAAAATGACAAAGGGAAAGTATTCAGGCAACAGAATATGAAACATTGAGACCGGGAGGCTACGGGATATGGAGTGAAAAATTTGTTTTGTAGCTTTCATAGTGAGAACAGCCATTATTAAGGCAGCCTCCATCACCAAAGAATTCAATCTGAGAAGGAGAATTTAGAAATGGGGATGGATGAGGAGGCAGATCCCAGTACTAAGAAAAAGACTGGTGGTGATATTAAAACCACAACTATCTCAAAACCCATCATGGAACAAGAAAACACTGCAAAAAGAAATAGCAGAGCCCTGGCAAATCTCACCCTGAAATCCATGGCACAGATTCACATGGTAGATGTTTTAAGAAAAACCACTTCAATAACTTAAGTGAAGTCTAAAACCAGTCTTAGACTAAATTTTACTCCAGCTCAAATACTATTAGGAGAATCTAGATACTGTCACTGATAAAATTGCTTTAGTGGCCTGTTCCTGCTTGTATTTTTCCCCTTCCCCCTTTGCAGAATTTTACTAAGGATTCATGAGAAAAACACCTGCTGAGAATTCTGAGACAGGTTTTCTACACACTGTGGGGTTCCTTTTGGGCCCAGTGGCCCTTGAGCTGTAGGTTAATAGGCTGTCTATATTTAAAGTGGGATGTCTCAGCTCTCTATAGGACTTGAAGTCCTTGGAACATCAGGTCCATCTTTTTCAGTCCTTATTGTGTCTGATACAGTGCCTTGCACCCAACAGGGGCTCACAACACGTCGCTGGCTTCCATACAACAGCAATACACTCTGAAGGTCTGTGTCCACCCCAGCACCAAAATGCTGCTGTAATAGATGGATTACATCTTGCAGTCTCATTTTGCTTCAGGCCAGGAAATTAGCACTGTGGCATCCTGTACAGTCTCTTCTTGTAAATCATTCCACATTTATTTACTAAGCATGGTATTTACCAGTTCACTGTGGACTGAAGAGTTTAAGTTTCTTATGCATGGTTTAAGGAAAGGGCAAGGCTTCATCTTGTTCACACTTCTTTATCACATTTTCTAAATATATGAGATGGACTTAAAAATGGTCTTCAAAGATACCTACATCCTACCAGCTGGAAACTGTGAACATGACCTTACATGGCAAAAAAGACTTGGCACATATGATTAGCTTAAGAATCCCAAGAAGGGAAGACTACTCTGCATTATACAGGTGGGCATCAAGTGTAATAACAAGTGTCCTCGCAAGAGGGAGGTAGAGGGAGTTGAACAGGCAACAGGGTGGCAAAGCAGAGAGAACCCGTGAAGAGCCAGGTGTGGTGGCGCATGCCTGTTATTCCAGCAATACATGTTGCTGAGGCAAGGGGATCACAAGTGTGAGGCCAGCCTCAGCAACTTTGCAAGACCCCGTCTCAAAATGAAAAGTAAAAAGCACTAGGGATGTGGCTCAGTGGTAAAGAGTCTTCTCAGTACTGAGGAAAAAAAAAAAGAAAAGAAATATGAAGGTGCAAAGAGCAAAAAGGGGCCAACAAATGCAAGAAATTCAGCTTTAGAAGCTGGAAAAACAAGGAACCAGATATTCCTCCAGAGCCTCCAAAGGGAATCTGCCTCTCAGATTCATTTTAGGTCTTGAACCTCCTAAACAGGAAGAAAAAACAATTGTGTTGCATTAAAACCACTGAATTTGTGATACTTTATTATAGCTGCAATAGGAAAGTAATACATTATGATGTTTTTAATCTCCCTTCCAGTTAATATAGCACTTTGTACTGTATTTTCTGCTTATGGTAGGAATACATTTTCTAATTGTGTGCTTCTCTATTGTAGTTTTTTGTTTTTTTTTTTTTTTTTTTTGGTACTGACAATTGGATTTAACCACTAAGTGACATCCTCATCCCTTTTTTTTATGTTTTACTTTGAGACAGGGTCTTTAACTTGCAATCTTCCTGCCTCAGCCTCCCAAGTCACTCATGCACCACTGAACCTGGCTTAGATATAATTCTTTACAGTTTAACTGTAACTTTGGCACACCTGTATTTCTAACCTATATTATTTCCAAGCACAGAATACATTGCTGAGCATAACTGGCACACAAAAATAGTGAAATGATTGGGGGAAAAAAATAAGGTTAAAATAATCTACAAAGCCTTTTCTCCAAGTGTGGTCCCACAATGTACTTCCCAGAATCACATGGTCTAATTGTTTAAAGTTCAGATTCCTGGGCCTACCCATGGCAGGAGTTCTGAATCTCCCTCAAGTGGGACCCTCGAATCTGCATTTTCACAAATGCACCATTGAATCATGTATACACTCCAATGGAAGAACTGCTGGCCTGGAGTTATAGGAAGAGGTTTTGTTTATTCAGCCCCATGGCAAACAAACCTCCAAGTTTGCAAGAAATATTTAGCAAAAGCTAGCACATAGGAAAAAAGCTATATCATTATTCCTTAAATCTCTTTCAACAGCAGTCTTCAATGAAGATGCATTCAACATGACTGTTATTATTTTTTTAACTCTAACAACTAATCTTTCTTTCCCCTACACAACAAACAATCAGTAAGAAACAAGTGGGATCCAATGTTTAGAAACCAGAAAAAAAGTTGTTTAATCCTGTCACAGCGCATAGATAAAACAGCAGCATTTAATCCCTCCGTGAGATGGAGTACCTTTTGGCATACTATTATGCCAAATTGCAGGGAGGTAGGGGTGGGGGTGTTGTTTGTTTTGCTTTGTTTTGTTTTTAAAGTGGAGTGAGAAAAATATTTTAAAATTCCCTATTAAACTATCTATTCCATTCCTGATCAAATTTCTTTGGCAAGACTGACAGCCTAATAGATCTACTTATGAATCCAGGGCTCAGCACCCAGTGGATCCACTTCTGTTTACTCTGGCACATTTCTCCTTTTGTTCCAGGATTCCCAACTGCCTGGTGACCTCTTTTACATATGCCATCTTCCCCTCTAACTCTGCCCCTTCCAGTGCAAAAAAACATCCTGCCTACACCAACCTCTCTCCTGTTGTTTTCAATGATGCTGCCATCCCCCCCATCGCCACCAGGGTCAGATCTTCAGAATTTTTTTGTTCATTCACTTGGCAAATATTTATGGAGAGAATTTTCTGTGCCTGGCCTGAGGATACAGGGTGAATCTAACACAGAGAAATTCCTCCTATAAAGAGTTCATAGTCTAGTAGAAAGATAAGCAATATGCAAGATAAATACAAACAATAAATACTACATTAGATCTAAGTTTTCAAGGTAAACATAATCAGGGAAGGGCTTAAGAAACATAAAAGGCCAGGGAAACCCTCCCTGAGAAGGTGATATCTGGGGGAAAATGTAAAGTAAGTGAGTGCATGAGCAATGTGGATACAGGTTTCTGAGGGGAAGGAATTTCAGGAAAAGATATTTACTCCAAGTCCTTAAAATCCTCATCATGCCAAGTGCAGTGGCACACGCTTATAATCCCAGTGGTTCCAGAGGCTGAGGCAGGAGGACTATGAGTTCAAAGCCAGCCTCAGCAATTTAATGAGGCCCTAAGCAACTTAGCACAAACCTGTCTCTAAATAAAATATTAAAAAAGGGCTGGGGATGTGGCTCAGTGTTTAAGTACCCTTTAGTTGAATCCCCATTACCACACCCCCCCCAAAAAAAGAAAGAAAAAGCCCTCATCATTTCCATCTGTAAGTTTCTCCATTCAACTCTTACTTTAAAGAAATAAAAAATTTAAAGAAATAAGTTTTCTATCATATAGAAAAATACATAGGACAATGTAAACAATGTTGATATTTTTCCACATTCAGGTATTTTTAACATGTAAAACATGAAAATCTTTGAGGCAACATGCTCCTTCCATCTGTTTCTCCACCTCCACCCACCCTTGAATTTGCCATAGCCATGAAGTATTATAGACTTCCACAGTCAAGGTATACAGCATATTTCCAATTAATGTTATACTTGTTCTTCAATTTTCTCAGTATTTCACGCATTTCTGTTCAAAAAAAAAAAAAAAACCTATCCCAATCTACATTCCCATAGAAAGGTATGACAGACCTTAATTCTTCATCTCTTTACCAAATTTTATATTTGAAATTTGGAATAGTCAGTGGGTTTCTCATTGTTAGTTGTAATTTGCATCTTCCTGATAATAGCAAGGTTGAGCACCGTTTCATGGATTTATTGGCTCTTAAATTTTCCTCTTCTGCAAGCTGCCCTACTCCTTTGCTTACTCTACCATTGGATCATTTATCTTTTTCTTATGGTTTTAGTAGTTCTTGTATAACCTGGTGAATAATCATTTGCCAGTGTGTGATTTGCAAAAATCTTCTTCCAGTCTCTGCTAACTTTGTACATTATGTCCCTGATCAAATGGAATTTTTTACTTTGAATGTAGTCAAATATCAAACGTTCCCTTTAGAGTTTGTGCTTTCTGCATCTTTTTAAGGAGATCTTTCACTGCCCTCCAGGTCAAAAAGATATTTTTCCTATATCTTCTGAAAGTTTTAGACTTTTGCTTTTCAAAGTCAGGGCTCTAACTATGTGGAATGTACTGTGTGAGTGACATGTATAGAGATCTCATTTTATTTTTTTCTAAGTGGATTATCAACTATCTCTGTATTTACTGTTTATTGAATAGTCTTACCTTCCCCAGTGATTTGTAAACCCTTCTCTCATACACAAGTTCTCATGTGTTTGGATCTCAGTTGCCTTCTATTGGCCAGTATTCTGGACCAACAGAATAGGCTGTAATCACTAAAACTAACCAGTAAGTCTTGCAGCCTAGTAAGACTAATACACTCTTCTTATTCTTTCTTAAAATTCCCTTATTCTGCATGAACTCCAGGATTATTTTCCATACTTATACATAAAATCCTACTGGGAATTTTGCTAGAATTGTACTATATTTGAATATTAATAGGACACCTACAAGATAATAAATCTTAACATCCATGTCCATGAAATATCTCTTGGTCATTTTAGTCTGTGCCCTACTTTTAAGTTTCACAATTGATTCCATATGAGCCTTGCACATCTTCTTTAGGTTTACTTCTAGATACCTTACAGATTGGTGTTACTTTGAATGTGAGTCAAAAAAAATCATATCTCTAATCTATTATTTCCAATACTTGCCACCTATTGATTGTTGTAAAGTGACTTTGAAACAAGTCAACTTTTTTAATTAATTGTATTTTTTTGTGTTTTGTTTCAGCTTGCCTCAGTCAGGATGTCTAGAACAATGCCAAACAGGAACAGTAAAAGAAAGCACCCTTATCTTATTTCTTACTTTGTGTTTCACTACCAACTATAATTCTTGCTGCAAGATAAGCGAGTTCCCTCCTATTCATTGTTTGCCAAGAATTCTACCATGTATAGTGCTGAGTTTTCTAAGGTTATCTTCATGTCTATTTAGATGATACGTTTCTTCTTTGTTTCCTGTGATGTTATGATAGCGAATTATACTAATAAGGTTTCTAGTGTTAAACTGTTTGCTTTCCTGGGGGTAGTGGGAACCTACTTAGTCATGCTGGGACTAAAATTCTGCTCAATTGAGCTGATGTTCACACCATGATTTTATCAGTCATATGTGATAGTTTCCTCTTGTATTTTTTTTAATTCTTATTTTCCTCTTTATTCTCTATTCCCCAAACCACTCCCTGTCCTTATTGGAAACTACTCCTATGTACTTTTTCTACACCCAATATACTTTTTATACATGTAAGAATATCCAGAAAAACACATAGTATTATGAATGTGTTAGGGTTGGTTTTTATATTATAAATGGTATTGTTATAATCTCACTCTCTTTTATACTTTTGCTATTATATTGATTTAGCTAATTCTTACCTCTAATCATGTTTCTGTATATAAAATCTAGTTTATTTCTTCGTAATATTACATAGTATACTATGCTACGAATACAGCAAGGTATCCATTTCCTTAAAAAACACCATCTATGGTACTTCCAAGTCCCTGTGTCCCAGAGCATGTCTTCAGAGCTTCTGTCTGGCACTTGATCAAGGTAGGACTGTCACAACATCAGGACTCATATGTCCAGTTCCCTTGAAAACAACAAGCTGCTCTGAGATGGCCACACCAACTAACATGCCCAGCAATGGTAAGAAATGAAGTAGGAAGATCTCCTCATCCTTCCATTTCATCAGCATTTGATATTGTCAGATTTTCATATTTTTGCAAACCTAATTTTGGTATTATTTTCTTATATGGCCAGTAACCAGTGAGATTTATATGCATTGCATATAAAAGTTTCTAAAGCCAGATTTCCACCCCCCCCATCCAAGTAGTCATGATTATATTAACTTCTCTCTAACTCAGGTGCCTCTTCTGTAAAGTAGCGATGATGGTAGCACATCTTCTCTTATGAGGAATTAAGTGGTAAAAAGCATCTCCAGTGCAAATAAGTGCTTAATAAATGTTGGCTGTTATTATCACTTACTGACATTATTTATTCTTCCTTTTCAATCAAGCCTTCTCTTGTATAAGTTGCCCATTTATAGCCTTCAACCATTTTCCTTCTTAATTTCTTGTATATTTCTTCCTGGTTTGCATTGTATATTCTGGTTATCCATCCTCTACAAATGTTTTTAAATGAGTAAGTGGATGAGTGAGTGATCAGAGTTTAAATATGCCAGTTTTGTTTCACAGAATTCTGACTGACCACTCTATCTGCTTACTGCCTTGTTGGGTCATTGTTGGGGACAAATTTTTTAATCTCAGTGTATTTTTAATCTGGTCAATAAATTTTAAAGAAAATTTAAATCATACTCCATTTTCCTATGGCAACAACACACAAATTCCACATTGTAGAGGGAGAAAATCCTAGCTCCACACTGGAAAAAAATAAACAATAATATTTGTAGGGTTTATTGGGCAATATTTTTGAAGTAGGAAGATAGTACCCAAGAACTATAAATTATGTCAAACTTTCTCAGAACTAATACTTTGTCTTGATTTCAAACTTATTATTCAGCTAGAAAATTCCCTAAAACAGACTACCAAAACAGCACAATTTCCTGCAAATTACTACAAGAAAGATTTATCACTGTTAAAAATGCCACATTAAATAGAATTCTTATTAATTATTTATAAAAATACAGAAAATCTTCAAAACCTTCATAATACAGCATCAATGAACATTCCATAAGAATTAACAGTGTTGTCATGTGTAAATAATTAAAAAAAAGAATTAACAGTGCTCAAACAAAGTCTATATGAAGAATGGTAAAATTCATGAACATTTTCCTAGTAACACAGAAACTGATGACATAGTGGCACCCAAATTAACGATTTCTGGATTATACTTTCAGGCATATATTCAAAATAATCAATGAAAAGAAAAGAAATCATCTGTATCTTGAAAAAGGTATCATTCATGCAAAAATGAGGGGAGGGACATTGCAGTTAAATAAGACACAGATAGGATGACAGCACTACCACTTCCACATGGTGCTCTGGTGGCTTTAATACCTGATGCTGAGACTATGTTTTACGTTTTGTTTTGCTTTTTCTTTGACTGCAAGGTTAGGTGATCTAGATAACAAGCCACACATGACAGAAAAAGCAGCCTGCTGCAAAACAAGTTCTTTCTATCTTCCTCAGTAATATTCTAAGTAGGGAAAGCAGACATGAAAGTTGGCCAAATTTCTCCTTTTCCAATAAATTCTGAAGCTGACATGCAGATCTATTCAGTTACTCAACTTATGGTCAGTGAACCATCACTGAATTCTGGAGTTAAAATAATGATCAGAAATTCCTAACAACCCTAGAGGTTATGGTTTAGCCGAAGAGACAAATGTCCACACGGAGGTGAAGGAAAGAATCGTGGCCAATGTTACCATGAGAGTTTACAATAAAAGAATCTGAACTCATCCAGAAGGTGAGAGAAAAACATCCCTGAGCCATTATCTGTAGGAAAATAATAAGTTAGGCTGGTGAACAAATGAGTCAAGGGGAACATAACATTCAAAATTCTGTGTTGCGAGTGAATCAACAACTAGGGCTGGGAAAATTGGAATAAAGGAGATACAAGATAAAACCGGGAGGAAAGAGTGGTGTCCCTATGTGCCTGGCTTTTTGGCTATCTTGCATGTTTATTCTCTAAATGCAGCAGAAAACTATGGATGTGCTTTAAGAAGAGAAAACCCTAATTCAGAAAATGAATTGGGAGACAGCAAGAATGGAAACCAATTATAAAGATGTTGCAATAGTCCAATTGAGATGGTAGTAGCATGGACTGAGATGGTAGTGATAGAGATGAAGAGAGGCACAAAAAACTCTAGAGATATTGAGGAGACAAAATCAATAGGACAGGATAGGAAAAAGAGGGAAGCAACAAAAGCCTCTTTCATAATTTCTCCATGAATCTTTCTAGGTATTATACTGCTTTCTCTATTATGGCTGCCACTTGGTCACACCCCTGCAGGTTAAAAGGGAACCACTCTCTCTAACTGTAGGAACACCCAGGCAGAATTTTTCATGCATCCATAAAAGAAATGGCTTCAGAACTATTCACAATAGAGAACACCTTTGGTTGTAGATATTCTGTATCTAGACTTATGTAACACTGCAGAACTCATCTAACGGACCAACGTTTGATCCTATTTACCCCTGTGGGACATCAGTGGTTTTCATTCTGTTAACCTCATTTGCTTCTTCAGCACATCTGATTATCAAACATAGGATGCTTACTTCCTAGGGTTTCATTCTTTTCTAAGGATTTGTTCCAGTTTATGAAATATTTTCTCTGAAATAAACATGTAGAAATTGAGAAAATGTTCTAACTTTTCCTCGGGATCCTCCATGACAAAAATACAAACATTTAAAAATTCTGTTAAAATTTTTTCCTTTAATTTTACAGTCAACTGCATGCAAATGGTGAGTTCTCTGTGGCTTTGAATTCTTTTGTTATAGATTCTCCTAGTAACACTAATCATAAGAGTGTCTTTCGCAATAATTTCACCTTATGCCATTTTGAAAATGAACATTTGTCTCCCCTCTAAGTCAAAAACCACTAGGGATGTTGTGAATTCTTGCCATTTTCCTGCCCAACTGGAATATCAGATTTATTTGTTAATGTACACTCGCATATTACGAAATTTTAATCTTTAGAATTTAGCTGTACTCCCATTTTTTCCTAATAAGCATAGTTTCTCATAAGCCATTCCTAGGAAGGGAGTTTGGTACTTAAAAGATGAAAACCCAGCCAAGTAGAACTGGCCTTCCCAACCATCTTCTGGAATTCTGACCCCATTCATCAGCCCAGGAAAGCACTGCTTAAAAATGATGACTTTGAAATCAATCTGATAGTCTACCACTTATGAGCAATATGTCCTTGAGGAAGTCATTTAACCTACCTGAGTCTCAGTTTCCTATAAAAAGAAGACTGTAACATAATACATTATATTCTGTGTTAAATAACTTATATTGTGATGTATAATACACAAAGTGCTTCCAACAGAGATGTGCAGCAGCTATCATCACTACCACAGCAGTCAACATTGCTGTGCTTCCTACCTTCCTACAGCATGATCATCCAGCAAAGTGAAGGGATATTTAACAGGGCACAACTGTGCCTATCATCTGTTTCCTGCCATATCGAAGATACAAGATTGAACAGATCATATAGCAATTTCACATAAAATTAAAGAACTGGGTAATTCAGCAAGAATATGTGGAGAGAAAAGAAGGGGTAAAGTGATGTTTGCATTTTTTTATTGAGGAAAGTGGGTTAAAGAGGAATAAGCTGTATTTTCAAGGAAAATAGAACATGAAATATGAAAAACAATATATTACATTATGTATCCCACCAACTGAAGAAAAAGGATTCTAGTACAGGCCTGGTTCCAATAAATCTGTTGTTTTATTCTCTTTTAGATCTGCATAAGAATAATCATATTCTGGTTTATAACAGCTGTGCATGAGGACATTCTTGAAAGCTGTTCCCATTCACAGATGAGACAACTAAGTCTCAAAGAAATTTCATTGAGAGCTACGTAGCTAGGAAATAGCAGAACGAGATCTAACCAGGTTTTCTCACTTCAAAGTCCATGTTCTTTTAACTATACCAAAGTCTATCCTAAGGCCACATGCCCTGGCTTCTTTGACCAAAACTGCGTATGCAATTAGTTACAGTCACAAACCATCATCCTCAACATAAATAGATACCATTAGGCTTTGGTATAAAGCGAGCAGAGTCTACTGCTCAGAATCATGTGAAGGTTTTTATCTATAAGCCGAAAACAGCCAAAGGGACCAAAAAGTATGCCAAATACCTTTTAGGGAAATCCTCTTATTAAAAGCAAAACAAAGGAAAGAAATACCAAAACATGTTTATACTCACTGTTCCCAGGTAGCTAACAAAATCATTCTAATAATGGCACTGCTAGATATATTCCTTTTACAGATTGCCTTATAATGTTTAAAATTTTAGAAGCATAAAAAAACTCCTATTTGTCTAATAATGGGAATAAAATAGTCAGGCAGATTGGAAAATAAAACTATATATCTCCATGATGATTCAAAATATTTGTATGAGAAAATGAATTTCTGATATATACAGTTAGCATTTTTAGTAATGCAAAGATATTCATAGGAAAAATGGTAAAAATGCATGCTTAGCCAAACTCAGCTTTATGTATGAGAAGTTATAACTACGGTATAAAATCCATGGCAGAAATGAAACAGGATTACATCACTGATGATTGCTAATATTAATGGACCAGAGGGACTACATTCCCTGAAGCTACAAATATGTCAGAGGGGAAAGACATACAATTCAGCTTGAAAAAGCAAAATCCATTAACCATGAAATAGGGAAACAAAAAAATCAAACTTTCCATATACCAGATCTTACTGGAAAAAAAAAATCTATTAGTGGAAAAGACTTCTAGACTCCTACTAAATAAAATGTTTCCAACTCAAAACAAATATAAAAATAAATTAGTTAGAGCCAAGAAATACTCCAGAAATTTCATATAATTGTAATTTTGGCCACATGCATCAATCAAAGTACCAACACAATTCTCCAAGTATATACATTTCAAACAAATGCATGCTGACTGGAGTATACTTGAATGTATCATTTTCTTCAGTTTAGTTTAGTTCAGTTTAATACTAATCTGATGTGCAGTGCTCTAACTTTTTTCTTCCTTTGTGACATTACTCCAAACAATATTTAACTTGAAGAAGTCCCAGTGTGATAGATAGGAAGACAGGGCAAATAAGGGAGATTTGACCCCTCCAGTATATTTACATTTGCTAAGACTTATCCTGGCTCCTCGAATAATTTATAACATTTTATACCAAGTTTAAAAAAAAGGAAGGAAGAAAGGTAGCCTGAATCAATTAGAGAGGTGCTCAAATAGCAAGACTCCCAGATAAAAAAGACCAAGGCTACTGTCAGGGATCAAAGCGATTAAATGCCTCACCAGTGGTGGAGGGTGAAGCTGAAGAGATACACTGCAGCAGCAGACACACACTGAGAATTAAACTGGCATGCTGGACTTTCTACTGCCATGATGGGACTAAAGAAATAAATCCCAAGATAAGTGACACATGCATATTTAAAAATCACTGAAACAGTAAGTTCTTAGTGTTGTCACAGCAATAAAGTATGTTAGATAACATGTATGTTTAATAGATTGGTTGAAGGATTCCACAATGAGTGTATCAAAACCCCTTGTGTATCATAAATACAATTTTTACTTGTCAACTTTTACAGTTGAGCAACAACATCAAGTGCAGATTCTTCTTCAAATAAACAATTAAGCATGTGCATAACCAGCCTTTCCAATATGACCCCCAATGATTCTCTGCCTACTAGTATTCACACCCCCTCCTTTTAAGTGTTTCCTGGGCCTGGTGGCATACGTCTTCTAATATGATAAAAGTGGAATGTCAGCTCTAAGATTGGGTTATGAAAGATTTTGACTTCTGTCTTGCACTCTATCAGCTTCTTCTCCATGTTTATGTTGTGAACCTCCCTGTGCAGAGAACTGAGAGTAGCTAATGCCAGCAAAGATCTGAAGCCCTCATGCCAACAACCCCCCGCAAGGAACTGAAAACTGTGAACAACCACATGAGTAACAGGGAAGTGGCTTCTCTCCCAAGTGAGCCTTAAGAACTGCAGTTTCTACCAATATCTTAATATTGAATCTCAGAGCCAGAGGGACCCAGCTAAACAGTGTTCAGATTGCTGACCTGCATTTATTAAGCTGTGGAATAGTAAATGTTATCCTGAGCCATTAAATTTTTAAGTTATTTTGTTATACACTTATTGAAATATTCAGCAAAATTCAATATTCAACAATATTCAATAAAAATATCTTCCAAATAAGTGACCTCGTCTATGAAATATATTACTGACTTTAGAATGGGTAGATCCTTGTCACCTCCCCAACTCTGATTACCCAATTCCATAACCTCAGTATTTCTCACTCAGATTTCTCTTCTTGCTTCTAGTTTTGTCTCTTCTGAATCTAATTGCTATAGGTCTAAATCCCTCAAAAATTTATATGCGTATCCCCAGACCTTATTTGAAAATAAATCTATTGCAGATGGAACTAGTTAAGATGAGATCAGAAAGCAGTAGGATGGTCCCCTAATCCATAGGACCGATGTCCTTATAAAAAGGCTAAATTTGGATACAAACACACATATAGGGAGAATACCATGTGAGACTGGAGTTGCTGCCACAAGACAAGGAACTACCAGAAGCCAGAAGAGAGACTAAAACAGATTATTACTCAGCACTATCCAAAGCCTTACCAACACTTGATATAGGATTTCTAGCCTCCAAAACTAAGACAATATGTTTCTGTTAAGACACTCAATTTTTGTATTTTGTTACAGCAACTCTAGCAAACTTATACACTATATTCTATACAACTTGCCAAAATAGATCTATTTGAAATATGAATCTCACTATGTCATTGCACCTATACGTTCATTCAACAAATGTGAGCCTTTTACAGGCCAGCTCTAAGTTTGACACTGTCCTTAAGCAGTAAACAAGAAATACAGTTGAAGCACACAGCACATTAGCACATAGTGTTCCTTTGTACTTGGGGGGAGGAAAAAAAAAAGAGGGCTATCTCCAGTAGACAAACTGTAAAATGGCACCCCCTTGTGGATGAGTTAACAGAGAGTCACAGAAACAAAAGCACCCTAGATGCATAGACAAAGTCCATGGTTCTATTGGGACAGAGTTGTAAAGGGTGTTCCTGCTGGATTTATTTCAGCCTGCATTTCCACCCTCGTGGCAGACTAATTTTTTAAGAAGAGTATAAAACTATTAATGACAGACCTGAGTAAATGTCTGTACTTCTCTCCTTAAAGATACTGCAAAACTTAAATGCCTTCATGGCTTCTCATTCATTCTTCGTTGAAGATATCCAAGACTCTAAAATCCCATACTCAAAAAGCCTGGACAGTGATTTGCTGGAGCCAGCTCCTACAACAGGTCTCCATTTCCACAGAATAAACCATAGAAGCAGAAGAGAATGATAGAATCTTTCAAAGGCATCCAGCAACAACACACCTCAAGCCTGACATTTCTGTCATATATGGCTTTTCTTTGAAAAATAAATGCAAATTTTGCAGACTACTCTAAGATATATTCATTCTTATTTTAATAGAAAAATAATGGATTTTCCTCTCAAATATCTGAGTAAACTGATGCTGTATCACGATGTGTTATGCTTATCACACAGCTTCACTCAACTCAGGAATGTATGTCAGTATCTCAGAAATACAGATGGCAGATCAAAAGGCACTCTGTGACTTGGCCTCAGAGCATGATCTCTGAGGTAGGGAACCAGGACCCTCACAATGGCCTTGTGCTTTGAAGGATTTCTTTCTGACTCTTATCCAGCTACCTTTGTCCCTACAGGAAAAAATTCTTGGGACCAAGGGGGTGAGCCCACCTGTAGCCCATGCATTCCCCTACCCTTTTAGACAATCTCTGGCTGCCCAAGGATCCAAATTCCATGATCAAACAGCTGAGACACTGGAACTTCTACTAGTTCACAAAAGTCCATCATTCATTTTTCAGAACTTTTCCAAGTTGGAATTAAACACAGCCATTATTAAAAATAAATTACATAAACTTAAATAGGTTATATTAATAAAAAGGTAATAAAAACTCATCACTCCCTAATTATTTTCCTATTATTTGTGTACCTGTTATTTATGCCTATTGTATCTGTATGGTGGAAATATTATGCAATGCTGTGCTGCCGTGCAGCTCTGCCCAACTCTGCATTCAATGGCATCGTGTTAATAGTTTGGAATCAGCTTCAGTGAGAGTATGAACACAGATCAGCAAATGCTATAAATCAGAATTGATTTATTATTTTCGTGATTGTCTAGGCATGAGAAAGCGATGGAGAAAATGCTAATGATTAAGATTAAACTTTAAAATGTGTTATGTCTATAGCTATTACATGTACTCTCAAAAAAATAATAAATTGAGGAAGCATTCATCCAGTATTCAAAACTATTATACAATTTAGCAAGGAAGTCACACATATCATTGACAAGCCAGTGAAGATCTGCTTGGCTGTTTCACTTCCACTTACTCAACATAAATAAAAATGTTAACCACCACGCAAGTAGGCACTACTCAAGAGAGCTAGTGGGAAACATTTTTCAGCACTGGAGTATAACCAAAGCCCATTGCCAGGGTCAATAGGGGCCTCTTTTTTGATCTTTCCTCCTAGTGTGAGCCATACTACCTGAGGTGTACACTCTTATAGGACAGACAGACACCCAGAGGTGTTTGTTTATCCATAAGCAAAGTGCCCCTCATGATGCTTGGTCAACTCAGGATAGGAGGACAAGAAGGTTGACAGTAAGACAGGACTCAGGGGTAGGGGCTTCACCCATCTCTGACCCAGTCATATAGGTATCAGGGACAGTTCAGGTCCCATACCGCACTCTAATTACAGTGCCTTTTGCACACTAACAGCACTAGACTACTTCCAATTCTCCATAGTGACCATACATGTTGTTCTGGCCAAGCCTGTCCTCACATCCCTCACATTGCTTACTTCAATAGGATGCCCCTTGATTTCTACCATCCTACCACTAGAACCTAATCCAGACCTGGACCACAGTAGGACTCAAAAGTTTGATTTTAACTACTGAATAAATGACTTTTATGAACTCTAGTCTTGCTCCATTGTCCACTATGTGGCATTAGACGAGACATTGAAGTTCCTTGGGTTTTCATTTCCTCCATAGGAAATGAAAATAAATAAATCTCTCCTTGTGGAAATGAAATATTATATGTGGTAATTCTAGCACCTCCATTTGTTAAGCACTTACTTGTGCCTGGTGCTTCACACAGGTTATCTAGGAATGGAGATACTATCATCAAGCCCATTTCAGAAATGTGAAAACTGAGACTTAAAAAATTTATATTCACATATATAGGACCCAAGTAATAATTCTTCATCTACTACAAAAGCAATAACATCTTTGGGTCAGCCTTTAACTTGCAATAAATTCCAATAGAATGATAACTGAAATATTAAGAAAGAAGTTGCGCATCTTTAATCTGGCCATATGTTCAGTAAATCTTGTACTGAAAAGCAAATATTAGTGAGTCCAATAAAAACAAATTATAAAAAATGTAATCAATATAGATAAAGGAGATTAAATATGATTCTATCGTAAAGCTGGTTTAGATAAGAATAACAACCACACAGTAAGTTTTCAGTGAAGTCAATGCAATATAAATGATCTATCTCAAGGAATAAACCAGCAAGTTCTCCAGCCCTGAGAAGGGCTCTCTCCTTTTAGAATCAGCAAACTACAAGATAATTCTGAAAGTTCAACCCTTCCTTTAGATCTTTTAAATCTCTCAATACTGTATTTATAGGCATACTTCATCTTTTTGGGTTTCAAAAAATATAAAAAAGCATTTGCATTAAGAAGAGTACTCATGGATTATAAACTATCTAAAACATATAACACTGAAAACTTAAACTCTTGGCATCTTAAATAGGAGGGAGTCATCAAATTAAAATTAAAATAACAAATAATGAGGTTGACAATTATACCTGTTCCAAGACAAAAAAACTGTGGACCATAGTAAGAATCATGCAAATCTTAATGACATTTAACTTTGCAACTCAATGCTTATATTGAAAAGTGCTTCCTCTGGTTTCTTCTTTGGGCTACTCAGTTGGCATACCCAATATATGTTCTCCATAAAGCACAGACTCTGAAGTCTAATGGCCTGGATTAGAATCCATCCTAATTCCAACAGCATGTAACTTTCAGTCAGTTATATAACCTCTTTGTTCCTGTTTATCTTCAATATGGGAGTAATAATAGGACCCACCTCATAGGATATTAGGATTATTATACATAAAGCTCTTGGAATAGTGCCTAGCAGATAATAAATGCTATATAATGGCTGTGATTATTGGCATTGTCATGAAATTAATTAATATCTCACAAGCCTAGTAGCTACATTGGCTGAATTCCAAAATAAAAAAAAAGGAAAGTAAAACTTCCATCCAAGGATCATGTTTATAAAACTATATTAGATAATACTATAGTGAGAAAAGAAAATCAATGACTGTGTCCTAACTTCTATATGTACAACTTCATCTTCCTCTGATATTAAAACAATAAAAATAACTCTTCCTCAGAAATTCTAGTTCAGTTTACTAATTAAATATATAAATTATGCTCTAATGGTTTTCTATTTATTCATTAATTGCTTATCCTACTAGTTAATGAAAATTAAAAAGATTGATTATTTCAATTCCACATCTCATTCACCTATACTAATCATAGTCTTTTTTTTTTTATTTAGGAAATAGTATATTCAAATATTTTATTTGGAAAGGAATGTTTCAATTTTTAGTAGTTACAGAGAACCTTACTCTTCTTGAAAACTTATCCATTTTCCAAGAGTTGAAGACACTGAAAATTAGTTTGGAGTACACATATCTAAAAAGAGATGATTAGTTAAAAACTAAAATACATCTTTAGCTATGGTAGATTTAACTTGTTTTCACTTACATCATATTCTTCAAGTATTTGTCAATCTAACAAAAAGGTTATAACCATGATTTTCTTTAAATTATTAGGTAATGGTAAAGTAAGTGAATAAAATCATAATATAACAATAAAACATACAAACAATTTAGGAACAGAAGTACCAAATGCGGGCAATTCTCTCACTAGATGAGCTCCAATTTTGTTTCAAATTATTTCACAGAAAACTGAAGTTCTTAAGGTTTTTTCCTTTGTACTCATATTTGCATCTTGAGTACTGATTTTGAAATGTGTTTTCATCCTAACACTTACTTGTTTTCTGCACTTTTGTGTTTGTTGTCACTTTTGCAGACTAGTTCTCTCAAAGTCATTTTCAAATATTTTCTTCTTATGAATATATCCCCATACCTTACCAGTCCAGGATGTTAAAGAAGCACAGTATTTTATCTGTTTTAAAAAGACCCTTTTGTAAATGCCATTGTACATTGGGCTCATCTTCTATTAATGGAAATGATTTGTCCATAGGTGTAAAGTTTCTAAATTCGATTGACTCTACCTCCCAAATATCTTTTGAATGCTATTCTTTAATGCTGTCCTTACTGTTATTGTAAAACTCGGCCTTCACCAATTTTCACATACAGTGTGCCCTAATTTCAGAACTGTCCCTGCTTTCACTTCTCAACTCCTTCCACTTCATCCAACTTTCAAGTTTAAAAAAAAAAAATTCCAAAACAAACGTCTAGTAACCTCACTATCCTACTTAAAATGTATCAGTGAGCTCTCTTTCATCCATAGAACAGTATCAAATATTTTAACATGGACAATATATTGCACTACTATGGAGATTATTTGCAAGTAACAGAAAAAACTTTGAGCCTAAGAAAAGACACAAGTAGGAATTAAACTCAAAAGAAAGACTGATGAAACAGGATGCGAAAAGAAGACTCTGAGTTGCAGAAACACATGACTGATCCCTGTAGAATGTCAACCATGTCAGTCTCTCGGTCACTCAGCTTATATATCATGAACAAATGGACATATATCATGGACAGAGAATATGTTGGCCTGGGATAAAGTTGCTGCCCAACCTAGTAACAAACAAGACAGTATCCAATGGGAAGTGAAAGCTTCATTTTCAGAGACTGATGGTTATTCACAATATTCTGTTATGTCTAACTTCATATATAATCCCTAATAATGAAGACTATATCTCATCCTCTCACATAGAGTGTGACCATGTAACTAAATTGTGACCAATGGAGCATGAGCAGAATTACTCCTAAAGACAGAGAATAAGGGTTTTCTCCCCTTCTTTATTCCTGCTGGCTGGAATGTAGGAGTAGATGAGCCCAGCTACCACCTTGAAATATCCAGTGGCTTTGAGAATGGCAACCATCAATGGCAGAATAACAGCAAAGTGTGAACCTGGGTACTTGACACCACCAAGTGTCATACCAACACTAAACTGACTGCCTCTGTACTCCTTTCATAGGAGAAAAAATAGACACATTTGTAGTTTAAGCCATTGTATTTGTGACTTGTCCATTACTTGTAGTCAAATCTAATCTGAACTAAAATAGTTCTTCATAACCAACTTAATGTGTTACTAGTGGAAGAGAAAGTAAAATAATAATGCCCTCTGCACAGAGTCTTACAAAACTTTGTCTCCACTTTTCCATAATTTCATGCAGAGCTCATCTCTATGTTGGGTTGCCAAGTGCTATCAAGCTCTTTTAATGAAAACATTTGGCTACTTGGATTGCTTTTATCCTCTTCATCTGGATGGCTAAATTCTACACACTCAAAATGTCAGGTCATCAATTATGACTGCCTTAGTATTTTCTGAGTTCCACTCTTCAAAGTCAGGTTTTCAACTTCCCTCTAAGTTCTCATGTGACTCCTCAGTTCCACCATCATACATTTTATGACTGGTTTTCCTGTGTTTGAACACTAAGAAAAAATTGAAGTCCAGAAAGGCAGCGTCTTAGATTATTTTCTCTTTAAATCAACTCCCAGACAGAGAGTTGCATATGTAAAGTCCACAGGGATGTAGTTTTAGAAGACTTATCTGGAAGAAAGTGGGGTAGCCAGGACTAGGTAGAGGAATACGCTGACCTGCAATGCAGTTGTGACTAAAGCCTCAGCCAATCCTAAGGGAAACTCTGGGGCTGAGGTTCTTCTCAGTTGTCACAAATTGAGGCAAGGAATACACGTTGCTATCCTTCCATCAGCCGGTCATTTATTTTTCTCCTACCTCTTCCCTCCCAGGTAGATAAATCTTGAATTATAAAGATCTCTGTGGCCAAGGGCAAATACCAATGGAAGACTTAAATGTGATCTTTCAGTAGCAGGCATCCTCAACACATGGGGCATGAATGAGTCCCACAACATCCACTACAGTCAGAGGCAATGTCTTGTTCATTTGTGAATGTGTAATGCCTAAAACAACAAAGCAAATGTTTTGTTTGGGATGGATGAATTGACAGACAATAAAACCATTAATAATGATGTTTTGTTTTAGGCAGGGGGAACACACATATACCCCTCTCTCTCTCTCTCTCTCTCTCTCTCTCTCTCTCTCTCACACACACACACACACACACACACACACACACACACTCACACACACCTATACGACCATCCCAAGAAATCAAGAAATCTGAAGAAGGTAGACTTTTATATAGGGATTATTCAACCATGCTAGAAGTTCAACTAAAGTGAGACAGCAATAATTTATTACACACCAGGTCACAACATTCAATGATTAAAACAAAAAAAAAGTAATTTCTGGAATTTTCACTTCAAAAATATTATTCTACTGAAAACACATATAAACTGAATTTATTTACTTAATATGGCCCTTTCCTACTATAAAAAGTCAATTTTATAAAGGAGAAAATAAATTTTCAGAGGCTTTTTCTTCTTGAAAGAACTCAAGCAACATTGATTATCAGATCTTGGAATTCTTGAAGAAAACAGATTATATATGAGCCATCTTCTTTTGTTAGTTTCTCTTTCTAAAGATGTATTATAGGTTTGCAGAATCCATTTAGAATATGTCTTCCTCATGGGACATAAGTTACATTATCATAAGCAGCAGTAGCAGCATCTTCATCATTACCTACTACCTGATATGTTTATAGCACATCATTGTTTGCAAAGGGCTTTACATGCATCAAGCACTAATCCTCCCTGTACACTTGCAAAGCAGGGGTAAAAAAAAAAACAAACTTAGAATTAACAAGTGACCCAGGCAAGGCCATAAACTAGGACATGCCCATTCCAAAGGTAAAACCTAATCCTCTACCTCCTCTTAGCCAAGTACTCCTGTCTCCTTCATATCACACACTGATACTCAAATATCTTCTCTGCTATGAATAATTCCTATTTCTGAAGGCCAATTTAGCTATTAAGCACATATTTCTTGATCTTCCTTGAATTACTTAAAATTCATAAAGTGCTCCGATTAGGAAATAACCAATTGAAGAGGCCGCACTGTATTTACTAGAAACCCTGTTCATTGTCATTACAACTGTCAAGCAAGAACACAATTGCTGCCACCATCCTTAGTTAGAAAACAACAGAATTTTTGCCTGAGGTGGAATGGTAAAATAAAATCCCAAATTGGCAATAAAAAGCTTCAGAGGAAAATCTTGGCACCAATCTAATAAAAAAGTATAGCCAAGATAGAGAAAAAGCACTGCTTTCCAACATTCTGTGTGAAAACATAAGAAGGCACAGCAACACTTGTTCAAAAAGTCATCTGAAACATATTCTTGAGTTCCAATTAGCAGAAAATTCCCACAGATCTGAAATTTCTACTAGTTACTTTTTTTCCCCAAGATATGCTTGAGGATTTGCTTGATTTTGTTGATAGGTTTTCACAGATCTCAGGTTCCTACCTAAAAGGGGTATTAGTACCATGTTTAAGTACAGCAAAGTTCATGCAACATAAGAACTATCTTTACCCACTTGACTACATTTAAACGTTTGCACTGGGCTAATTCTGAAAACAAATAATAATCCCAGTGCATCTTTAAGATATGCATATTAGGAACAGCATGTAAAACCAGGCAAGCAGCAGTGAATCTAAACCAGCCAAAGGCCAAAAGCAGGAACTCTTCTGACTCAAGCAGTTTAGGAATAATGCAGATAAATCACAGAGCAAGCAAAGGGGAATAGAATGCATTTCAGGTTTGGCTCAGAGAAAAAGACATATGAGACACACTCAGGGAAACTAAATTTATACAGTCTAGAGAATGAGCTTCAAGGAGGGAACCTGATCATAATCTATAAATACCACCAAGGTAACACCATAAATAATTAAGGAAAAGAACTATTTGTTGTCTCTGAAGTAGGTCTAAAAATGAAGTTTTAGATTTACTTCTCCTTTCCTTTCTTCTTGGCATCAAAACATGTTTGCATTGAGAGTCGTTTGCTCCTGCCTGGGATATATTGTGGCAGAGCACCAGACAGGTAGACGCTTATAGCTACTTTGCCATGAATGAGGAGCATAACTACCTCCCTTTTCCTCCACGCAGCTCAGACCTGCCTGAAAATAACATCATAAGAGCAGAAGGATAAGACCTCTGTCAGTCAATACTCCTGAGACCTAGATCTGCCACTCCAGGAAGCCAGGACATTCACCCTCTCCTACAACCCTGAGCTATGTGGATTTCACTATTATCTATTTTTTTGTTGCATCTATTTGCTCAAATCAGTGTGTATCATACATTAGGACACTGCTTCTGGATCTAAGTGCACATAAATCACCTAGGACTTCCTTAAAATGCACATCCTGATTCTGTAGGTCGAGGGTGAAACCTGCAATTCTGCATTTCTAACATGCTTCCAGATGGCACTGATGCTGCCCATCTGCAGATCACACTTGGAATAGCAAGGGCCCAGGGCTCAGAGTCCCTGGAGACAGACAGAGACAGAGGGATAACTGAATGCAACATGTTGGCATGCCATAGGCAGCTAACCCAGCCTGAGACAGAGAGAGAAAGCAGGCTTCCTGGAGAGGACAATCTTTCAACTGAGTCAGAAAAGATATCAGTGCAATTAGATATCTTGAAAAAGCACCCAGAAAATTCCCATGACATTTTCATTCATAATATTCATAATCAATATGGATAATCTAGGGTTAGAAGATATTCGAATCAGTTGCTGATTTTCCTTCGATGGCCTATAATTTTAAAGTTTTTAAGCAAAAGACAGCGTAAGTAATATAGCAGAGGCTTTGAAATGAACTCCTTGAACTTCTGTGTCCCAGTAGTAAAAGAGTATGTTATAATAAAGCCTGCCTCTGGGGCTTTAGCGGAGATAACAAATGTAAGTTCTTAACAAATGTTAAACCTCTTTTCCCCTTTCACTGGCATATAAAATAAACTGTATCTCCCGCCTCGCCATAAATGCTTTCTGCTTCTGTCCTATGTATCTACTTCCATTTCTGACTACTTACCAGTGCTTATGTCTAAGAAAATGACATTGAATTACAAATGTTACATCTTTTTTGAAATTGTGCTAGGTGCAGAGGGATCATAAGTGCAAGGCCATCCTTGTGGACTTAAGGAGACTTTGTTCAAAATAAAACAAAAAGGCCTGGGGATGTAGCTTAGTGGTAGAACACTTGCCTAGCATATGCCAGCCCTGGGTTCAATATCCAGTATGATTTTTTTAAAAAAAGGAAATAAAAGAAAAGAAAAGAAATTTTGTTGAATGTATTCTTCCACTTTCTCACTGATTATTTTTAGAATAATTGCTCATGAACCTATTCTTTAACAGAAATACAGCTATGGAAATCATACACCCTGGGTTTTTCAAGGCATCTCTGATTTCAAATATTCTGCCCACTCATCAAGCAACCTTCTCCAATTTGGGGCTGAAAAATCTAGTCACTAAAGATACAATTCAGAACACTCTGAATTGTTGTTACAATTTCTAGGAAATATTTTACTAAATCTTTTAATCAATAAATTCCATCGTTTACTTCAAGATTCTTAAAGCTCTCATGGGGCAAACCTACAAGATTATGAGATTTCCCCTGCCCTCAAGTTGCACATGTGTTAGAGTATGGTCCTGAGTGTGCAGAGAAGTAGTCAGCAGGTAGTGAGAAAGGTCTGCCAGCTGTGGCATTTGGGGGTTTTAGTTCCAATCTTCTTTACGTCTCCACCCCATGACAGAAAAAAAAAAAAAAAACCTGAAATAAAAAATATTCCTAAATGCTAAAGTAATCTCTAATATTACATATTTACGGCCCCTGGTTCATTTGTACTTAATTTCTGCAGCTCAAAACTAAATCTTCCTAAAGTAGATACAAAATTTATCTACTTTTAAGGGCTATCCCTTAAAAATAGGATATGCTCCCTGCTAGAATCTAGAACTCACCCTTAAGAGAATATAAACAAAATGCTCATTGATTGGCAAGCCCCTAAAAATATGTGTTCACAATAAACTAGACTTTGAGTGAGAGTGAGTTTGGAAAATACACTGTTCTTGTCCCTGTTCCATCATGAAGGATCCAACTGAACCCTATAGCTGCTCTTTAAGTCATTTTTTACTGAAGAAAATTTCTGGCAAGAAAGGAAAAATCTACAAATGAGTAAAGTGTCGACTATGGCAATTATGATGATGAATGATTTGCTGAACAATATATTACTCAGAGATTTTTACTCTCTATGAGCACCGTGATGTTATTATTTTATGCAATGCCACTTGAAATACAATTCTAGTAGTAGAAGCCACTGTTGCTCTTCTCTCTCCACTTTAAAAGAATTAAAAGAAGAGAGAGTAATTAGGCAAGCCATTCAGAGGACTCTCAATAAACCTAAAATGATATCCATTCCACTAGCTATAGAAAATCAAAAAGTTGACTTTAATCCCTAAGCAGCTGAACCATAAAAATAACTTCTCCCCATGTACTGTCACTTAAATTTGAATAAGCTGATGTAATAATGCTTTTTTTACAAAACCTATGCTTCTTTTTTTTTTAAAGAGAGAGTGAGAGAGGAGAGAGGAGAGAGAGAGAAAATTTTTTTTTTAATATTTATTTCTTAGTTCCTGGCGGACACAACATCTTTGTTGGTATGTGGTGCTGAGGATTGAACCCGGGCCGCAAGCATGCCAGGCGAGCGCGCTACCGCTTGAGCCACATCCCCAGCCCAAACCTATGATTCTTGAGTAACAGAATTTCCAGTGGGAAATCTATGCACCCTCAGTAGAAAAATATTACTAGATGACCAAGACTCAAAATACAGTGGTCCACATTATCCTTGGGGGATATGTTTCAATACCTCTGGTGGATACCTAAAACTAGAGATAACCAAACCCTATATATACTGTTTTTCCCATGCATACATAGCTATGATAAGGTTTATAAATCAGGCACAGTAAGAGATTAATAATAACAACTTGCTAGAGATTTTAGCAAGCTCAGCATATGATTATTTTTTTTTCCTTATCATCAACTTCAAGAAATCACTTTTCAGCTTCTCTTGGGCATATCTGAATTTCCAGGATCACTGCTGTAGCATGTTGGAGCCATTACTAGGTAAAATAAAGGTTACTTGGCACAAGCACTATGTCAGTCTAACAATCGAGACAGCCACCAACAGCAGGAAGCACATACAGCATGGGTATGCTGCACAAGACTCGTGTCCCCAAGAAGAGGGGTGGATGGAGACGACTTCAAACTACTCAGAACAGCAATCACAACTCATGTTTCTGGGGCTTTTACTTAAAATATTGAGACTGCAGCTGACCTTGGGTAACTGAAACTGCAGAAAGCAAAACTGAAGCAGCGGTGACCACTGTAACTTTCACCTCAACCCCACATCCAGATCACTGACTCTGTCTGGTGGCATGGAAATAATTTTGTCCTTCAGAAGTGTTTTCAGGATACAGAGGCATGAGCATCAAATAAGATTTACTAATGGCACATACTTTAGACAGATTCCTGTCTATTCCCTTAATCACTGAGGTATTTGAATTTCCATCTACTGGGTCTCTTCAGCCCATGACCATCTACCTTTATTGCACAGAACAAGAAAGCTTCAGTCGTGCTGAGCAATTATTTTTAACCCCATTACCTCCATAGTCTTTGCAATATCTCCTTCAACACCCCTTCTTTTCTAAAACTAGACCTCAATTATCTTTTCCTGGATTAGTATTCACTCTTATTCCAAATTTCCTTTTTTTAACATTTCCCAATTCAGACAACTTTCAAATATCCCCAAAAAGATCTTTACTTACCATCTTTACCCTGGTTTAAATTCTTATACTATACCTATAGGTAAATATTCAGAAAACTCTCTGTTTTCTGCTTTAATTTGTATTGGTTTCTCCATCATGTGAATAATCTGCACTGGGCACCACCATTTACTTTTTTCATTCTAGGGAATGTATTCATCTCACAATCCAGATTACCCTTCACAGAAAATGGTAATTTCAGTGAAAAGGGCAAAGGAAGTGCTAAAAATTGAATTAGCTAGTACTTCTCAAACATTAATGCCTTTATAAATGGCCTTAGAATTTTGCTTACATGCAGATTTTGATTCAGTTGCTCTACAGTGGACCTGAGACTCTGCATTTCTAACAAGCTCTGAGTTGATGCCTATTACTGATGTGTAAGGTCTCTGAGGGTAGAGCCTCTGCCTGTCCTTCATGTCTCTCTAGTGCCTGGCTTACTGCCTAGTATGTAGTAAATGTTTAATAAATATATTCAGAATATGTAATTACTTGTGGGCAAGACATAACCAAAGAATTTTTTTTAAATATAAGGAAAAAGTATATCCATCCTAACTTTCTCTTAAATAGAGTCAGTTAAATCATCTCTAAACTCAGCTTCTCATCCTGGGCGTCAACCTGATCCATATTTGACTCAGCATTCCCATCCCTCTGCTTCTCCCCACACCATTCCATTCAAGTTGGCCATTCTTACATCGTGTATACAAAGATACAACAGAGCATCCCATAGCTTTTCCTTCTTCCCTCATAAGCCTATGTCCAACAACCTTCTCAGCTCAAATTCCACCTCTCCCATGAAGTCCTGCCCAAACTTCTCAGCCTCCCTGATATTACCCTTCCCAAAAAGTTTGTATCTCATAGTTCTTTCTGGGTGTTGGAAATAAAGCAAAATGACAAGTGAGCAGCTCTATAGCAGAGATAATTAGCTCATTTCATGGCATAGTAATGAAATGTCTTTCTGTCAAGGTAAAATTCACTGAAAGAGTTCACTGTCTTGCATTTGCATGATCCCTGCTAAATAAAAAAAAAAAATAGTGCTCTTCAGTAGCTCTTTCCATTCATTTCTTGAGAAACAAGGACAAGTGAAAAATATGAGTCAAGCTATATAAAAAGATAAAAACTGGTGGCTAGAGCATGGGTTTTAAGATCAACACTTAGGCCCAAATCCTGACTCCATCACTTGCATATCTATAGCTTTGGACAAGACCTTTAGTTTGCGGGAGCCCAAACCTGAATCATTTCAAGGAAAGGAATGATACACTAACAAAGACTTGTAAAGATTAAACAAGATAACATGTGAACTGCTTAGCAAAGTGCCTGACATATAGCAGGAACTCAGAATTTCCATTGTTACCATTGCTGCCAAGGGTTTTTATGTTGGCAATGGTTCTCAAAATGTAATCTTCAGAAACAACATCACCTGGAAATTCATTTGAGATGCATATTTTCAGGCTTCATCCCAAACTTATTGAACTATTTTAACAAGCCTTTCTGGAGTAGCTGATGCACACTGAAGTTTGAGAAACACTATTCTGAAGATTATAGAAACTATACATACATACCACCTAAACTTAGTGTCCAGCACAGGGATACCCACTAAATGATTCATGTTATTTTGAATAGGTTATGATGTGTGCTCAGAAAGTACTTTTTCCTCCTACTTCCTAATACTAAAATGCCTTGCCCCACGTGTGGAACTTCCTAGTTCCTTCAGTTATGAAACTGCCTAATTGCCAGCCTCTGAGAGTGCCCCCAAACTGCTGCTCACAGAGTATTTAATTGCTTATCCAATTGCCTACCTAGAAACGCCCACGAGCCTAATTACCAGCCACTGACCCCTGGCTGCAGGAGTCTGGCCACAGGCTCCTGGCGCCCGTGAGAGCAGCGCTGGAGGCTCAGCACCACTTGCCCAGCTCCCTTCTGACACTTCCCACTCACACAGAGAATGTCACTGTGGCCACATGAAACAACTGCATGCATGATGCTGAACTGCTCTGGCTTTCTGAGGCTTTGATTGCGGTTTTCGATTTTCCTTTGCTTTTATTTTTTGAGAATTGGAGGTGGGGGTTGGGGAGAGTGGCTTCTGTTTCCTTAACAGCAGAACAGTAAAACTTTTCCATAAAAACTGTGGATTGCTCAAGGCCAGATCGTCAAGCAGCTGGGGCATGTTGGGCACTGCCTGTTACTGATTTTATTTCCTTTTCAGTGCACTTGCAAGCAAGTAATTTATCTTTAAGTTAGCAAGCAAGAAATGGGAAATAAAAGAAATATGTTTTATTTAAAGCAGTGTTTGAGGCTCGGCATGAGGAGGGAAGCGGGCATAGCCTACACTGGTCTCCATTTCATTACAGAGCACTGACAGTGAAACCATTTATCTTTCTTAGAGTCTCACTTTCCTCTGCTTCTCTATGTTTCTCTCGGTTCCTTTCCCTCCTCACCTATGTCCAACCCATATTCTTGAATATGGATAAGAACCAGTTGGTGGAATCCAGGAAAAATGATTCTTTCTGGTTTCAAGTCCCAAGATATCCTTTTCTTCTCAATAGGAGCTGGCATAGGATAAATCAGCTAGCATTGGTGGTATACAGTGGAAGATAGTCGGGTACAGGGCACACCCCTGTAATGCCAGCGATTTCAGAGGCTGAGGCAGGAGGGTCACCCATTCAGGTCCAACCTGATAAA
The DNA here is from genome assembly GCF_964194105.1 of Spermophilus citellus. Taxonomy (NCBI): domain Eukaryota; kingdom Metazoa; phylum Chordata; class Mammalia; order Rodentia; family Sciuridae; genus Spermophilus; species Spermophilus citellus. Next base: position 91,715,362 of record NC_138197.1, on the reverse strand, counting down.
CTTAGTGAGACGCTGTTTCAAAATAAAAAATTAAAATTGACGGAGGATATAGCATAGTGGTAAAGCACCTTTGGATTCAATCCCCAGTGCCCCCACCCAAAAAAAAAATGGAGAACTACTTTTTCCATTTCAATGAAACAATCAGAGAAAATGTTCCCTGCATTACTAGTCTTTAAAAATAGATATATATGATTCTGCCATCTATCAATACAATCGGTGACATAGTAATAAAACAAAATTGAAATGAGGTAGAAGTTTCTCCCCAAACCAAACAAACCAAAGAAATCAATGTTCTTTAATGAGTTTTGTTTGCTTGCTTTTAAAATATTTTAAACACCTACTTCAAGGGCTTGGTAGAAAATGGTATTGCGTTACTAAAATAAAGGAAACAAATGTGTTCAATGCACTCATTATCATGATTGTAATTCTCTGATTTCTAAAAATGTGCTCTAGATAGACCCACTTCACATTTCACAAGTCAAATGGGATTTTTTTTTTTTTGCTATCTAAATTTTAATTGATGAACATGTTTTCTTCTATTTAAACATTTAAGGACTGGTTTATCTGAAGTAGAATGTTAACTCTACCATAATGTCCCCTGCTTCATTTAACTCTTCCGTGATGTCCTCTGCTTCATTTATCATAGTATACAATGTATGATAAACACTGATTTTCTTATCTGTCTCCTAATTAGTCAACCATGAGCTGGGAAGTGCTGACTAAAACTCAGAATCCATAGCAAAAGACAAGAATATGGCAGGTTCTCTGTAAATATTTCCACGATGGAATGAAGGAATAAGAGCCCTACAAAACTTTAAGACTGTATTTGCATTTTTATACAGATATATTTCCAGTGATATCAGAGAATAGAACCAGAGAAGAAGGATAAGTTATCGTCCTTACTGTACATAAAGGTTAAGTTATTAATTAGCTGTCAAAATAAACTAAGTATTATACATAAGCTAAAACAAATAATGAACTGTTTACTCAAATTGAATCTGGCCAATTAGAAAAAATCCTTTAAAATTATGCCACCTGAAAACTAGTAGTACAATGAGGCAAAGTTAACTAAAAAGAAACTTTTCTTCTTCATAAAATCACTTCATCCTATGTAAAATTAAATCTTGCCATGTTAAATCATTTCAAAATGTTTTTACAAGTGCAGTTACGATGCATGCGTACTATAATTTCTCTCTTAAATACAACATAGTAGAAACATATTAAAACCTCAGTAGTGTTTAGATGAACAATAATCTGTATGCCTCTATCAAGGCCGCCAAACTATATAAGCACAAATTGCTTTCCTATTTTATCTTCCTAGATCATACTAAATTAAATCATCAATAATCTAAAAGTAAATATAAGAAGATCCCTTTACACTTTAGATTCATACATAAGCATTCTTTTCTAAAAAAAGAGAGAGAAATGTGAATTTTGTTTGTGAAAAAACATAGATCAAACTTAAATTTGAACCTTAAAATTATATTAAAGTGCCCTACCACAGGAAAAAAAATTAAGCAATTATTTACGATGTGTCTATATTGTTTCTGTTTAAAATGTCCTTGAACGCCTAACCTACCCCAACCATGAAAGCCTCTGTAGAAATCTAACTTTGGTGGTTCAATCCCAGTACCTCAAAAAAAGAAAAAAAAAGAAATATAACTTTAGTATGTGTCAATACATAGCAAAATGGACATGCATCAAATGAGCATCAGATGGACTTTCTGAGTCTCAGAATTGAAGATTTCAACTCCAATTGATATAATTCATAATCTGACATGGTTTAAACATAATAAGCCAGCTCTCTCCCTCTGACACTTTTGGGTCATTTATAACACATGTCAATATGCACAAATTAGAGTGACTGGTGTCAATTAGATAAGAGCCAAGCAATGACAATTACTAAAACTGGGCTGCTTGCCCTGTACACATGACTAGTAAGAACAGTGATGAGAGAGTGGCAAAAAGAAGTCTGAGAACAAATTCTCAAAACAACCTCTTAAAGTCAAAGCTAGTTTCTTTACACTTACAAGTCTGATATGTAATCAAATAGCTTAGGTGTTAACTTTATGTTACATCTTTTTTTTCCTTTTAAAATTAATCCCATAAAAGAGAACAACTTCTAAGAACTAGTTTCATCTGGGATTTAAGGAGCTTCAAAAGAAAAAAAGAAAGTGTTCAAGTCTACAAGCAGAAAACCAAAAAAAAAAAAAAATAAAAAAATTAAAAAATCCTAAAATGATACACAACATCTCTTAATGGTGGTCTCAGAGCAGTTTCCTCCATTGGCAATGTCACTATGAATACAGTGTTGAATACTGAGAAGAAATCTCTATGGCCAGTTTGGTGATTCAATGTGTTCTACTAGATGATCCATTAAAGTAAGTGCAAAGAACTCAGTGAAACCCTGTCTCTAAATAAAATACAAAATAGGGCTGGGGATGTGGCTTGGTGGTTGAGTGCCCCTGAGTTCAATCCCCAGTACCAAAAAAAGAAAGAGTAAGTGCAAAGATTCCTCATATAAAAATGGTTTTAGAACAACATAAACACAATCTAAGTATTTTAATCAGGAAAAAGAGTTGTAAAAAAAAGGCATTCATTCATTCATTCACTCACTGACTCATCCTCTCAAGCAATAACTAGTAATTTGCGAAATCTTCTGCACCCTATTTCTATCACTATCCAAAAAATCAGATCCCATCTTTCCACCTCATTTTCTCAGTAGAATTTCTAATATTAACTTAGGGATAATAATGAAGACTCCCCCAGGTGGACTTCATTCCCATTAACTGGAGCTTCTGCTCTGGGTCTCCACCCACTATGCCCTTCATTCTCATGGGACAGGTCACCTCAAACCATTTTCTGAAATACCTTTGATTTTGTGGAAGATATGATAAAAGTTCACAGGGATTCCTAGGGAAAAAAATCAAAGTCTGATAATGGACATTATTTATTTATTTCATTCTCTACCCAGAAAAAGAAGATTGAGTATGCTTAAAGGAACAAAACTTTGAGTCATAAAAATCAAAGCACTCTGGAGCTTATAGGGATAGATACAGATATTGATAGATATATAATCACTTAGCCCAGAGGTTCCCAAATCTGGGTCCCAAAGTTGCTACTACTCCTTACAAAAATGTTTACAATTTAAATTAAAATGAGAAAAGTAAAGGCAATGTGGTAGATTTTGACAGAGTTTGATTTGTTCATCGTGAAGGATCACTGGTTATTCTGAGAATGTACTTCTAACTTTTTGTGTGTGTGGGTGTTAACATATAGTTTCTTGGATAGATGGAGGCAATAATGATGGTGGTTTGCTGGGGAAACTGTGATTACTTGGGAGACTAAAAGTTTCCAAGTCTATATTGGTTACACATATACACACACATATGTTTTTTCTGTTGAAAAAAAAATAAACTTTGTGTGAATTCTCTTAAGCTTCAAAATTTTATTTAATCCAAACAGTTTTATTTGATAGATTCAGCCTGGTAAAATAAAGAAACTTAAACAAAATCATATGGCCTTCTAAATGTCCGAAGGGGGCATAGGATTAGTCTCTTTTGACTACAAGTCAATACTTTTTGTTTTTGAATCTCATAGGTATCCTTTAAACCTAATAAGACTCTTTTCCTTATGAACATGGAATAGTTGGTGGTTAAGAAGAAAGCACAGGTCCTCCACTTGTTATAGGTATTCTAATGGTAATGAGGTCAGCTACTTGGAGAACTGGACTGATAATTGCTTGGAGTGGTCTACAAGAAAAATATTTTTCTCCTCCCCAAAATTGGCAAGTTATTTGGTTGAATGCACCAATCAAAAATGCTCAGTTTATAGTTCCCTAAACCAAGAATCAAATTTTATATAGAAGCAAATTTTTTAAAAAATTATACAGTTATTAATTTAAGCAAAAGTCCCAAATCTATTACTACAAAGAGAACCAGCTTGGCTGTATTGTCAGTTTCACTAAATTGTTCCACATTTTAAAGTAGTTAAACTTGCCCTCGCATGGGTGCTTAACAGAGTCTTGGCTTAATTATCATTGACTAAAGTGTCCCTCCATGAATGATAAACTATTGAGCCATGAAAGAATGTTTTTAAAAATGTGCAATTGTGTCATTTGCAGCAACAGGGATGAACCAACAGGACATCGTGTTAAAATAAACCAGGTACAGAAAGGCAAACTTCCTATGAGCTATCTGATCTATGCAGTCTAGAGAGGTTGATCTTACAGAAGTAAAGAGTAGAGTAATGGTTACCAGAACCAGGAAGGGGAAGAGAAGATGAAGATACGAGAGAGGTGTCAGTGGGCAGTTCTGGAGTCCTGCCACACAGCAGTGACCCAGTTAACAAAACTGTACTGCATATTTCAAAAAAGCTAGAAGAGAGGATTTGAATGTTCTCACCACAAAGAAATGACAAATGTATGAAGTGATGGATATAGGAAATACCTGGATTTGATTATTATACAGTGTATACATGTATACAATATCACTGTGCCCACGAATGTCAATTAAAAGCAAAATTTAATTTTTTTAAATCTCCAAAAGGCTAAAAGTAACAGAGATCTACAGAAATGATAAATACATTGAAAAATACTTCTGCCACATTATGCACAAAATACTTCTGATAATAGAATAGTAAAATTATAGGCAGCTTTTTCACTGCTATTACTAATAGGGCACTATGTAAAATTGTGGATGTGTAACCGACGTGATTCTGCAATCTGCATTTGGGGTAAAATTGGGGGTTCATAACCCACTTCAATCTAATGTATGAAATATGATATGTCAAGAGCTTTGTAATGTTGTGAACAACCAGTAAAAAAAAAAATTAAATTAAAAAAAAAGGAGAAAAAGTTTATCTGAGGGCTCACAGTTTCAGAGGTCTTAGTTCATAGAAGGCAGGCTCCATTCCTCAGGGTTTAGGGTGAGGCAGAACATCATTGTGGGAGAGTGTGGCAGAGGGAAGCAGCTCACATGGTGATCAGAAAACAAAGTCAGTCTCCACTTGCCAGAAAAGAAACATATACTATACCCCAAAGCCACACCCCAATTCCCACCTCCTCAAGGCACACCTTATCACTTCAGTTACCACTCAGTTAATCCCTAACAGGGGATTAATCACTGATTAGGTTAAGACTCTCTTGCAACCCAATCAGTTCTCCTCTGAACCTTCTTGCATTGTCTCAAAGGTGAGCTTTTGGGGGACACCTCACATCCAAACCATAACAAGTACTATCTTTTTTATTATTCATTTTTTCCAGAAAACAAAAATCTCCTGTTTTATTGTTCTTATTTGCCATATTTGCATAGATTCATTCTCCTAAAGCCTTAAATTCTAGCTGCAACAACAAAATTGTTATTGTCATTTCTGTTTATACAATATAGTTTGGTAAGTAGAATTGTTCATCTGTTTTGCTGACTTTCTATCCCTAGGTTTTTCCTTTCTGGGATTTGAATAAACATGTAAAAATACATAAATCTTCTTAGTGGTAGTGCTTTAAAATACATGAAGAATTGTTAAGAGAAGAATGGTGACTATGTGAGAGTAAAGCTGGAGGGTACAGGCTTAAACTGAAGAATATAGGATTTAATTTAGAATTAAGCCCTTTCTAAAATAACAATGTTATATCTACATAACAAAATAAGGGTTTTCTGAGGTTAAAAAAAATGGAGCAAATGACTATAGGCAATGTTTAATGCCAAAAGATTTCCACTGAGTCTTATTTTGTTTTTCTTTTTAAAATCTTTTTCATTTTGTTTCAAACAATTTGCTCCTTTTTTGTGCTCTCCATGAGAGGAATATTTTAGCCCAAAAGTTCCCAATTGATGATCAACATTTCAAATGCACAACTTACATTCCATGTGGTGTCCGTACCAACAATTTCCTGAAAAGTCAAGCCATGCTCAAGGTCTAGAATGATGCTTATAACAGAAAGGTGACAGAACACCACTTAGGTATAGCTATCCATTGCTAAGGTTTGAATGAGACCTCCCAAAATTCATGTGTTGAAACTTAATCCCCAAATTAATATGTTGTTGGTGTTTGGAGGAGGGACTTTTGAGAGGTCATTAAATGGGTCAGAGAAGACTATGAGGATAGGACCACCCTATATGAAATTAGTGGCTTTGTAAGAAGAGAAAAGAAGTCAGGCACAGTGATGTACACCTATAATCCCAGCAGCTCTGGAGGCTGAGGCAGGAGAATTTCAAGTTCAAAGCCAGCCTCAGCATCAGGAGGCGCTAAGCAACTCAGTGAGACCCTGTCTCTAGATAAAATATAAAATAGGGCTGAGGATATGGCTCAATGGTGCCCTGAGTTCAATCCCAGTACCAAAAAAAAAAAAAAACTAGAGAGAGAGAGAGAGAAGAAGAAGAAGAAGACTGGAGTTTGGAGTTTATATGTGTTTACTTTCTCATTATGTGATAACTCTGCCATGTTACCACACAACAAGAAGGCTGTCACCAGATGCCAGCACCTGAAATAGTTATCAAACTATTTCGATAACCCAACCTCCGGAACTGTGAGAAATAAACTTGTTTTCCTTAACAATTACTTAGTATCAGATTTTCTGTTGCAGCAACACAAAATAGACTCAAGACACCCAGTAAGGAGCTTTATAAAATAGTACTAAAGATGCTGTAAAAGGCCTCCTTCTGTTACAAAAATCTAGAGATAGAAATGAAGGTCTATGTAAAGAATCAAAGGGAAGAAAATATATTCTACTCTCTCAAGAGAAAGTTTTCCTTAACTTTCCTCAAATTCTTTGTTTATAAAATAGAATTCTACTCCTCTGATTGCTCCACAGATCCACCCACCTTTAGCCATGTCTCAAGCAGGGTACTGTTCCCTCATATCCACTGGAGTCTGAACTCCAGGGCCTAACTCTTGATCCTTTGTATGATGACTCCTCTGACAATATTTAACAATGTGGTCCTCAAATACTCAGTAAATGTCTGACTTTTCACCTGATTCCTCCTCCAATTATCATTCCATTTTACACCCATCATGAGAGGGTAGGGTCAGGATCACCTGGAATAGATGATGTGAGAGGCTCATCTCTCCTTCACTGCAAGTCCTATCACAAGTACCCTCACCTGCTCCATGAAGTCTTCCTACATTCATGAAGATCACATGCAAAGATCAAGTACTATGGCATTAGGCAGACCCAGATTCCAATAAATTGGTCTGGCACAATTTATTTATGCATCAACAGACTAACTGCTAGGGGCCTCAGATGCCTCTAAGGTTCTTGTCAGTTTTTAATCAATGCTAACAAACAACAAGTATCTAGTAGATACTCACCAAATTCAAACTATGATAACTGAATTTTCACTGTTAAATTTTGGAAGACTCTTTGGTTCCAAGAAAGAGAAAGTTAATTAAGGGGCCGAAGCAACCAGGTGGGTTATTTTAAGAATAAAAACGTGCAGGAAATGCTGAAAATCTGCTATCAGGGAGGACAGGAATTACAGTAAATTTTGGTCTTGGAAATCACAGCACTGTGTAGAAAAGCTGAGCCTTGGGGTTTTCAATGAATATACTACCATTGATATAACTCAGGCAGTCATTCTGTATCTTCTTTCTACCTGCTCCCCTTTCTCAGCCAGATTCCTCTTTTCTGACCTCTCTACCTTGACCTTTGTCTTGCAAGAGACCTATCATAACTGATCTCTCTGTACATAATGACTAGCTTTCAGCTTCAACTCCCACAAGTGACACATTCTGCAATGATTTCCCAGTTGAAAGGTACTAAGTAGACATATGAAGGACCCTGATCATCTATTTGCACCAAGTCATGTCACTAGTCAGCTGTAGCCTGTGAACTGGCTTCTTTTGCATCAAGTGCCTCATGTAATCCAGTCAATTGTGGAACTGGAGTGAGAGGTTAGGGTCAGGATCACCTGGAATAGATATGCCTGCAAAGAAGCTGCCCTTCAGAGGCATGTGGGAAAGACCAACCTTGAGAATGACAGCAAGTAGACCTTTTCCCTTTCCTTAGAATCCATACAACATTCATCACTGAGGGTTCTAAACCTTACTCTGTTAGAATACACTCCAAGGGACAGCACAGAGTGAAGTTAACCTGAAAAACATGGAGTTATTCTGGGTTATGTGTAGTTAATCTGAAAATTCTGATCCACCCAAGTGATTCCAATAAGCCCCTCTCTGCCATCCACATCCAGGTTGAAAACCTCTGCTAAACAGGATCTAATTAATGTCTTAATTATTCATATTGTTGACTGCTTCAATTTTACTGTATTCTCTCGAATTAGTTTTAACCTTCTTAATCATAAGCACTATGCTTTAGATAGACACATTTTTGTAACCTCCCTCTTTTCCTTTCTCCAAAGATCAGAGAATAACATTAAATACTAAGTTAATATTTTCATATATGTTGGAAAATGGTAAAACTGGCTTATTCAGTATCATACTGCTAATAAGGAATAAGTCTATGATAAGAATCCAGGTGGGTTAAGGTCCCAGCCAGAGCTCTTGAACCCTCTATATCCATTGTTGATTGATACACAAATGTGAATAACTCAAGTCCCAAAAACTCATTTATTATATGTTAGAGTCTGTAAACAAGTCAGGATGGAGCCTGGTATTTTGCCAGGGCGAGTGGTTTGTGAGGTGGCGCCAGCGAGCCATTAAGTGTGGAGATTTCTTATTGGTTGACTGCTGTATCTAGTTTATGTTAATTAAGATAAGCTGTGTGGAATGTATAAATACCTCTGTTGTCCTACAATAAACAGCTCCCACTCCTGCTGTATCAATCTACACAAGTTGCTCGTCACCCCCCGGTTATTTTGCTGCAGCCAGACTGCGGCAATTACATACCTATCACTGAATTTGCTAGGTGTTTCTTTTAATACTAAAGTAGAATCTGCAAATCTGTGTGCATACTGAAAATAATAGTCAATTATCCCAAAATTATGATTAGTCACAGTAGTTACATTCTATAAAATAGCTGCAAACAATAAATTAGCATATACTGACCTATCACCCCTAGGAAAATATAGAATAAGTTCCTATGGAGATCTAGACACAATATTTTTTGTCAACTCAATACGTAACGTTGTTTTGTCTGCCTCTGCTAAAGACAGCTTGTTTAAGACATATCTTTCTTTCATTAACATTGTACTCATGGTCAACAACACAATAACTCAGCTTGAATAAAGTTTATCCACACACCTATTTTCTCTATAAAGCACATTGTACCTTTCTTGCACTTAGGAACACTAGCCAGCATTCAGCACCAGCTTGGGTGTGATTTTAAATATGAAATCACCAGCAGAAAGCCCAAACACACACCAAAATACTAGAAAAAAAATTGGCACAAAGTAGATCACAAAAAGGACACATATTTGTAGTATGAAAGCTGAAACCATGGACATCATTCTCTTGTTCAACCTCAGCTGAGAACACAGACATCAGGAGACTCAAACTTTCACTATTATGCACATATCCATGAATGACCATGAAAATGGCACAAGTACTATTTGGGAGTTACCAATAAATTTGGGGCCAGGTGTTGTGGCACATGCCTCAGCTCAGGAGGCTGAGGCAAGAAGATCAAGAGTTCAAAGCCAGCCTCAGCAACTGCAAGGTGCTAAGCAACTCAGTGAGACCCTATCTCTAAGTAAAATATAAAATAGGCCTGGGGATGTGGCTCAGTGGTTGAGTGCTCCAGTATAAATAAATAAATAAGTTTTGGCAAGTAGAAGGATTTTCAAATAAGAAATCTGTAAATAATGGAGTTGACCATATTTATATATAGTCTGGGTGACTAAATTTTGTCCTACTTTCTCCCTATTTTGTGATCTCTCCATAAGAACTACTATAATAAAATAAGCATTCAACAGCTCCTTTGATGTTAGTGGAACACAGCCTCCAGGACTACCAGGGGTTTTGTAGTTATTTTCTGTTTTGTTTTGTTTTTAATCACTCTGTTATCCTCAACTAGGCAGAGAGCATCAACACTAAGCAAAACTGTACATTATTTATAAATGATTATTTATAAACATTGCTACTTTGTACCTCACAACCCCGTAACCCTTGCATTTTAATACATACTTCTACAATGCATTTATAGTAAAGAGTTTCTTTTAAAAACAAAACCGAATATATTTAAAACTCAAAGTATAGGTTTCATGAATATTCACTATAAGAAAAGGCTTTGTAACACTTGGCAAAATAGAAGCACATTTGCTTTCTGAAATGAACTTACAAACGTATTCTCCCTTGGATCTATGTAGCCTCAAACCCAAGGTGAGTTTTGGAAACATAATGATGATGAACGTGTAGCCCAAGGTGAAATTCTGCATTCTGTTTAACCTGAACAATGTTATCCTACTAGATGTATTTTTTAATTTGAAATTAATGGCCAAAAGATAGAAATTGGGATAACTTACAAAAACTCTAATATTCTGGATTTTTTTTTAAGAAAAATCATCTGTGAACACCATCCCATTCTTCCCTGGCATGGGAAAGTAGTCACCTCTTGAACAGGGCACATGCCTCCATTTCTGACACTTTCTATTGCCCCTCATACTGTGGCCAAGCATCACTTTCCATTGTCCTATGGTAAATTGAAGACATAAGGAAAGCACTTATCTTACTAATACCTCTTCCAAAAAGAGACCAAAAAAATGTTTCTTTTTCTCACATCCTGCTCATTCATGTTGGCATCTGAGTTGGTGATTCCAGTTCTAAAATCACAAGATGCCCTTGTGAATCAGTTAAAGTTCTTTAAGTTTTTGATGAACATATAAAAATTGAGATACTTATGGGCTCAGTGTGATATTGCAATACATGTTTACAATATTCTCAGATCCAATCAGGATAATTAACATTTTCATATCCTTATCATTAGTGTACGTTTGGATCCTTCAAGCTCCTCTCTTTGAGTTCTTCATAAAATATACAATAGGTTATTGTGAGCCATAGTACCCCCACTGTGCTGTACAACACCAGACCTCATTAACACCATCTAACTGTTTTGGTAAGGAGAGGAAAATATCAACTACCCTGATTTGATGATGAGAAACCGTATACAAGTATCAAATTATCACTCTACATCCCATAAATTGGTACAACTAAAATACTAATCAATAAAAAGAATCAAAGAGTGATTTTGTGTCAATGTGTGAAAATAAATATAAATAAAATAAGATTTTTAAAAGTTAAAATATTTTCCACATAAAATCAAAGCTTGGATAACAATCTTACCTATATAGCTCTTCACAGTTTACAGAAGCTCATGCATTATCTAAGTTAATCCCTGTAATAAAGGTAAGATGGGTAGAACAAGTATTTTCACTCTCAAGCTACCAAGAAATCCAAAGCTCATAAAGATTAAATGGCTTGCTCAAGGTCATCTAGCTAGTAGCAGATCAAGAAGGGTGAAATCCCATCTTCTAAATTTCAAATCTAGAGCTTTACCTAATCCACTGTGCATATGAACAGAGCTAGCACGTTTTGTCATATATTACATTTTTAATATATCCTATCATCAAGGTAGAATTCTAGAATGTCGGGAATTAAGGTATTACTTTTATATTCCATATAGGAGAGCCAACTTCTTTTATCCACCCCATTCCAAAGTTAATATTAAAAAAAAATTCACCCGATTTAAACATTACAAAATATATACACATATTAAAACATCACATGGCAGCCCATTCATACATCTAAGTTTTGTTTTTATGTGTCAGTTAAAAATAATTAAAAATTTAAAAGTAAAGGGGATAAATGCATATGCTTCTGTTTAGGTTGAAATCTGAAATGTTCCCCAAAGGCTCATGTGTTGAAGGCTTGGTCCCCAGTTCAGCAATATTCAGAAGAAAGGGTTTTTGTAAGTGATTGGATCCAATGGGTTCCAAAAATCTAATTTGTTTGGACTATTAGAAGATAGGGGTGTGCCCTTATGGTTTGTCCCACCCCTTCCTCTTTCTCCCTCTACCTATCTCTCCATGTCTCTCTCAGCCGTGTGTGTGTGTGTGGGGGGGGTTTGCAATGCTTCCCAGCCCCCTTGAGGTAAGCAGCTTCGTTCTGCCACCCTCTTCCACCATGATGAACTGCCTCACCACAGCCCCAGAAACAATGGAGCCAGCAGACCACGCATTGCAACCACTAAAACCATAAGCCAAAATAAATATTCCCACCTCTTAGTTGGTCTTTTCCAGCAATGCACCACTGACTAACACAGACTGTGTGAGGGTATACAACCGTGCAGATGTGCATATACATATACTCCTCATTCCAAACAAAAGCTGAAGCAATTTAGCATTACAAGAATACAATAATTGAGGAAATTATGTGTATGGGGGAAATAAAAGCAGAGCAGATAAAATAAAGCCAGAGGTATTGTTGGTACCATAATTGCATGCATGCCTTAATTATCAGATGCTTCAGTCAGGACCACATATTTTATTCTGGACTTCCCAGCATCACTGCAAAGAGGGAAACATCATCAGCTATTCTATTCATCATGTCCAGGGGAAAAAAAATACATTATTGATAGCTACAAAAATTTTCCCACCCAAGAGTCTTCATAAAGTAAACTTTGTACAATGTATACACAATGCCAAAACAGTGAATAAAAAAATAAACCATGGTTCTTACACGTCTCAGTGAAGGCTGATGTAATAAAGTCAAATCACAGAAAGTGATCCTACTAAGAGCGATCATAATGCCGTCTGGTTACTCAGCAAATCCGATGGTCAGATCAATACAAACAGATAGACAATAACAGATGACAGATTGATCAATAGATGAAAGTATCTATAAACAACACAACTTTTAGGCATGCATACAGCCTGTTTTTTTCCACCTAGGTTTTGATTAAATATTGTCCAGAAAAGAGTTCAAGGTTAAAAAATCTCTTGACAAAATCTTGGCATGAAAATATTTCATGTTGTTGATTAAAGACAAATCCATTAAGTTTTGACAGTCTACTGAGGTGGACCTAGGATTAACACTACATATGAAATAATAGAAGCCTCTTCCCCAGTCCTAAAGAGTGAAGCCAAATGAGGATCTGAAGACAAGGTCAGTGGCACTGTTATTCTCACCTAGACAACTGGCCTCTCTATGGGAGATCAGAAAGTGACAAAGGCCACAGCACTTGAACTCTCCCCTGAGCTTCAGTCTTATGTGGTCAGCAGTCTCCTGAACATTTCCATCTGGCCATACTGTCTGCCTCTCCATGTGCTTTTCTACTTCTCTATGGTGACCCCTCTTCCTACCCACTCATCAAACCAAGAGCCACAGGGAAGACTGTCCTGCCTCCTTTTCCTCCCTTATCTCTTCCTGATATGTCCTCTCTCCATACATACTTCCAGAGCCCTCGTCAGGAGCCTAGGAGTCTCTTCTGCCTTCCAGAATCATCTTCCTAATGATTTTCCTGTTCTATTTTTCCTCACACCTACCCTCTTCATTCTAATAATCATATCATCATCATCATCATCATCATCATATTTATTGATTGGCCCTTAACCACATGCCATGCACTATTTTGTGTACTTTGCATACATTCTCATACACTACTCAAAACCCTTGAAAATGGTCCCATTTTCAGATATGGAAATTACAGCACAATACTATAGTAAATGATTTTCAAATGTCAAGTAGGTAAGATATGATAGAGCCAGGATATGAAAAGGATCCATCTGAATTCATACACTGTACTCCTAGCCACTGTCAAAGAGAGTGCTCTCTGCCCATTCCAACCTACAATTCATTTTCTTTCCCTGTAGGGTGTTGGTGTCCCTCCTTCATGAACCTACAGTTCTCCCACCTGTTGCTAGGATTTGAATGTTTTTGTGTTGTATCCTTCCAAAATTCATATTGAAATCTAACCTCCAATACAAAAGTACTGAGAAGTGGAACCTTTAGCAGGTGATTAGGAAAACTGACGTGAATGTGATCAGTGCCTTTAGAAAAGGTCTTGGGAAAGCTTGATTGGCCCTTTTCACTCTTCCACTATGTGAAGACAAAAGAATTTGGTCCTTCTGCCACGTGAAGATGCAGCAACAACAAGGTGCCATCTTGGACAAAGAATGTAAGTCTTCACAAGACAGTGAATCTGCAAGTACCTTGATCTTCAAATCCCCAACTTCCAGATGGTAAGATATAATTTTTGTTTATACATTTCACAGTCTGTGGCCTTAGTGATCTTTAAAATAACACAGTAGTAAAACCATGAATTTTAAGTCAATTCTGCCACTCAGAAATCGTATAAAAATAGGCAACTAGCTTTAGCTTTCTGAAACTATTTCCTCACTTCTAAAAACTGGAATATAACACTCTAGAGTTGTTGTGAGAACCAAAAGCAACTAATATAGTATCTGATGCTCAGTATGTGTTTAATGAATTTAAAAGTCCATAGTATGACAATAGGCCATAGTATTTCTCTTGATGTGTATTATTGCCCAAATAGCTCCATGTTAAAAAACTGCTATATCCTACTTTCTCAGGAATGTAGGCTGGTATTAAATGCTATCCTATAAGCTTCTACAAGATAAGCATGTAACTTGTACATCAGAACATGTTTCTCTAAACAATCATTCAGATATAAACTTCAGACCAAAAAGAGAATACAGAATTACTTCATCCAGTGCACTCTTGTTTTTAAATAGATAAATCAAGGTATCTACATATATGATAGGATTTTTTTCTATATGTACCAACATGAATGAATTTTATAGACATATCAGTGAATGAAACGAGTTAGAAACAAAAGAGAAATGGATCATTCCATTTTACACACGGTTAATAAACACATGAAGACTAATTTCTGGTGATAGAATGCGGGACTCCACTTTCCTCTGGGGAGATGAATGGGTTAGTGATTGAGAGGGCCTGGGTAGGTGCTGGTGACATTCAGTTTCTTAATATAAATGGAGATATCCTGGGTATTTTTACCTTGCAAAAACTCAGAGACATAAGCATATGACTTGGGCACCTTTCTGTATATATATTTCAATTAAAATGTTTATTATTTTAAAATGGTAGCCATAAGCATTAGCCACATCCTGTGGTAGCTCCCAGGCTCCCAGTGATATCTGCTTATGGGCAATACACTTGTTTTTAAAATGAGAAGTATGCGGCAGCATAAGTAACTATCCCAAAGTCATATAACAAATCCATGATTCAGAACTAAAACCTGCAAGTACTGATTTTCTTGCCAGAGCTCTTGATTTATGTGTATATAATGCTATTCCAAGTAAATATATCAGTGTCTTCTCAAGGAAAAAGTTCCTTGGATTTGTGCATTCGGAAGCTGGAATAGAATATATTCAATGAAAGCTGCTCTTTGGCCATATCCCAACTATTACACTGGCTGCTGGCAGAACATCCTCTGAATTTGTGAAAATTTGCAAATCAAGGCCAAGCCTCAGTCTGCAGCTGGCACAACATATTTCTGTTTGAAATGAAATTTAGTTGCATACCCCCCCACACATTAAATTACACATAAAGGGGGAAAATTTGTTACATATCCATTTAAAGTAACCATAATTTCAAGGCCTCACAATACAATTAAAATGCTGCAGAAAATCAGGCTACATGCAATAATGCTGCATTGCCAGCTCTCCTTTTCCATCCATACTGAGAGGCTGATCAAAGTAAGGCAGGGGCAAGAGGGCTTCAGGTTGTCCTCCCTGACAAGAGAACTCAGGCTAAACCAAAAGGAGGCCAGGTCCCCTGGCAGCCTCAACATGAGTCCTGGGCTCCAGTTGCCAGCCAAATTCTCAAGCACCTCTGCAGATGTGCTTCTGACAGGACGTGTTTTGCAAATCATCTGCTCAGATACAAGAGAAAGTCCACATTGTAATTTTACAGCTATGTGTCCTAATATCCTGGAGCACTTTACTGTTTAAAGTATTTAGGTTGCAATAAGGCCAGAGCTATGCATAACTAGATGCTGATTAAAATGCTCAAGAAATCATGAGTTATGGAACAGATGGCTGCTTGACAAAAAAAAAAAATCTAAAGTAGATATGGACTTCAAAAAATCTAAACTTACTTGTTCCATAAAATATTACCACCTTGAGGAATTTGTGCAAGACCTGTTTCTTCATTTTTTTTCTCACAAAATTAATAGAAAACAACTCTTACCCATCACTTTGAAATACTTCCTAATATCACCAAAATCTAAGGTAAAAGTTTATCTTCCTACCATAAATTATGCAAATAAAGGTCTTGAGGCAAGTAGCTAAAAAAACTTTCAAACAAATCCACCTTGTTTTTTAATAAAAAAAGTCACACTTTTTCTGTAAACAAAATGAAAAATATTCTTTTTAAAAAACTAAAGGCTAAAATACTTTAAATAAACTACAAGACACTATCCTAATGTAAATTATGTAGCTCAACCTGCCTAATAATTGATTTTTAACTAGGTGGCACAGAATTAATCTGATACATTTGCAATAAAATGGGAGTTGTACTAACATGAAATTTCATTGCAGTGAAAGCAAACTTGTGACCTCTCCAACACTGTCTCAAGTGTGTGTTTGCTTTGCAGGGTGTGGGGGAGGTTTACCAGAGATTGAACTCAGGGGCACTCAGTCACTGAGCCACATGCCCAGCCCTATTTTGTATTTTATTAAGAGACAGGGTCTCACTGAGTTGCTTAGCACCTTGCTTTTGCTAAGGGTGGCTTTGAACTCATGTTCCTCCTGCTTTAGCCTCCTGAGCTGCTGGGATTACAGGCGTGGGCCACTGCACCAGCAATAAAGTGTTTTGAAGAGGTTTTAAAAATGTAACCATGTTTCTAAATCTTGATTCCTAATTTCCAGCATTTAATCGGTGATGCTAAGTCTGAGAAAAAAAACAAAATGCCAAAGTAAAATATTAAACCCACTGTCACTGTCAGCCATCTTTATTTTTTAAAACTCTTGATTTTTTTAAGCACTTACTCATTTCAGATAAAAACTTCCTCTGCAACTCTTTGCAAAAACAATAGGTTGAACTCCACAGAATCACAAACTATGGGTATATCAAAAACAGACCCCTTTTTTCCTTCAGTGATATTCATTTGAAACAGTAGCAATTTTATGCAAATAAAATTAATTTCATATTCATATACTGTGTCTACAATAAATGCTGCCATAGTGGATAATGTTTCATAAGACAAATATTATAAGTGAATGGTTATTTCTCAGTACATTTAACTTGTAAAATCAACCTGAAATTTGTAGTAACAGATTGCAAGTTTGCAATTTATAAGTTATTTATCTTAAAAAAAAAAAAAAAAGGAAAAACCTGATGCTCTAGTGAATTCATTTCAGCTCACATGTAATAAAATGGGTTTTGGGTCAAAAACTACTAAAAGTCTGAGATTTTACCACAGTTTCATAGAGGCTGGCCAAAAACAAGAGACTTCATAGTCAGAGATTTAAGAAAATAATAATAAAAAAAAACATTATTACTCATAGAAGATCAGGCAGCAGGAGACCGATTCCGATTTACATATGGCTCCCTGCCTCCCTCCTGCCCCTGAGATAGACACTGCATACACAATGGGTAAGAGAAATCCCAAGCTTGGGAAATACCCAACATCATAAAGAGAAATGCACCCATATTTGCCTGACCTTTTTCCTGAGGGAGTTCGTCTTGGGAGGCAACAAGGGTATCCCCTTCCCCATAGGGAGACAGTGACTCTAGTTTTGAAAGCTGTTAGGTAGGCAAACATTCTTGAACAGATAGTACAAAAGAACACCTGTCAGAAGACTGGTAGGAAACCACTGTCCCCCAATAGTCTTGTGATATTTTTTCCATACTTCACCAAAATTGGGTCTTCTGAATACTTCTATACTTCATCTACAATAAGTGTATTTCAGTTCTAGGAATACCTTTTTTCAGTGATAAAACTATGCAGAGTTTGATGATGAAAAACATAAAGCAACAGAATGTCCTTTTGAAGGTAGAACTAATTTCAGTATAATAAGTGTATCGGGGACTATATCTTGTATTACCTCATTATATCTTATAAGCATAAAACACCCTTTCTAAAAACACTTGTTTGAGTATTTAACAAGCATTTAAAATTTGTATTAATATTTTGGTCTATCAAATGTTCTATAATGCAAATAAAATCTTTTGAAAAAAATTTTTTTTAAAAAATCAATATTCTAAAAGGACCCTACTATTATGTTTTGGGGAAAAAGCACAGAACTTAATCTGGCTCTCTGACTTAGTTGTTTAAAACTATGATTTTGTCTACTAATGATATAATAAATTTAACAGCTAGAAGGAATTTTAACATTTCTAATCTAATCAAAGACAATCTAAAGGCTTATATCACAAGAGTAAAAATATTTCAAATGGCTAAAAGCAAAGGAAAAAGTGAGATAGGAAGAAAGGAAGGAAGAAAAGGAGAAAGGGAGGGAAGAGAGGAAGAAAGACCCCTTTCAACAACTAAAAAGATTTTTAGGAAAAGTTGTGCTTCACGATCCTCATAAGATATAGATTTCTTCATGTATATTCACAGAGAGGAATAGTCACAGAAGTATGGGTCACTACTTTATTACTTATACAATTCTTAAACCAAATATTTTTTCATTTCCTAAGGAGCCAATATTTACCTCATTTTTTTTAAAGTGGCATAACCTTAGGAAGTTTACAGAATTATAACCTTCATGAAATTTTATTAAGGTTTGAGAGGATAATGTAGACCAATGAAATCTGGTAAATTTGTGGCCTGCCGGAAAATGTGTTCATCTTCTCTGTGAGTGGAGTAACGGGAAATAGTTCTAGGCTACCAATATTACCTTTTTAACACCCACCACATTGTTACATAATAACCAAAGTATCATTTGTTGTGTTATTTATTATTTTTTTATTATTTTTAAAACAATGGCTGAGTGCTCTCGGACCATAATAGCAGTCTAGAGAAGATCTGGTCATCACTTTACAGGAAATGCCCGACCTAAAGGTCATCATATTTATTATAAGTTGTTCTAATCTGCTAAAAATAGAAAATAAAAAGCAATTCCTGTTATTTGTTGAACAATCGTACATAATCATAAAGTTGATTGTGCTGTGAGTCCTATCGATATGTTTAGCCAGTGGGTAAATAGAGCATAAGGGATGACACTGGAAAACTTGTCATGCAGCCAAAGCAGCAGCAATACAGCAATCAGCAAGGTGAGGGGCAGTGACTGTGGCCTAAGGGCCGACCTGATTTTATCAGCTGTGTGACCCTGGACAAGCTTCCTTTCAGCTGACTTAACTGTAAACCCGTGATAACAAGACTCAGGTATCAGAATTTCTGTGATTTGTAAGCAAGACACACTTAAAGTATCTATCACATTCACGGCAGAAACTCAGCAAATGCTGGCTCACTTTGCTTCCCCATCTACCTACATCTATGCTAATGCTAGATCCATACACTGGAATCTACACATAGTCCTAACAAAAAAAAAAAAATAAGAAGGAAAAAAAAACCAAAATTATAAGAAGCCTTTCTGAAAGGAAGGTGCTAAAGGATCTGAGGCTATCACAGGATAGTTAAATAATGGATTTCATTCTCTTCCATGTGTTATGTTAAGAATTTATATTGCACCTCAATTGACCTTTTGCAATCAATTTTGTTTTCTCCGGTTTCTATATTTCTACACATCTACTAAAATGCACTGACTCAACTGTGGCACTCCAAATTGGACAGTGTAATGGACAAAATAGCTTTAATGCTTTTATTATCATCATTCTTATCATACAGATTAACCAAGCTTCTCCCTGGCAGTAGGTAAAGCTATTTAGTTAACATTCCATTAAAGTATCATTTATTTGACGAATAGTCAGCAATATTTACTGAGTGGCAACTGAGAAAGACAATCTTTCTTTGGGTCTCTCAGCAATTTCACGTGCTGATCCCATCTAGGAAGATCACGGCACTGGCCTCAGGTGAATTGCGTTATAAATGACGCCTTTGTCCATGTACTCACTAGCACCATCCTCATCCAACCAACTGCCATGGCTAATCTCAAATACACACACACATTCACATATTCACCCATGCATAGACGATGAACAAGTCTGCTATAATTAGTAATGAAGTCCAGTAACAAGTTTCCAGAACCTGCTTAAAAATAGCTAATTAATATAAATGAAATCCTGAAATAGACAAAATGATAATAAATATACATAGTAAATACATTTTAAATATATTAAATATAAATATGTTTATATTGAACCATGTTGGGACTATTACTGTATAAAACTTATATATCAATGCCATGATTTTAATAAAAACTGACCAACTAGAAAAAGTAAAAGAAAGTAGAGGGGACACAGTGACAACAAATGCTATAACTTTTCCTGCACTAGCACTCCATGAAGCTAAAATGCAGACTTGTGACAAATCTTTAAAAGAATTTGCAACATTCTGCACATGAATAAATTCGTGGACTCAATACCATTAGAGGTCAGAATCAACTGAAATTGGTATTGATCAGGAACTGTCAAATTTCAACTCCACATGCTAAGGCAGAGCAGGGAAATGAGATCCATGAAAAAGGCAAAAGTTTCACCTTAATTGGGAATTTAAATGGCAACCCTTCCCACCAATAATTTTTTTTTTCGTATCTACATGTAAAAAATATACCCATATAAATACATAATCAAAATTATTATAATAAACCCCCAAACATTTCCAGTTCTAAAGGCTGTTTTACATTTAGGTCAACATTTCATGTTTCACACCATTTCACATTTGTTACTTTATTAGAATACAATTAATACAGTGTGGGAATTTAGTGTTTCAGGGTTAAGGATCACTTTCATGTATACCATGTCCTTCAACTATCACAGTTAAGTTGTTAAACTTGGTTTACAGATGAGGTAAGTGAAAAACAATGGTCAATGGCTAGATGGTTTGCCCACAGTTGCAGACCCAGGCTCTGAATGTAGACATGAAACTTGAATTCAAACTTCAAGGTTCCTAGTCATAATTGCTAGACATAGCTACTGACATTTAATATTCCCAACTGCCCTATAATGTAGAGGCTATTGTTGTCTTGCTTTAACAGGTAAGGAAATTGAGACAAAGGGGCTAAGTAACTTCTCCAAGATCCCACAGCAGAAAATTGAGGGACCAGAATCCAAACAAAAGCAATAGAGCTCCAGATTCCTTGGTGCACCACTAGGAAATTTCCCTGTGTCACAGAATTTTCCATTGTTCTTCTGCTGGGCTTAAGCCAGCTTCTAAATGATATACACACTCCTCACTTGTTTTAACGAAATAATTGCACTAGCAAATAACAAATTGGAATGATCAGTGTTTCACTATTTTTTTCTTCAATAGGGCTTCAGAGTTGACAGAGAAAGTGCAATGTTCTTCACCCTGTCCTCTCTCCTGACTCTGACTGGTTTCCTGATCCATTTAAATGTTATGGTGCATAACTTTTCATAAACATTTAACTTCCTGATTCTCTTGTCCTTTCTTTGCACCTTCTTTGCAACTTTCCCCCAACTTGGAAAAAAAAAATCATATTCTACTTCTTTTGCAGTTAGTTATACCCTGGCCACAAAGAGGCGAGGAGGGGAAAGTCCACCATGTGATTGGCTCCACCACAAACTCTTGACCTCCAGTGTCAACCGGGACATTAACACCACTCATGATCCCTGTCAGAAGGACAACTCCTGCTCCCATTTCCCCACAGTTTCTATTCCAAAGCCTCATTATTTTCCTATTTTCCTGGGGCACCTTTTCACTCCTCTATAACTCTCAACGGATGAACTTTCCTTGCACTTGACTGAGGAAATTGAACCATCAAATATGAACTCTTTAACTCTGCTTCCAAGTATAGTAATATACCTATTATCTGCTTCATCTCATACCACCTCACCTCCACTTTTTGAACAAAAACTGTTTTTCTTCCCGTTTCCAGTTACTCTTCCAATTGTGCTTGTTACTCCAGCCCCTCTTATCTCCTTTGAGGTCGCTTACATCATTGATCTCAAAGCCTTCCATAGCTTTAAAATCTCCTCCATTGCTTTTCCATTCAGTGCATACACTCGCTAAAAACATTTTAAAAATATCTTCCTCGATTTGTGTCTGACTCCCTCTCTCTCTCAGGCTTACTCTTCACAAACATCCTGAAAGAATACATGCTCACTGTCTCCTCATCTTTGTCTCTGAAATGAGAGCCATTTGTCTACTACCTAAAAAATGACTTTGCAAAGACTTGCAAAATTAAACTCAATGCAGTAGTTACTTGGGATTAATACAGAGGATGGATATTGGGGAGGGGGACAGCAATGGAAATGATCTCTATCTTGATTATAGCAGTGGTTTCACCTCTGTCAAAGCCCAATGAATTGTATATTTTAAAAGGGTGCCATTTATTGCACATAAATTATATCTCAATGAAGTTGATTAAAAAATAAACTCAATGTGACAAGAGTTCTAACATTTAAAAAAAGAACAAGAAATTAAGTAAAAGGAAGTGGATTAAAGTTACCAAAAAGTGAAATAAGATAAATTATGCAATTGAAATATGAGTTTCTTCTCAACCAAGTCAAAAAGGAAATAACACTGGTTTAGAGACAGTGCTTCTTGGTATAGTAATTCAATAAGTAATATATGACCGAGTCTTTACAGTTGAGATTTGGGTTAACATAACAGCTTTGAAAAATACAGAAATATTATTTAATTGCATATTACATATATCATCTTCTATTTTCAAAATGAACATGTAACATTACATTATTATCCAATGAAAGCATTTCTACAGCTACTGTTATAACTGGGATTGGTTTTGTTTCTTTCTGACAACATAATACACCATAGGAATAGATAAGCATTGAAGAAAAATCCCCTTCCACGTTCCAGATACTTTATATATGTAATCTCAGTTGATCTAAGCTGCACAATAAAAGCTTATTAAATGAAATGAGAGTACTTACTTGAAGGGATTACATAACACAGATAATACATAGTAGAACCAGAATCAGTTGTGGAATCTTTCAATCTTGAAAATCCTTCCTCTATGCCATGCATATCCACTGATCTAAAGGAGTGGATTGTCCACATGCCCATCAGATAATTGCTCCCAGACGTCAGTTGTTTGAAGAAGTCACTGACAAAGGCTGGGTCTCAGGAATTTAGTTCTTACATTCACGGATGCATGCATGGAGTAGCAATAGTGTATGAGACTGGGGGGGGAAAAATAAATGTGCTTTTACCACTAAGAAAATCAGGAGTCAGAGTTCCCCTGACCTGAAAGCCAACTTGGATTCTGTCCTAGTCCTCCCTCCATAATGGCAGGAATCTGGGGAGGACCTACAATAAGGGGGAAAAAATGTTATTAGTCTTGATTCTGCTGAAGCCTTCAGGCAGTTATTGGTTGGATGTTCTGCACCATAAAATATGCAAGAGACAGGGATGACACAAAAAGAACCTTGACCAAAAAGCATCTGATTCTTAATAAAAACTGCATTTTTATAGGTGAACAGAAAATGTGTTAGCTACAAAATTCACCCTCAAAATCTCAATTAATTATCTTGTTGAGTGCAGTTACTTAGCACTATCCATTTAGACAATGGAAAGATTTCAATTTTAGTTTTAGCTGAGCCGATTTAGAACTGCTCTCTCTGACAGCAATGAGCAACTAGCTCAGCTGTTCCCTGTGTAACCTCAAAATTGTAGATATCATATTAGCATAAAACAAACTGAGAGAATTCCTCGAGTTCTCTCATTTTCTCACAACCCATATCCAATATATCATGAATTTCAGCAGCTCTATCTCCAAAATACATCCCAAAACCCACTATTTCTCCACACTCCACTGCCTACACTCGTCAGTAACCACTGAGCTAGTCTCTCCGCCTCCACCCTTACCCCACTACACTACACTGCCACACTGCAGCCAGGGTGAGGGGGAGTCATTTGAAACACAAGCCCCTATACATCCTTTTTCAGCTTGAATGGTTTTCAAGCCTTTTGTTTGATTCAGATTGAAAACAAAAGTCTCTCTATTAGACTGATAGAGCCCTACCTACACATGCACACTCTTATGTACACACAGATCTGACCTCACTGTCTACTATTCTCTTCTTCACCCCAAAACTCTTATTGCAACATCCGCAACACTCCAGGTATCCTCCTGCCTTGATATCTTGCACCAGCTCTTCCCTCCTCCTAGAAACCTCTTTCCACAGATATCCTAAGACTCACCCTTTCAGTTCAAGCTTTGCTCCAAGGTTCATTTTTAGAGAGAGCCTTTCTAACCATCCTATTTGAAATCACACCAATCCCTTTCTCTGCTGTTTTCCCCCTTGATGTCCCCTTTTCACCTGACATATTGTGTATTTCAATTGTCTTTTTTTAATTTGGTCAATCTTACTCCTCAAAATAGAATGTAAGTTCTGTGAAACTTTGCTTTGTTCATGGTTATGCCCCAGTGCCTAGAATGGTGTCTAGAATGTGTGAAAATTTTGTTCTTTTTTTATTTTTTATTTGTTCTAATTAGTTATACCTGATAGAATGTTTTTTGACATACATATTCAGATGTAAAAAATTAAGCAGGCATATGTTGAGTGAACACTATTATATGACTGAGTGAATTAAATCATGATATCAATGCAGAAAAGAATGTATATCTTCTTTTCAGCTATTGCTGAAATATGTAACCTACTTCCTCTAATACTGTTGCCAACTTGTTTAATATAAATTTAAAATGAATGAGAAACTAGGGCAAAAGTCTGCTTTATGTGGCTGAGTAGTGGAATTTTGTGTATCATAAAGTGATTCCTGCCCTCCCTGATTTAACAATGTTAGTATTATGCAGATTTTCAAAAAGCATTCACTAGTCTGTGATTTACATAGATATGCTTAGCCCATAATTACTTCTTGACATGAAATTAAAAATGGATGGGAGATTGATGAAAATCATCCTTTAGTTTGTTTTCAGTGAAAACTACAGGTATGGAAAACATCCATAAGAAATAGGTGGGCCTAAATCCTATTTAGGCTCCTGCAAAATATTAGATTAAGTTACCTAATCTCAACATTTCAAAAGAAAAATGAGTTTCCATTGGATAGCCACCAACATAGCAGAACAACCTCTCAGCAATGAGGTAGGTAGAGGGGCAAAAAGGATGATAGAACAATTTCAAATGCATGGGACCCGTCTGTGAACTAATGTCTCTCACTGGTAACAGCAACATGGAGTTGTCTGTACAACTAAGATGTCCATGTCAAGTTCAAATGAACAAAAAGTAGTGATAGCCAAGACAGAGAGAGGTAGACCACTGGAATGTCTTCTAAGATTTGGAGTTGGGGGTGGGGGAGTTGTGATACAGCCATGATTGAGGAGAATATAGGAGATGTAGGCACGGAGCCAGGTAGATCCAATGACACTGCTAGAAAACAAAAATGATTACTCTTTTGTGAGTGCAACTACTCATTTAGACAAACCTTACATCTTCAACAATAAAATCTCATGACTATTGAGAGTCCCCCCCCACCCCGCCCCTGGCTTAGGGATGCCCTGCTTTTTCATATTACATCAGAAAAGAAATGCTCATTTTCTAGTTGCTGATACACACTAACACAACTGCTCTCATACTTTTAGGGGGGAATCCTACTGAATCTATTGGGAACTGTTACTGAGGAGGTACATGATTCTTACAGCTAACATACTCCAGGATTCATAGTCAGCATTAGGTGTTTATCTGATTTGTCATCATAAGCAACTTAAATGCACACTCTTATGTACACACGGATGGCAGAAGTCAGACCTGAGCAACAACAATGTTCTACCATCATCCTCTGTCACTGTCCATCATGACCCAGCCTGGACACTGAACTGGAATTCACTAGTCCATTTTTCAGGAAGGATAAATTATTGAAATAATTTAACCCAACTTGCAAATTTAAAAAGAGCATTGAATGATATAACATTCATGTAACTATCTCCTAAAATTAAGGGTTTTTAAGGTTGATGAAATTTTTTAAGGGGGGGGGGGTCTTTTTCTCTTTTTTTTTTTTCTTTTTTTTTGATGGAATATTCTAATTAAAAAATCAATCTAAATCTCTCTCTTTCTTCTTCTCTCTTTCCAAATCTTTATCCAGACCACAAGATAAGATGACATATACATGGGACAATAAGACTGATTTCTACTTTACTACGACCCTGTAAAACTGGCTTAGGGGAAAAAAAACACCTCCCAAAAAAAGACCAGCATGCTATGAATTACTGTTTAAAAGATCAGTCACAGACTTGAAAAAATAGGTTCCCTGTATTAACAATTTCCTAAGATGCCTCTGGTCCATTTATGCATATAATATGACTCAGTAATATTGCTGATTAAAGGAAATCTACAGAAATACTGTAGATGAGAACAATCGCATTTGGAGTGGACCTAGGTCTAGAAGCTCATTATTAACCCAACTCTTGGTTAGACAGATGTTGCTCTAGGACTTTTGAGAGACTGCTGTCTGATGATGTCATCTCCAGATGATAAACAAGCTTAACCAGGCATTTTTTTCTGCTTGATTTATAAACAAGCTCTCATGGAGAGAGACCAATATATTTATAAAAATCCAAACCATATTTTCTATGGATCATGCTGTGGAAGGATCATTATAAATCCAAAATTTCCTTATATTTATGTATACAATCCTCTGGATTATTGAGGATCATAAACCCAAAATGTTATCAAGTTTACTTTCTGCAGCTGCCCCCACCTTATGGTAGTCTGTTCTTTCCCCACTTAGAAGCAAGAAAACAAAAATATATTTTAAATTCAGAGTATAGAAAAATTCTAATAAAATCTGAATGATCTAATAAAATCTGATGACCAACATTACTATTACCAATAAGAGCCAAATATATTTTCTATCTAAACCTAAGGGGAAAAAACTGTATCTAGTATATTACTTGGGGAAATTGAGGTAGTTGAAATAAATTATCTCATGAGAAATGCTTGTGGTACCAGATAGAATATGTTTAACATTTTAGCTCAAATAGCCACCAACTATGTGACACTAAGTACTATGCTTTTCCATATTCCATTTTCTCATTTATAAAACCAGGAAACTAAAAACAGTAGCATCACATTGGTTGCTTTCCCTTGCTCCTAGAATACCTCTACTGTTCAATATATGTCTGATGCCAATACTGTATTTCAATAACCATCCATAGTGATGAAGAATGCTAATTATCTACCCATGTCCATTCCCATGATCCTCAGTTTTAGAACCCCTCATTTTAAGCCTTATGAATGTTAGCCAACATCCCTTGCAACTATGGGAAAATTATGGCAAATAGGAACTTAAAAGAAATGCTCTGTATGTGACTGCCAGGACATGCCTTCAAAGGAAGAAGCCAGGTTACAAAAGATCCTTGCAGACAAGGAACATGGGAAGACTGGCTTCCTCCCAGGCTTTCCATTCAAGAGTGTGCATTAACTTTCAACATACTCTCAAAGCTGAGGCCCCAGATCTGAAGGTTCAGTAAGTCTAGAATAGGATCTATAAATGTGAATTTGAGAAAACAGTTCCCAGGTAATTCTAATTTGCACACATAATTTAAGAACCACTGCTGTAAGGTTTTATCAAGTCTCATACACCTAGAATATTAAGAGTAAGAGAACACTGATCAAAAAGTCTGTTGGAAACAGCACTCAGGTTATCCCTAAAAGAGCCAAACAAGCCCTGAACATAGCATGTGGCACAAAAGCTTGTTTGTTCTTTCTACACATGGAGCTATTTCCTTTTATTGTTTTTCATTTTCAATAACTATCACGAAAAAGATATGGACAACTTTTTCTTTTCTATTATTTCCCATTCCTAAAGTTGCTAGTGATATATTCTGTGGGCTAGTCAGCTTTCTGTCACTGTGACAAATATCTGAGAGAAACAACTTGGAGAAGGAAAGGTTTATTTTGGCTCACAGTTTGGGAGGATTCAGCCCATGGTCAGTGGGCTCCAATGCTGTGGACCTGAGGAGAGGTAGAACATCACAGCAGAAGGGCATGGCAGAGGAAAGTGACTCAGTTTATGGCAGCTGGGGAGCAGAGAGAGAGGGGAAGGGTCTGGAGAGAACACAATCCCTTCTAGGACATGCCCTCAGTGACCTACTTCCTTCAACTAGGTCCCACCCCCTCACAGTGGTCCATTTAGGCTTCAATGGATTAATCCACTGATAACATTGGAGCTCTCATGATCCAATCACTTCCCAAAAGCCTCATTCTAAACACATGAGACTTTGGGGGACATTCCAGATCCCAACCATAACATTTTAGATTTCCCCTAATTGCATTTGTGTCCATGTTTATCTGCCCAAGTAGGATAAAGTAGACATAAGTGAGTGAAATAAGTCTTGATAAGCCCTCTGCCACCTCTTGAATACATTCTCCAGATTGGATGCACATCTCTAGATACAGCCACCTCCATACCTTTTAATGTAGTCATCCATCATAGATATCATTCTTCTAGAGCAGTAGTCCTCAACCAGGTGTGGTTTTCCCAGAGATCATCATTTGGCAATGTCTGGACATATTTCAGGTGTTATAGCTGACTGTGCTATTGGTATCCAGTGAGCAGAGACCAGGGTTGCTTCTGAACATGCTGCAATGCACAGGCAGACCCCCACAACAAAGATTTACCTAGTCCATACTGTCACCAGTGTAGAGATAGAGACACTCAGTTACAAAGAGTGTTGAAGGAATCTCTTTCTCTACAGATGTGTGGTTAAAATGCCCAAAACATACATTTTCTGAGAAGCATCTCCCATCTAGCTTAAAATAATCTCCCTGAAGACAGACATCATGTTTGTCATGTTCACTCCTATGTCTGCCCTTAGGGATTCAGTTTTAACTTGTATAAGGCAGTACAGTGCTATATCAAGGAACAAGGGCTCTGCAGTCAGACCTCCTGAGCTGAACCTCAGCTCCAGGCTTTACTGTGGGTAACTTATGCCATCTCTGAGCCTGTCATCCTTAACTGTAGAATATAAGAAATACTGAAGAAGCGTCTTCTTGTAGTTATAAAGATTAAATGGATAATATGTGTAAAGTTCTTAAAACAGAAACCTGATACACAGGTGGTTAATAATATAATGGTATTTTAAAAAATGAAATAATTGGATGATCGATTTCGGTGAAATTTCATTAAGGTAGAAAATCGTTTTCTTTTCCATCTTTTAATGTACACATCCTTTTCCTTCATCCCTTCTTTAATCATAGCCCAATAACTACCAGGATATAACTTTATTTTTTTATGTGTGGACACAGTTTCAGGTATATAGACATCTTTGTATAACTGGTTTAACATCACCCCCCCACCCAAATACCTTTTTCTCCCTGGCTTCTTCCTGGAAACAATTTTTCCATAAACCTAAAAATATCCCATCTTCCCACATATGATAGAACCATAGAGAAATAGATCTCCCATACATCTCACTTCCTTTAATAATTAGGTTATAAGTCATTTATGCAATGTTGGTAATCACAAGGAAAAATGAACGTCACAAATTTTTGCAACATTTTTCTCAGTGACATTACACTGGGGGGGGGGGCTAGATAAAATGTCAATATTTCCTGTCTTTACCTCCTAAACAATGCCTCCTTGCCCTCTGAAAACTACCTTTTTTACTTTGTTCCCACAAAGGCTCCCATTTTAACTATCTATACTCATTCTCTCTCAACTCCTCCTATAGTTCTAGCCTTCCCATTAGTAGGATATAAACTTACTAATGGGGCCTGTATAACTGCCAAGTGCTGAGTGCCCTCATGTCAGGCACCTGGGTGAGCATTTCACTCCCATTGTCCCTTTTCAGTTTCCCAACAGAATTACAAGATATATACTGTTAGCCCTTTTTATATAAGAGACTCCAATTAAGAAACTTGCCTGTAATTACTGGGAGAATCCAAACTCCAGCCCCAATCTGCTAAATCCCAATGCTATTTCTACTAACTTTCTCTGCCCAGCCTGTGCTTACTCCTCCACAGCCTTCTGGAGAACACATCGTTTAACAGAATCCTTACACTGTCAGTTGACTATTTCACTCTCTCATTGTTCATATTGCCTCTCCCTAGGGAAGGGAAGGTAAAAGGATTGCCTGCACCATGAGCACCTCTTACATTCCCACAGAGGCCTTTCTGAAGGAGTGGTTCATTGTCTAATGAAGTACTGAAAAGGAAAAACACTAAGACCACTCTCCCATTCAGACAATGCGATACTGTTTCAGATGATTATTTTTTTTTCCTATCTGAAATGCTGAGACACTGCTGCATTAATTCTAGGCATGTGTGAAGATAACCTAACTTTCAGCCTGACTTGCCATTTAAAAGATTTACATTTCATCAGAGAGACACATATAATAAATTTGCAATATTAAAAAAGAGAAGAAGAACTCCGTATTTCTTCATTTTCTCTCACTGGCATGACAGGACTGTGTAGTATGAACTTTCAGGGAAAGAGAGGAAGTACAAAGCTTCACTCTGGGCAGTCCTCCTCCTGTACCTGGAATTCTGCAGAGGAGAGCAGAAGAAAGTAAGAAAGACAGATGCAGAAAGCAAACAGAGAAACTTCCAGAAGTAAAAGCAGGGTCCTACCACATGATCCTTTCTGTCAAGCAAACAAAAACTTTGAGGTTTTCTTTGATCCACTTTTAATCCTTTATCACCCACATCAAGGCACTCTTGAAAAATCTACTGATTTTCCTTCAAAATGCATCTTATATCACTCATGCTTTGAATGTTTACTGAATGCTCTGGGCAAGGAACTTGCTGTGTACCATGGGGAGTATGTGTGTGCATTTCTGTGTGTGTGTGTGTGTGTGTGTGTGTGTGTGTGTTATACATTATTTTTGTGAGATTCCCAGGATATACAGATACAGATGATTAATAGATAGACAGACAGACAGATGAGAGACAGAGAGAGAGAGAGAGAGAGAGAGAGAGAGAGAGAGAGAGAGACATGAGATAGAGTTCTAGTATGGATATCAGAGAGTTAACTATGGTTAATCAGAAAAATCAGTAATTTTCCCTTTCTCTACCACTCAAAATCCTACATCTAAATGAACTTATTTATTCTGCCTAGGCTGTTCTCTTTGATCTTCTTAATTAGGCTGAATTTTTCCAATTTATCAGTTCACTATTAAACATAGCTGCACAATATATACTTGTGAATGAATAGAGGAATGGTTTTATATGGTGCTCAGAAATATGGTAAGCAATATTTTTCAATTCCAGGTGAACAGCACATATGGATAGTGATTGGTTCCAGGCATCTGCCAGTTCCTCCCCAAATTAAACCTAATCAGAAAACAGCAGCATCTCACAGACCCAGCGAATTTCCATCCTGCCATCTGGTCTGATAAGGAAGTCAAGAAACATTAGTAGGTGGCAGTGGCTGAGGACAAGCAGTTCTATTCGTACTTCTGATATCTTATTCTATTCTGTATGTTCAACTGTATTTATCCATCTGAACATAGAGGCCTTCTAGGAATATTTGACTCTTCAGAAAATAATATTTTTTCCTACAAGTTCTATCTGCAGAAATATTAACATATCTTAACCAAACATTGTGATTAGTCTTCATGATATCTGACATCAAAACCCATAAGAATCATTTTGACCCAAGTAATATCAATCTTTATGGTATGATCTTGTTTGTAACATATCATGGTTACCCAGAGATTTCTTTTCCTCTGGACTATAACCAGATGCAAAAGTTTGGCTACATTTTCATGCCAACTGCCATCTAAGCAATTCACTCACACATACATATATTGAAGGCCTATTCACTAATCCTCAGGAAAGTTGAGCTAAACAGCATGGCAGCCTTCATCAAACAGGAAAACAGATCCTGATCAAGTAAATTAGGAACAAAAAGAACTGATAGTCTTCTCACAAAGATAATGAAATATCTGGTATCATCATCATGTTTCTAGAAAAAGTTCCAATGCAATCTGAAACCCTCCCAAGCTCAAATCTTTTAATGGTTCCCTCTGCCTAAAGGATTAAGTCCAGACTCCAGAACATGACATATAGACACCTCATGATCTGGCTCCTCCATAAAATTCCACCCTCGTTTCCAACCCCAGCCCTCCTCCATACTGTGCAAAAAAAACTCTACCTTTTTAGATTACAAATATGTGGACTAAACAGTCCTCTAAAATGTCCTAAAGAACTAGAAGGAAAAAATATTCAGAAAAGGAAAAAAATAATTAATCCTAAATCAGAAGGAAAGTAAACAGCACAAAAAGAAAAAGCAAGCCTTTATTCTATTATCAGATGACATGCCCTTACTTTAAACACCACAACCATAGCTAAAAGGCAACTGAACTGAAAGCCTCCTCTGCAAAATCCTTCCAGGAAGAATAAGGGAAGAAAGATCATAGCCAGAATCATCTCCTTTCTCTCTACCGCACAAGAAGCATACCTAGCTTCACACCAGGCAATCTATCCCACACATTATTCAGCACAAACATACCACAACCATGAACACTCTGCCCTGGCCAAACTGCTCTACTCTGTAGGCTCGTTTGCTTTTCACTTAAGATTTTCCCTGAGCTTCTATTAGCCTCTTTAATATATAGATTCTTAAACCTCAGGGCATTTGATAAATTGTGGATTGTATAACAAAACCCATTATCGTTCATCACTGAATCCACCATCAGCCCAGGCCAGCCACCAGGGGATGGAGATTTGCTGAAGCACACTCCATTACACCAATGTCTCAGTGGACACCTCAAGGCCGGATACTTCTATAAGCTCCTTCATTAACTTAATTTGGACTGCTCAGTCCTCCTCCTCTTCTGTTGTTAACACATCCCTCCAGTCTATCATTCCACCTGCTGTGTAAATAATCCTTATTTTCAACAGCTCTT
This sequence comes from Spermophilus citellus, assembly GCF_964194105.1. NCBI lineage: Eukaryota > Metazoa > Chordata > Mammalia > Rodentia > Sciuridae > Spermophilus > Spermophilus citellus. Next base: position 91,682,513 of record NC_138197.1, on the reverse strand, counting down.
ATCCTTTAAACAAACCCTTGATTCCTACCCTGTACTTTTGCCCACATACTCATCTTTCTATAGACCTGCTGTCACACACCCTCAGAGCCAGAGAGCAGGATGAGCACTTTCCCAGCTCCCACCATTACTGCTTTTTCATCTTTTGTAATTCATATCACTTACTAATCCTCTTCCCCATCTAGGCCAATGGATGATACCCTCACACTTCTTGAATGAATCCAAAGTCTGGCTTACAGCTTTCCTGTCAACATTCTCAAGTATTTCCCCTCCAAATTAGAGATTTGTTCTAATATGACCTCACAGTTACTTTATTTCTGCTCACTCCATTATTTTATCTTCAGACCCTTCATCCATTCCACTTTGCAATCACAGAATTAAAACTCCTCCAAATCACCCTGAAATCTAAAACCCTCCTCTTTACTGTTGACAGACCATCTTTCCACCTCATCCACTTCATCTTTCCACGCATACCTTTTATTCCTATGGTTCTATATTCCAACCCTCCCTATAAAATTGATGAATATCACTCTCATTATGGGTTTACTTGCCTTGCAGCTTCTCTAGATACCAGAGCTAAGGATTCCAACAATGTCATCACTGAAGCTCTGGAGGTTTTACCCTCCTGACTGCTGGCTATGTGTGCTTGTCAATCCCCCAGGTTCAATCTCCCTACATCTGTTTTTTCTATTCTAATCCCTCGGTTCTTACAACTTGCAGGGAGGCACAAAAGAACTTTGCTATATTTTCTGACAGACACAAGCTACTAAACATCATATAGTTCTTGGCTATTGTATGAAAATATTTGTCCTCTTCTTATAGATTTAGCTCTCCCGTGACCTAAAATTACTTGAAATGAGCTCTACATAAATATATTCCTAACTCTTCCCTTAACTATTCCACCAAAGAACTTGGTCTATAATCATTACATCCATTTCTTCACTCTGTACTCATTCCTTAACAGAAACTCTTTTCTTACCATACTAATAACATTTCTGGAGGTTCAATTTTATTATTCTTAAGTGCTCAAATCCCTTGACTTTAATGAATTCCTGATCTGCCCATAAGGCCTACTCCCAACACTGCAGACCGAGTGACCCAAGCCTGGCTCAGGCATTTCCCTGATGCAGCAGAGGTGAGCTGGATATCATAACCTCAAGACAGGCACCACATGGCTTCAGACCACCCAGTCAACCCAGGCCCACCCAGCCACTCCCAGCTGTTGCCAGCCAATTAACAATACTCATGAGACTTTCCTTTCCTAATAGAGAACAAAGACAATTGCTGGCCTTCCATTTAGTAAACCACCTCATTTCTCCTCCCAGGTACCATGTCCTCCAGAAGTTCAACTCTATACTAGATTCAGTTCCCCATTTGGCAGTAAAAGTTTTCATTTCAATTCTCTTTAGCAACACTTTCACCTACATCTTCCTGCAGAGTTCCCCAAAAGTAGTGATATCTGTGTTATAACATTTCCTCTTTATATTTCAATATTGGTCAAAATTATTGCTCATGAATTTCACATCCCACATACTAATCCTCATCAAAAGGTTTTGAAAAACACTGAAAATGTGATGACCTGAACAGAATACAGCATTTATATCTCCAGAGGACTTTCACCAGGTCTCTACCATGTTCTACATCCAATGTGATTTACTGGTCTAACAAAGATGAGTAAGATATGGTGTCTTCCTACAAATCATCCAGCAAGAAAAAAGATGAACAGCAGAACAATGGCTATGAGGAGTGAGAATATAAAGTATTCCAAGAGCACAGAGGAAGAAGATGACTAACACTCCTGCAGTAGGCAGGAAGTCTCTACTTAGATTCCTAAATAGATTATAATCTGACTCTCCTATCACTATTTCTTCCTATGTGGGCCATTATTACATTTATAATCCAATCTAACCAGAGCATCTAATAACAACAGAACTCCTATTATTAACATATTTTTAAAAAGCTAAAATATATATGCTTAGATACATTAATCTACAGTGTTCTTATTCCTGTAATAAAGTGAGACCTAATTTTGTTTTCAGTAAGAAACTACGCAGTATAATTGTTCCACAATTTGAGTGTATATACAGAATCTCATTACTGGAATAATGAGCTTTAGAAATCTGCATTACATGTGTGTGTGTGTTATACTTTCCAGGATGTAGGTACACATACATTTACACCACCACTATAAATTTTGTGTATCCTTCCTATTGTAGTCAGTCTAAACAAACAAAAAAACTAAAAAAGTATATTTGGGGCATTTGTAGTAGTTCTTGTGCACAGCATCTCTTCTCTAGAACTCCCTCCTTTGTGTAGCACGTACTCCCATCCACAAGGTTAAAGCAGAAGATGTCATGTTCCTATCATACGACACCACAGGGGCACTCCACACACAGAGATTATCACTTGACTCAAGCTATGGCAATCAATATACACTCTCTAGAGTTTGGGAATTGATAAAGGTCATTTTCTCTCTTGGGGTCTGCACAGCAATTGGCAGAACATGGGAACTTTTGGCAGCAATATTTCACCACAAAGATAAAAGGCATCCTGTCCAACAAAAGAGATTAAAGTAAAGCAGATGAAACGTTGACCAGCACATGAAATGGGATTCCCAAATTCTTCAGTGTTCCAAGCCCCAGGTTTTCTTTAAAATACCCCAATCTCTTCCTAGTGAATTTCCCTTTTTGCTGGAGCTTAAATTGACTTTTTATTACTTACTAATTGAAAAAGCTAACAAAATTCTGTATAAGCATTTATAATAGAACAAAGGGGTCACTTGGGCAGTACAGACATGCCTCCAAGAGACTGACTGCAGAAAATGAAACCCTCCCTGGTTGCAGCAGCCAATCAAAAATCCACAGTGAATCTGGAGTACAGAATCTATAGAGCTGTTTTACCTTAAACTTTAAAGTCGTTCTTGACTCTTTGATCCATACTTCCCTGACATTTCTTTTTCCTGTCTCTGGTCCCTCACCAAGTCCCACCAATTCTACCCTTAAAGTGCCTTTCATGTCTACACTATCCTTTTCATTTCAATTTTAATTACTCTAGTCCAAGGTTTCTTAGCTTAATGAAACCCTGCTTCCAGTCTCCTCCTGTCTGCATATGTTGTATGTCTTTCCTAGGTAGATTATGAAAATTATCTCTATCATATCTCAGGCTTTTAAACTCCCAATAGCTCTTACTGGTAACTGAATAAAATGTTAAAATTTAACCAGCATCAAGCTCTTCCAGCTCTACCACCAACTAGTTTCCATCTACCTTTCACACTTACATTTCACTACTCCCTTTGTGATCTCTGAATATATCATCAATGTAATTGTCATCATTATAATGAGTACTATGTCAGGCACTGTGCCTATAATCTTATATGCATAATTTCCTATAATATTCATTACAACTGCAGTAATTATAAAAGGGGCTGCAAATTCTTTAACAATACTCCCTTTATCTGAACATAATACTACAAAAAAAGCTCAGGCCACCTGGAGAGACCACACACATATGTCCCAGATGAGAGCTCCAATGAGATCCTATAACCCAAATGAGATGCTCCTCAGGCTCAGATCACTCAGGCTTCTGGCTATTCTGTCACCACAGTCAATGAGCCTCCCCAGGTGATACCCCGACATGTGAAGCAGAGTCGATCGATCTTTCCCTGTTGTGTATTGCCCAAACTCAACCCATGGAATCCAAAAGCAAAAACAATGGTTTTTATCGCTGTTTTAGGATGGTTTCTTATTCACAATATTGATTGGAACCACTTTTAGAAGGAAGTTGGGTTCTGCCATTAAAAAAAAAAAAAGCCTAGAAACTTGTGAATTGGCTTTGGAACTAGACTGTGGGCAAAACCCAGAAAAGTCTTGAGGGGATGTTAGCATAGCCTATGGACCTTGGGGGGGGGGGCTTTTAAGGAGGGCTTGAAGGGACAGTAAGGTAAATGCTATTGAAATCTGAAGAAAGGATGATCTTTGTCATGTAGTAGAAGAAAGTCGGACAACCCTAACCTTTATAGTACCAAGAAAAATAAAAACTTTAACTACCGAACCATATTTTTTAGCTGAAGAAACTTCCAGGCAGAACACTAAACATGCCCCCTGCTTCCCCTTATGGACCATGAACTTTATAAAAGAGAAGAGATAAAAGAATAAATTGTCCAGTTTTCAAGCAAAATTTAGAGAAAATGTGAAAGAGCCAGGATTCATTGGATTAGAAATTAAAACTCTTCTCCTTCCTAGCTTCAACAGATGGCCAAAGATGATCAACACAAGAAACAATGTCAGGGAAAAAAAATAAAAAAACATATACAGGTCACTATCTGGAAAACATGGTCTGAAGATGCAGCCAAAAGCATTATTATCTTAAAACCTAAGAAACTCTTAAAATGGTGCCCTATAACCTTTTCAAAATCACAAAACACTTTATAAAAATAATAATGGCATGCCTAATAAAGTCTGTTAAATAATGAGCATCTAAGAATCTTTATTCCACAAAGCCTCAAAATAGACAAAGGTTCATCTTAAAGAGATCTGTGGGTATAATTTTGCCTAATGGAGTTGATATATTCATCCATCACTTTATATATGTATGCTTTCTTAAAGTAAAAAAAAATCAATACAAACAAGCATTAGACTTTGGAACCCCAGCTTTTTACTGGTAGGAAGCAAACTGAGGGTATTCAATTGCAACACAAACTCCTTTTATTTAATTTATTATTGTTTAATTGGAAACACAAACTAATTTTTACTTGGAAAGAAAGAAAGCCTTCCAAGACAAAACTGAGAGTCCAAAGGATGGGGGCACATATCAAGAAACCAACTCCCAGGGAGCAGTGCTGGGCCAATATTACGGAATCAGCAACATGTAGCCAGTTGGATTTCAGAACTTCAGTGGACGAATGACTACTTTATCTTCCCATTTTCTCCATTCATAAATAGAGAGAGCTATTTCAATAATTATATTCCAGTCTCACTGTTCTCTGATGGACTAGAGTGATGGGGTGGAAAGGAACATAGGGAAAAATAACTTGTTGATTTAGGTAATGGGTCACCAGGGTGAGATAAACCACATCCCAAAATCAAACCCAAGTCATTCTCATCTGCATCTGAACCTAAATTGGCTGAAAAGATCACAGATCTCAAGCTTTAGCTTGATGTTACAAATGGAATCAGACCCACTGGCAAGTATAAGTTGTATATGGGACAAATGTAAGTGATTTGTGAGCAGGGAACAGGCTGTTAATTTTACAAAAGGTCTACAAATTCTTTGACACTCCTCTCATCAAGAACTGGAGTCTATTTTCTCTTCTGATGAGCCAATACTATGCTTAGTGACTCACTTCTAATCAGCAGAATATAGTAGAAACAATGCTGTGTGACTTCCTAAACTTAAGTCAAAACAGGACACATAGCTTCCACCTCGTTCTTCTGGGACACTTCCTTTTAGTAATCTGAATGAGTTTAAGAAATCCAACTCTCCTGAGGCTACCATGCTTTGAGCATGCCCAGGTCACATGAAGAAGCCACATGTAAATGTTGGAGCCAGAGCCTCAGCTAACATCCCAAGAGACTAATAGCCAGACAAAGGGGGTTCCAAATGATTCTGGCCACAGCTGTCAGGTTGCTATCAACCATCATGTCTCCCAAACTGAACTGAGACCCAGAAATCAATAAGCAGAGACAGGTTGCTCCCACTCTGCCCTTCAAATTCCTGACCCACAGAAATTTTTCAGCATAACACAATATATGCCTCACACATTTTGGAACAGTTTGTTATGGCATTATGGTAAGCAGAACAATATTGTAAAGGAAGAATGCATACTTCCAATTTTCAAACAAGAAAACCAGGACAAAGAGATGATATTAAGTAATTAACCAAGGTCATAGAGAAGCAAAACAAATTATGAAACAGACCTATGTGATTCCAAAATTCAGGTTTGTAACCATAATGCTACACTATTTTCCACAGGGATATCCTTACCTCTATATCTTTTCTTATTAACATCTGCCCTATCATGGATTATATGTATGCATTATCTCATTCTCTAAGACCAAATCACCATTTTGGACCTAATTAACTTCTTTCTCCTCCATGAAGCCCAATCCCTGGACTCTAACTCTTAGCAATTTCTTCCTCTAGTTTTAGTTATTTTCTACAACTTCCAATTGACAATTAATGAATACTGATGACACTAATTCAAAATTAGTGAATCAGTTGCTTTTCCTCTGTACATTCCCTGGCTGCCCTCCTAAGTTATGGTCCTAGACTAGATTCTGAAAATTCAGATTTCTACAGGATGAGGTAGGTAATAAATAACAGTAAAGTGGAAACCAGACACAAAAGAATATAAGTAGTCTGGATTAAGTTACACTAAGATGCAAATGCCATGTATAAATGATATTGATTTTCTTCATAGTCTATCACCACCTGACATTTATTTGTTTATCGCCTCTCTCTTCTCAGTAGAATATAAGCTTCTTGAAGACAGGAATTTCTGCTTTATTTGCTGCTGTATCATGACAGCCTGTAACAATACCTGAGACTCTGTCAATAAATTTCTTTTGAAGGAACAAGTGAATGAAAAAACATTGCCAAATGGAAATGTAGGCCCAGTGTTATAAAAATTATTGATAAAGATAAATAGTTTTCTGGGAAATCTCTCAATTTCTAAGTGTTGACAACTAATTAAGAACATTATAAGTCATTTTAGGGTTGGGCAAACATAACTTGTCTGCATTCAACATGAAGGTTGCATTTCCAATGTTTGTACTAGAGGGATCTTAGATTTTTATGGTTCTAACTATTTAAAATAGTGTTTTGCAAAGTTTAGGTAGTTTGATAAGTAATGATGGCGATGATAATGCCTCGAAGATTCACATTTAGGGCACTGCCACAACTCTGCTCTGCATTATTAATATGCTACCAATGTTCCTTTCTCAGGGCTCAAAGAAAATTGTTTCACCTTCTGGTCTGAAAGGAACACCTGGACTTCACACAACCATCCCATATCCAAGATTTTAAAGCTCAGCTTCCTCTCCTTTGCTGTCAAGGGTTGAAAAATGTCATTTCCATGTGCTCCCAGTAATGAAGGGGAAAGGCAGTGAAAAGAAAATAGATTGAATTTCAAAGGGGTGACAGAAAAAGAGAGTCAAGTTTCAAACTGTATTTTCACAGTTGATAAACAAGAGGTCCCAATGGCAATTTTGTTTTCTTCTTTCCTGATTTTAGTATTTTTAGATTATATAATCTAAAATCTTATTTCAGTTGACCTTTTGATGTTTTCCAGTAGTATGTTTTATCTTTTCTACACACAAATTATTAAGCAGAAAATTTTAAATGTTTACTAATTGCTTAGAGATTCTCAACTCCAAAGAGAAGTCACATCTAAATAATTAGAGTGTGTCTGGTTTTAAAAATGGGTCACTTAGCAACAAGCATAACTGTGTAGGGCTGATGGCACTTTTAAGATACTTTAAAGGAAATATACTAGAAAAAGCATTTCCAGTATACCTCATGCTAGCTGACCCACAGCAAGTCAATCATCAACTTTTGAACACGCAAAAGGAAATGAGGTGTCTTCATGTTCCTTTTTCTGTTTATGGTCCAATGAGTACATCTTTGAAATGGCCATAGATGATATCAACAAACATCAGAGGAATTCAACATTCCAATGATTATAAGCCCACAAGGGTAAAATGCCTCCCAGCCGCCCTCTATAGTCTGTATTTAGGATATTATTTTAATGATTATACAGATGAATTCATTCTATGTAGTTCTTCAATAATGGCATTAATTTTTTTATGAAGCAGATTTTATTTTTTTAAAACAGGTTCTACTGTGATTTAAATTAAAAGTAACAGTGAGAAAAATTTCTTTATCCAAAACTATTTTTCAAAATTGAGGTTACTGTAGAGCTATGAACTTTCTACAGATCAAAAATATAGATTTCTATTCTCCTATTCTGTTATGTTCAAGCAACATTGAACATGATGGCTGTGGGATGGGAGAATCACAAGCTGAGCTCTCTTATAGACATGCAGGCGAAATGGTGAAACAGAGTTCCCAGGGCACAGGAGGGACAGCACAAAATTAGAGATCAAACCAACAGATTTGGCTTATGTCTCTATCACTTTCTAATTTTTTTGACCCTGGGCAAGTTACTTAATCTCTTTAAACTTTAATTTACTCATTTGGAAAAAAGAAAATCGTAATAGCTTGCTTTATGGTTCATAAGAAAATAAAACACATGCATATTTATTGTGTAAACCACTGAAATGAGAAAGCAATTGTTAATCTGGCACGGTCTGGCCCAGCAAAACACACTGTAATAGTATGTGAAAAGTGCCCAGAACACCATGGTGTCACAAATGATAATGATCAAAGAAAATCCAATCGGTCCTGATCATAAATTTATGGCAGACAATGCTCCCTGTATCTCATCCTTCCTAAGAAAATAAAATGAAATAAAAATAAGCTGTAGGGGCTGAGGTTGTGGCTCAGCAGTAGAGAGCTTGCCAGGCACACACAAGGCGCTGGGTTTGATCCTCAGCACCACATAAGTGTGTGTGGATATATGTATATATATATAAAATAATGAATTAAATAAAGGTATTAAAAAAGCTGTCTAAGGACATCTATAATATAACATCACTTATATCAAAATGTAAAGCAGGATATGTATTATAAGTGGACATATACAAACTGTACGGAACCATGCATGGAAATGACAAATGGCACATTCATGGCAATGTCATCTCTAAGGGGGGCAAGGGAATGAGATCAGGGAGGGCTACAAGAGGGCTTCAGCTCTACTCAATTAAATAAGCTGAAGCAAAGTTAGCAAAATACTCATATTCTATTGATCAGGCTAGTAAGTGTGTGGAGCTTACTATGTTATTTGCCACATTTTCAGTACATTTGGAATATTTCACCATAGAAAGAAGCAGTTTTCCCAGCCCACAGAAGCAGAAACAGGCAATTTCCTAGAGAAGACAATAGCTGTTTTAGAAATACCCCAGGGTGGGGTGTGGGGGCAGGGAAGATGAAGAGGGATGATGAGGTAGGTAGGCAGAGGTGGTTAACGGAATAAGAGGGCTGGGTAGAAAAGAAGTTTTTCTTTGACTCTGAAACCAAGAAGATACTTTGCCCCAAATAATTAAAGAATTCAACTACATAAGATGTAAAGAGGTTATAAGTGATTCATTATTAATCCATAAATCAGGTTCATTAACAGAGTGTTCATTATTCCAAAACAGCATTAGGTTGAAAATACTTACTACAACCCCACTCTTGGTGGTGGTTTCTCTGAATGTGAAGTTGCAAATCGCCCAGGCTAAATAATATGTAGACATGAGAGGTGTCTGTGAAAAGTGATCCGTTACCCATCCATCTTCCTCAAACACGGAAGTTTCCACTGGCATATTGGATAGAGATAAATAGGTTGCTTGATGCTTAATGCTGATTTTGAAAGTGGCCTTGTAGATTGGCTCATCAAAACATGGAAATGCCTTTCTGGCATGTGTTGGTGAAAACTGAGTAACACCAAGGAACCTGGAAAAAAAGAAAATGACATTCCAATTACATTTGTGGCTTAAGTTATGTCCACATTACATTCTTTTGCTGACACTATATCTTGTCAAATTGGAAAATAATTTTTTTTCGTAATCCAAGAAATAGCATAAAAGCAAAATTCACACATAACGTATTTCCCCAACAGTGAAAGTTCTTCAGGGAAGTTTTTGTCTCAATTAAAGTAAATTCTCTATATCCAGAGCAGTACATTTTAAATGAAATGTGTACGCTTTATAAAAAACAATTCGCTGACATCATCTTGGCTAATATTGGGACATAATGACTCTGCCTTTTGGTGGGTTTTACCTTCCTCCCTGAAGCCTGGGACATAAAAGGTATAAGGAAACTCAAATCTAAAAGTTGTCCTCCAATATAAATAGAACATAGATCTCCACCAGGAAATATCTGTACCCTCAAATTTCAACAAGACATAGCCTGGTTTTGTTAAGAAAAAGGACTTTGAAATGTGTTCAATCTTGATTTGAATTCTGGCTCCTTGAGTTCCTTAGCTGTATCAGCTTGCGCAATTTCTAAACTTTAAGCAATTGTTCATTGCTTAAAAAGAAAATAAGCAAGTCTAACTGAAAAAGTATTGTAAAGCTCAGAGGGGGAGAAAAATGGGGTAAAGCAACTATCACTGTGGACAGGATGTAACAGGCAGGTGGTAACCAGAAGTCACTGATGCACAGTATTCAACCTCTCTTAGTAATAGACACTGATACTGAATAGTCCAGAGATCATTGATTTTCACCACAGCAGTCTCCCTTATCTGTGGTCTCATTTTCTGCAGCTTCAGCTACACATGGTTAACTGTAGTCAAAAAATATTGCCATAGTACAATAAGAAATTAATTTATTTTGAGAGAGCAAGAAAGACCACTTTTATATACTCTTATTAAAATATATTAATTGTTATATTTTATTACTAGTTTTTGTTGATCTCTTACTATGTCTGATTTATAAATTAAATTTAATCATAGGAATCTACATTTAGGAAAAAAATAGTATATATAGAATTCAGGACTATTAATGATTTCAGACATCTACTGAGGGTCTTGGAAGGTATACCCCATGGATAAGGGGGACTACTGTACTGATAATATATATCATATTAATACATGTTAAAGTAAATACATAATTTCAAAGTGTGTACATATATAAATTAATGCATCAATTTTGAGATCAAGCTATACGTCATGAAAACTCTTAAGTAAAAACAGCCTCTATATCCTTTCACAGTTTATAGTTAAAAATGAAGACACCCAACTTGGTTACTTTGAGAACAATGCTCTTCTAAATAAGAAAACATTCACAGCAAAAAATAATCCAACTTTTTAAAAAATACTAGTTATAAAACTTGAAAGCAATTCCATATCAGACCCTTCATAAAACATGACTGAGTATGATAGCAATTTCTTTAAAAGGCTCTTCACTCCTTAAATAGTTAACTACTGCTCCTCTCTCCACCATCCAGGGTATACATGGCCAATCTAACATGGTAAATTTTCCATTAAATCCAAAACTTGTCCTCAAAATTATTCTCAGCACGTAACTTCAGGCAAGTGTCATCAGTCAATACAGGTTGACCTATGTACTGGATCTAACTGGCTATCCCTGGTTCAAACCATGAGGTATAGATATTTACACCATTTTTAAATTGTCAAGAGCCTACTATTTAAAGTTTAATTTTAAAATAGAAAAAAAAAGAAAACATCTTAAAGATAAATTGTACACTTATGGAGAGTCATCCTAGAAATAGCACTGGGTGCTATATACCAGACCTTGTTAAGTCACTTAACTACCTGAGCTTGATTTTAACTAGTAGAAAGAAATAGTTTCTAAGCCTTCCTCACAAAACTGTCAAAATGATAAAATGAGATAATATATGGGAAAGAAGTTTTAACTATAAATCTTTACACAACTATAAGATTACAGATGAATGCAAGTTAAAAACAAATTATCCCATTCTTGTAAAATTTCTTAAAAGAAAAACTAGATCCAGTAGGTTAAGTGATTTGTCCAAAGACATACAGGCAATTAGCACAAACTTGAATCTAGAACTCGAATGTTCTGTGTCTAATGAAAAGCTAATTACATTTCAAAAACAGTAAAATTAACTCTTAGCCATAATTTATAAATGTTTCAATTCAACTGTAGGTAACAAAGGATCTTCTTTCCACATTTGCCAGAATCACAGTAATATTTTTTTCCAATTATTTTCTGCTGATAGTGATACCATTTTTGCTTAATGAAATGTCAGTACCTTTTAGTTAAAAAGCACCCATTTGCAATTTTATCTTCCTGTGCTTTTATCTTACAGAACACTTGTGAATCTTATCTTTCAACACATTAATTAAAACATCTACTGATCTTGGTATTTCTCTCCTGGGGCTATTTAAAAAATACCCATGGAATTTTATATATGAGGAAAAGGGTTCCCTTTTAACAGTCAAGTATCTGAGAACTCCAATTCCAACTGTTGAACAATTAGATATTGTCTGCTAGGTGTGAGTTTTTTACTATGCTAGTTACTTGATAGAATTTTTTTAAAGATCCAACCATCTTTGTCCTTAAAGTCCTCATAATCTAACTGAAAAAAAAACACCTAAGTGAGTCTCTGTGTATACATAAATACATGAAAAGTCAACTAACAATATTAGGAAAGAGTTCTTTAAGAGTTCAACAGAGAGGTTATAATTAGAATATGTTAGACTTTAAGCAAAAATCAAAGATTTGACAGTAAGTAATTAATGGGTAGGAATTTATTAGATGTAGAAGATCTAAATACCTCTAGGCTAATGAGAAACTAATAAACCAAATATTTATGCAGAGGAAACATCGTGCAGTCTCTTTTTGCCTTACTTACTAAGTAAATATGTTAGGGAAGGTAGCAATTTAAATCACTTATCCTCAGGGTTGAAAAGAACTATCAAGATCATCTAGTGACATTTTCTGCAATTAATATTCTTAATGAATTCATATACACACATTATATATCTATGCACAGAGGGCTACCATATATTCTGATAATGTCTAAATGAGGAAATACCAATTTCACAGTCTGGCACCTGAGGACGATTGCAATTGAATTTCAATTCAGTATTTAGAAAAAATCAAAAGGAGTCCCTTGGTAAATAAAAGCAGTTGGACTAGATTACATTTTAAAGTCTTTTCCAAGCTCAAGATTTTATAGCTAGACAAAAATGAGAACTAAAATATTCCCTAAATTTGATGAGGTTCTTTTAAAATGTGAAATTACACTACTGATAAATAGATTTGTACTGCAAGTTCTATAATGCATTTGCTTCTCGTTCATTTCTGAGTGTTCAATACTGGAGAGAAAAGGTCAATTTACATGCTTCCTTCCTGCAAGAAGTTTATACTCTAATAAAGTAAATTAAGCCTACACTTAAACAGGTATTATACTAAAAGTCGTGAAAAAGAAGGAAAATGCATGAACAAATTACATTCTCCTTAGGCAGGGTTCCTGTACCTTTGCACTACTGACATCTTAGGCTGGATAATCATGTGCTGATTGGATGGAGGGGTGGGCAGGATGTTGTCCTGTGCACTGTAGAATGCTTAGCAGTATCCCTGGGCTCTGCCACTAGATGCCGGTAGCATCCCCTCTCTACAGTTCAGATGACCAAAACTATGTATAGACACTGCAAATGTCTGCTGGGGGTAAAACTGCCCCACTTCAGAACCACTGGCCCAAAGAACTCAAAGAGGGGCCTATAAAGAAGGAAGGGTAAGAATTGGTCTTGAAACCTGGGTAGAAGCTTAAAGGTCAGAATGGATAGAGAAATGAGGGGGTCAGCGATAGGTAGAACAAAAATAAACCTTATTTTTTTTCCCCTGTGGTACTATAAATGGAACCTAGGAACGGCATACTATTACTGAGCTACAATCCCAGTCCTATTTATTTATTTATTTATTTATTTATTTAATTATTTTTGAGCCAGGGTCTCCCTAAATTGCCCAGGTGGGTCTCAAACTTGCAATCCTGCCTCAACCTCCCAAACTGCTAGGATTACAGACATGTACCATAATGCCTGGCTTAGCAATAAATCTTTAAAATAACTTTTGACACACATATTAACTTAGTTCTCTGGCAGCTGTCTTGCAGATTCTGGTTATTTCAGATCTCAGTATCCATCTCTAACACCTCTCTCACCCTGATACACTCCTTTTTAACAAAGAGAGCCAGTTTCAAGCCAGTGCCCTCAACAGGTGACAGTGCCTGTATTATTTCAAAAATATAATTTCATCTCTACTTCATATATTTTATGATTGCCTTCAACTGGTCGAAGTGAGACTTCTTCAATGAATACTGTCATTAAAAACATCAAAGAGGCCTTTAGAAAAGGTGGTTTAAAAAGAAAATAATGATTTTTGGTGCCTGAGTGAATATGAGGTAAGTTTGAGGTAGTAGCAGCACACCAGGTATAAGAAATAAAAAATTAAAAGTTGAAAACATTTTAATCAATAGTATGGGTATAAAATATATGTATATGTATGTAAATACAACAAAAAGTAAAAGAAAGCAGAAGATAATGGGGACAAGTATTTTGTTTTCTGCTTTTCTATTGCTTTCTTAACCCAAACTATTTTTTTATCTTTGTATATATCCTGTTATTACAAGAAAAAAAATACCTTTTCCAAAAGTGACACTCTGGAAGTATCACTCCGAGATGTCACTTTAGCATAACTAAGAAAATGTGAATAACATAGATGTCTTGTAATTCTTTTCTATCTAAAATAAATTACCTGATTTCCTTAACAACTTGTCTATTTGACATTTTGGTTGATCTAAGGAGGGCTTGAAGCGCTGTGCTGCCTCTGAAGGATATAGAGTATTGATTTCTTCTTATTTCTGCAGAAGTTCACTAGGCAAGCTACTTGTGTGAAGTCATTATGATAATATTCAGCAGAAGTAATGCATTAATGTTGGTTGATATTGCCAACAAATTACAGTATGTGATACAAAACAATTTATGCTCCATTATTTTGTTTGCCTTTTTATAACAGTGAAATATACAGAGGAAACAAACATTTGAATAACACTTTTAGTATTCAGATTGATTCATGGCTTTCCCCCAATGACAAGAGAACCTCACAAATGGCATGAAGCATCAGAAAGATTTCCATTTTGGCCACATCTATGTACACCTCAAGTAGAGCACAGAGAAAAAGCATGATCTTTGAACTTCTAAGGCAAGTGCAATTTGCCTAGTTTAAGACTGGTCATATAAACTCCTAAGACATAAAGAAAAGTTCCCATGGACCATTCAACTGACTGCAGTCAGTGGACTGTTACAGTCAAGGAAGGTACACATGTCCCATTGAGAGTGAACCAAGTTACAAGGTCATGGAAGTTACACATCGCATTTAAAGCTAAGGTTGTTAATCAAAATGCAAATTGTTGCTCAATGACGAAACATTTTAAGTCAAAATGGGTCCTTGTTTAGACTGTGTATTTTTATGTACTTCAATGAGTCATTAAACCTCTGCCATTTCGGAAGAGAAGTACTCCTGCTGAATATTCAATGCTATAAGCAAACGTGTAGTCTATTTTTTAAATAACCATTCTAGTAAACTAAAAACATAATGCAATAATGCCAGCAATATGTATGTAGGAAGTGGTGCGTATGTGAATAATCGTGTTATAAAAACAGAGCACAATATTCATAATTGTTTTCCCATTTATGTAGTTCTAAACACTCTTATCAAAAATGAGTATAGAGTACTGGGTCACCATTGATGAAGAGTATAATAATGCACTAAAATCACCTTCCCAGGCCATAATATTACGTTTTCATAAGGATGAATAAAAACTAGTGTCTGAAATTCATTTGCTTTATTTTGGAAAGAGGCAAAGTATTATGTGAGTATAAAGTACTTCCACTGTCAAAACTCACATGAAGTCTTGGAAGCCATACCTAATGACTGACATCCTTTCGCTTGGCACTGGGGTTTTTCTGCTTGCTCTACTGGCACTGTCCTGAGCCTTCAGTCGCTGGTTCCTGCTGTTCTCACTGCTGATAGACAGCAGTGCCATAATCAGAAAGCTCAGAGTTTCTTTTGTTTTCCCAGTCTTTCTGCTCCCTCAGTTCTCTCCATCTCACAGGGTTTGAGTCATGCTTGGGGTTTCTCTAGCTAGGAAATCCCTTTGCCTATCCTCTTCCTCTCCTCGTAGTGGCAGGCATCTGCCTGTTCCTCCTTCTGCCTCTCTGAACTCTGCTTAAGGGGCAACAGCTGAAGGAATAAATATAGTGCACATTTTGACAGAGTAAAACCAATGGTCCTACACTATCTTGTAGCAGTGCAAATAGCAGATCTCCAGGCATGGAAATAACATAATATTTAATACACACAGAAGTGCTTCCTAATTGTTACTGTTCTCAGGGCTTTGTTACCCAGGCCATCCTCACAACAACTCTATGAAACAGAGTATCATTATCCCCATTTTCCAGACAAGGACACTAGACACAGAACAAACAGGAAATTGGCCAAGGTCATAAAGCAAATAAGTGGCAGAGTTAGGGCATAAAGCCAATGAGTCTGGTTGCAGATCTTCTGCTTAGGAGGAAGAGAAGAAACACACTAAACACACAGACAGACAGTCTCTCTCTCGCTCTCTCTCTCTCTCTCTCTCTCTCTCTCTCTCTCTTCCATCTAGCAAATCAACCAAAAAAAGCTAGAATAGACTCTTAAAAGAATAATGATATAAAGATAAAAAATGTTCTTTTTTTGATTTGGGCATTTAGGAAGAAAATTCTAGACAATTAAATTAAAACTTCATCCTGCAAGTCAGCCCAGGTATGCACAGGGAGAACTCCACTCCCACCATCCTTGCACAACAGATGCAGAA
This sequence comes from Spermophilus citellus, assembly GCF_964194105.1. Classification (NCBI taxonomy): domain Eukaryota; kingdom Metazoa; phylum Chordata; class Mammalia; order Rodentia; family Sciuridae; genus Spermophilus; species Spermophilus citellus. The sequence goes on along the minus strand of NC_138197.1, from coordinate 91,666,070 downwards.
GTCCTTAAAGGTCAGGCCCACCTGGGCATTCAGACGACTGGAGGCCCTTCAACCTACTCAGCTCCAAGAAACACACACTCTTATTCAACCCCCATAGCCCCACTGCCACCATTCATGAGAATCATCTCATATTGTCCAGGAAAGTGGAAGAGCGGGAGTATTTTTCATATTTGAATTTTCCCAAATTCCACCTAACAAAATTCTAACTTTGAGAGACAGCCTCTACTCTCTAGGTAGGATGGCATAGGACTTTGAAAATCTCTGGGGAAGCCTGACCACTATCACAGATCTGGAAGGATGTAAAGCGCAAGCAAAGAGCAAGCAAAGAATTAAGAGAACAATGATAATAGTGTCATATGATGATGACGATGACAATGGTGGTAATGGTGATTATTATCATTGCTTCAGGGTGGAGCATGAACATGGGAGTAAAGGAGATGCCCTTCCTTACGGACTATAAAGTGTATTTTAAAGGTAAATTGTTTCTTTCTTGCTGTTTTTTTTTATCACTCTTGGAATTCATTCTTGAAGAGATGAGTCCTTATTCTAACACTCAGATTGACCACCCTCAAGAAGACTACCCCCCTGCTCCACTGTCTCAGGTCTGCCCACTTATAGAGTGGCAAGAATGAGTTTAAACAAATACGTTGTGTGAACCACAAACCAAAAAAATGCTGGGAAAGCCAGCATCATGCCCATCTTTGTTTGAAAGAGATCCAGAGCAAACAGGATCTGGTTGCACTGAAGAAATAAAAGCACAGCAAACTCATTTAACTCTTTCAGAGAGGCTTTATGTTGTATTACTATCCAGGATGATCAAATCAGATGATAATACAGAAAAACATAGTAAAAAAATACCAGTTGTACCAATTGTATGAATTCTCCTCCCTGAGTGAGTCATGATTAAAGGGTCAAAGCTTTTATGAAATATGTGTATGTGTGTAACTCTCACACACACACACACACACACACACACACATACATTCACATACATACATACATATATGTATATATATGAGATTTGGTTTCTTGGTAGCCTTTTGAATTGCTACCAAAATCCAGCACTGGACTCAGTTTAGCCACACGGTTGTGTGTGCCTGACAGAAAAACAATGACCTAAATCCATCAAGGAATCACATAAAACCTTTTTCGCAGAAACAAATGGTTCTCAAGATTTTTCAGTTCACAGCCCTCTACAGAAGGGCAAAGAGCGTCACACTCCCACTTGCTCTTGTAAAACTATCTGCTTGCCAAAGTGAATGGGAAAAATGAGGCTGCTCTGAACATCAAAATCATGTGGTGGTTCTCTTGCTTTTATTATATATCATAATATTAATTCATTCCAGAAAAACCACAAAGCATCAAGCCATCTACACTAATATCACAAAAGAGCCAAGTATCTACCCAGAGTGCTTTGCCACAAGAATTTTGGCAAAACGGTGGTCCCAAGTCTCTTTGAGAACCACAATTATTATTCTTCCATTTTACTCAAGAGATCATGGTTTCTCTCCAAACACTTGTTTATAGAAAAAGAACATCTATTTTTATTCTGACTTCTCTCATTTTGGCATGTTAGAGACCCAATCAAAGTTTGTCAAAGAAAAACAGTCTCCCGTTTGAAAGTGAATAAAATGTTCATTTACTTTGGGTAAATTTTCTCTTTCAATCCGACCATCTGGATCTAAATTAAGGTACCCTACTTTGAACATGGGTGTGTCACCATCTGGTTACCCACAAGCGACAATTACTTCAGGTAAATGAACATACTGCCTAATTCTAAGCAAGCTTATTCTCCTATAAGAGGCTATAGTATAAATACACAGCCCTTCTATCTGCCTGCAGCATACCTACTTGAGAGAAAACTGGATCTGTGTTCTGCCTAATGAAGACAATTTATTGCTTGTGTGTAAATATTTCAATCTTAAGAGAATTTATTCATTTTCAATATTCAACAAGTGACAAATTTTACATCTTAGCTGAATGAGTGGAGGATTTGCCTGAAGTTGGGGGATCTTGGGGTTCAGTGGAAAGCTTATCTTCTAACCTTTGGAGAATCAGGTGCCTCTAACATCTGGTAGGGGATAAAACCTTCCACAGGTCAAAGGTACATAGCACACAAGAGGGGCTAACCTTCCTCCCTCACCAAAATTCTCTCTGATCTTTGAGGAGTAACATGAACAATAGAACTAATAGGATATCAATGAGTTATTATCTCCACAGAGGCAAAGTAAAGTGGACTGAGTTGTAATATTGCACTTTAAAGTTTTTCAAGCTGCTCAACGCTCCCTTTGGCAAATTAAATATTTGTTTTCGTTACAGAAATTATCCTATAATTAAATTGGCAAAAATGTCTAAAGATCAAGATATTCAGTCATTAATCAAATGAAAATTCACAGTTTGCATCTGTGTCCTTTTAGAAAGTTGGTTTCTAGAAAGTTGGTTTTAAAATGCCAATTTACATTGCATTTTGAGGTCAAAATCACCACCAATAACAGTCCAGCTCTGGCTGAGTTCCTGATATTCCTCTGCTTAAAATTGCTCCAAGTATCCATAGCAACAACAACAAAAGTTTAATATATGGAATGTTGACATAATTGTGAAATGGTTTATTAGATTTCCTCTTGCTTTATCAACTCTAGTAGAAACAGCCAAGAAATTATCAGATTCATTCTGGTATTGAAGTGGAGGGGGAAAGTGGTGCAAAACCTTATCTCTAAGATGCTGGTTAGAAATAAAATCATCCTGGGATCTCCCAAACATTGAATCCTATCCTGCATTTTTACTGGGATACAGAGGTTAGCCACACATGCATTATGCTAAACTTACAACCAAGTTATTTACATCTTTGGGGAAAACTCAAAAAGAAAGTTTGCATACAAACATGCACTAGGGGTTCAAGAAATCAGTTACCGGTCAAGCTGAAACATCTGGTATTTTCAAGAGTCCTCTTAATTTGAAAGCACTGACCAAATCAAGCTCAGTTCTGCCAAACATATTTTGGCATGGCATGGCTCAAAAAAAATCAGGATTTGGGGGAGTATTTATTTCACCACAGCAAGATATTTCAGTAATTAAATGCAATGTCTCACTATTGACATTTTGACATGACATGCTTGTTTCTACACATAACAGGCAAATTTGCCTTCTATCCTTTTCCCACATATTTGATATAATTGTGAGTTTAGAAATACTTTTAATCTGTATTCTTTAGAACATGCTGAAGGAAGTGGTGGAAGGGGATCTAAATTATCCATATCTGATCTTAGAAGTTAGATAGTGAATAATTTATACTTAATCATTTGTGCTTACACTTTTAGGAGGTTTTAATTATCATGAAACTACTAAAGCACTGTGTATTTTATTCATTATATGAGGTTACTTTATAACACTATATAAATAACAAACCTTTTGTGTACTTCCATTATACACTGAAATTTTCCCAGCTTCTACACAATAACTTCTGAGTTTCCAAATACTATGAACCTGGCCCAAGACTCAGAAAACCAAAATTCAAGTCCTAGCTCTCTAACAATAAGCATGATGACCTCAGGGTGCCCTGGGCTGCTCTGAGCTCTAGTTTCCTGCAGTTGTGAGACTCACCTGAGATCCTATGGAGAAGCTCTGCCCCATTACTTACTAATGCCAAACTTCCCCTGCCTCTGAAGCTGATGATTTCATTTTAAGTTCACTTGAGTTGCTCATCTGCCCTATAGTCAATTAACGGAAGTTATTTTAAATGCAGTGGTTTAGAGAAAAAAGCAAGAATCACTTATTCAACAGGAGCAATAGCACATCATTCATGCTATATCCCAGGCACAGGGCTAAGCACTTTTCAATGCCTTGGCTCATTGATATCTGCACCAATCCCACATAAGGAGTGTTGTTGTTGTTGTTATTCCCAAATAAGAATCAATGATAAGGACTCTGAATCCAAACCATCTGGCTCTAAATCCCTGCTTTGTCAGGAGCTCTGTAATCTAAGTGAGTTTTGGGACTTTTCTGTGCCTCCATTTCCCACCTGTAAGATAAGTAGTGCTGATAATTGCATCTATCCCATAGAGTCCTAGCAGGACTGAGTTCACAAACCATGGGTAATAAGCTCTAGAGGTACCCAGTCATTGGCAATTGGTGAGTTAATACTTTCCTCAACTCTTCACCACAGCTAGACTGTGAAGATTGAAACCCAGTTCTGTTGACTCAGAAATCAGAGAGCTCTAAACAGATGGTGAAATGCACCTCAGCCTCTCAAAAAAAAATTTTTTTTTAAATAGAATACTGCCCAAATCTAAACTACAGCAAAGGCACTCACTCACTAACAAGGCATTTGAGACTGACCCACTAATGTTCCCTTCCTTCATTGTAGTTGTTTCCAGAGGCAGCGACTCAAAAAAGTATTTGCCCAGCATAACTGGAGAGTTCTCAGTGCCTGCGAGGTCACTACTCTCTGATTTTGGCCACTGCAACTTCCCCACTATGCTCCCCCCTCAGTCGGTCCCTGGGAATGGCTCTTGCCGCTCTGATTCTTTAATGCCATTTTGGAAAACTTTATATAGCCAAAGCCTATCTCTTCTCTCTGCCTGCCCTGGGATTAACAGTCAGGGGAGGTGGGCGTGTTAAGAGGGGATTGTGCTACCGCTGAGTCTTTGGAGCTCAAGTATTTTCCCTGACAGTAACTTGGCAAGGTTTTGATGTCACTCTGGCAAGGCTCAGTTACAAACTACCCTTTAGAAAAAGACGCATGCCCAGCTGGCTAAATAACTTTGACCTGAAGAGGGAAGGTCCGGGCTAGAGGGGGCATTAATTTTTAGATACAAGCAAGTTTATGGGGTGGGCAGCAGTGAGAGACCAGGTATCAGGAGATTTCCAAGGTTCTGGGTGACAGTCCTACCTCGCCTTCTCTTCCTTCCCCCACCCCTGGTTTCCTGGGTTTGGGAAGCCAGCCGGGTGCCTGAAGTCGCCGGCCGCCCAGCGGTTTGAGCCGCCTGGCGGGGTGGGGCAGCGCGGGGCACCGCCTCCCTCCGTACCTTCTCTCCCCGTGGAGCACGTAGGAGCTGCGGAAGAAGCCCAGAAGCTCGTTCTCTATCAAGGCGTTGTAGATAATCTTTAGGTTGTAATTCCTCTGCGCGTCCAGGGTCCTATTCAGCACCACCACCAAGACCTGGGTTTGAGGGTAGAGAAAAAAGCCCGCCACCGGGACAGCCCCGCCAGCCCGGTCCTCGGCTATTTGCACCTTCTCCACTGCCACTCGGGAAGCGTGCAACACGACGTAGCGGGTGGCGTTCCGGCACGCGATCTCCACGTTGACCTCCCCGGAGAAGGTGAAGTTCTCCATGAAGGCGGTGAGCATCAAATTGTAGTGCAGCGGCTTGAGATGGCCGGATAGGCGCAACTGTGTCCAAGGCTGCCACTGCTCCCGCTCCTCCTCCGACGGCGGCTGGGCAGAAGGGGTCCCCGGGATGCCCACCCCGCCGGTCTCCGGCTGCGAGGAGTCCCCGCCCGCTTGGTGGTTGCGCCGGGCAGATCCCGGGAGGCTAGCGTTGCCACCGCGCTCGGGCAAGCCCGCGGGGCTACCGTCGGCACCTGGCGCGGCGCTTGCCCCACACTCCTCGAAGCGCAGGCTGAGGAGCACCGCAAGCATAGTGACCGCGAGTAGTGCCACTATTGACACCGCAAAAGCCAGCACGAGCCGCTTGTGCACCGCGATGTGGCGCTCGGTGGTGCGGGGTCGCACTCCCACCGAGTCAGCCCACGGGTCCGAGAGCCCTCTGTTGCCCGCCCGGAGCGCGCTGTCGTCTTCTCCCATGGTGGCTGCGAAGGGTGAGCTGCTCTTCTGGGCCCCCTCCTCCTCCTTCTTCTTCTTCCTCTTCTTTTTCTTCTTCTTCTTTTTCTTCTCCTCCTCTTGCTCCCCCCGCTCGCCGTCCAGGGCCATCACACCGCCTCCTCCTCTTCCCCCGCCCCCTCCGACACCCCCCGCGGGCGGGCCACCCTGGCCACCACCGCCAGTGCAGTCATCAGAGAGCGCACCCCGACCGCGGGCGCGATGCCGGCTGGGACCCTGGGGATGCTGGCCGGGGTTCTTTTAAGACGGGCTCTGGCCGCAGGCGACGGCAGCCTCAGCGCCCCCCATCAGCCCCGCCTCTCTTCGGACACCAGCGGCCGAGCCGCGGGGCGACGAGCTCTGAGACGCGCCCAACTTGGAAAGCGTCTTTCTCACCCAGCGCGCGCTACTTCTCGGGCGATCACCCGGCGCCTGGGCACACGCTGCCCCCGCCTCTGTGCGCCTGCGGTTCCCAGCACTCCTCCCCTGCGCCGCGCTCTTGCCCAGTTTTCTGCGGGAGCGCTCCAACCGGCCCTCGGCTGGAGAACGGCGAGCGCCGGGGAGAGCGAGGGTGTAGGGAGGGAAGTTAGGGCTTCCGCTTTCTCCCCCCACTCCAGCGGCGGCGTTCAGTCCTCTGGGTGGGATGTGCTCGCAGTGGCAGTGGAGGCTGCAGCAGCAAGAGAGGCACGCGAGCCATACACCCTGCAGCCCGAGAGGAGAGGAGAGGATGGCTGAGAGTGATGGAGGGAAAGACTGGAGTGAACCAGCCGGAGGAAGTCCCAGGGCCGCGTAGCTCTGCCGGGGATCTGCCCTGGAGAAGCCTTCTCCTCCACCCTGGACACTTTAAGCAGCCGCGGCAGCAAATGGCTTGAGGTTGCAGACCGGACAGCCAACCTCCCTGGTTCCGATGTCGCTCTGCTCTCCGAAGATGACAAGTGAGGAAGAAGTGTCCGGCCAGGCCATCCACTTCAGGTAGATGAAGGTTTGCTCCATATCCCCGGGGGAAGTGCCGAAGTGCGTGTGTGCGAGCGCGTGTGCATATGTGTGCGCGCGTGTGTGCGTGTGTACACAGGCTCCGGGTCTAGATTACCAGAGCTACTCGAGCTGCATTCAGGGACTGAAACTCCCAGAGAAAGGCGAAGGAGAGAGCGAGAGAGCGCGAGGAGGCAGGGAAGGCGGGAGGGAGGGGAGCGGTTGAGCGGCAGAGGCAGGCACTGGGAGATTAGAGAGCTTTTCTCCGCTCTGTCACACCAGACACCCACTGCCACAGAGGGGGTTGCTGAGCCGCCTGCAAGAAGTACATTGTAAATCTTCAGCGCAACAAGCCCCGCAGTCACCCCTCTTCCTGACTCCTTAGCCCTACTGCGGCTCCCCAGAGGGACCGTTGGAGCCTTTGGCTATTAACATCAAGAGCAAAGAAGATCCTGCTGGGGAGACTCGGCAGTGTAAGATTTCACATCAAGCTCACCAGAGGATTTGGAGGATTGTATGTAAATTGAAATAAATTCTCCGAAGCCTGGCTACATATATTATACTGTGTGATGTGTCCAGGTGTGCAGTACTAAATAATGGCTACCAATGAAGCTCTAAAATACTCTGGAAGTAAAGACCAAAGAGACATATTCCCTATAAGATAATTTCTATTTTTAGAATGGAAAAATGATTAAAATACAATGTTTACACTCAGGAACCCTCCCTCCCCCCCAAAAAAAAATCTGATAAAAACTGGGAATATGAGCCCCATGACTTTGGACTTAGCAAAACAATAAACAAATACATTCTGATTGGTCAATTTTTTATGTCCTAGTCACAGTTATTTTTTTTAAGCTTTCTGGTATTATCATGAAAATTGTTTAAACTTTAAAAAAAACTATTACCAATAGAAAGTGTTTGGTGACAGCAGGAATCATCAAAACAGGTTTAAACCGGTTGGCTGGCTATGGACTCTTCTCTGAGTTTATTGGAGTTTGAATTATAGTAAAGAGTAGTCATGAGTACACGGGATACCCAACCCTCAACATTTGTGTGAAGAACTCTAATGAACAACATTCAGAAAATAGCCACCCCAAAGGTGACAGCTAATTTTTAACAAAGTGTGATTGGCATCAGAGTCAAAAATAAAATGCAAATATAAAGAAAATGCAGTCATTCATGTTTCCATTTCTTCCACGTCTCTAAATCTTGATGGCATTTAAAAAGTCATGTCTATCATTATTTCCCTTACAAAAACAAATGTTGACTGCTACTGGCTTTGGAATACTGAAAAGGTCCAATTAAAATATTGTGTTTGGCTTCAGAAGTATGGCCAATAAGAGGAGACCAAATACTCATCAACTTTAGCCTACTAACCACAGAAAGCACAGCGCTGCTTGAGGAAGCTCTCTTCCCTTTATCCCCAGATGGGATACATACTCAATACCACACATTCTAAATGTCCATTTGAATCATTTTTAAGTGATGATGAAAATAAGTGCCAGGGTGGGTTTTTTTAAGCATGTTGTATGTGGGCCGTTAGCAACAGACCAAGGGAAATGCCACATTCTGTTCAAGTTACTTTTTTCTTCTCTGTTTTTAAATGTCTGTGCTCTTGCTGTCCATATGTATCTGGCTGTATGCATTTTAGGAGTTGAGTAATTAGGGTTCATTAGATTGTTTTCACAGAATTAGGAAATACACTGTGGCAAGCCAAAGGAGCCCTGAGATCCTTGGGAGATCACCAGTCTTCTATGACTTCAGAGCTTTAATTGGGTAATTCAGGATTACTGATCTAAGAATCATAGATTCAGTGCATTTGGTTATCAGGGGTGTCTGCAAACGCCTCCAAGGGTCTGGGAACCACACTGGTTAAATGAAGTTACCCACTAAGGGATCTTTAAGGCCCTTTCTGTATAAAATCATATTATTCAAGAGTCAACAAAGGCTTTTTCTTTATATCTTATCAATATGTTTATGTGCTTCTGAAAATTACTACAAGGCATTGCTCAAATATTTCAGAATTAAATAATATTTACCAATTAGTAAAGATTCTACTGACTGATTAAATTAGTAAGTGGTTTGTTTTTGAGACCCAAATGGAGCAGACACAAGTTCATTAACATAAAGTGGACACAACTTATTAGCTTATTGATTCCCCTTAAATGCAACTTTACCCAATAAACTCAGTATCATGGTCAAGTAGGGAAATATTTCTTATTCTCTTATCAATATTACAAAAGGTTCCCAGTGAGTTTTTGTTTTTTCAGTTTCCAAAAGTATATATCCCCCCTTTCCCTGAGAAGCAAGCACTTGGGTCAAATAAAATTTTAATATTATTTTCCTAGAAAGTGTTCATCCTAATGTTAAACCCCCCCAAAAAGGGGGGGGGAGATAGAGAATTTCAGATCGTGTATCTAATAAAAACATTAAAGAAATTATTCACTAATATTCCATTTAAAGTTGCCTTCAGTGTTGTAATTCACTGGATTAGAGAAAGGCTTGACTTCTCCAAAGCTGGAACCATGAAGTGCTCTAAACAACGAAATAAGCCAGGTGCCTGATCCTTCTGTTACAAACATTTATTTGGTGGGAGAATTTTATGATTATTTTCTCTAATGAATAAATGTCATTAAAAAATTTAATTTGATTTGATTGAGGGACTTGTAAAAGTGAATACAATCTGCATGGTTAATATTCATGAGGCCAAATAAGTTGATTATAATTAATCTCCACCTTGGTCCTGTAAATAATCAAAATGAACTATCATCCATGAATGTGCTGATTCCAGAGTCTTTTCACTATTTTTACTTGAACTGCTTCTTTTTTTCTTTACACATTGGTTTGTGAATACAAGCACTACTTGAACGTCCTTGTGTACTCAGTTCCTTCAAGTGTGATTAGCACTTCATATCCAAACACAGCTTGGCTCAGAAGAAAGAACTAGATCCTGCTCTGCCCTCACCTCCTTATATTATCCTCACCCACTTACTTAATAGACTCAATTTTTTGATGTGTTAATATCAAGGAACCGAGGTAACCTTGGAGGTCTCTTCCAGCTCTCAAATTCTGTGAAAGAAATTCAGAAACATAGTTGCCATCCTTTTTTATCCTTTCCCAGGATTTTTAATCTTTTCCATGAAAAACAAGAAAAAATTCAGTTCAAAACTAAAACTGTACTGGATAAGGAGACTAAGAAAATACACTGTACTAGAAAAGGTATATGGGCAAGTAAACAAACAAACAAACTTAGTATTCTGGCAGTCCAAACAGGGCTGGTGTGTTTTATGATAGACATGTTTTTGAAGACTTCACACAATTGAAGACCAAAGCTGACAATAGATGGTGGAAGTCTCTTTTTACCAGCTAAAGTGGTGCCTCCATGTGGCAATAGCAAAGAAGCAGTTTGAAATTTGAAATAGGGATAATTTGATGACAGTTTTAGTTTGGGGAAGTTCACATTACTGAAAACTATTAATATTGTTATATTGCATTTTCAAAATTTTGTAACACTTTTTCTCTTCCTCCACATCTGTCATTGTTGTTGAGGAGAGGTTTCATTCAAGACACCCTTCCAGAGAGAACATTCCTTAAGATCTTGAAATGGAGAGAGAATTGTTTAAAATTAGCTATAATTGATATAGTGATATTTCATATGTCCATCGTTTGCCAACTAAAATTAGCACCTTGATTTAACTGTCAGTTGTCTGACTTCTGTTCATTCAAAAAGATTAATCTGAATAGAAATTGCATTTAAATTTAATTATTATTTATATATTTCATTATTGTTATATTAATTGCATTAATATATTACTTCATGTTATTAATCCTAGGAAAATCTTACAATTATGCTTTTAGGAAGAAAAACAAGTCTCACAGCATAAAGGGGCCTCTCTGGATAGCAAAAGTAAGAAAAAGCATGACCAAATAATCCAGGATATAAGTCCCAATTCTAGCACTAAATGTCATATCCAGAGAGGAGAGTATTTGGATCCAAGAAAAGTTTTTTTTTTTTCTTTTCTTTGGGGGAGTTCTAATACTAGATTTAAACTCTTCAGAGTTCACACTGGGCTCTTTGGTTTATGACCTCTATAAGAAAGCTCCATAAAAAGCCAAGTATGTATTATGGAAATGTTTATAGTTTATTCATGAAAGCTGCAAAGATAAGATACACCAAAGTCTACAAAGAGAAAAGAAACCATTTAACTTTCCAGAGATGTTTCCATTGAACTAGTCAATTTATCTACTAGCTCAAGAAATGGAAATAGTAAATATACAACTATATTACCATGAATTTAAGTTGCTGAAATCATGTTTCTAGAATATGGCAGGATGAGATGATGATGACGATGATGATGATGATGATGATGATGATAGCTAATGTTAAAGGTCTTAACTGGTACCAAGGATTTAGGTGTTTTATGTTATCTTATTTAATCATGGAAATAACCAGGATGAGGTCAATGCTGTTATTTCTTCCATTTGACAAGTGAGAAAACTGAGGCTCAGAGAAATTAAACATCTAGCTCAGGGTCATTTAATTAGTAGATGGCAGAACTGGAATTCAACACCAGGCAGAGTTTCTCCATCACCTGTACACTTAAATATTATGTCATATTATTTCCTGAAAGGTGAGCCAAATGTAAACTACCCAGTTGCATAATTGATATTGGCTACATAAATTATGAAGTCAGTGCCAGGCTCGATGGTAGGGATATAGCACACAACCAAACCCTGGTCTCAGCCCACATTGCAGTGCCTAGCGCCTAGCACATCCCACACACAGAGTATTGGTTAAATGAAATTAATGAATAAATAATAATGTAGTATGACCCTGAGAAGAGTAATAACTTTATAAAGTAATGATAGAAAGAAAAGGGGGCAGCATTATTCACCCTGGACTGAGAACTAAGTAGTTGAATGAGTTGACTGCAGCTTATTTTTATACTGAAGAACAAGCAATTTACATGCCTTAGAAATCTTACCTCTTGAACACATCAAAAAATATACATTCCACCTCAAGGCTTATTTGCTAGCTCAAAGTTACATGATCACCTCTTTCAAACCATAGAAAGTGTCTGCTTCCAAAGCACAGTTCCATAGATATTAATGTAAAATCACATAAGACATGAAAAATCCTGTTTTATTTCTTCCACATGTACTTTCTAATCCACATTTTTTTCTCTTTTCAAATAATTTATTCCTGTTTCATATAATAACAAAACGTACAGTTTGTCTCTTAGAATCATCCATTACTCCAGATACATACATGTATATAGATATATAAAATATATATAATATATAGATATTCATATTGATTATGTATTCATATTGATATATAGTATAGATATTATGTTGATATATAAAGTCTCCATATAAAAATTTTATATATAATATATATCACTATTGCTCTTTAAGCAAGGTAATTATAGCATTTTCTTGAATTTGAGTAGCAAGTGATCATTGGAAGGAGTTGATAAAGAAATTAGGGGCAATATGGTCAAGTTTTTCTCCTTTAGATAATGAAATATCATTAATATTGCCATATTAATTAATATTGCCATATTATATTAATATTATAATAATTATCATATGCTTGTATATGATTTTTTAAAAGGTAACTTTGAACTATTTTGGTTTATTGGGTCTTTTTGTTGTTGTTTTGTTTTGTTGATACTAGGAATTGAGTCCAGGAGCACTTTACCACTAAGCTATATTCCCAGCACTTTTTATTTTTTATTTTAAGACAAGTTCACACCAAGTTGCTTAGGGCCTCACTAAGTTGCTGAGGCTGACCTTGAATTTGAGATCTTTCTATCTCAGCCTCTACATCTTCTGAGATTATAGGCATGTACCACCAGGCCCAGCTGTGTTTTCTTATTTTTAATAACATATAATCTCTAATATGTAGGTTTGCTGAGTCAGTATTCTGATCAAAGTTGCATTCATTTCTTTCCAAATGAGAAACACATTTTCCATTAGAAAAATATCTCACAAAATATATGCGCAGATTTAGACCTATGCACACATATAAAAATAATACACAACAGTAATAAAATTCAAATTGCATTTGTTTTTAAACCTCACTAAATTACTACTTTGAAACTAAGTAAAAACTAAGTAAAAAGATGTATCACATTTTTTTTTAAGTTTAGGTTTATACAAAAATAAGGCACCTTCTCAGTCAGGAACTAAAGAATAGACTCTTTCTGGTCCATCGCTTCCCCTTGCTTATTCAGTGATAATGGCTAGAAGAAGACCTAGTTTCTTCCACCCTCCGGTCACTTATAAGGATCCTCCATACCTCTTGCATTTCAGCATTAAAAACCAAGGCTAGGGGCTGGGGTTGTGGCTCAGCAGTAGAGTGCTCACCTAGCAGATGGGAGGCACTGGGTTCGATCCTCAGCACCACATATAAAAAAATAAAATACAGGTATTATGTGTGTATGTGTGTGTGTGTAATTTTTTTTAAGGCTATGCCAGCATCCCACCATTTTCTTCCTTCCAACAGGCTTTTCTGAGAGCACTTCCCCTTTCACACTAAATGTATAGGCTCAGAAAGGACTCTCCAAGTGCCTTTGAAGTTAAGGGAAGTATAGGTGTGAGGGTCTAGAATGATTCTTGAAATTCTAACAATTAGACTTCAACTAAAAAGCTCTTGTCTCCGTTGTTTAGGAAATTATATGATATTACTTCAAATAGTCAAAGTCCAAATATATTATTGTACTATAAATAATACAAAGTTAAATATGTTGTAGCTTTCTTTTACTTGTATATGAAGAAAAGGAAATGCTGAGTCCTATACAAAAAATAAGAGATCATAGTTTATAACCAGTGATGTCAATAAGAATCTGTATCTGGAAGAAAAGAAAAGAAAGGAAAATCTACCTATAAAATTACTACACTAAAAACAGATCAAATCACCAACTCTTTTGAAAACAAGCAGCTGCTTCATTGAAAGAAACTTTCTGCAGTCTGTAGGGGGAAAAGCAGTGAATCTGAAGGTGACTAGAATGGCTAGCATATTAAAATGTGGATGATCCCTTCATAAAATAGGTTCCATTCTTATAAGAGAACTGATGTAATATGTAACTTGCTTGTGATCTTCATTTTTGGCACTTTTCTCTTTAGTGCCACCTTGTGGGTTAGCCAGTAACAAAATTTTTACTTCAGGGTTTTGAGGTTTGGGGATTTTTTTTTTTTTCCTCTACTGTGTTGAAGCTGGTCTTAGAAAGTAGTATGGAAAAACTCTGATGTGAGGCAATTTCTTTGTTTTCCCAGAGAAGCAGCCACTTCACCAGAAGATATTTGCCATAATTCTGCAATTGACCATTCAGGGCACCAGAACAATTTCTCAGAGATTGGAAATATTGGAGTCTACACAAAAATCGATGTTCATTTACAGGATAATCACCAAACTTGTCTTGGATAACATAAGTGGCAAGCTCTGACTTGTGATTTTTCTGTAAGAAAAATGTTTTCTTAACTCAGTATCATTGTTTCTACAATAGTGTCTCATGAGAATTGATGCTAGGTGATTTGAAACGCTGCTTAATCCTATTTTAGAAAAAGCTCCCATAGCTGATTTAGTCTCATATGCAGCTTACTTCTAACATCAGACTGAATTTGCACTGAATTGCCTCACTCAGTTAATTTTAAAATTATGCTTCAGCTATAAGGGAATAAGAAAAAAGTCAGTGCAGTGTGTTGAAACATCTCTTTTTCAATGAGAAACAAAGGAAATGTGGTGTGTTTTCTCTAACATTCTCCATATATTATAGGTGTTATAATAATCTTTTGTATTGCCAGATAAAAAAAAAGAATGGTTTTACCAGAACATGTTGCTTTTTGCATCATGGTGGTGAAATAAATTTTGAAATTGCATCTATGGGGTCTTTTCAGAACAAGTGGAAATCATATGTAATCTGGTCATTTTGAATAGGAAGTATTCCTATCTGATCTCCTCCTGCCCTATTAAGAGTTGAAGGTTGTACCATGTGTTATTCAAAAAGTCATTTTCCCTGGATGTGCAATAAGGCCTCGGATTTGACCTACTACCCTAATGTCATAAACTGCTCATTATCTATGCTGCAAGCACAGGAGCAATAATCAAAAACTTTTAAGCATTCTTATAGACTTGCCAAAATCCGATTATAGACCCAGGGCTGTCAAATACTACCAGTAATGCTGCAGAAACCTTCGGATTTAACTCCCCAGTCATTCTTAACTTGAGTGAGCCTTGTACCTTGTCTCTGAAACTAATACATCGTGCTTTCCAAGTCAGGAAATGCATTTCAATTGTTAATTTTCACATCCTTTGATATTTGAATCTCTCCTTGACATTCTGACACAGATTCGGTTTCTCACAGATTTGGTTCAGGAGCGAATTAAAAGAGGCCTCAGAATGGCAACATTTAGTGTAGCCCTCCATTTAACCTTTGCATGGCTATCATTGAACAAGTCCTTGTTCTTAGAGCTTAACCTAAAAAAAATTTAAGGAATGAAAAAAAGAACACTAGTGAAAGAACTCTCTCTTGCCTAGGAACTATAAAAAGTTTTGGCCCTTTCCCCTCATGCTTCAACTTCGGCTTTAATAGTAAAGCTATGCCTTCCATCTGTTTAAACTAAATAAACTTCTGTGCAATGTCCTCCAGAAAACCCCTTGGCCATGTGTACATTGCTGGAGGTATGGGAGCTGATTCCGATGCAATTAAGTGCACCGTTCATTCAACATAAAACTCCAGTAATGAACTAACTTTACCCTCTTCTCATTATTATTATACTCTTGTTAAATATAAGGAGTCATTTTTTTAAAGAAGCGCCAAGAAGCAAAATACATTTCATCTTTACTCTGTTACAGACTCCAAATTAAGCAGATCCTAATTAATTGAGTTACATTATATACCAACAGCCTTTTCCTTTAATGTCAAAAGGCTTTTATTATCTCTTCTCAGTGCCTCTTAAAGTGAGACTGCACGAAATATTTTCTTGACATTTCTGAGAATTTCATTTTCAGTTTTGAAGAATCATTTATTGCTTTAATCTTCCAATGTGGGAAAGTAATGAATATTGATTCTCTTCTATAAGCGCTAACATTCAACTAGGCAAACTTAGTAAGTGATGGCTCTTAAGATTCTCTTTTGTTTTCTAGACAGAAAATCAAAGCTATTTAAAGTAAAGGATGTGTTTTAAATCAATGCATGTCCACAAGTTAACATTAATGGTCACAAACACTTTCCATGATCAATGTGTCTTACTTGGGTGTTTATGTATCTTTATATACCTATATCTATAAGCAAAAATATAGGTCTAAATAGGTAAGGGCAAGGGGTATATATGTTTCCATATAGTCTGAATAAAGATGTTTTACATGTCACTGTGCTAACCTGAAGTCTAATAAAATGCACAAATAGTTTCTTGTGGCACTCCTTCATTTTCAGTGCTTGCTAAGATGGTCAAATTAAACTGCTGATGTGATAATCATCCCAATATATAATTCTAGTATTGCTATTATAGGATCATTTCTTTATTTCTATGAGAGTTACCTAGAGTAGCTCTCTGTTTAATGTGCAGCATTCTATAGCACTTCATTTTTAAATGTTCCAAGCAAGAGCTATACCTTCCAGGTTATGCAAATAATCAAGTCTTAGCAACATTATGAAATATAATCCACATTATGAATTGAACAAAATGAGCCCTCAGATCTGATTGCCTAAGGCTCAAAATGTTAATGCTCCTGAAACACCTTGTATGTATTAGCTAGTGGAATGAAATTGCATTAAAACAGGAGAACGAATTGTGGTGTGGACCTCAGGCTTACTCCATCAGTTTTTGCCTGCTGCTGCCCTCCTGCGAATAGAGCTTCTGCTCTGCTGATTCTCACCCACTTTCTGTTCCCACACATCCAAAAAGGATCAACCCTTGGTGTCCCCTAGTGAACCGACTGCACAAAATATTCCCTAAAGTGTGACATTCTCCAGTTCCTTCTTGGGAGTCCAAACTGAAGAGACAGAACCAAATCTAAGTACAAAAGAAAATTTTTAAAAATAGTGATTCATACAGTAACATCATGATAAGGAGCTTGGAATTTTTCAGTCCCCAAGCAATTGGTTTAAAAAGAAAATCATTCTAAATTATCCTCCTGCTTTCATGTATTAGTGTTGCCCAAGGAATTACTTGCAGAGGTAATATGCAGATCATCATCAGGATTTATTTGCTTTTCTAACACCTTTTTTGCTCACAAACTGAGAGAATTGAAAGCATTTTAGCAGTACAAGAGGGTCTGCTGGTGGCTCTAAGACAGAGCTCACTAATAAACAATGCATAAGTATAAAAGGAAAGAGTCAAATCTCACTTTTAAAAGCTGCATTTTTTAAGACAATCCCCCCAAAATCAAAGGTGGAGTGTTTTCTCTGATATGTGGAATCTAATCCATAATAAGGTAATTGGAGGAGAGGAATTGAAGTTCAGCAGAGTCAGCAAATGGGAATTAAGGGAAGGGAGTGGGTATAGGACTAGGTAGCAGTGGAATGAATCTGGCATAACTTCCTGTGTGAGTCTTATCATCATGTACATCCGTAAGACTGGGGCCCTAATTAGCATAAGATATATTCCATGCTAGTATAAATATGTCAAAATAGATTATACTGTCATATTTAACTAAAAAGAACCAATTTTTTAAAAGCCACATTTCTGCAGCAAGTATCATAGACAGCATTGCTTTTTTTTTTTAACCATTTAAGAGTAATCTACATTGCTTCCCAATTTTCAAAATAAGTTTCTGCAGCCAGGTAGTCTCCTGCAGAGAAGTTTGCTATGAAATGACCATCTAATTTTGTGAAGTTTGGACAACCCTACCCCAAACTGAATAGCTTTCATTGACCCAGTAGCTGTTCCAAAAGTGTGTAGTTAGTGAACAGTAAAAAAGTAACAAGTTAACCTCAATTCAACCAAAAGCATTTTTCATATACTTTTCAGTCTGATCTGGTACCTGCAAGGTCTAGACAAAGGCATCCAGTGTGCCTTCTGACTTTTCCTAGGGAAATTTGTATCAACTTCCTTGGAAAACCCAAAAGAGAAGGGGAAAATGGAGGGGACAAACCTTAGATAGAGCCTAAATTCTTATCTTTCTTAAATTTTGTCTTTCAGATGCACAAAATATTGAATGAATGGGGGTTTAAAAGTAGTATTTAAAAATCACTTTCCAAGCCAGGCATGGTGGCACATGCCAATAAGCCCAGTGGCCTAGGAGGCTGACAGGAGGATCATGATTTCAAAGCCAGCCTCAGCAATGTGAAGGCACTAAACAACTCAGTGAGACCCTGTCTCTAAATAAAATACAAAATAGGGCTGGGGATATGGCTCAGTGGTTGAGTGTCCCTGAGTTCAATCTCTGGTATCCCCCCCCCCAAAAAATCACTTTCCAAATTTATCAATCGACCCAAACCTTATGGAAAGTAATTGAGCAACAGCTACCAGAATTTATACCTGAATTGTAGCTGTTGGCATGACTGACTTCTACTAAAATAAAAGATTCTTCTGGGCAGGAAATGTACATTCATTTATGTATCCACAAAGCAAGCCAAGTCACTGGGATATACTCTTAGCCCTCTGCAAATGTGGTCTCCTCACAGGAAGATGGATCACAAAGATTCAGAAACAAAATGTGTCTCTGCTGAACCTACACAGCCATTAATCTTGTTATTATTCCCTAAACAATACATGTAACAATTATTTGCATGGTGTTTACCATTGAATTAGGCATTATAAGTAATCAAGAGATGATTTAAAGTATATAGAAGGATGTGTTATTTACAAATACTATGGGCTATTTGTAATAACCCATGGGTTATTTACAAATACTATGCCATTGTATATAAGGGATTTGGACATGCATCCATTTGATCATCAATAGGAAGTCCTAGAAACAATCTCTCACTGATGTGAAGGGACAGCTATACTGAGACCTTCGTAAATGTTTGTTGAATGCATAATGCTCCATTTGATAACAACAATACTTTAGGTAGCAATGAGCAAGCTTAATGCCTAAGTCTTGTTTTCTCAATACATCTCTCCACTATAAGAAACCCAAACTCATTAGAGACTGTAAGGGTGATCAGGGAAAGAACAAAATAAACTTTGAACATGTTCATCTGCCAGAAAGCAAGGACTTCTTAGAGGAATAATGGAAACATAGCCAAAGGACACAGTAGCCACCTTGATGGCACTCCCACTGACCAAGCAGGGACTAATCTGAGCAATAAAGTAAGTAATGAGAATAATGGATTATAATGCAATGAATAAAATAAATACCCATGAATCTGCACTGATATAATAAATAAATAAATGGAAGGAAATAAAAAACCTTTCTTTTTGAATGCAGGAGGAATTCAGGCAAGACATCAATGAATTCTAAAATTATTCGTATATATAAGGTGAACAGGATTTTATGTAGTATCAAAGTATCTTTCTACAAAAATCTTTTTTAATTACTAAGGAAAATAACAGTTAACTTTATAGTGGAAAAACCTAACAGACACCATCTGAATCAAGTGATCAAACTTAACACAACTAGTCAGTAAACAGACTAATCAGTATCACAGATGATAACACATCACTTCTCTAATATTCAGCCCCAAATTCACCTGGTTATAATCAAGAGGAAACACCACACAAGTAAAATTTAGAGAATGTCTATAAAATAAGTGGCCTTCAAAAATGTCAAAGTCATGAAATCAAGTAGAGATGGAGAAACTTAGACTAAAGAAAGACAGGAAACATGACAACTGAATACACTGTGTGATATTACATTGGACCTTCTTGCTTATATGAGGACATCATTAGAACAATTGGCAAAACTTGAATTAGGTCTCTGGGAGAAGTGTCCTCATCAACTTCCTAGACTACTCATGCAACTTTTCTGTGCATTTGAAATCATTTTTTTAAATGGAAAAAAAATCCATCTCAGTACTTTGTTAAGCTCCCAATGTGCAGCTCTAAAGTTATACAAGCAGAAAAGGGAATAATATTAGTTGAAACTAGTAATAATAACATCAGTAAGGTGGAAAAGAAGATATACTAATCGTGCAATGTCAATCAGTCTTTAAAAAAAAAAAAAGCATTTCTTATGTGTGGGTGGGGGGCGGTATCTACTCTCCTGGCATCCTGTAGGCATCAGCTTTGCCCGTTCACCTTTCTTTCCTTTCGCATAGCCAATGTACCCATTTTAAACACAGCAGAGGATATTTTGAGAATGCCTTCTGCAACTACTTTCATCTTTTTATTTCCTTTCCTTTTCTGTCTCCCTTCCTTCCTCCATTTATTTATTTTTGGAAGCAGCATCCACCCTGCTGAAAGAACCTACTCTAAACATGAAATACCTTGCCTCACCCTGCTTGTCCCCACGACATAATTCAAGTAGCAAGAAGAAAAGAATAACTGCACAGTTACCTCCTTCACCTTCATCACTGCCCAGCGGTTTCTCCTGCCTGCCCCGTGTTTGGGCCCTTCTTCTTTATCACCACTTTCCTCCTTTCTTCTCTGGACCAGGATGTAAAACTGCTCTTGAAATTAATTAAATATAAACAGACCTATAGCAATTTTTCTTGCCCTATAATCCAAAGTATTCAGATTCCTTACTCAAAACATGAAAAGAAAGACAAGATGTAAACATCCCCATTTGAAAACTTTTCTAAGCCATCTTCTGCATTAAGTCAGGGCTATGAAACAGCCTGCCACTCCTACAACACTTGTCAGGAATGTGAGAAATTGTTAAAAGGAAAGAAACTTGAGAAGATCTCAATTCAAATTACCTTGACTACAATTAAAATAGCCAGCATTCTTCAGTAATGACAGGTGAGGTGGAAAGACAGCAACAACAATCAAATGACTGCCTAAGATCTGGAACAACAATCCTATCAAGTTTCTGACAAATAATGACCTCAGGTTATATTTGAAGAGGTATTTCAGGTCTCTTGCCTCAATCTGCCACATGGAAACTTAATAAACATACTATTAAATAGTCTGGTACTTTCCTCCTAATAATCACTGCAATGATAATGGTCACTATGCTGCTGACAAAGATGGTTAAAGGCATGCGTAAAGCTAGGCTGCACTGCTCAGGGCCTTGAGAAAACCATTCATACCCCAGTTATTCATCACTTCTCATGATGCAATATGCAAACGTGGTTGGTATGGTATGATAGCTGGTAGAAATGATATTGTTTGACTTCATCCAGTGGAGCTGGCTTTCAATAAGGCACATCACTGTGCTGGTGAGGACCCCAAGTGTTCTTCAGGTCTGGGATCAGCCTCTCACCTCTCAAGGGACTGCAGCTCTCCAGATATACTGGGTACATGAGAAGGGATTAAGATATGTTCCCCGTTTATATGGATCTCTTCTCAGCATGACTACTAATGCAAATATTAGGTCACAGGGCTTTGCTTCCAAAAATTGTTTCAAAGTGGTCATCCCTGTTATTTATTTATTCATTCATTCATTTATCAAATCTTTAGTAAGCAACAGCTGGGTAGCATAATGAACAAAACAGATTAAAATTCTAGACCTCATGGAGCTTACAATCTAATAGAGGAGACAGATAATAATTTTATTTTTTTTTATTGATTATTTAAAGCATTACATAGCTCAGATAATAATTTTAAAAAGTTTTAAATAAAATACATGGGATAAGAAAAGAGATAGGGGAGTGCTGGACCTAAGAAGAAGGGTTGCAATCCTCACATTTGAACAAAGATCTGTAGGAAGTGATGTATGTAGATATCTAGGGGAGAGAAAGCAGCAAAAACAAAGGCCCTGAGATAGGAATGTGGCTGGTGTTTGAGATATAGCAAGAATGCCTGTGTGGCCAGAGTGGACTAAGTTAGGAAGAAAGAGAAAGGAGGTAGAAAAAATAACAGGGATCTATTTGTGGAAGGTTTCATAAACTGTTATAAAGACTTTGAACAGCGATGGAAAGCCATTGGAGCATTTTGAGCTGAGGAATGACAAGAACTGTGATGGGTTTTAGAGAAGTCCTTCTAGTGTATTTGATGAGAAATTCACTGAAAGAGGTAAAAGAAAAAGGTAAGCTTTGAGACAATTGAAATAATCCATACAAGAGATAGAAGTAATTAGGTTCTGCTGAAGGATTATACTTGAGGCACATATGAGAGAACTCCGTTGATACAAGGATGTTTGATCTGAACAGCTAGAAGATTGAAGTGGACATTTATTGTAGGATTGCTTTCCAGATAGGCTTGGACCCATCAGATTTTCTCTGCTTTCTTGCTTATAGTTCTCAAAAACTAACTGTAAAACGTGCTGGGGATACAGTGTCTTGAGATAAGAAGGAACTGCCTCAAATAAAGTGTGGGCCTTGTTCCTTTCCCTCTGCTAGGGAATGGAACATCCTGAGTTAGTGATAGGGATAACCTGGACTTCATCCTTGTCTCTTCAGGAAGCAGGATGTCTTTCCAAGCACTATCACTTTAGCCATACTGTGTCTTGGGTTTACAACCTAGAGCAGGCTACTTTTCAGGTACCTTTAGCTGCAGTACAAGTGGGGCACATGTAGTTTAGATGTCTCAGCCCTGGACAGCTTCTTGAGCCTTATGGAGCCAGATCAAATGAATCCTAGGCTTCTTTTTATTTTTTCCATGCTGCCTGTATGTAATCAATGAACTCTTTTCTATAACTTGTTGTATGTGAGTATGTCGTGTGTCACGGACTTCAGCATTGGTAACACTGCAGCCTAGAATGGGAGTGAAGGAATTGGTGCTAGAAGTGAAGGGGTGGGTCTTGTTTTGAGAATAAACAATTCATCTGTAGGAACCAGTAGAAATATGGTTAAATGTGTACTTGCAGTAGTGGGTGTTTGCTAACATTGTCTTCCAAGTGTTTCATTTTCTCAACAAAATAGGAAGCAAGATCATAAGCTGAAAGAAGATGGAGAAGAAGGTGTTAAAGGTTTGAAGAAAAAGGGAAAAGATATGATATAGTTATATAAGAAGATGAGTAAATAGGAAATGAAAATTTGAGGCTTTAAGATCATTGGGTCTAGGTACTCATACAATATTAATGTTCACAAATTTAAAGTTTATCTGAAGCCATCCTCTGCCAATGTGGGTGCAGGCATGGAGTAATTGACAGTTGGATTCAATCAGATTTAGGTAACTACAACAGAGGGAGAATGGAGAAGTAAGATAAAGGATATTGGCAAGAGAGCAACTATAAATATAGTCATGGAATCAAAACTTGGTGGGAATAAAAATAAAGGCATGAGGGGGTAAAGAATAAAAGATAATGAAAATTGGATAGAATGAATGGGTTGTGGGTCTCTGTAAAGCTAAAGAAGTATTATGGCTTAATATTAGTTATTTAAATTAGGTCAGGATACTTCAGGCACAGTGAATCATAGAAAGTAGTGACTTTTGTACCTTAAAAGGCACTATATTCCCTGAATTTAAATGTACATTTATCTTTCTCCATGCTATTATTTACTAGAATTCATATTTAATTCCATTGAAACTCAACTCTAATGTACAGTAGAGAATTCTTCTACTATTGTGAATCTATTCCTTTGAACCTTATTTTCTTCCAATATTCCATAACACCTGGATTTCTATTAAGACTCCATTTTCCACAGCACACCTCATCATAATAATAAGCCCCCAATTTATGGGATTAAGAGAAAGAATTGTCAGGCTTAAGAAAATAATTGTATCAATTAATGTAGAAAAAGCATTCAACAAAATCTAGTATTCATTCATAATATAAAAAAATCTCAGCAAGTTAAGAATAAACAGGAACTATAAAGAGAATCTTAAAAATTCTTTATTATTTTCATGAATATACTACTCTGGATGGGGAAGTGTTGATAATGAGGGAAGCCATGCATGGGTGAGAAAATGGGGTATATGGGATATTTCTGTACTTTCCACTCATTTTTTTTGTGAGCCTAAAACTGCTCTAAAAAAATAAAGCCCATTAACAAAAAAACTATAGATATCATTCTTCATGACAGCAGACACAATGCCCTCCCAAGATAAAGAATAAGGCAAGAATTCAATTCTCACTAGTCTTATTCAACATAGTACTAGAAGTTCTAGCTACAGCAATAAGGCAAGAAAAAGAAGAGACATACAGTTTCAAAAGGAAGAAATAAAACTGTCCCTATTTTCAAATGACATGATTTTCTAGAAGATATCATGAATTCTAAAACTTCTAGCATCTAAAAAGTTATTTCAGCAATGTCACAAGATACTAGATCAAAACAAAACTCTTTGTAATTTCTATATTTTGACAGTGACCCTATGAAACCCAAATTAAAACACATTTACAATCAATAAAAAGAAAATTCAATGCTTAAGTATACATTTAACAAAAACATTTACACTATTTATAGGCTGAAAATTGCAAATACTGATGAAAGAGGCCAATGATGACCTAAATAAATAGACATACCATTTTCAAGGATTGGAAGACTCAATGTAGTAAAAATTTCAATGTTCCCCAAATTGATCTAAAGGCTTAATGCAATTTCTATAAAAGTCTGTTTTATGACAAGCTTATTCCAAAATTTATATGAAAAGCATGAAGCTTAGAACAGTTAAAATAATATAAAAAGAAATATAAAGTGGGAGGAATCACTCTGCTATAAGTGCTTACTATACAGCAGTATCAATGAAGACTGCATGGTATTGGCAGAGGAATATATGCAGACATCAAGGGAACAGAAGAGAAAACCTAGAAATACACCCACACAAATATTTCCAAATGATTATTTTCCAATTGATTTTTGACAAAGGTGCAAAAGTAATTCAGTGGAGGAAGGACAGTATTTTGAACAAATGGTGATGGAGAAGTGGGTATCCATAAACAAAAAGAAAATGAATATCAACTGAATCTCACATATAAAAATTAACTCAAAACAGATAATGGACTTAAATATAAAATATAAAACAGTAATTCTTTAGAAAAATAGAAGAAAATCTTCAGGAACTAGGACTAAGCAAAGAATTCTTGTACTTGACATCAAAGGCATAATTTATTTTTTAAAAAGTTGGTAAATTGGGGCTGGAGATGTGGCTCAAGCGGTAGCGCGCTCGCCTGGCATGCGTGCGGCCCGGGTTCGATCCTCAGCACCACATACCAACAAAGATGTTGTATCCACCAAAAAAACTAAAAAGTAAATAAAATCTCTCTCTCTCTCTCTCTCTCTCTCTCTCTCTCTCTCTCTCTCTCTCTCTCTTTAAAAAAAAAAAAGTTGGTAAATTGGACCTCATCAAGATTAAAAACTTTGTTCTGCAAAAGATTTTAAAAAAGGAAACGAGACTGAAAAAATTACAAGCCACCTATCTCACAAAGGATTACTACATAAAATAAATGAATATTTTCCATTTTTAATAATAAAAAATTCCTGTTAGAAATTTTACATGAACAGAAATATATGTCACTGATGAGGTTATATAGATGACAAATAGGCACACTGAAAGATTTTCAACTTCATAAGCTAATAGGGAAATGAAAAATTAAACAGTAAGTTGCTATCACTACATTCCTATCAGAATGAAAAAAAATAAGTTACCATACCAAATGTCAACAAGAATATAGAGAATTTGAATTATTCATGCATTGCTAATGAGAATGTAAAGAAATACAGCAACACTGGAAAACAGTTTTATAGGTTTTTGGGGTTTGGGTTGTTTTTTTTTCCCACTAAGAAAAAAGCTGAATGTGGTGGCACACACCAGTGATCCTGGCAGTTTGGAAGCTGAGACAGGAGGATTATGACTTCAAAGCCAGCCTCAGTAACTTAGTGAAGCCCTAGCAACTCAGTGAGACCCTGTCTCTAAACAAAATATAAAAAAGGGAAGGGATGTGGCTCAGTGGTTAATCACCCCTGGGTTCAATCCCTGGTACCCCACACACACCAAAAAAACAAACAAACAAACAAAAAAAAAAACCTGAGTATGTTGGGCATGGTGGTGCATGCCTACACTTTCAAGGCTGAGACAGGAGGATCACAAATTCAAAGTCAGCCTCAGTAGCCTCTGGGTTCAATTCCAAGCAGCAAAAAAAAAAAAAAAAAAAAAAAAAAAAAACCCTAAACATGCAGTTACTATATAACCAAGCAATTTTGTTCAACATTTATTTCAGACAAATGGAAACATATGTTTATACAGCACATAACAGGGTTATTCACAGTAGACCCAAATTGGAAATGATCCAAATGTCCTGTAACCAGTGAATGGTTAAACAAACTGTGGTGCAGCCATATACACATACAATGGACTAGAACTTAGCAATAAAAAGGATAAACTACAAATATGTAAAAACTTGGATAAATCACCAGAGAAGTATGCTGAGTTAAAAAAATTCCCAAGAAGTTATACACTATATGATTTCATTTCTGCAACACTCATCAAATGATGAAATTATAGAAATGGAGAACCAACTCTCGGTTTTTAGGTGGTATAAACAGAGGTAAGGGTGAGTGGGAGGGAAGAGGATGCAGATAAGAGCAACATAAGTGATCCTTGTGACAGTGGGACTGTTCTAAATCTTGACTCTACTGATCAAATAAACATACATATGTGATAAAATTGCATAGAACTAAATACATGCACACAGATACACACAAATAAATGCCTGGTGGAATCTGAATAATGGGATATAATCAATGTGGATTTGAATAATGGGATATAATCAATGTGAATTTCCCAGTTGTGATATGATGATAAAATTGGGAGAAACTGGGATATGGATAAACAGTATCTTCCTGTATTACTTCTTATAATTGCATGTCAATCTCAAGTATCTCAAAATAAAAAGGGAGAGGGAAAAGTGACAGCATTTCTTATGGAGATCTGTGATAACTTGAAGAATCTTGTATTTTAAACAGGGAAAGCATGCAATGAAAATAAAATTACACATCAATATGCAATTACAAAATTATATATCTGAACTATATTAAAAGTGATACATGATTTAGGAAAAGGTCAATTTAAAACACTGGCCATCACTTTTCATTTTAACATTTATCTTTTAGACTATCTCTGGCTTTTTCTCTGGACAAAAGGAAAAAAAAAATCTTCAGGTATACTCGAGATTTTGACTAAGCCCCAATAGCTTTTCAAAGCAGCTTAGTGCCAAACATTCTTCCAGCATCCACTGGAGTATGTTTTCAGCTTGATAGAAAGTATTTTTAAGTTGCTTAACGTACACAATGAGTTTCCTACTTATTGGATTCCAATTACTCTCTGACCTTTAGCATAGCAGAGAAACATCTTTCAGCCCTTTACAATCTGTTAAAAAAAATTTAGATGAGAGGAAGGATCCTCAAAGCTGGATTCTCAGACTCCCAAGCCAGTGAGATCTTCCTGCATCTTCAGCTGCTTTTCATAGCATTCAGCCAGAAATGACATTTCTGTGTTCTAAACCTCCAGCCCTAAATGAACTCTCTCATCTCTAAACTTCTGTAACAATTATCACCTATACTAATGTGTTTATTATATACTGAAGCATATTTATGCAACAAAAAGCACTAATTTTAAGTGTAAGTGCAATGCATACTGGCAAATGAATTCATCTCCGTGAGACCATCATCATAATCAAGTTATAGAATATTTCTGTCACCACCACCACCACCCCCAAGAAGTTCCTTTGGCCACTTTCTCCAGATCCCAGTCCCAGGCAACCATTATTTTACTTCTCAAAACCATAGCCTAGTTTTGTCTGTTCTAGAATTTTACTTAAATGAAAAGCATAAAGGGTATGTTCATTTGTATCTGACTTCTTTAACTTAGCATAATTTTTTTATATTTACCTATGCAGTTGTGTGTTATTCTTTTTTAAATAGTATTCTATTTTGTTATATATACTGTAAGTAATATTCTATTTTGTTTATTCACTCAGTTGTTCATGGACATTTGGGCCACAACAGTTTTGCACTACTGCAAACAAAGCTGCTATGAATATTCACATGCATGTCTTTGTATGGAGTCATATGCTTTCATTACTCTTAGGTAAATACCTGGAATTGGAATAGCGGAATTCAATGATAGGTATATATTTACTTAACTTTATAACTACCAGGCTATTTTACATTCCTACCAGTAACATATGAGAGTTCTGGTTGCATTCTTCTAACATTTGCTTATTCTTTTTAATTTTAGCCATTCAGTGGGTGTGAAGTAGTCTATCATGTGGCACTAAATTGAATTTCCCCAATGACTAATGATGTTGTAAATCTCATGTGTACTTATTAGCCTTTGTATATCTTATTTTGTGAAGTGTTTGATCAAATCTTGTTCTCATTTTTTGAGTTGTTAATCTTCTTATTATTGAGTTTTCATATTCTGGAAAAAAGTTCTTTATCAGATTAGACACACATTTGCAAATATTACCTCCCAATCATGGCTTACTTTTTTCGTTTTACTAAAGAGTGTCTTAGAAGTTTTAATTTTAATAAGATCCAAGTTAACATTTTTTAAAACATTATGATTAGTTTGTTTTATCTTCAAATCTATGAAATTTTTGCCTACCCCAAGATCATGAGTATGTTCTCTTGTTTTTGTCAGTAGCTGTTACAAGTATCATATTTTGTCTTTAGGTCTATCGTACATTCTAAATATCTTTTGATTTAAAATAATAAAATGAAGAATTCAACTTCATTTGTATCCATTAATATTAAACTTACTTAAATGGAATTTATTAGAAATTCTGTTTTCTTTTAAATCCTGAAGGATTACCAATAATGTCACAAATAAGTAGATTGAGATCTATTGATGAGGATTCCAAATATATAAACTGTTTAATTCTTTCACCCAAATGCCCATATTTCACATGTAACAAGACAAAAGCATTAACTCCAAGAATTTTCACCTAAAATTTGTTTTTATCAAGAACTTCATCCCTGGTTCCTTCCTCTTGAAATGATCACTAATCAATAGATCTATAAGGAAGAAATCACCAAATAAGAGCCCAGTACAATTCCACCCATCTTTCATACTGAGGATCTGGGAAAACTATTACACAATGAATAAATTCTAAACCACCTGCTATTGTTCTCTTTCCTCTTTACTGATGGTTTTAATATATTTACAGTGACTTATTCTCTGAAATTAATTAGCTTCAGGAGATGTAGGGGGATATTTCATTAAGACTGAGGTAGAAACATCTTGTAATACTGATTTTATTTTATGTCAGTATGTGAAAGTAAATATGAATAAGCATCTTACTCCTTGATTTAAATATTTTATTCTGTTAGTTTAATATACACACATATCATAGTCACATAGATGATAGGTTAATAGATAGATACATAATACTAGTGGTTTATATCTGATGAAATGAAATTTTATAGCACTATTCTGGTATCTATATGAAGTTTTTGAAATTGGTCTGACTCAATTTTCACATGAAATAACCCAAATTTACACAATGTGATCCCATATTATAATATCTAATTTTATTGTATTTTAAATGTATTTGTGCATTTTTACAATCCCCCCAAAATATTCTGAGTTTCAATGAAAAACACTGCTTTATACTCTACAGCAGTGATTTTGAACTCTGGCTGCATGTTAAAATAACCTTGGCAGTTTTTATGAAGTATCAATACCCAGGCCTACTGAAAACTAACTGAATCCAAATATCTGGGGCTGAGTCTTAGGATATCCAATGATTCTCATGTTCAGACAGATGAAGAGTCATTGTGCTAGATTACTTATTCTCAAAGTGTGAACCAGGGATCATTAGAAGTCCCTGAGACTTTTAAGGGAGTATCTGAGTCAGAGTCAAAACTTTATCCCCAAATTCCCATATAATTGCTAAAGAGAACTTTGATGGTATGTGTGTGTGTGTATATACATACATATATACATACACGCACATACACACACACACACACACATATATATATGAATTGAATTAACCATTATTTTGATTTTTATCTAGCTTAATACAGATCTTCTTAACCAGGATATTCTAAGTCAGAGGATAAGAGAACTAACAAAGAAGACAACAAATATTCCCGTGCCTTTAATTTCACTCAAAGGTTTAGAATAAGAAAAACAAACCATTATTTACAAGTTCACTTTTCTCTGCTTAGCAATGTGGTGGAAAAGTTTCAAAAGCACAACTTCATATAAGGAAGAAAATAGTTTTTCCAACATTTGATAACAAAGTGTAAGAAACTAACTAAAAGCAAGAGGAATGGAAGATAAGGTGATTATTCCTCAGCCCTTCAGGGAGTGTCTCCAGTTTGTGTTCTTGCCAGAAGCAATATCCAGCTATTTATGTTAAACGAATCAGCTGCTTGAGGTGGAGGCAAGCAAGCCTGAGGAAGACCTCTCCATACAGTTTATCAAGAAAGGTGAAGATGAAAATAGAAAAGAGGAAATGATCCAAAAATAAAACCAAAAAACATGACTTTTAGGAGTCAGAGGGGAATCAAAAGCATATACAAATAATATGGAGCAGATAAATGCAGCCTAAAGGAGAAACAAAAGTAACTTAGCATTACAGAAACTCAAATCAGGTGCATGTCGCTTCTCAGAATAATGCACCAGAAGTCAAAGATTTTGGATTAAAATATCCACAAGATATGATCCTATGTTTGATAAACATTGTAACAGTTGATTGCATGCATTTTTGGTGAAAGTGTAAGAAAATATATTTCTTCCATTGATATCTGAATATAAAATAGCACCACTTTAGGGAGGGCAATCTCAATTAAAGATGAAAATATGTAGTCATTGTCCAAATAATTCCACTTATAGGAATCTATCCTTAAGAAAAAAATCCAACATGAGCACAAAGCTATTTTCACAAGAATGCTCTTCACAGCACTGTTTGTGTCTAAGAGATTACTCATTGAAAACCTTCTACCTGACCATCAATTTGGGCCTAGTTAAATGTGATATGGTACTTTATGCTTCCCTGCAGTAAAAAAATAATGAGATGGAACAAAGGAATATATACACTATTCTCCCAGTTGCAGAAAAGTATATCAATTAAATAGATGTGTATATGTATGAATTTAAGTATATAGAGAAAAATTTTTGAATAATTTTCTGGTTAAGGGAATGTAATGTGGGAGAAAGATACTGCATATATATTCATATATACATACATATATATGCACATATATACTCTTTAATTCTCTTTACATACTCATTTTGAAATTTTGTACATTTGAAAAAAATACACATTTCTTTGTAAATAGATACATGAACATACCCATGAGACTAAAGGTGAACATTTCGAAAAGAGATCGATAACCTGCTGCAGCTGGTAGGAATCACAGAACATTCCTACAGGTAAACTTGGGAAACTTCTAGAGGAACTTGAACCTTGGAGAAAAAAAAATGAAGGATTTTGAGCCTTAGTAATTTCATTAATTTTTCCCTCTGGAAGTCAAGGTTGGTATTAGGGAAGAAAAAGTAATATATGGGAAGTGGATAGAAAAAAATAAGGAGGGGGTGGGGGAGAGAGAGAGAGAGAGAGAGAGAGAGAGAGAGAGAGAGAGAGAGAGACTGGACACATAATCAAAGAATGGAATTTGGATTTCTAAACTATGAATATGATGGCTTAGGAATGTATTCATGTCTCACAATCAGTATGATATTAACCCACATAGTATCTGACTTATTTAATAGAAATTTAATTTGACTAGAATGAGCTGGAGGAAAAAACTTCAGATAAAATTTGATAATTTTTACTCTAAAACAATAATTTTCCTTTCACCTCAGTTTTTTTTAATTATTGATATCACTTTCACATTCTTGGGCTAATATCTAAGTTTTTTAATATAAGTATAAATGATTGCAAATTTTAAATAATGGCATTTTAAACTGGAATTGTTCTAACATGTTTAATATAAGTCAAATGAGTCTAAATGTCATAGTAATTTGAAGAATATATGAATAAGCTCTTTTTTGGTGGAGATTTAATGATTCTTTTTTCTCTCTGTACTCACATTTTTCATTCTTCAGTTCCCAAAGAATTTGATCTTAGTGTCATAAACTGTTAAATTTGTCTTTTATTGATCAATATATCATATTTTCTTCAATTAAATATGCATATAAACTTAATTTTTAAAAACATTATGGGACCATTAAGTATGGCAATACTCCTCCTGGACTGAATCATCATTAAAATTACTAATCAATCCCAACATAAATATATTTAAAGGTATTATAATTGGAAAACGTAAAAGTAAAATTTTATGGGGGATTCTTTTCTAATGAATGATGAAATAATAGTGCTCTTTTTTTCCAATTAACTCACATAATCATGGATGATTATTATTTTGATCTACAGAAGGCCAGTGGCAAGAAAAGGCTAATGTTAGGAGCTGCATTTACAAACAATGTTGTAAAAGGCTTGGCTTACAATAGAATCTCCAAAGCATTTCTATCAAATTACCTCACTCTAATATAGTATCTTTTGAAATATCTCATTTACCTCCAGGGTTATGTGTGCCCCAAATTTGAAGATCCCTGTTATGGTATAGGTCAGGATGATATGAAATGGTGGTGCAGGTCCAATAGGCCAGATGAGAAAGTCACTAGGAAGGGTGAGATCAGTAACATCATAGCCTCAAATATCTATATCCCAATGTGCAAGCAATGGACAATAACAAATCTAATTACATGGATGATAAATAGAGCCTCGTACTGAATACTGCAGCTATGGAAATGAAGTGAGATGATGAAAAACTACAGTGTATTTCAAATGAACAGAGAAAGCTGAGAAAAGGAAAGGTAGGAGTATATCACACACCTGGTCAGGGAGTGACTGCAGAATCACAGAAGCTAGGCTGTACTTATGACCTAGTTAATCAGATTCTCTAAAGATGGGAGCAATGGGTTTTTGTTTGTTTGTTTGTTTGTTTGTTTGTTTGTTTTGCCATAATTCCAGGTTTAAGGTCTGTCATGCTTGAGAACAATTTAACACTCAGAAAATTGAAATCAACAATTTCAAAGGAAAAAATGAGTTGTGAAAACTTGACACTAGAGATAGATCAAGGTGGTTTAGAAGGTCTTAAATTTAATGATGTAAATGTAAATAGTCCAATGAATATGAAAATGGGGAATTATAGAAACCAATGCTATTCAATAGAAATACAGTGAGAGTTACACATGTCATGTGAAGTTTTCTTGTAACCACGTTTTTGAAAATTAAAAGAAACAATATTTTAATGGTAATTATCAACCAATATTTGTAAAATATTGCCATTTCAATGGGATAAATATGGAAATTATTAATAAAATATTTTACTTTTTTAAAACTAAGTCTTCAAACTTCGCATATATTCTTTATAGAAAGCTTCAATTCATAATAGCCATGCAGTCTTTTGTGGCTGTCTTCTTGGATAGCACAGATGTAAAGAAAACAGATGTCAATACAGGGAACTCTATATTTTTTAAAAACTGAAACATATAGAAAAAAGAATACTAGGGGCTGGGGCTGGGGCTCAGCGGTAGCACACTTGCCTGGCATGTGTGAGGCATTGGGTTCGATTCTCAGCACCACCTATAAATAAATAAAGGTCTATCAACAACTAAAAAATTGAAAAAAAAAAAAAAAGAATACTATACCTGAAGATACAGCAAATAAAAATCCTTAAACCTTAAACTTCACCTCAAACAAGCTTAAAGGGGAAAGAAAGCAAGTTTCATCCTTTCGAAGTCCTAAACCAGATCAGACTCCATGGTGTCATCAGAGGCCAGCTTTCTTTCATGATTTTAGTTTGCCATGTGTGTGCTACCTTTATCCCAAGGCTGGTATCTGGGCATCAGTAGTCCTAGACGCCACATTTTGATACAGCAGTATTAAGAAGTAGAAGAAAGAGAACATTACTTCTAGCATGTCTTAGTGTGAGAAAACTTCCCTGAGACTGCCCCCCACAGGATTCCAGAGTTGAGCTAATGGCCATTCCTTAGTCAGTCACTGTCAAGAGATGGTTATGGAGCATTCCAATTCTGGGTAAGTTTGAAGGAGGCATTTCTCAGCCAACCCTTCTCTTCCAACTGAGTGTAGTAATAAAACCAGAACAAAATGCAAATATTTCCTTGAGGCCTCTTAAAAGTGAATAGCAGTTGGCAGATTTGGAGAGGAGACTGGGATTCAGATGAACTCTGAGGCAGCAGTGGTTTTACCATTTTATTTTCCTCCAGGCTCCACCTGCCAGGTCTCAAGACAGCCCAAGAACACATTGCAAACATTGTGTGGCTGGGAGGCCTCAAGAGGAAAGCCCCTGGTTCAAGGTCAAGGAGCAGAAAAGTCTCCTGGCAGCACCAGTCATAGCAACAGGAGCCCACGGGCACCTAAAACTGAGGGAAAGAGACCTTCTGCTGAGGGCCATTACCAAGTAGGAAATTTCCTTGCCAGCGTACCCCATGTTAATTTCGCTGTTGACATTGCATGTTAGGTGACCCTGCCCAAGGACGAGGGTGGATCCAGGATTAGGGTGTATCCTGCAGTTTGAGGAAGTATCCCAATCCTTGGGTTTAGGGCGTTCCCGGTTTAAGACAAGGCGTTCCCAGTTTAAGACCTTGGATTTTAGGGAAGTTCGATGTTGAGGATTATTGCTGCTGGAATTAGGGCGTTCCTGCTGCCTAAGCTCCTGTTGAACTCTCGTGAGATTCAGAGAGCATTTTGGGAAAGAAGCCTCGTGGAGTAGGTGAATTGGGCAGCAGCAGAACTGGGATTGCCCCAGAACGTGTGTGGAGGCCGGTGTGAGTTCGGGAATAAAGAATTGCTGTTTGAATCTACAAAGCTGTGTGGTGGCTCGTGATTCTGTGCCCAGCCAAGACTGCGGCATTTGGTGGCCCGTACGCGGAACGTCTGAAACTTGGAGGTAAGTGAAATTCCTCGCCCCTGAGGGAAGGCGAGAGAATGGGTGACTATTTTAAAAAACAATGTGTTCTTGTTTTGATTTATTTCGTTTTTGTTTCAAGCTGCCTGTCCCTAGAAATTTCTCAGGCAAACTGGGAAAAATGGATGGCTGAAGGTTTGAAGTTTGTCAGCCCAGAGAAAGAGAAAATTGATACAGCGAATTTTTATTCAGTTTTTGTTTCATTCAGTTTCGGTTTTGTTCTGTGTTATCTTATTGGGTTGCGTTATTCTTATAGAAGATTAGAAATTAGTAAAAAAGAAACCGAAAAGGTGTTAAGCAAAGTGTTAGAGATTCAGACCATGGAGAAAGACATTTTAGATCAAGCAAAAGAGAAGGTCTCTCGAGCTAGTCAGACAGAGGAAGAAAATTTAAAGGAAAAGGGGTTATTAGGAAAAAGGCCACAACAAGAGGCTGTTACTAACTCCGTTTTATTACCAGAGGGCGTAATTCAACCAACAGCCCCACCGATGGAAACAGCTGAGTGGCCCTCAAACCCCGTAGTTGATAAGTGGGATCCTGAGACAGGACCTCAAAGATTAGCATGCCCTGTACTTGAACAGGTAGGAGGGCAGCGAATTCACCGTGCTTTAGATTTTAAAACAGTGAAGCAGTTAAAGGAGGCTGTAACAACATACGGTCCCCAAGCTCCCTTCACGGTAAGCATGGTCGAATCCATTATTAACTTGGACATGACGCCAGCAGATTGGGCTAGCATGTGTAAATCTGTGCTAAATGGAGGACAATATTTGTTATGGAAAGTTGCCAATGAGGAATTTTGCACGGAGACAGCTAAGCGAAATGCAGCAGCTGGTTACCCTCAAAGAAATCTAGAAATGCTTTTAGGAAAAGGACCTTATGAGGGTCAACAGCAACAAATTGAATATGATCCTGCTGTATATGCACAAATTGCTGTAGACGCAGTTAGGGCATGGAAGACTTTACAAGGACATGGAGATTCACAAGGTCAGCTATCTAAGGTAATACAGAGACCTAATGAACCTTACGCTGACTTTGTAGATAGGCTTATTCAAACAGCCGCCAAAATTTTTGGGGATACAGATCAAGCAATGCCATTAATAAAACAACTTGCTTATGACCAAGCGAATCGTTGCTGCAGAGAGGTTATTAGACCATGGAGACATGAAGACTTAAATACATATATTAAACTATGTAGAGATATTAATGAACAAGGGCAAGTCTTGGCAGCTGCAGTACAACAGGCTTTAGATGCCAGGCCAGAAACATGCTATAATTGCGAACAAACAGGACATTTTAAAAGGAGTTGCCCTATAAGAGGAGGTTTTAACAAAACTAGAAATCAAAGGAATAGAATACCGGGTATTTGCCCACGATGCCGTAGAGGGAGACATTGGGCTAATGAATGCCGTTCTCAAACCACCATAGAAGGTACTCCGTTATCAAAAAACAGACAAGGATCAGGTATTTACCCACAATATCGTGGAGAAAGGCATCAGGCTTCATTGCCAAAAAACGGAGTGAGGGGCCCAATGCTCCGGGGCCCAAAACCACAAATATACGGGGCAGTGGAGGAACCCAGCAACACCATCAGGGTGGTGCCCAGGACACATTGTCCATTAAATCTCTCATCAGACAAACCCGAGGGAGCGCAGGGTTGGACATCTGCGCCTCTGCCAGAGCAGTATTAACTCCAGAGATGGGAGTTCAAATCATTCCTACAGGAGTAAAAGGACCTCTTCCCCAAGGAACAGTAGGCTTATTATTGGGACGTAGTTCATCTACATTAAAAGGACTTATGATAAGTCCTGGGGTAATTGATCCCGATTATGTAGGTGAAATAAAAATTATAGCTAGTTCTCCAGGAGGTATATCAGTAATTTCACCTGGAGATAGAATAGCACAGTTGTTAATAATACCCAGCCTACATAATAAGTTCTCTAGTCATAATGTAGAAAGAGGTTCTAAGGGATTAGGCTCCACAGGTGTAGACTGGGCTATGTTGTCTTTAAATTTAGATTCTCGCCCGATGCTAAAACTAAATATTCAAGGGCACGAGTTTAATGGGCTACTGGACACAGGTGCTGACCTTAGCATTATATCTCGTCGAGAATGGCCAAAACATTGGCCATTACAACAAGCCACTCAAACGCTTCGAGGCCTAGGAGTGGCTACTAATCCCCATAGAAGTTCTATGGTATTAGATTGGAAGGATCCTGAAGGATGTGAAGGAACTATACAACCATATGTTTTGGATCACCTTCCTATTAATCTATGGGGACGAGATGTCCTGGATCAACTAGGTTTGATGTTAACAAATAACATCAATTCTAATGCGCCCACTACTAGGGCTAGACAAGGTGTTAAGAAAGAAAAAAGATTAGGAAAACAAGAACAAGGTTTAGCAGCACCAATTCAATTAGATCAAGGAACAGACAGACATGGGTCGGATTTTCAGAAAGGGCCACTGAGACAATCAAAATTACTTGGAAATCAGAAAGACCAGTGTGGGTTCCTCAGTGGCCCTTGACTAAAGAAAAGATACAAGTAGCCCATGATCTGGTCAAACAACAATTAGCGGAAGGACATTTACAACCTTCCGTATCTCCCCATAATACTCCCATTTTTGTCATCAAAAAGAAATCGGGTAAATGGAGATTATTGCAAGATTTAAGAGCCATTAATAATGAGATGGTTATTATGGGACCTGCTCAATCAGGGATTCCTCAATTGTCTGCTTTACCAAAAACGTGGCATGTTTTATCTATAGATATTAAAGATTGTTTTTTTTCGATTCCAATTCATCCCGAGGATAGTCCACGTTTTGCATTTACTATCCCTGCATTAAATCATGAAGGTGCTGATGAGAGATATGAGTGGAAAGTACTCCCTCAAGGTATGGCTAACAGTCCAACTATGTGTCAAATCTATGTAAATAAAGCAATCCAGCCACTTAGAAATCAAAATCCTGAACTAAAAATATTTCACTATATGGATGATGTATTATTAGCACATAAAGATAAAAACATATTGCTGGAATGTTATGCCACACTTACGAACTTATTAAAAAATTATAATCTAGAGATAGGAATAGATAAAGTACAATTAAATCTTCCAATTAATTATTTAGGAGTTCTATTATCCTCAACCATGGTCCGTCCACCGAAAATTCAAATACGAGTAGATCAACTCAAATCACTCAACGATTTTCAAAAGTTATTGGGAGACATAAATTGGATAAGGCCTTATCTAGGCATACCAACAGGAGAGTTGGGACCTTTATTTGATATTCTAAAGGGTCCATCAGATCCTAATTCACCCCGAATGTTAACTCCTAAAGCTAGAAAGGCATTAAAAATTATTGAAACTTATATGGAAAATATGCATTTAGATAGAATTGATATAAGTTTGCCTTTATTATTTATTGTACTACCAACAAAAAATATTCCTACAGGAGTATTTTGGCAAGAAGGTCCATTATTGTGGATACATTTATCTTATTCTCCTAACACTATTCTTACTAGGTATCCTGAGGCTGTAGGACAATTAATACTCAAAGGAATAAGAGCAGCAAAAGGAGTGTTTGGAATTTCTCCCAATAAAATTATTACTCCATATACTATGGATCAAATTGATGAGTTAGCTAATGAGCTAAATACTTGGGCAATAATCATGTGTAAATCTAATGTTTCATTTGATAATCATTTGCCATCGAATCCTTTGTTGTCTTTTTGGTCTAAGCATCCTGTAATTTTTCCTAAAATGACAAGGAAAACACCTATCATGAATGCTCCAAATATATTCACTGATGGGTCTAATAATGGTACAGCAGCTGTAGTTACCCCTGATCAAACTTTTACATTTTTAGTACCCAAACAATCAGCTCAAAAGGTAGAGCTTAATGCAGTTTTACAAGCTTTTGTGATGTTCAAAGATTCTGTATTTAATTTATTTTCTGATAGTCAATATATAGTTAATGCTATTAATTCCCTTGAAGATGCTGGTAGGATTTCCCCTTCCTCTACTGTTTTTTCTTTGTTTTCCACTATACAAAGTCTAATATGGGACAGAAAAGATCCATTCTTTATAGGACATATTAGGGCACACACAGGATTGCCTGGAGCCCTTAGTTTGGGCAATGATTTAGCAGATAAAACTACACATGACGTACATATTTTCTCTACATTAGAAGAAGCTACAAATTTTCATAAAAGGTTTCATGTCAATGCTAATACTTTACAAAAGCGTTTTAAAATAACTAAGGAACAAGCCAGGCATATAATAAAACAATGTCAAAATTGTGTGACCTTTCTACCACAAGTTAATCTTGGAGTCAATCCTAGAGGACTGATACCTAACCATATTTGGCAGATGGACGTCACACACTTGCCAGAATTTGGAAAATTAAAATATTTACATGTTACAGTTGATACTTCTTCTGGATTTTTGATGGGCTCCCTTCATGCCGGAGAAAAAACTAAAGATGTTATAGCTCATTGCTTACAAAATTTTGCCACTGTGGGTGTTCCTAAACAGTTAAAAACTGATAACGGTCCTGGTTATACATCTGCCTCTTTTAAACAATTTTGCTCATCATTCGGTATTACTCATATAACAGGAATCCCATACAATCCACAGGGACAAGGCATAGTTGAAAGAGCTCATCAAACTATTAAAACGTACCTATTAAAGCAAAAAGAGGGAATTGGTAAGGGGTATATATCCCCCAAAGATAAACTTAAAATAACCCTTTTTACTCTAAACTTTTTAAATTTGGATTCATCAGGACTTAGTGCTGCGGAAAGACATATGTATCCGAAAAATGTACATAAGCCTAAGGTACTTTGGAAAGATGTTCTAACAGGACAATGGAAAGGTCCTGATCCAGTTATTGTCTGGAATCGGGGTTCCGTCTGTGTTTTTCCGCAGGGAGAACAGCAGCCGATTTGGATTCCAGAGAGATTAACTAAAGCAATTTCTACAGAAAAAGAAGATGATTTGACTCAAATCCATAACAGCTGATATCCAGAGCTCCAGTTTGGCTATTCTTACATCTGCGACAGTGATTAACCATGGTGCTTTTTTCAATATCTATTTTATTATTGCATTTTTCCCACATCGTAAAGTTCTATTTTATTTTTGAGCTCATACAAACCTAGGTTAATGTTTTTCTGATCAGTTTTATTTTTTGACTGTGTTTTATTTTTTGACTGTGGAGTTTTTAAACATTGCAATGGAGATTGCACCTAGGTAAAACTACAAGGCCTTTATTGTCTTATGTGTTGTATGTTATGTGTGCACATTTCTGTTTTGTGTTGTATGTCTGTATGTGTGTATGTCCATATTTCATATATAAGGAGCGCTCATGAAAAAATGGATCCGAATTTTTTTTTTTTATTCACGTGATTTAAATGCTTTAATTTTAATTAGGTAAACAGCTGTTAAGGATTGTTTTTAAAGGTGGTTAACAGATCTGTTTGCTTACTAATTTAAATTAGGTAAACAGCTGTTAAGGATTGTTTTTTAGGAGGTTAACAGATCTGTTTGTTTACTTTCACCTTTCCTTTTCATTATATTTAATAATTCTGTTCAGGATAATGTCTCTTTAGCATCATTGCCAGAATTCCCATCTCCATCCAAGTGCCGGTGAAGACTAAGATAAAACCAAACTACAGCTTCTATGATAGCCATCACAGTAACTGTATAAACTGATGCATCAATGAATATAACTCAACAAGTTATGCTCAATCAAGGACTCGATTTACTTTGCGAGGAAATGGACATATTGATAGACTCCTCCGATTTGAACTGCCTGCAGAACTTGCCTGGACTATATATCAGTTGCATGCATTGTGAAATATCATCTGATGCAGCGAATTGTGGTACTGCTGGCATATCTTTGCTGATGGTGTCACCAGTGATGCAATTTCCTTGCCAGCGCACCCCATGTTAATTGTGGTAATGCTGGCATATCTTTGCTGATGGTGTCACCAGTGACGCAATTTTTCCAAAGGAGCCGTCAATTGGCTTGGTGTCGTGGCATTTCTGTATCCTCCTCCCTTCTACTAGTGATGGTCTAAAATTTGGGGGCCACAGAGGTGAGGCAAGAAACCTCACCCCCCCACTGGTGCATAGGCCTTTCCACAAGCTTGGCTGAATGCTGGACCGGTAGTCAGTGACGGGTTGATCTGATTGCAGTGGATTCAACCTAAGACAGGAGGCTGACGCCTAAAGGTCAGTTTTCCCATGACGGGTAAGAACCATATGTTGAATTGGACAACCTACCAGGCACGGTCCTTAAGCCACATTGCTTGTTTAATTAATCAGAAGGGGGGAGATGCTGAGGGCCATTACCAAGTAGGAAATTTCCTTGCCAGCGTACCCCATGTTAATTTCGCTGTTGACATTGCATGTTAGGTGACCCTGCCCAAGGACGAGGGTGGATCCAGGATTAGGGTGTATCCTGCAGTTTGAGGAAGTATCCCAATCCTTGGGTTTAGGG
Organism: Spermophilus citellus; assembly: GCF_964194105.1. Lineage (NCBI taxonomy): Eukaryota > Metazoa > Chordata > Mammalia > Rodentia > Sciuridae > Spermophilus > Spermophilus citellus. The sequence continues at coordinate 91,624,897 of NC_138197.1, read as the reverse complement.
CGTTCCCGGTTTAAGACAAGGCGTTCCCAGTTTAAGACCTTGGATTTTAGGGAAGTTCGATGTTGAGGATTATTGCTGCTGGAATTAGGGCGTTCCTGCTGCCTAAGCTCCTGTTGAACTCTCGTGAGATTCAGAGAGCATTTTGGGAAAGAAGCCTCGTGGAGTAGGTGAATTGGGCAGCAGCAGAACTGGGATTGCCCCAGAACGTGTGTGGAGGCCGGTGTGAGTTCGGGAATAAAGAATTGCTGTTTGAATCTACAAAGCTGTGTGGTGGCTCGTGATTCTGTGCCCAGCCAAGACTGCGGCAACCTTCCTCTCTGATCAGAGGAAGTGTAGTCTCAGGAAGGTGGCAAGAATACCTACTGACTTTTTATCTCCATGTCTTGGCCCTGGAGTTGGAAACATGTGGCAGAACATGGTAAGTCAAGCTCTAGCTTGAGGCCACAGGGAACCATAAGATATTGGGGAAATAGTAGAGAGGAAAGAGATCAAGAAAGCAATGTTCTAGCTGAATTGAAAGAAATTCTACATAACCTGAGTTTAGGCAAAGAGATCTTAGACATGGCACCATAGGTAGAATTCATAGAAGGAGAAAAATAATAAAATTATACTTTTATCAAATGTTTGTGAAATTAATTTTTTAAATTTGCTCTAGATGCTGTTAAATAATGAACAGATAAGCTACAGAATGAGAGAAGGTGTTTTTAAATCATATATCTAACAAAGAATTTGTATCCACAACTTATAAAGAACTGTCAGTAACTGAACAGTAAAATAATTTAGAAATGGGCAGAATACTTGTTTGAACAGACACATCACCAAAGAGGATATATATAAAACAAATAAGTACATGAAATATGTTCAAAATCATCAGCAATTGGGAAAATGCAAATTAAATTATATTACCTGTACATGCCTATAAGAATGGCTTAAAAAAAAAAAAGACAATACCTTAGCAGGTGAAAATGTATAACGCCAAGTTCTCTTATAAGTTGTTGATATCAATACCAAGTATTTCAGCCACTCTAGAAAACTGTTTAGCAGTTTACTTAAAGTTAAATATAAACTTGATCATCAATCCTACTCCCAAGAATTTATCCTAGGAAAATACACAAAAACTTGCACACAGATGTTTACTTCAGGTCTTTTCATGACCCCCCCCCCAAATTAGAAACAACCCAGATATCCTTCATTAGGTAAATAAAAAAATAAACAGTACTACCTATTACAATGAAGTACTACTCAGAAGCAGCTATGCACTGATACATACATACAATTTGGATGCATTTCAAAGGTATGCTGCTTGGTAAAAGAAGTCTGCCCCAACTGTTGCATACTGTATGAGTCCATTTAAAAAACATCCTCAAAGAGAAAAAAAAAATAGTAACAGAGATCAGTGCTTGCCAGGGGTTTAGAAGAAGGGAGAACTTGTGACTACTAAGGATAGTACAATGAAGATTTTTGGAATGATGAAATTGTTTTGTATTCTCATTGCAAAAGTGTGTAATGGCTTAATTTGAGGTGCCCGCCCCCCCTACAAAAAAAAGCTCATGTGTGAGATAATGCAAGAAAGTTTAGAAGCGAAATGACTGGACTATGAGAGTCTTAACATAATCAGTGCATTAATCCAATTTAAAGGATTAACTGGCTGATAAATGTAGGCAGTAGGGTATGGCTGGAGAAGCTGGGTCACTGGGGATATGCTTTGGGGATTTATATTTTATCACTAGAGCTTTCTCTCTGCTCCCTGGTTGTCATCATATCCTGAGCTGCTTTCTTCCTCCACAGCCTTCTGCCATGATGTTCTGCCTCATCTTGGGCACAGAGCAATGGAGTTGGCTGTCTGTGGACTGAGACCTCTGAAACCAAGAATGCCAAATAAACTTCTCCCTCTACACTGTTCTTGTCAGCTCTTTTTGTCATAGTGGTGGAAAGGCTGACTAAAATGTGATGGTAACATGATCTACACATATACTAAAATATGTGGTACTACATATCAAAAAAATTCAATTGTATACAAATATGAAAAAAACACAAGTAAAATCAATTCGACACATGGGGGCACATGTATGAAGGATGGGGTACAGAGAGAAGATGGGAATAATTAAACCAAATAGAAGTCCTTTTAAGGAAGAACAAGCTGTAATCATTTACATATGCAATAAAATGCACAGCGGCTTTGATCTATTAGAAATCATGGCAATGGAGCTGTGGCTCAGTGGTAGAGTGCTTGCCTTGCACGGGTGAGGCACTGGGTTCAATCTTCAGCACCATATTTAAATAAATAAAGGTGTTGTGTCTATCTACAACTAAAAAAGTTTTAAAAAGATATATGGCAATGGCTAAATTTCTAGATTGAATTAAGATATGTCAAAAAATAATGCCAAAATTATATTTATTTTTTATTTTTTTAATTTTCTAGAGTAGAAATAAGGAAGCAATAAGCCCTCTGCTAAGGACAGATGGTGGAAGGTTAACAGATGACAGAGAGAACACAAAATTATCTAATTGCTATCATTCCTCCATTTTATCTGTCAAGATGACTTTATGTGAGTGAAGTGGTGAGTTACAAAACCAGAATGTTCAATATAATTCTATTTAATTTAAAAATAGGATACACATAATGCACACGTACATGTAATAAGAACAAAATATATCCTGAAATATAAGCAGCCATATTTTTGGTGTAGGATTTTAATTTTGCTGTATGTGTATTCCCTAAATATTCTGGAATTTGCACACATCATGTTTAAAATCAAATAGAACAAACAAGTCACTTTAAAATGACAAAAAAAGGTGAAAGCAACTTTAAGAAACAAGCTCTAACTGAAGTGGTTTTCAACACGCAGATTTCCATAAACGAGTTACAATTAAATACACCCCCAGAGCACTGCAAAAACTTTTAGAGAACATAAGACATGCAGAAGTAGTTCCAATCTTCAAAAAAGAAATGTTAGATGCTGAAAACTATAGCACAATTCTATGCCTAATTATTGAAAGAACAGATTTGAAGAACTTAGAAAAGAAGCACCATTACGATCCCATCTCAGGCTCACTAAAAATAAGTCCTGACAGACAAACCTCATTTCCTTTTCTAGACAGAGTTAGTAGTAATGGTTGCTGTGTCCTCAGACTTGCACTCTTCAATATTTCCTTTTCCCTTTCTGATCACAGTACCATGATTTTATTTGGAGAAAATATTTTGGTAATTTTATGGATTTCTCATGTCTGTCAACACATCTCAACACATCCCGTAGTTAGTTATTCTCTTCCCCTAAAACCTTCTCCATGTAGTAACTTTAAAGAAGAGAGAAACTTCATCTTTCTATTGCTCAGACCAAACATTGTGGGGTCAATCTTGACTCCTTTCTCTTTCCCATACTCCACACTAAAATTCATCTGCAAATATGGTGGGTTTCACCTTTAAAATATACCAAGGATCTAACCACTTCTCACCATGGCCACTGCTCCTGCCCATACCCAGAAGCACTCCCCATATTTTCCCACCTAGCTTTCTACAATAAGCTCCACAGGAAATCCACCCTCCCACCCCATTTCTAAGCCACCTACACTCCACCATTCTGTACAAGTACACGTCAAGTCACCTCACTCCTCTAATGAGCCTCTGTTTCATTTGGAGGAAATGTCAAACGACTCACCATGGCCTTCCAGGATGTAAAGAAATACATAGCCTCCTTCTCACCCTGCTGTGCTCTCCCTTGTTCAATGGCTGTAACCACAGTGGCCTTGCTGGGCCTTGCTGGACCTTGCACCAGCCAGGCACAGTCCTGGGCAAGGCCTTTGCACCAACTCTGCCCTCTACCTGGAATTCTACTGCAGACCCCTCGGAGCCTCCAGACCATACCACCTGGTTTGGCTGAGAGAGTCCCCATATGTGCCTGCTGTCCCAAAACAACAGGCACCACTATGAAGCATCCCATAGTTTCCCTACTCATTGCTTTGTCTCTCTGAAGCCTCAGTCACCATCTACTCACTGAGGACACTGTGACCACCTGATGTGAGTCATAACCTTCCTCCCTCCGTTTTGTCTTCTTTTCACCTCCTGAAATACCCTATTACTTTATTATAAACTGTGTTTTCCCAACAAAGGCTGACCTCTTGCCGTCTTGTTTCCCATGCTGTATCCCTAGCATCTAGAACAGTACCTAGCACGCAGCAGTTCCCAAGGAGAGCTTACTGATGAACAGATACACACATGAGTGAGTGCCTAAACCTTTGAGGATAAGTAAATATGCTATAAAACACTCTTTGAAACCACATAATCCAAAATGTCTTATTATCTAATTAAAATGCATCAACTTAGCCTCAAAAGACATTGGAGTTTTAAATATTTTTCTGAATCTAATAAACATTTGCATACACACACACATAATTACATGAAATATACAGATATGCCAGGACTCACTTGGCTGAAAGTGATAGAAATTTCACTTTCTAAGGAAAAAAGAAAAAGGAAAAAAAAAAAGGTGTAGGAAATGGGAGGAGGAATGTTTACTAGGGTACGGGGGTCTCACAAAGGGATTGAGAGTCTGGACACAAAATCCAAACACAAGATTCTTTCTCCAGTCTTCTCTGCATCATGCTATATTTTGGCTATATTCTCCCTTATTGCAAATGGACCAAGGATGGACTTTTCCTCCCAGAGGGAAGACTAGATTAGAAAGAAGGAAGGAAGGAAAGAGGAAAAACAGGAGGTAAGGAGAGAATAAAGGAGAGAGGAAAAAGAAAACAATCTTAGGGAAAGACAAACTTATTTGCTACCATTTAAATCATATCTACTATGGAAAGGGAGGCTCAGTTTTGGTTGGGGGACCCCCCCCCCAAATCCACAGCCCTCTACCGCACCTACTAGCAATCACTATGGTCAGAAATGCAGGTTCCTGTCACAAAATGGTAGCAACCCTTCCCATAGGAATGGGAGAGGAGTTAGAAGTACCAGGTCCTGTTTCCAACAGAAATGAGAGGTGCTGAGAGAAAGAAACACAGAAGTCCTTTTCCATATCTCAGGGAAAAGCTACTCAGTGCGACAACCTATTGGAGGGATTAGCAACCCAATACATTGTTCACTCCTAAATGTGTGTGATTTTCTTTCTATACATCAAGTCTCTGATTCAACACTTTGATAAGCTCTTTGCAATTTTCCCACCCAGTAACCGTGGTACTTTGCTTTAATAAGACATATTACCAAAATCCTGTATATCCCTGTAGTCACAGATTTTCTTTTTCCTTTTTTTTTTCACTATGTTAAATAATGATAGATATTTTCAATTTATCTATGGTGAATGTTAGGATATGACAGCTGTATTTGTTTTTCACGATGTAAAGTGAATGATAATAGCTCACAAGCTGATTTATTTCCTTCTTTTCTATCCACAATGATCTCACTATGCTATTTCAGCTTAAAAAATATGGATATTGAGACACCAGCTGCTTTAACTCTAGAGAATAGTTCTTTCCCATCAACCAACAATTTTTACTTAAAAGAGGAGAGAGTCAAAAAAATAAAGGAAACATTTCTCAGGGCCATTGAAACCAAATAAACAAACAACAACCCACCAAAATTACATAAGTTTGACAACATTACATGATTTCCTTTGTTAAGGTACAAGATCAGAAATTCACATGAAAATAACAAAACTAATTAAATCATGGATTCTCATAATTAGACCTGTCATTGTTATTATCATGTTATTGACATGAAAATGGCTCGCTCACATTTCCAATTAAATTTACTGTATAACTTTTGTGAAGAAAATGCTATAAACTGAACTAAAATATTTTGGGTATTATATAACACAATATTTTTTGTTGTTGTTGTTTAGCTATGGGTTTGTTTTTTGTTGTTGTTATTTTGTTGTGTATGTGTATTTTATTTTGCTTTTGGTTTTTGCATTATGTTTCATTTTAAAGGAGCCAGAAAGATTTTTATCTCCCTTTAGAAATCATGCATGCAGGGCCTGAAGAAATGATTTATGCTGTGACATAATATGTTTTTGACACCCAAAGTACTTGTCAAAATGCTAGATACAAAAGCAACTATTCTGAGTGTTTTAAAGGGAGCAAGGAGTACCTGGCTTTCATCAGTCAATAATATATCTGACATAAATAATGATTGAAAACTGACAACCACAAGATGTGATTTAGATGCTTCCAGCTCCTGCAAATGAAAAAGAAATATCAATTTTGTATTTTATAGTAATTTTTCTGTAATGTAATTGAACTTCTATTCATTGCAACAAGCATTATAATAATTGTATTAGTAATTGGTGTGTCATATCATGAATAACATCTTTAATTGAATACTTGTTTTCATAATACAGATGCAACTCTGACTCAAAATTGGGTTCAATTTGGCACTACAGAAGAATAGATTTAATTTTTCATCTTCTGTCTTTTATGAGTAATTTCATATTTTAAAAATGTACAAAAAGAAAAGAAAAACTATGAGGTTATGTAACGATGGAGAGTTTTAACTGATCATGGTCAATGAAAATGGTGAGCATTAATTCTGAAAGGTGTGAGTCTTCTAAAACCCTGAAGAAAGGCAGTTCTTTTTCATAAAACTGAAGGGAAATACCTATTATAAATTACTCTGAGGAAATCATGCCATCAAAAAATATTTTTCCTCCAAAGAATCACCCTGCTTTGGGATATAAAAGTTTCCTGTTTGTACATATTGATTGCTTCACACTGAGTGAAAACTCTAGGCTTTCACGTGCCCATTCACTTTTGCAAGATGAGATAGACACATGTAGAAACCCATAGAGATGTCTTCCTACTTTCACATGACCACCCTGCCCACTCAGTTTCCCAAAAGCCAACACTTTCTTGGTTCCATTATCGTAAAGCTATAATTTTATACAAAGGATGTTTTTATCTTCGTTTTAGAAACACACTAAAAATATCTGTTTTCCTAGATGAACTATGTTGAAGTAAGACAAAACACAAGCTCAAATACCCATGCTTTGCTGTATACTCATTTGAATGCCTTTACTTTTTCAAAAACACATTGCCATAGATGGTAAAGATGGGCAAATGCTCTCCCCAAATCCATCATGCATGCTTGTTTCTTAGCTCACTTCTTTCTTAGCTTCTTTCCCAGGCTTTCTTAGAGTTGGGAGTGGCTATGAGATTGAGTGACAGACAATAGAATATGGAGAAGCAATGAATGCCACTTCCTGACTTGGGCCAGATGGAGGTGGATGTTCAGTCCACCATTCTCCTGGGTGTCATGGAGAGGTCTTGGGGGACAAAGAGTAAGATGGAGGCAGGATACATTTGGATCTAGTGGAGTCCATTTATGAATATGAGGAACACTGCCCCAAGCCATGAGAGTGAAGAATATACTGTTATTATGTGAAACAGTTGAGATTTGAGGACTTAATCTAATTCAGTAACTAGAGTAACCACTCCCAATCCATACTTCCCTAGTCCTAAATATGGCTGAGTAGTGTCAAAAATAAAATCAGATCAAGACAGGAAATTTCTTGAAGTTTATTGCCATGCAAAAAGTACCAATCACATGTGGGAGATCTCAAACTAAAAGTGGTAAGAATCTCAGAGGTTCATCCTTATAGGATGGTTTATACACCAAAAATGAAGAAGTTGCTCAACTTTTACAAAGACTGGTTATTGTGGTGGGGATTTCCAGGTGTCAGGGGACTGGTTAAAGTGACCATCTCTCACGCCATCAGGAAAAATGCAAATTAAAACTACACTGAGATTTCACCTCACTCCAACCAGAATGGTGATGATCAAGAATACAAGTAACAATAAATGCTGGAAAGGATATTGGGGAAAGGATACACTCATACATTGTTGGTAGAACTGCAAATTAGTGCAACCACTCTGGAAAGCAGTATGGAGATGCCTCAAAAAACTAGGAATGGAAGCCCATTTGACCCAGTTATCCCACTCCTTGGTATATAACCAAAGGAGTTAAAATCAGCATACTACAGTGACACGTCCGCATCAATGTTTATAGTAGCATAATTCACAATAGCTAAGCTATGGAACCAACCCAGATACCCAACAACAGATGAATAGATAAAGAAAATGTGGTACCTAGACACTGATTGTTTCCATTATAGTCATCAGCAATATTTATAAGAAAAAAATTAAGTATCACTTACTTTAAAATAATAAGCTAGGTTAAGTTGTGTTTTTTTTAATGTGACCTATTTTTGTCTACTTGAAATATTCTCAGACCTGATCCTTATTTTATTTAATAAGGGTAACCAGGGATAAGAAAAAAAATGATAAGTTGGATTATTGTTTGGGGAACATTCACTTATCTTCTCCATTCTTCCACATTACCCTGCCACAGGCCCTATAAAAAAGAACCAAGCAACCATGGACTGAAACCTTTGAAATAGCCTAAATAAACCTTTCCTTTTTATAAGTTGATTGTGTCAGGTATTTTGCTATAGTAACAGAAAGCTTACTAGCAAGTATGCCCTGGGCAGCTGCTACTCTTTAGAACAAGCCTCTCAAAAATCACATACATAGCTAAACTGAGCCTAAATGATAGCCTGGAAAGAAATCCATTTGACCCACAGCTGGAAGCAGAGCTGCCCTAGATCAGCCAAACCACAGTTAACCTAAAGACCTATGAACAAGGAAATTATGGGCTTGGTGTAAGGCACTGAGTTTGGAAGTAGTTTATTAAATCCACAGCTGACTGATAACAGACAGGCAGGCTTAGATAGTATAGTTAATATCTATAATCTACTAGCTGTGTTTCCTTGCTCAAGTTATTTAAACCATGTCTCAGTTAAGTTTCATAATAGGTTGATAACAGTATCTGTCTCACATAGTATTTATAAGTATTTAGAACATTACTTGGCACACAGTAGCACCTGTAATAGTGTATGTTGGATAAATAAAATAAGTACCATTAGTCCCTAAATGTGTCAGCTAAAGACACCTATCAAGAACATGATGATTTCTACATTGGTTTATTCTGCCAGAGGGTACTTGATACTCCACAGTCCTCCCTGTAATCAGGAGTGCGTGTTACATAATGTTTAAGATTTCCATATGTTGAAAGCATCCTTCTGATGAATCACGTACACGTGTTTGAGTTTTTGTCTTACCATCTAATCACTGTATCTGATACTGGGTTTAAAAATCCTCATCAATAAAACAGGCACTGTGATAGCTCTTAGCTCTAAAGATTTTTCGGTCTTACATTTGACAGTCTATAGAAAACATTTTAGTATAGTAAATAATGCATTTTAAACACTTAATAAATATCAATTATCCTTTATCTGGACAAATAATTTTAGAAACCATAAGATCACTTTTGGCTTGTTAAGAGGTAGATTTTCACTTCAAACTGTTGTTATTTACCTAAATTCATCAAAAGGCAACCTTCTCTGAACTATGTGAGGAAAATTAGATTTAAAAAAAAAAAAAGCATCTAAAGCCAACAAAAATAACATTTCAGTCTTTCTCTCCTCTGCTTCCACAAATCTCTTTGGCTTTTATTTTCATCTCATTTTGATCTATCATTACAATACAAATCATAAAAATCATAAAAATGATTCCTATGATTATGCCTGTGTTAGCTTCTCTTTATTTTATGTAAATAATGTTGTCTCTATTTTCTATTTACTTACAATATTTCTGTTATTAATCAAAAGAGCCCTCAGATCATATTCATTTCAGTAGCAATTTAATTTAAAAGGTAAGAGATGCGGATTATGTGAAATGCTAAGCCATAATGTGTGTATCTTTTACATGAAAATAACCTTAATTTCCCTGCTTGACAGAGAAAAGAAAGAAGGAGAGTGATTGCTATAAATCAAGAAAAATTCATAACTTGCTGGAGGTGTAACAGCTGTTGATTTAAGGTTCGCATCTTTGATAGCACGATGCTGCTGAGAAGATCACATCTTTTTGACAAAGCTGTGAACATAAAAATTACAAGGCTTTACTCAACATTTACATATTTTCTCTGTATCATTTATAGAAAAAAAATATTTCTTTTCTTCACTTATACTAAAATATGTCTAAAATATCTCTCATCAGCAAGCTTTACATTAAATTTAGTGGGTTTTTTTGGTTTGTTTTTTGTTTCCTAGGTCTACAGTAGAATACTTGTCACATCACAAATAAAACTAACTTAAACCATCCTCAGTTCAGAGAAATGGTCTACTATTATGGACAAGGAGTTTCTACCACTGATAATGCACAGAGAATATAGTATACCCTCGGGATATTATTCATTTCTTTTATTATCAGCTAAAAGGAGGTGATTGAAAAATTGGGTGACAAAACAAAGCAGGTATTGCATTGACTAGAGAAAAATATCCCCAAAGTGGAATGTTGAAAGTGAGGAAAAGAGAATAACTTCCCTAAGCACTTGGAGACAAAGCAGAGTTTTTATTTATCGAAAGGCTGCTGCATTGTTGTGTATATTTCTGCGATGTGGATTCACAGACTGAAATTTTCTGCTGAGATTTCGTGTTTCTTATTTATCAGTGGAATGCACTGAGAACACCACCAAGGAAGTATCGAGAATAATGCTAGGAAAGAGCCTGGTCTTTTCATTCCTTAGCAAAGCTCAATGTGCTTCCTTTCTTTTAGGACGTGTACTTACTTTAGAAATAGAAAGTCAGATTTGCTTATTACTATGAACTGTTTTGTTTTTCTTTAGGTATTTCTGCCTTTTGTCTAAGGCCATCATGCCCTGTAACTCATAGGTGTGTTCCAGTTCTTTAGCATCTTGAGACACTTTCTTTCTGAAAGTTCAAATAAAATGATGCAACTCCCAGGCCTTATGTGTTAGGAAATCCAGAGCCCTCTTTGCCCCTTTGAGAACTGGGAAAGAGTTGCCTACTAGTCTTGCAAATACCTCTTACTCTTCAAATTTACTCTGAAAGCCTGCTCTTACCTGATTCTTGATCCCTAACAGTGGTTTCTCCTCCTGCAGCTACCACCGTCTCCCTGCATCATTTCATCCCAAATTGGACACTACAACTGGCTCATTATCCAAAGCGCCATTATGAAAGGTTATGTGTACAATAGAATGCTATTGGAGATTTAAAGAAGCAGCTTTAAGATGAACGCCGCATATCACTTCTCATTCACTTTTTTATTTATGCAACAAATACTTATTAAGCACCTACCATGTGCAGTCAGTGTTAGAGAGGTAAAGGAAATTACAGCAGTGAACAGAACAGATAAAATGTCTTGTGCTTATAGACCTTGCAGTCTAGTTACAGTGGAGAGATAATAAAAATAAATAAATAAAATATGTAAGTTAGAGAGTGGTGTTATCAAGAAAAATGAAGCAGGAAAGGCAGAGGGACTGTTGAGGGGAATGTGATATCAAGAGGACGGTAGGGAAAAGACAGCATCATTTAGGAAAAAAACGTGAGTCACAAAATAAATAAGGGAGGAAGCCGAGGAGATATGTTTGGAAAGAGTGGTTTAGATAGGGGAAAGAGAAAATGAAAAGCCCTGAGATCAGAGCCTCCCTAGAATGTTAGAATTATAGCAAGAAGGATATGGGAGCTAAATTCTTAAATTTCTCAATGCCTAGACCCTCTTCCAGAGTCCTGTATTAACTGTATTTTCTTAGTTTCTGTATCCCTGGTGCTTTCTTATCTGGAACCTCTCTGACTAAGGAGTGAGTACCCTTCCCAGGACAAAACAAATCTTTAAAACTGCAAACTATTCTCCCCGGGAGTGCATATTTCATATGCAAACTAACCAAACAAAGCCCTATTCAGAAGGGAGTTCTCCTGACTTTTACACACCTGGAGGCAGAATTCCTGTGCCCTAAATACCGCAGGGCCAGGTACTAGATACCCAGGGACCACCTAGAGCCCAGGCTGCGGAACTATCCACACTGTCCAGCCAAAAGCCTATCCAGCTGCTCACCCTGGCTTGCCCATTCCTTCCTGTGAAAACCACAGTGAAGGCTCTGCCTATACTTCCTTGCTTCAGCTGGCTCCTGAGGGATGCAGGTTCCTCTCCACATGGCCCTACATGACCTGGTGTAACACACTATCTTTTCAGAGGCAGTCATTTCCTCTAATAAGCAGTGTGGTCACTAAACATGTGACCAAATCTGGCTAAAAATATCCTGTCCAGATCTTATGGTCCAAGACATTTTGCAATATTTTCAGAGAAGTAACCACCGACAGACCACTCTAGGTTGGTTTTCTTGGAGATGCCATGTTCTGCATTGCCTGGACTATAAGAAAACCACCTATCAGAAGCAGCTGAGGTAGGAACAGCCTCATGGCCCACTCTTAACTCTGGCTAGGAATTTAATGAATTGGGTTTCCAAACCTCCTCTACAATAGGACTCTCATCAAAGTTATGCTTCTCCAAAAGTGGGTGGAGTGGGGGATTTCCTTTGGCAAGTGAATTGTGTAAATACTTCATAATGCATTTTGCAACCCTGGAGATTAAAGAGATAGATTGTGATAACTATATGACTCAAAAAAGAAAAAATTAAGGAAATTAATACTAGAACCCATAAATACCTGATTTCAGAAATTGTAGCCATCTCAATGACTGGGAAACACTAAATGTTTCATCTGAATTTATTTTTGTGTGTGTTGAGTTTTTCCTGTTTAATTTTCGTACTTGCCTACTGTCGTCAAATAGACATATTTTATCAAAAGACAAATAAAACTCTTAATTAGACACATCTCTGTATGTGAATTAATACATGAATTAAATCTATGGGAACAACATAGTCCTGATTTCCAAGTGCTTATAAATGTCCAAATTTCAAAACTGGCAATATCATTTGTTAACCATTTCATTTTCAGTTTATATTAACTCTTGGTCCTATTTGATTAATTTCTATGAAGTGATGAAAATGGAATCATGATTCATAGTATGTTTGGCCTTAAAAAGAGTTTTGTGCTACTGGGAAGAATTCATATCTGTTTATTACACTATCATATTTTCTGGTTTGTAAGCTTTGGCAGTTTACAAGCACAACCAACTTTTATAAGTATTTTTGGGGGAGACATAGAATTTTACAGTAAGGAGAGGAGGAAATGCATCTCTCTGTGCTGACAAGGCCAAGTAGGCTTTCTGCAAATGTGACTGAAATGTTCTGCAAATTTTCCCACTCTGGGAAAGCTTAGGGCTCTGAGTAGGGAGCTCTGGCATTTGTGAAAATATTGGTATATAATACCATCCTAAGATTCCACTGTCTAGTGGCATCTACTCAAATCAAACCATTTACTCTGAATGACATGCATTTGGGGTGTTTGGCTGAACAATTTGTTTCTATATATGACTTTTATTTCACAGTATGAGTTGCCATATTGTGAAAATGGATATGATGTGATTGATAAATTAGGAAACATGTTTTGCAAAGCACAGATTATTGGTTATCTCAGGATCAGGTCTGGTTGCCAACATACTCATGTAAGAAATAAATGAAAGCAACTGTTACAACAGCTGCTTTCTTTATCATAATAGAGGTAATAAGGATGATAAGAATGTATGGAAGACTGTGCTAATCATATGGTTAATGGTGATGAGAAAACAAAGATCATTATTAATGACTAAAACCTAGATGGGATCTAAGGCAATATTTATTAAAATTTCTACAAGAAATAAAATTTTATTTCTGCAATTTTTTTTCAAACTCTTTGACAGCTGGGTTTGTTTTTTTTCAATCTCACAGACCCAACAGTTATCATGATACAACTTTTGATACTCAAGGTTTTCTAAGAATAATACTCTCAGAGCTTTTGCAATCAGAAGAACAGTCTCCAGCAGCAGACCAGACTGTCTTGCTCGCACATCTATAAACTAACAATATTTGCATCATTTCTTATATTGCAAAAATATCTTTTTTACCTCTTAAAAATAAATCTTGAATTTTAATATTTGATAAGCCCATTCTGTTCTGTAACACTGTGTCAGCATCTCACCTACCTAGTGTCTTTTAACTTACTGTCTTCAAAGACCAACTCTTCCTTCAGCCCCTACTTGAGAGTTTTTTGCCTCCCTATTCCTAGCTCATATATCACTGCTAAGTCTCATCTCCCTTTTTTATTTGTGAGTTTATTTTAGGATATGCATCTTTATAAATAGCTAAGCTAATTTTAATTAAAATATTAAGTAAGCCATCATACAGCATAAAGGAAATGATTTAGTAAAGTCCAGATATATTACATCTATTGAATTCCCTTCATCCACTTCTCAATTTGATCAAAGAACATAACTGCAGGTGTCTTGCATGCTGTGCTCCATATAAGCCCTTGCTGCTTGCCACCAGGCTTTCACTACTCTCCCGATACATGTATCATACTTTTTTTCTCTTAATATGCATGCTATTATCTTACTGTGAGGTTAAGATAATAATGGAATAATGGTCAGGAACCCTTCTTTCTTTCTAAAGTATTTTTAACTTCTATATTACTCCCATTGTTTTTGAAATGTGTTGGTTGCCCCAATCCCAAGAAATATTTCCCAGTGGAAACATAAATGCAGTGGGTAATTTTCCTGGCAACTAAGGGTGCTTTATTTAAACAAAATGTGCTTAATTGCGGAGTTCCGTGTATCCATTTTTCGCCTGAGTTCAAATAGCTTATTGATGTTATCATTAATCTTAGATACCATTCTCATCTTTCCAGTTAATTATTCTCTGATAGAATCATCAGGAAAAAAAAAAACCTGTCATTTCTGAATCATTTGCCAATTTAATCAGAGGATTGTCTGTCTGTTGTCCATTGTAGAGTACTTCTAAATGCTTTATACCAACTCCATGACATGTTCAATTATGCCAGCCTCAGCAAATTTAAATGATGATTCTATTTGTCATTTTAGTACACCCTTCATGATAGTAATTCAAATAATTACTAGTTGGCCTCTACAAATCCACAAGTCAGCAATGAGCCTTATAGAATGTTTATCATGACCTGAATTTCTACTAGTCAGAAGTAATTTCATTATATTACTAGAACATATTTATTTATATAATTATATTGTCAACTCAAATACACTGCAGTTAAAACTAATTGACCATATTTTAAAGAGTTTCCACAAAATAAAAAGATAGCTTCTACACTTTTGTATATATAGGAATCTAAAGAAAATGAACATGTGAACAGCAAGAAATAACACTAATTCCTTTAGAAACTCTCAGGAGTGAATGGGTAAAGTGTGCATGCTAATGTTATCAGTTTCTCCTTGTATGAGTACTGCTAGGAATGTTGTTTTTCGTTATTATATCTAATCAAATCTACCTCTGGACCCCCACTGCCATGGTCAGCAATGTCAGTCATTTTGAATGGTTCCTGCTACTCTTAAAACTTTAGCAAGACCCTTCAGTTTACAAAATTCTGAGGAAATAAAGTAGAGCTCCTGGTCACAGTTGAGATGCTCATGATGCTCAGCCCCATGCAAAAGTGGGCTGCTCTGCAGATAGCATCCATATGTTCCCTGTCCAGCTCATCTGTGGTCCTCATATGACAGCTTTCAGTGCACATCCCTCCCCTGACACCCACAGAAACACCATCTAGGGGTTATGATATCTCTTGTATCACTTTCTGGTGATGCCCTGGTTTCTGCATCTAAGGGAGCAGTTAGCCTCTGATCCCTTCTCTGAGGAATTCTCTTGTACCTGAAAAATTAAACCTTCAATGCTCCAGCCCCGAGAAAGTGGGAGGAGGAGATGGAGGGAAACGTAGACTTTTTTACCACAGCATATCATGAAGTAACGGGCAATAGGACAATCACATTTAAAACCTCAGGACCACAAAAGAAACTATGCATCTTTCTGGATACTTTAGGAATACAGTAACTGATCTCCCACCACCCAAGGAGAATGACATCCTTATAAACAGAGGAAACAATATGTTGACTTCACTATTTGTGTCACTATTTTATGTCACTGTTGATATGTCACTATTTTAAATACCTACTATCTCTCTAAAACCACAAGGATTTCCTCGTATAAAAGGTGAATGAATGATTCTGGTGCCTGTGTTTAAAAGCTAATTTAGGCTTCCTCCCACTACTCATTTCTATTTCCTAACTTTCTTTCCTTCTCACTGGTTATTCCCTAACTTCCAAGACAGTTGGAGATGACTTAATGCTATGCAAAAAGTAGAAGGTATCAGTATTTTAATGATCAATAAATTTTTTTATATATAATAGTAATAAATATTATTTAAGCAATTCATTTGGTTAAAGGGCATGTTGCTAATGAGGCTAATATTGCACATTCATTCCTTATCTGAACCAATTAACTTCATAGAGAAAAAAATCTTTCTAAAACACTCTAAGTATAATTTAGCATAATCATTAGAAAGAAATTTCATAGAATACTTCTGACAGTTGGTCAATGGCATCATTTTCATATTTGGCAGACAGCATATAATTATGTTATTATTTTCTAGAAAGACATGTATTGCTCTGAAGAACTTCTTACTGAATCAGGATTTACCAGTGCATCAAGTATAGGAAAGCTGACTTAACTTCAATGCAAACGTTGTTTGTGTTAATATCAAAGTAAATCTAGAACTACTTATACCCAGTGTTAATAAATGAAATTGAATAAACATTAGAGTTAAACTAAAAAATGCTGAATAAGAATTTTAGAAAAAAAAGAGGTGATTTAAAATGTATTACATTTATATAGGGTTGCTTTAGTGAGAGATATGACCAAGACTCATGCAACTGAGGAGGTTTATAACTCACTTCAATATTTTAAGGTTGACTTATGGGTACATGTTAAAATGGTGTGAAACACTCATTTGTATGAAGCTGTATCCCAACATCTAACTTTGTTGTCATTAAAGTATAGCTTGTTGATTGGTATTTTTGTGTGAGTGGCTTGTGACAGAAACCCAGGGGAATCTTCAGTGCAAGGAAAACCACTACAAAGTACCCTACTCTTTCGTAACGAGGCAGAACTTACTACTATGTCTGAAGAGTAATCTCTCCTCACACTTGGTTCTCCAATGAGTAATTTAGCAAAATCATTAGAAAGAAATTTCATAGGACACTTCTGATAGTTGGTCTCATTGGAGAACCAAGTGTCCTGAAGCTTTTGAAACCAAATTCTGAACAAAAGTCATATTTTGCAGTCACCAAAGTCCACTGATACAGAGCAAACTGGTATAAATATGATGTGATGTTATGGAAGCAACTTGACTTCTGTCCTTCCCACTCCATGCCTATTATACCTGGCTTTATACTCTAAGGTCCTTGGGTAGAAATCACCTGCCCAGATCCAGGGCTTGTTAGTGGCTTTCCGTCTTCACAGGTTCTGGTCTACCATAGGAGTCCTTTTTATTTACAACCACAGGGGTATGTGTGTGTGTGTGTGTGTGTGTGTGTGTGTGTGTGTGTATGTGTGTGTAATTCTATGGATTTGGTACAGGAAAAATGATGTGTTTCTGTGTTTCATCTATATTCAAACCAAAAGGATTAAGTCATTTTGTTCCACCAGGAACAAAATTACTTTAAAAATGGATATATTTTGGGGTATTCATTTTGTGTCTGTACATGAAGCAATGAAAAAGAGAGTAGAAAATAAGATTAAAAATCAAGAATGAAGTCAGTACATACAAAGCATTTTATGCCATTCTATCAACTTGCTGGCACAGGTCAGAAATTTGATTCTAAGATTTCATAAGCCCAACACAGAAAGACAAGACTACATATATGACTCAGAGTGAGAAGTATTTGGGAGAAGTTGAAGTATCCCAGTATTAAGTTAACAATAAATGCATCCCATTAGTCTGCATAGAAAGAAACTATGTGATGTGAATAGTATCTTCAATGTTACATTCACAGAAATATAGTGCTGAGTTTCCAGGTAAGCAAGTGATATTATGCTGAAATTTAACTCAAAAGCAGTTCCCGCTGAATGCACCAATGAGATGGTCTTGCTTAATAACAATAAAATAAATTCTTTCTCACAAAGGGGGGACCATGCTAGGGAGCATGTTGGAAATTTTGAGAGATTTTCTTGCTAATGTTTTTCTTGTTGGCTAGGCATGATAGGCATTTGATGGGAAGGAGCCAGGAGAGCTACACATCCTGCCATGCACACGAGGGCCTCACCCAGTGCAGAGTTGTTTCACACTCTGAAACTTTAGCATGTTCTGCAAGACATTCAGATGCTGAGTATGTGCCTTGACATGTGGTGGCATTTCAAAACAGGACATGTTTTCTCTGTTTTATAATTATTAACCCAACCTATGATATAAGATGAAATTTATTTTCATATTACACTTACAAATAAAACTAACTCGTTTGCTAATTTTTAATTTTTTTCATTTTGACAGTTTGTATTTCCCTTCGCATGTTTTCCTTATCTTGGTTGAGGATCTTTTTCTCTAATCAATTACATATAAGTCAAATTATTATTGCCTATCATTCCACTAGTTTTAATTAGGGTCCAGTCACACACATGTCCTTTAATGTTCTTTTCTATATACAGATTTTTCTGAGTTTCTCTTAAATCTTCAATCTTAAATCCAAATATTCATCATAAATAGATGCAAACATCTATTCCATTATGTTTTCTATGTAAACATTCCTGACGTTCTTTCTCTTTTTCCTTTATTTTATAGTTAGAGCATTTCTATGATATTTTATTATCTTTGTTTTATTTAATAATAAAAAGGAGTAGGTAATACAAAGTATTGGTATTTGAGTATGATAGAGTTGAAGGCCACTTGTAGACATGAGGGGAAGCTTGTAGGGAATGTAGCATCTCATTTCCTGAGTGTATATCCACTTATGTAGTATATTCAAGTAATCCTTGTCATTCTAAGTTGATCTGTACCCTGTGCCTAGGTGGATGAAGGGAAGAAATTAAAGTGAAATGGTGGGATGAGAGAAGGGTCAGTGGTCTAGCCTATATCACTACCATTTAAAGTAGTAAGAATTTAAGGATACTTGAACATCACGGAAGGCAACCAAAGGTGCTGCATGATAGACAGCCCAATAGTGTGAGGCTTGGACTGTACCCTGGAGTCCCCAACAGATGGAATGTGGAACAGGTCTTGCAGGAACATGTCTCCCATGTCACAAGGGAGCATGGGTCTCTCATGAATCCCTGAAGAGCAACCACAACAATCTAGTCAGGCTTTGAGTACCTCTTACACAGAAGCAAATGAACTAACTGCCAAGGGAGGACCATAGCAGTGGCATTTAAGCAAAAGATATTTTCCCCTCAACCTGATCTTGTGCAGTCTCAACAGCCCAAGGATATAGTATCTGGAAGCAGAGGGGAAGAATAAGGAAAGGCTCCATCCTCTTCCCTTACAAGGATCTCTCCCTAGTCCATGGTGAGTCAGAGATTGACTCATGAGCTAGACATAACTTGGAAACTGAGTTGGCATACTTTGAAAGGACTAAAAAAGAATTGATCTGTCCAAGGTATAGGTAAGAAATGAAAAAGATTAATTCATATTCAATTAAGATCATTCATATTCCACAGTTCTTATACCTGGATATACTATCAATTAAGACAGAAGCTGTGGGAGATATACAAATAGATTTCTATTAAATTAATAGATATGTAATTTCAGGTTAGAATCCACTCATCTTCTTTAAAAAAAAAATTAAACAAGAAACATACCATGTCCATTTAGACTATAAATGGACAACAATATGAAGATCAGAGCCCTATACATAATCCTTGTCACTACAAAAAGGCAGGAGTGCAGGCTAGCTGGATTATCAAAGCCTAGAAATTCTTCCTATTCTCTTCAACCCACTAATATCCCTTGGCCAACCATGAATGCAGATACAGGTCCATTTCAATTCTGGAAAAGGTTTTACTGCATGGGAAATATTTCTTTCTCTGAGGCCCAAAGTATCCACCTGAAAGATAGTAGTAAGCAAAGAACAAATGCTATACGTCTAAAATGGTAGTTCCCCAAATCTGGTCCTCAGACCATGTGTTAGTTACCATTAGTCACTGTGACCAAAATATCTGACAAGAACAATTAGAGGAGGAAATATTCATTTTCGCTCATGGTCTCAGAAGTTTCAGTCCATGGTTGGCTGATTTCACTTCTAGGCCCACGGTAAGACAGAACATCATGGCAGAAGGGTGTGGCAGAAAAAAGCAGCTCAGCTCAGCAGTCAGGAAGCAGAGAGAATGAGATAGAAAAGGGCCAAGGCCATTTTCTCAGTAGCCTATTTTCTCCAATCATGCCCCACCTGTCTACAGTTACCATCTGGTAATCCATTCAGATTATTATTTCATCTAAGGGATTGATCCACTGATAAGGCCAGAGCCCTTATAATACAATCTTTTTACCTTTGAACACTGCCACACTGTCCAACACATGGGCTTTGGGGAAGACGTTCTGCATCCACATTATAACAGACCAGTAGTATCAGCATGATCTTTGAACTTACTAGAAATGCAAATTCTTATCCTGCTACTCCTAAACATGATGAACTAGACACTCTGGGGTAGGACCCAGAACTCTGTGACTGAAGAAGGCCCTCAAGTAAGTTTGATACATAATGAAGTTTGAAATTCATTGGTCTATGATGCTAGCTGGCTATCATGGAAGAGAGATGAGGAACTATCCTCTCAGATTAATGAAGTTCCAGTCAGTAACATGTGACATAGTATGGCAGATTGTATTTTCTAAAGATGGCTAGAATAATGCTATAGTTGGCCAACACTCATATTGAAGTTTAATTGCCAATGTAAGGTAGTGAAGAGATAGTGGGCTCTTTAATAAGAGCTGGATCATGGCGCTCTGCCTTTGTGAAATGATTAATGTATTCCTCTTGAGAATGGGTTAGTTATGAGACTCAGTTGTTATAAAGCATCTAACCCCCTTTGATCTTTCTTCTCTACCACATGTGCTTGCTTGCCATTCCAGTTTTTTTCCTTGTTATAATGCAAGTGAGGACCTTGCTAGTTGTGGCTGTCCAATCTTGAACTTCCCCAGCCTTTAGAAGCATAAGCCAAAGTAAAATTCTTTTCTTTATAAATCATGGGAGTTTCAGGTATTTTGATATAGCAACAGAAAGTGGACTAAGACAACTTATTCCACATGTTCTTCATACAATGATGTTGACGATCCTTCCATCAGGAAAGTGGGCCTGTGCCTCACCTTTGAAAGACAGGCCTGTCTTTCATTATTAACCCATAGAATGTGGCAGAAAGGATACTACGTACTTCATAGCTCTGTTACAAAAGGCAATTTAGTTTTATCTTGCTTGCTTTTGACACCTTTAGCCACCACCTAAGAAATCTGAGTCACTGAGGCTTCTAAACTGTAAGGAAGCCCCAACTAGCCCAAGAAATCATATAAAGAGATCTTGAGACTCCACAGAAATGAGGCTGGTCCAGAGCCCAGCTGCTTCGATGTCCTCCTGTTCCTGCTCCAATCACCACCACCACGGTTCAACTGCTACTGCATTAATGAATAGGAGTCAGATCAGACCATCTGTACCCGTCTCGAATTCCTGACTCATAGACACTGTGAGAGAGAATAAAACAGATACTGCTGTTTCCAGCCATTAATAGTTAGTAGATAGATGAACATATGGTGTTCTGGTAATCTAACCTTGTTTTTTTCTTTCTTCTTTTTTTTTTCAAATTTAATCAGTCATCCTAATGCCATTGATGGAATAATTCACCTTTAGTTCATTTATTTAAAAAGTTACATTTGTTAAATGCTTTTATACTCTTGGGTCTATTTCTGGAATTTTCCCTTTAAACCACTGCTCTATTTCCCTAGTCCTGCACCTTTTCTATACTGTTCTAAGTATAGCTATGTAATACATTTTAATAATGAGCAGAACTATTCCTATCCTGAGTTGCCTTTTTCCTATAGCATTGTCTCTAACTTACTGGATGAAATTTAGAATGAGTTTCAAGGTCAAAAGAGACAACTTAAATTTTACTTGAGTTTTTCTTAAAATTATTAACTTGTTTTTAAATATTAAGATATCCAAAGGGGCATCTTTATCTGCACATTTAAGCTTTCATGTTTTTCAGTAATTCTTGGCTCCATTATTTCACATGCCTCTGAAAGTTCTTGGTAAATTTACTCTCCACCATTTCCTATCTCTGTTGTGAGTGCTATTAGATTTCATTATCCTTTCCCCAAACACACATGCATACATTTTTTTCTAATAAGCATAGTGCAAAAATATTGTCAGTTTATGACTACCTTACAAAACTCTCCCAATAATCTTAACAGCCTTTCACTTCATTCTCATAAATAAACTGGATAAGTTTTGTTTCTAATCCATAAGTAACCACATCTTCTGCAAATAATTACAATTTTTATGTCTTCTTTTCAACTTTTATATCTCATTTCATTTATATTATCTTGTTACTTTGGCTAAAGATTCCAGAAAAAAATTAATCAATAGACATACATTTAAAAACTAAAAAATAGTAATTGTCATATTTCTTTTCTAAATTGGGAAACATATTAAGGATGTTTATTGCATACACTGGTTTCAAAGCATTACTTAAATCTCTTCTTCTATAACAAATGTGATATTTGGTAGTCTAACCCTTTCTTGAAAACTCCTAGGAGCCACTCCTTTCAACTTATCTTCCAATTGTCAACTCATCCTTTGAACATGTCTTGCTCTTGATAAGTTTTTCTTATACTGGTATGAAATCCTAGTTCAGTGCTTCATGCTCCAAAATTCTTTTCTCAGATGCACACCTATATTTCCTTCAACTATGCATTTTGTGATGAGTGTTTTTTCATGTTATATAAACATCCTATATCTTTGTGTACTGAATATGAAATGTCTTTATCCAAACAAAAGCATCCAGACATAAGCTATCCATCCACTCTATAACATAGTGGTATTCTCTTCTTCATTATTCTAAATCCTCTCTGATATGTTCTCTTTGGTGTGTGGATGTTAACCCACAACAATGGAGGGTGAGGGGGGAGAATAGTTGTCCATTGGATTAGACAAAGGGAAGGTAGGGGGAGGGGATGGGAAGGACAGTGGAATTAATCAGACATAACTTTCCTAGACTTGTATTTGAATATACAACCAGGGTAACTCCACATCATGTACAACCACAAGAATAAGATCCTAATTAGAATAATTTATACTCCATGTATATGTAATATGCCAAATTATATTCTACTGTCATGTATAACTAAAAAAAAAAGCAAATGCAAAAAAAGAACTGAGGATTTAGAAATATGAAAATTTCTAAATTGTCATATTAAAAACTCTCTTTGAGACAACCAAACCCATAAGCAGCTTTCACAACAGGTGAAAGCAGAGAGAAGATCCCTTATAAAAAATAGTCGGAAATCTCCTTGGTGGAAGGGAAATCAGGCCACAAAACACACCAAATTAGAGTCAATCTGATACAAAAAATTAGATGGGATGCCATGTACATAAATAACCATAGTATAAGACTCCATGTTAAACATCATCAAAGATGTTTAAGCAAAATGATATGAGAAGAAAGACGATGGGGGTGACCTTTAGATGGAAATTATGGACCAGAGTCCAACCTAAGAAGATAATGCAGGTTACAACACTGGAAGGTAACAAGACCTCTGTGGGAACAGTGAGTATCATTGTTTGGACAGAGTGGATGTAGGAAAAAACAGAACAATACTATACAGAGTACAGGAATGCCAGGCTAACAGCACAAACAACCACAGTAATTAACATGGAACAGAAACATTGTCTCAAGTGCTTCACTTCAGGATCTCCAAAATACAGCTCAAATTACTATGTGTTTTAGGTGCTGGAGGTCTTGTCCATTTTCCAAAAGGAAGATGACATGACCAAAGCCAACATTAAGAGGAATTGCTTGGTAACAACCTATTGAGGAAGAGAGAATCTGGAGACTACAGAGGTATTTAACAGCCTTGTTATATGATACACTTCACTTCATCTATGGCTTCTACTCTGTTAACCTCCAGCCTCAGTGCATACTCTCCTAAACCCATCTAACTAAGTTTATCTGCAGACACCCATGCCTTGCCATGTCCCATTTTTGATGTATGCCTGATGTATGCTTGGCTAGTTATCTCTTCATCTCTGCAAAAAGCACTTTTCCCAGACCTCAGTGAGGGTCATGACCATGTTATATTTTAATTACATGTTTATTATTGTTCTTGATTTCAAGTTATTTGTGGGAAGGGCCTGTGTACTGTTTATTTTTCCAACATCAAGACAAAATCTCAGCAGGCTCCCAATGAATTAATGCATAAAACCAATACCAGGATGGACAAAAGGACCACGGGCTAACAGGGGAGACCTGAGACTGAAAGCCATGAGTTTGCAGGGCTCAAACACAGAAATTTTCTGATAACCTTTAAGCAGTGCTCAGTATCAGACTAGCAACATCTGTTTTTATCCAGGTAGTTTCTTACTTCCTTCTAGAAATAGGCCTCTCATGCAGACCTCAGGGAAGGACATGTAACGAGTTGGGATAGTAATTAGTCCTAGGGTGGGAAGTCTCATAACTCAAGCTAAGCCATTGAGAATCTGGCCCTGAAAATGACTCTCATTGTGGTTGTAGAGAAGACTATTTCTTGGTGGTCAGGTTGAAAAAGAAATGTGAATCACTATAATGCGGACTTTGGGAAAACAAGGGCATTTTCAGGCTTATTTATAGCCAGACAGTGATGGACACAAATGTCACATGAAGGAGCTTCCAGCAGCTGTATTCTTGGACACAGTTGGGGTTTGGGCTGCTGTCAAATAATAGTTCTGAATAATTGATAAGAGAAATCAGTTTAGTAACCTCACTGCATTTACAGCTGTTACCAAAATGCACCAAAAATTTTTTTAAATTATAAATAATTCTTATTTGCTATTACCATTGCATTTTAATAAGAAAAAACTAGGAAGAACTGATGTTAGAACAAAGTGCCATTTTCTACATTTAATTCTTATGACATTATAAAGTATTTACTTTGTTATTGTTGATTCTCTTATTTCTCTGCTATCTGGCAAAACTTTGGTTGGACTTAAACTAATTTGTGGAACTAGGGCGTAAGATGAGATCACCGTGGATATGGGATGGACCCAAAGTCCAATGGCTGGTGTCCTTATAAGAAAAAGGCAGAGGAAAATTGAGACAGGTGGGAAGGTTGTGTGAAGACAGAGACAAAGACTGGAGTTAGGCAGCTGTAAGGCAAGGAACACCAAAGGCTGTCTGAAGCCACCAGAAGCTAGAGAGAGAGGCCTGGAATGCGTTATCCTTTACAGCTTCCAGAAGAAACCAATACTTCCAATACATTGGTATCTAACTTCTAGCCCCCAGAATTGGGATAAAATACATTTATGTTGTTGAACCACGCAGTTAATAGTAATTATGGCAGTCCTAAGAAACTAACACAGTGGGGTATTCATCTTGGAAATTAACAAAAAACAAAACAAAACAAAAACAACAACAACAAAAAAACCCACAGCATCATGAAAATGCAAGAAATTATAGGAATCTGTAGTCTGAGAAAGGCCATTATGTCGCTATTTGTGCTTGAAGAAGGATATCAAAGTGAAAACACTTCCAATGTTGCATTTCTTTGAACTGAGAGCTGGTAATCATATACAAGCTATATTTTTTTAATTTTTTTTTTGAGAGAGAGAAAAAAAATTTTTAATATTTATTTATTTTTTTTTTTAAAGAGAGAGTGAGAGAGGAGAGAGAGAGAGAGAGAATTTTTTTTTTTTAATATTTATTTTTTAGTTCTCGGCGGACACAACATCTCTGTTGGTATGTGGTGCTGAGGATCGAACCCGGGCCGCACGCATGCCAGGCGAGCGCGCTACCGCCTGAGCCACATCCCCAGCCCCTAATATTTATTTTTTAGTTTTCGGCGGACACAACATCTTTGTTTGTATGTGGTGCTGAGGATCGAACCTGGGCCGCACGCATGCCAGGCGAGCGCGCTACCGCTTGAGCCACATCCCCAGCCCAGGAGCTATATTTTAACCAAGTTTCTTTGACCAAATTTATACCCGATACAAACTGTGGGGATAACATTTCCTACTATTTGTTCTTCAAATCTCATAATCATTTAGAAAGTAACTTCACATTTTTTACTGTCCCTATAACATCTATAGCTCACATTAGTTTATTTGAATAGATATGCAATAAGATATTTACATATATCCAAATAAACAAGTGACCTGTGAATGAAAGTAAAATTCAGAACTACTGACATCGGCTACTTTTTGCCATTGCTAGATCATGAACTGAACTCTACCATGGCTCATAATCATATACACAGTCTTTGTTGTAGACAAAGGAAATTAAAATTTAAGAATGATTTTAAACTTTATCTTAATAATATGCAGAAAAAATGACTATATCTGACTCTGAGTTTCTGCAAGATAAGCCCAATATTTTGTTTTAACATTTTCCCATCAAACATAGTAAAAAAGTTAGGTTGTTGTTGTTCTGCAATCTGACATTTAGGCTTATGTTTTTAAAATTTTTATGTTTCTCATGTTTCTGATTCATTATATTGTGCGATGAAAGCATCTCTGTTTCACTTAGCATTCTGTTGAATCTGCAGAGATCTTGCTACTTTAAATGTATATGCACTATTCTTCCAGCATAAAAATCAGTCATTAAGTTGGAATGATAGAGCAGTGATTTCTGGGTTTTATAGAGATTAGCAAGGCTTACTCTCTCCTATGGAAACCATCTAACTGACATGCTATATACTGATGACCAATAAGAGATTGACAGATGCAAGGAACTCTCACATCTTTTCAGACATGCATTGTATTTTTCCAAATACAGTAAATGATCTTTGGCTTTTTAAGAAACTGTTGAGCAATGCTACCATCCATTAATTACTAAAGGCACTAGGGAAGGTCCTTAACCATGATGTGAATAGATAGTTATTTAGGAAACCAAAGGCTAGAAAGAGAGCTACTTAGTATTAATGAGTTTATAGAGTATCTTGATTCATTATGGCTCTAGCTGAAATTGAATGGAACAATCAAAGTTCATTACCAGGCTTGATTTCCTGAGCGGGGAAATAGTAGAGATGCTATGTATATGAATACGTTCTCTACACTTTCATTTCTTTAAAAAAAAACATTTCTTATCAGTAAACATTATCCTTTTCTTATTTTCTTAAAGCAGCAATGCACACTAACAGACATTCCCAAAGAAATAATGTATGCTATGTATAATGAAATCAGAAAGCTATAATTGCTCATCTAAACAATCCCTCTAATATAAGCTTACCTTTAAAAAAATCCACAGTACCTTAAAATTCTTTCAATGACAAAACATTAAAAACAAAACACCATCGAGTTAGGTTGCTGTTTACCTTTCAGGGCTGATACCATTAAAATGAAGCCAGAATTCAATTTATGTAAATTTTTTCAGTTAAATTATTTATTATAGAAAATTCTCTCAACCTTTCTAAAGTGAAATAAATGCAAATTTAATTCATTAGATGACTAGACCGGTATAAAATCTTAGAGGAAATGTAAATGGTACTTGAAAATATAGAAATGATATTTGTTTCAGTAGCACAACAAATCAATGAGCATAAAATTGTCAGGTGTACAAAAATATCACTAAAATGGATTCTGTATTGTCCGTTAAAATACATACATTTCTATTCAAGGCACATATTCACAGAAGCATGAGAGAAATGAGAATTGAGGACTCGTGGATCTGAGTATTGTGAACCTCGGAGCACTATGTCCTTTCTTCTCAGAAGAGGTCCCTAATGAAGACATGGCTGAAGAGAGATCTGGCTTTTATCCTGGCTTGCCTGACAATTCTGTGACTCTGGATAAATTATGTGACCTTTCTGAGCATCAGTCTTCTCATCTGCATTAAACAGATTTTAAACAGTGTGCATTTGAAGTGTTGACCCTAGCTCCACCCAAGAATTTCATAAGAATAAAGCAAATAATAAGTTGAAAATGCTTGGTAAATTATAAAACACTGTAGAGTTGGTGTTCTTTAGTAGCTACACACAAGTCCCAGATTACCAGACTAGAAATCTTTTAAATATGAAATCTATTCAATCAGTCTTTCCTTGGTTGTTCCTATTGACCAAATTTCTGGAAAATATGAAGCCTACCCACTATCAAGGCCTTCATACAGTCTAATGTAATTCCTATAACAACTCCAACAAACAAATTTTACTCTCTACATTTGAGAAAAGAAGAAAAAGACACACTGACTAACTTGCCTCATGTTATTCCATGCTAACAGCAGGAAACAAATGCAAGTTTAGATAGATCTTATTGTAATGCCCCAACATTTTTCCAGCTAAATCTATAGGCCATCCAAATTTCTCCTTCTGTCCAAAATGGAGTGGAAGATTCAGAAGTGAGACTTATGAACACAACCACAATCCTCTTCCCCCTTCAAAGGTAGCCACTGGCTTTCAAATTATTGGTATCATCGTCACCACCCAGTGAAATGTGAAACAACACTGCCCCATGAGTCCAAAGTCTAAATGAGTCTAAATGTACCCTGGGATTCCAGACTATACTGCTGCCATGATAATGTGGTAAAGGTGGCTAAAGATGGACAAACTCTTATTGAATTGGTTGGCAGAAAACTGTATGGTAAATTAGGAACCAGGTCTGGCTCTGACTCTTGGTCCACCCATATTCAGCAAGTTGGTCACACATTGGGCAAACAACTAACACCAAGAAGGTACACAACCAATCATAGTTTGAGTGAGATTAAAAGTTAGAAAAGACACAATTATTCTTCTCTTATGATGTCTACAGAAGAAATTTGGGACTGTTGCTGCTATGACATAGGGGAATATATATAAAGAAAAACAAAAATATGTATGTATATATATACATATATATACACACACATATACATATATGTATGCATGTGTGTGTGTGTATGTGTGTGTGTATGTGTGTGTGTGTGTGTGTGTGTGTGTGTGTGTATGTATATAGATATATATTGACCTGGGGTAGAAGGTAGAATGGAGAGGAATGAACTGAAAGGAGAAACAGTAAATACAAATTTCAATCACTATTTACCATCTATTTTTTTCTTAAAAAAATGCCAATATGTTCAGTACTTGGTAAACATTGTGGGTCACTGATTTTTATTTGCTTGTTTGCTTTACTATTTTATATTGTAGTCATGGGCTGATTTTGTTTCAAATGTTTTGTAAAGACCTGGTTCAAATATAAAACACAGAATACTTTATTATGAAGTCATAGAAACCATATCATTAGCTTTGCTTGTTACTTAGCAATTGAGTGAGGCAGCACTTTAAAACATCTAGAAAAACAAATTCATGACCTCAAAAAAAGCAATAATTGTTTTGCAAATTAAAATTCTTTTTCTCACTCCAGCCAGTAACTTAATCTTCAGATGTAATTGTGATGTGCAATGTGAGTAACCTGAAGGAGGAATCAAACATCATTTTGCCTCAGTGCCAAGAAAACATCTCCAGCTGACAGTTATTAATTTCTAGTCAAATTATCCTGGAATAGGGTCAAAGAGAACTAATGGTTTTAGTTTACATTCCAGGAAGTGTTGTGTTTCAGGGTTCAGAATGAAGTGTTCTCTGTAAAGAGAGCTGCAGCAGATCAGGAGACTCCCATGGTCTCCCCCCAGAATATTAGCCAGATTAATAAGCACATTAACCCTTCACACTTCTCAGATACTTTTCCACAAACAATTTGTTTATTCTTGATCTGCATTGAGTGAAATGTACAAAGTTTTAATACTATTACAGTTTGGCTCTGGATTGTTCCCCACAGCTCCTGTGTTGAAGGCTTAGACTCCAAGGCAGCAGTGTTCAGAGGTGGGGCTTTGAGGAAGTGATTGGATCACAAGGCTCTGACCTCATGGATTGACAGGTGGATTATTGACAGGTGGTGGACCCTGTGGAAGGTAAACTTAGTTGAAGGGGGTGGTCTCTGGGGCTGTGACATTGGGGAGCATATTTTATCCCTGCCCTTTCTTCCCTCTTTTTCATTTTCTTGTCTTTCTTTTACCCAGTCACCATGAAGTAAGCAACTCTGCCCCATAGACCCTTTCCACCTTGATGTTCTACATAATCACAGGCCCATAATAAGGAGGCCAAGAAACTATAAACTAAAATCAGAGTCAAAATGAATCTTTCCCCCTTTAAAATTATTTTTCTCAGGTACTTTGTCACAAAAACAGAAAACTAACATGAACACCTAAAAATATCAATACCTGTTTATATATCAGTAACCAAGAATTGAAAGATGTTTTCATTCTTTTTTCAGTTTGTGATTTTTTGTGTGTGTTTTTGATGCTGGGGATTGAACCTATGGCCTTGTGCATGCAAGTCAAGCACTCTACCAACTGAGCTATATCCCCAGCCCCATGTGATCTCTTTTGATTTGGGGATTTTAACATACTAAACATAGAGAAGTAAAGGAGATATATGGTATTAGTTAAATAAAGCATTTTTGTCACTTATTTCACAATTAAGTCGTCCTTTGACATAGGTTGAATAATGCTCACATTATTTTATTCAACTTATATGTAATCTTTCAACTGGCTCACAAAATCTTAAATTCAGTTTTATGTTGTGGCATGCAAATAAGGCCAAGCAATTCATTTTACCAATTGAATTTTACCAAATTATAGTACACACCCAGGTGCATAAGTAAAATATGTATAAGGAGAATATTAGAAGTGAATAGTTGCATAATACAGTAGAAAGAGGAGATTCCAACTCAGAAGTTCTAGTATATCTGTCTTAAAAGGAAGGTTCTGGAAATACGACTTTGGACAAGTCCCTGACTCTCCTGAGCCTTGATTCCTTCACTTCAAAAATTGGCTGAAATGATATCTAGTATTAAAAAAAAGCAACATAGATTATTGTGCTGCTTTAGAGAAATGTCCAGAAAAGTGCCTTTGCTAATGTTAAAGTACCCTAATGATATACTTTTAGCAGCTTTGATGAGATATAATTCATATACCATGTAATTTACCCATTTAAAAT
Source organism: Spermophilus citellus (assembly GCF_964194105.1). Taxonomy (NCBI): domain Eukaryota; kingdom Metazoa; phylum Chordata; class Mammalia; order Rodentia; family Sciuridae; genus Spermophilus; species Spermophilus citellus. Next base: position 91,593,956 of record NC_138197.1, on the reverse strand, counting down.
GTACAATTCAAAAATTTTAGTATATTCTCAGTACTCCGTAACAGTCAGCACAATCTTTTTTTAGAACATCTTATCTCCCCCAAAAAGTAACCTGATACCCATTAGCTGTCACTAGTCACTCTCAATCTGTCTCCCCTCTCCTGTCCCCATCTCTTGACAACCACTGATTTGTTACCTCCAAATTTGCCTATCCAGGCTGTTCTAGTCAGTTTTTGTTGTTGTTGTTGTTGTTGTTGTTGTTGCTGCTGTTGTTGTGATCAAAAGACCTGACAAAACACAACTTGGAAGAGGAAAAGTTTATTTTGGCTCATGGTTTCAATGGTTCAGTCCACAGTTGACCAACTCCATAACTTTGGACCTGAGATGAGGCAGAACATCATAACAGAAGGAAGCAGATCAGAACATGGCAACCAGGAAGCAGAGAGAGAGAGAACTATACTCAGTGACAAAATATAAACCCAAAGGTACATTCTCAGTGACCTACTTCCTCGAGCCACACTCTACTGGTCTAAAGTTACCACCCAGTTAACCTATATTAACTGTCTTCTTCCACTTAGTATAATATTTACAAGCTTTAACCATATTGTAGCATATATTCATACTTCATTCCTTTTTATTTACAAATTATATCCCATTGCTTAGCTATACCATGTTTTATTTATACACTCATGGGGTAAGAGACATCTGGGTTGCTTCCACTTTGGAGCTATTATGAATAATGCTGTGAACATTCATTGAAGAGTTTTTGTGTGAATATGTCTATTCAATTCTTTGGGGTACATACCTAGGAGTATAACAGCTGGGTTCTATGATAACTCCTATGTTTAACATTTTGAATAATTGCCAAACTGTTTCCCAAAGTGATTCTGCCATTTTATACTCACCAATTTATAAGAAAATAAACTTCCCTATAGCTTTGTCAATAATGTTATTGTCTGTCTTTTTATTATAAGCATCCTAATGGATATGAAGTTGTATCTCATTGTGTTTTAATTTGTATTTCCCAAAAAACTAATGATTCTGAATATTATTCATGTCTGATTAGCTAATTGCATAGCTTCTTAGGAGAAATATCTAAACTTCACCCATTTTAAAATTCATTTATCACTGTATTAGAAGAGATCTTCATACATTCTGAATACTAGTCCCTTACCAGGTATATGGTTTGTTAATATTATCTTCATTGGAAAAGAGATCTTTTCACTTCCTGAATATTATCATTGGCACAATAATGCTTGGATTTTGATGAAGTTCAATTTATTGGCCTTTCTTTTGTTATCTGTGCTTTTAGTATTGTATCTTGGAAGAGTTTGCATAACCCAAGGTTATGAAGATGACTCCTAAGTCTTTAAAAAGTTTTTATCCCTTTCATTTGGGTCTTTGATCTATTTTGAGTTAGATTTTTTATGGTGTCTGATGGGGGTCCACATTTTATTATTTTGTCAATTTAATATAGTCAAAATAATACACGTTCATTTAAAAAAATCATAAAATATACAAATAAAAAGAAATGAAACATACCCATGATTCTATTTCTTCCAAACTATTTCTGACTCATTGGTTTATATGCTTCCAAATCCTATTCTCTCTGTATTTCAGTTTATGTATGCATGCACATACATACAGACATTTTATGAAATAATGAATTTATTTCTGTATGCAGCTTTGTTCCTTTGATATATTGTAAATATATTTACATATTAGATTTTGGACCTCACTTTTCTGAATTTCAAGCTTCTCAGCTATGTAAAAGCAAGTAGTTGTGGTGATCAAATGATACAATGGTATAAAAGCATTCTGTAAGACTTTTTAATAAAGGAGTTTAATTTTATTGTCATGCTAAATTATTCCTTTTGTTTAAATGCTTTCTTCAAATACTCCATAAAAGCCCTTATCATACTAGATTTATAAATTAGTGATTTTTTAAATGACTATGTCATCTGAATTTTCCAAGACTATCTGTCTATATCTTTGAGTCTCCAGAGCCTGTCATAATTCCTGGCCCATAAGAATGTTCATTAATCGTTGGAATTAATATTTATTGTCAGCACCTCTGAATCTTTTAGAAGTAGCCTATTATTCTTGTGCACAAAACACAACTGTCTCTGGAAACACAAGTGTTGACTATCAATTTCCTCTGCCCAACCTTTCTCAAGTTAGAACACACAGGGGGTCAAGAAGTAAGTAATGACTAAAGCATCAGACTCCAGATCTCCTCACCAGGAATCTGCAGTTTCTTGAATGCACATTATCCTCAGGACAATTTCCAGCAACTTTAAATGACTGGGCTATTTATTTATTTTTTTTATAATTTTCACTAGTTAAATTGTTGTTTAAGGTCTCTTGATCTCCTTACCCTGCCATTACCATTATGAAGATTTTTTTAAGTGTTACTGAAATTTCTACCCACCAGAGTTCTCAGGGAAGAGAGCATTACAAACTGAGGAACATCATCTTAGAAGATTACAAGATCCTTGTTGTATAAAGAAGGAGCTAAAGAGACAAAGGGGAACCTAGAGGCAAAAGCCTGAGGATGCTGGTGCCTGAGGGCAGGTACCAAAAGAGCTGTACATTGTTCAAGTCTACATAAGAAGCTCAGACCATACAGGTCATGTTTTCAGGGCTGTTTTGACTAGAAGTTTCCCTGGGGGAAGGCTGCTCTCAAATCTGTCTGTAAGGTGGACCTTCAAAGTCTCATAGGGTACTGAATGGCAGGCAGCAAGTTTGTATTGGCTCCTTTTTCTGTTTTCCCAGATATCAGATTAAAATAAATGCCAGGACAACTTACCATTGTGATAATAAACCAGAGACACTGGTATTTTTCCTCTGCCTGGGTCCTGGGAAACCATAAGTCTTTTTAATCTATCTATTTTATTTATTTGTTTGTTTATTTATTTGTTTGTTTGTTTGTTTATGGTGCTGGGGATTGAACCCAGGGATGTTCTACCACTAAGCTACTTCCCCAGCCCTTTTTGTTTTATTTTGAAACAGGGTCTTGCTAAGTTGCCAAGCCTGGCCTTAAACTTGTGATCTTCCTGCCTCAGCCTCCCAGGATAACACCTGGTAAGGATAAAAAGTTTTATTAGATTTTGATGAAGCTCAAAAGTTTTTAAATTTTTTTTATGTGGTGCTGGGGACTGAACCCAAGGCCTTGTACATGCAAAGCAAGCACTCTGCCAACTGAGCTATATGCCCAGCCCCCACAAGAATCAAGTTTTAAGAGTGAAGAATTGAGAGATGAAGAGGGGAAAGTGGAAGAGAACAAGAGAAGATGCTGTGTCTAGAAGCAGCAAGGAGAGGGAGCGTCCTTATTTTCTTGATATTTACCAGTCCCCACCCTTCATTAACCTCTACCACATACATCCCCTTCAGGAGGAAGAGTAAATGCTATAGGAGTAGGGACTGGGAGGAGCATGGCATCATGGTGAGGTGTCAATTATCTGGTCAGCCAGCTGCTGAGGTTCTATAATTTCATTAATTTTGGAATAAAATAACACTCCTTTTGAAACGTTTTACCCTATTTATGTTATGGTAGGATTATGTGTTATGCATATAAGTGTAAGGAAAAATTAATAAAGACTTTGAAATGACTTTTAAAAATAGAAAAAAAGAGAAAAATTGGTGTCAACCCTCCATAGGGTTAATGCTACCATTTGTTGTCTTTAACTAAACTATTTAGAAAACTGACAGTAATGAAAAGATTTGTTTGTCCATAGCTATATAAATGATTCCTATTCATACAAATTCAAATAGATTTTGTCCAATAGGGAAATTTCTGTAAGTTAAATTTTGTTTTTAACCAGTGTAACATCTTGCTGGTTCCTTCATTAGTCAATGAGTTAAATAAAATCTTTGATATATTCATTTTATATTTGTAGGAGAGTCATGATTTGACCCTTTTAAAAATTTTATACTTAACACAAATGTTGAACATCATTTGGACAATGTTATTTCTGCTACCCTGATTTTTCTTTTATTGGTTCTCTCTTCTCCTAAACTTTCTTTCTTCTCTGAACTTAACTTCCAGGGTAAGAAGTGGACAGACAATAGCAAACATATTGGTCACAGATGAGGCACAAGGGAGACCATCATCAAAATTATATTCTGTCAATCAGAAGCCATATTGCTAAGAAGAATGTTACAGAATTTTTTGTCATAGACTAAAGGTACACACACCCACAGAAGCAAGTATGCTACTTTACCAGAAAAACACATACATTAGCACACACACACACACACACATGCACGTATATATTTAAATGAATCTCTGGAACTTACAATCTTTAGGGTTCTTGATATTACAAAGATCACATTTTAAATGTTAAGATTGAAATATTGAATTAAGATTTTTAAATTGACTGAAAAACTTCATAAACTATTCTCTTTCTAGTCATTATAAATTTTCAACCATTCATAAAAAAAAATCATTTTTACTTTTGAAAGTGAATAAAATCTATGCCAGTCTTGGAACATTTTTCCCTGATTTCCTTAACCAGCAATTCAGTGATAATAAGCATTCAAGCAACATGAAGGATTTAATCAACCCAAATGCACCAGAAAACACACTGTATGAGCAGAGTTAACTTTAAGCAAACACATGCTGTCCTTGTGAGCCTAATTGTTTGAAAGTAGGTTAGTTTCAGAGCACAGTGTAAAGTAGCTGTTTTAACCTTACGTTTAAAAAAAAAAAAAAAGCTTGCCTCTTCCTCTTTTGTACGTGAATTTGTACCCCATAAATCACACAGAATAAATATGTTTGCCCCTATTTTACTAAAGCAGAGATCAAAAGGAAATCAGATACCTGAAGTAAATAGCATAATATATTAGATGATCCAAAGTCATCTTTATTCTTTCCCAACAGTAAAAACAAATTAATTTGCTTTCTTGCCTTGGCATTTATGAATGCTAATTTAATCACGAAAATTTAGACTTCCTGTGAGAGAATCTGAAACCACATTGTGAACATGATTTTCACATAAGGTTTGCTCCTTTTTCCCAAATTAGAAAGTAAAATTTAAAAACTCCATGCTTGTATTAGACCCTAGGCAAAATCAGCATAGCCCTGCCATCTCCCGTTAAGTTGATTCAGTACTCTGGGGAACCATGCCACCATCTGGACTGGAGTGCATATGGTGGGAGGGAGGGAGGCCTGGGAGAGTGTCCTCGAGAAGACCCCAGCTGACTGAGCAGCCACCTGTTTTCGAGATGAGCCAGGCAAAATACTGTATGTCACACTCATCACAATCCGTCTATTTCCAGTCTCTGAGCAGTCCATCCTATCATGGCGGGATACAGCTTGGACAGGTGACACAGAGAGGCTGAGACCACAAGTCCCGCTCACCAGAGTGGTATGGAAGAAAGGCTATGATGAGAGACAGACAAGAAAGCCAGTCTGGGAAGGTCAGGAGAGCAGAGGTCACAAGCTCATCCGAGAGGCAAAAAGGCAGGAATTAGCTGGAGCCCAGGAGCTCAGAGAAACCGTAAGAACAGCGTCAGTGAAGGTTAGAGACACAAATTTTAGGCTGTCTGTTTTATTGTCCCATGTGATAAAAAGTGGAAGAGTGGTGAAAAGGGCAACAGAAGGACAGAAGGGACCAAGATGCTCAGCCCAGCACCAGCACAGACCCGTGACTATGACAAGACACTTCTCTCAGTGACTCCCAAGCAGCAGCCATCAAAGACACGAAAGCAGATTAATGGGCTAGTTCCTGAGAACTCATGATGCACCTTCCCAGAGGTGTTGAGGAATAAACAGAGGAGAATTCAAGTGGAAACAGGAAAACGTTGAGGTCCCACCACTATTCAGGAGAGCACCCGCGGGCAGCAAAAGGCAAGTTTTAATGCTAATGTGGCCTCATTGCTCACAGAGACAGGGGAGGACTGTGGAGGACAAGGAAAGAAGATCAAGTGCCCGTGCACTTTCCCCTTCGGTAAACTTAAGCACCACACAGCTGCAGATGCATTCAATTAATAAAGGGCAATGCAAACATTTTGCCAGAATAACTTATAATCTACCATTGCCTTTTTGTTGAGATTTTTACTTTTGTAATCATTTCCATAAACATTGAATTTTAACCTATATTAAAATGGTTGGCTTTTTTGTTACAGAATTCTCTCATAATTTGCAATTTTGTTTTTACACATTTCTCCTGCTAGTACTGACATTTGGTGCCTGAGCTTGTCCCTCTAGACACGGTTCAATTCAAGTCCTAAGAAATTTAACTGTGACCTTCTCATTGACCTTCGCACTGAGCATGTGCTTTCTCTGCCAAAAGTCTGATTCCAAGGATCAGGTGACATAGGGGGAAAAAAAACACCAGAATAAGCACTTTTGATCTAAGTTAATGTGAATGGACCATATTGTAAGAGCCAAGCTGTCCTTTTCCCATATTCTATTTTGTACATCGTCATCAGCTACAGCCGGTAATCGTAGTGGAAAAGAGCCTTTAAAAAAATTCTCAAAAGAATGAAGTATGAGCAGATGTCCAAGAGAAGATAAAATAACATCACAAGTAAAGTGTTGAGATTTATCGACGTACTTTAGCAAGCTGTAATAGAAAATGTTGAGGACCTTAGAGTACAACACTAAAAGAGAAAAGGCACAGAGTCTTATTTTCACCCCATCGTATTCAATCAATCATGCAGTTCCAATTGCCTTCGATAAGTTTGATCAGTTACTACAAGTTATCATTAGTTGTCAAGTCCAATTCATCATATGCAAAATAGTTTCTCCTATGTATACTGTTTTATATAGATAAACATGCTACACATAGGTAAGCATTTAAGTATAACTTGATAGTCTATAATACTTTATTTTAAAAAATAAAGTTATTATTACAAAGTAATATAATTATGTTATGCATTTTTTAAAATCTTTGTTTTGGAACAAAGTTGAAGTAACTACACCAAAAAGTCAATCAAATTTCATGGGGAAAGGAATAATAGTGTACAATGTTCCATGGTTAGCTATTTTTAAAAATAATAAGATATACCTGGTGTTGGAAAGATTAACACTTTCTACATATCTGACAGGGGTGTAACCAATAAGATTTAGATTATTTACCTGCTGACAGAAATTAAATTAGTAAATATGCATTAAGCACCTACTATGAACTTGCCCTTATGTGGTTACTACAAATAGACAGTTTCTACTCCATGGCTGGTGAGGACATAGACAACTCAATAAAATGCAAGACAGATGTAAGAGAGAATTTGGAACAATAAGATATATGTCACATCCATACGGGGCCATTATCAAAAAACAGGAATTCCAAGTGCTGGCACAAATGTAGGAAAATTGTATCCAGTATTCATAGAATTATAAACTGGCACAGCTATTAGGGAAAACAGCATGGAGCTTCCTCTGAAAATAATTTTTTTTTAAAAAAAGAAACTCTACCATATAATCCATTAATCCATGTTCTAAATATATATCCCACAAAATTGAAAGCAAAGTTTTCAAGAGAGATTTGCACACCATGTTTATTGGAGCATTCTTCATAATAGTTAAGATTTAAAATCAACCTAAATGTCCATGCATGGATGAACAGATAAAGAAAATTTAGTAAGTACATTCAAGGGACTACTGTCCAGCCTTTAGAAAAGATGGAAATTCTGTTTTGCTACATCAGAGATGAATCTTGAGGACAATATGCTAAATGAAAGAAGCCAATCACCTTAAGACAAATACTTCTTTACTCCACTTACATGAAGTATCTGAAGTAATCAAACTCAGGAAACAGGTGGAAAGTGGAAACCAGGGGGCTAGGGTAGAGAAAATGAGGAGTTGCTGGTCAGTGTATAGAGTTTCAAGTCATCTGAGACGAAAAGGTATAGAGATCTATTTTACCACATGTGCATACAGTTAGCAACACCATAATGTGATGTTTTTACCACAATAAAAAAAAAAAACTTAAGAAAAAATCATTGCTTTACTACACAAAGCAAGTAGTAATTAATTCTAATTCAAAGGACTATAGAATTAGAGCACTGGCAGCATTTGACCTGAGTTTTAAATAGTGAGTTAAAATTTGATGTAAAAAGAGTATAGAAAAGCATGAATAAAGACCCAAAGAAGTGCAAGTTCATGGATTAATTGAGGAATCTGAGTGGCTGGAACATGGGTTATAGAGGTATCAGCTCAGACCATTTATCAAACACGTTCCTTTAAAGGACAATAACATCTTTTTTCTATTACCTGTAACAATTTACAGCTATTTTACCAGGACAGAACATTATTTTATGTCCTCATTGTAAAAATCCTGTACATCATAGTTTATTTAGCACCCCTCCTAGAAAAAGTGAAAAGAAATGAGCATAGCAATTCCGCCTCATCCTGACCTTTTCAGCTTTACATTTTAAACAGCTGTTTTTCATGATCTGACATAAGACAAAGCAATTCAACTCAAGAAGCATAGAAGTGAGTAGGGAAAAAGGGTATAGAAGCTCATTATTAGTTTGTAAATCTGATACATGTTAGGATACATTTTAGTGTCATTGACGTCTTTTATTCTAAGATGGTTAGCAACACAAAAGGCCAAATCTTATTCCTAATTTGACATTAAGGTTGAAAATAAATTTTTAAATGAAGAGGAATTGAGGGCCAAGTAATGAATTTAGATTTGGATGGGTTTGAGATGCCTATGGGACATTGGCATATGCTGAATAACCATTTAAGATAGGAGTTTTGAGCTCAGGCAAGCTGACTTGAGTGAAAAGTTTGGAAGCATCAACAACAAGTGATAAATCCTAAGAGCTCATGTACTCACACAGGAGAACATGAAAGAATAAAGAACCCTAGAAAATTTCCAGAAAGCACAGAAATTGAGAGTTGGATGGGAGAGGATTCAGAGAAAATAAGAGGCTGAAGGTGAATCAGAGTGAGAGATACCGAGAGGCAAAGATGTAGGGAATTAGCTGAAGGAAAATGTGGATGAAAATACCGAAGCTGCAGCAGCAAGGTGGGAGGAAAGTGAAACCTGACTACTCATTTACCCACAATGTGGTTAATTTGCTAGAAGGCAGAGCAAAATGGTAAGTGAATTCAAGTGAATGACAGGCAGGATAACCTCAAACGCTTTCATGAAAAAAATTGTTTTTAAGATATCTGAATATAATTTAACTATCTTGAAATGCATTGGTAAGCTAGGGTTAAAAAAAAATCAAGTGAAATATTCAGATGACAAATGAGATTCCCCAGAGCCCCTATGTCATTATCTGATGCTCTGATTGGGAAGGTAGGATGAGAGGGAAAGCAGTTAATCTAGAGTAGCTAAACTAGTTCCAGATTTCACACACCAGGAGAAAAGAATGTGTCTGCCCTGAGTGGCGTGGAGAGTCTCACCTGAGATACATGCACAAACCCAGGGCCTCAAGTGTTCAGATGCTAGATTACACGGGGGACTAGAAAATTTTCACCCACTTGCATAGGGAGAAGGTGATGTTTGCTTTGATTCTTCCTGAACTCTGAGTGGGTTAAAAAAAAAACACCTCAGACAGTTCTTTAAAAGTATCAAAACAGCTGCCATATTTAAGTGTGTGCTATTAAGAACCTCAAAGTCAAAGAAGTAACATAAAATGGTTTTCAGACTGTTATACTTTTAGGGCTCCTGGAAAAGGCAAATGGTTTACAAGGATTCCACCACAACCAACCCATCTCTCATGCGTGCACTCTTGTTCCCTCCCCCTCTCATAATTAAAGATAAAAATCACAATAAAACTTTGTAAAAGACATAAGGAAAAATTTGCAATGTAGCCATGAAAATAGGATTGGAACTCTGAAAATCTAAGATTATAGAAGTAAAATTTGAAAAAAAAAATACAAAATATGTTTAACAAAAAAATCTAAATATACTGAACAGTATAATAAAAGAATAGGAAACAGAAAAAATGGAGAATTCAGAAATTCAATAATATAGATAGAATAAATCTTTTATTAGAATATTCTAAATGTTACAATTAACAAGTCTAGTCTAATGGACACACATAGAATATTTAGAAGGGAAGTGGTATATTCAGAACTACATGTTATGTTGGCTCTGCCTGAAACAGAACCAGAGACAAATGATAGTTCAGGAAAGAGATGACAACAGCTTCAAGTATTGAATAGTCAGTGTTCCAACAGGTAATGGATAGCATACTCACATTAGGATAATTCTAGAAGGGTTTATTTACAATGAAATGCATTTTAACAGAGTCAAGATAGATAACCAGAAAAGGGATGCAGATATCTGGAACTCAAAGCAGTGAAGCTAAAATCTAAAACCAATCTTAGATTCAAAGGGAGAGCAGCTTTCCAGAGTAGACATAGAGAATATTATTTGACTTCTTAAACTATATGAATTAGTCTTTAAAAAAACTAATTAAAATAAATTTTGAGAGCTTACATTTGTCAGAGATTGTGCTAAACATATGTAATATAAACTTCGCACCAATCTATGATGGAGAATCTCCCTTACAAATCCAATAGAATAAATATTGTTTCAGTCAGCTATCTTGTTGCTGCAACCAAAAGACCAGGTAAGAACAATTTTAAGGAGAGTGAAGGAAATATAAAAGGGCTTAGGCAGCCAGGGCAAGATGGCGAGTGAGGCAGTCAGGGACAGGGACACAACAAAAGAGCATGGAGAGGGTCTTCTAAAGAAGTCAACTTCCTGGTTAATAAAAGTACTCGTGGACACAAGCAGGGGCCCAATTAGGTAGACACTTCCATACTCCTGCTCTTAAGTGGATGATCCAGTAGAAAATCAAAAACAGATGTGCAAACAGAGAGGGCACCAATCAATAATAGTGAGGAGCATGTAAACAGGGGAGGAGATAAGGAAAGGAGGAAATTCCAGAGACCATAAAAAGAACAGGCCAAAACTCCCCCACCATATTCCCATCTCTGAAGGCCCTTCTCTTCAGAGAAGTCTATCTCTGTATCTCTGTTGCTTTTGCAATAAACCTACTTGTTGCTTGATATCTCTGTGTCCTATTCTTCAATTCTTTATTGAGTACAGACAATGAACCAAGCACCCCTAGACAGTAACAAGGGAAAGTTTATTTGGGGGCTTATAGTTTCAGAGTTCTCAATCCAAAGATAGTAGGCTCCATTCCTCAGGGCTGGAGGTGAGGCAGAACATTATGGGAGAAAAGTGTAAGGAGGGAAACAGCTCAAGTCATCACACTAGGAAGCAGACAGAGCTCCACTAAGAGGACAAAATATACACCTCAAAGGCACACCCCCAAAAACCCACCTCCTCCAGCCACAATCTACCCTCAGTTACCACCCAGTTAATTCCTATCAGGGGATAAATGCACTGATTGGGTTGAGGCTCTCATAACACAATTATTTCACCTCAAAATCTTCTTGCATTATCTCACAAATGAGCTCTAGGGGTACACCTAATATCTAAACCATAACATTCTGCCACTGGCCCCCAAAACCCATGCCAAGCTCACAATGCAAAATACATTTAGCCCATTTTCAAGGGTTCCCATAATCTCAACAGTTCTGGGATTACCCAAAAGTTCAAGTCCATCTCCTCTGAAACTCAAGGCAAACTCCTTTGTGAGCACCTGAAAAATCAAAAGCAAGTTACCTGTATCCAATATACAAAAGTACAGAGTAAACATTTCCATGTGAAGAAATAGGGGGATAGAAAGAAGGGATGGGATGAAAGCAAAGCCAAAATACAGCTGGGCAAATGAATCCTGTAGCTCCACATCCAGCATCTGGGGTACAAGGCATCTTGATGTTCTCTCCAAAAGGGGCTTTTCACCTCTGTCCCTAAGGCTTTACTGGTTACAGCTCAATCCCTGCGCTTTCCTAGGCAGATGTTCCAAGTTACTGGCATTTCTTAATTTTTCATTCTCCAGTGCAGCTTCAGACTCCTCCTCACATCTCCATGAATCACCCATTCAGGAACTGCCCACAGAGAGTCTGACCCTGCTCCACTTTGTGCTAGTAGTAAAGTCTCCAGGGACCCAAGCTACAGCAGCCTCTAAGTGCCTGGGTGGCTGAGCATGGTGAAACAAACCACCCTGTGCAAGCAGGGTGACCCATTGGTCTCTTCTCAAAAGAATTTTTACTTTTATACCCTGGAGCCTGAGATGGGTATAGTCCTGCCAATTCCTGAGATGCCCTTAAACCATCTTTCCTATTGTCTCTGGGCAAAGTCTAGCATTTCTTTAGTGATGGTAAAATCTTTAACAACTCAACTTCCTTAGCCCCAGATTTACTTCTACCTTTCAAGTCCAAGTTTTTCAAATCTTTCCACTCTGTTCTTCCACTGCCTGAATACCATAAATTTCTTCTGCCAGATTAAGAAATCCATCACCATTAAATTCAGCCTCACAGAGAATCTCAGGATATGGCCAAAATGCAGAAAACTTCTTAGCCAGAATGGAGCATGAATGGCCTCCAGTACAATTTTCAAGAGTCCTCCTCAGAAACCTCACGAGTCTATCTTTACTGTGCATAGTTCTACCAGCATTCTAGTCTTCTGAGCTCCTACCAGAACCATCCATTAAGTTCCACTTAAAACAATCTAAAGTGTTTCCAGCTTGCACTGCTAAACATCTCAAAATTCCTCTCACCAATTCCAAAATGCTCCAAAATCTTCTGAACCACATGGTCAGCAATGACCTCTATTCTTGGTACCAATTTCTGCTTTAGTCAACTTTTTTTTTGCCACTGTGACCAAAAGACCTGACAAGAACAATTTTTAGGAGGGAAAGTTTATTTTAGGGCTCATGGTTCCAAAGGTCTCAGTCCATAAATGGCTGACTTTATTCCTCAGTGCCAAAAGTGAGGCATAATATCAGGTGAAGAAGTGGGACAAAAGAAAATGGCTCAGAACACAACACCAGAAAGCAGAGAGAGCTCCACTCAACAGGACAAAATATATACCTCAAAGGCATGCCCCCACAATGACCCACTTCCTCCAGCTGTACCCAACCAACTTACAGTTACTACCCAGCTAATCCCTATCAGAGGACTGATTCACTTAATGGGTTAAGGATCTCATAACAATTATTTCACCTCTAAACCTTCTTGCATTGTTTAACAAATCAGCTTTTGGGGGACACCTAATATCTAAACCATAACAAAAACCTTGATCCCATTTGCCTTCTTCCCTCAGAACACCTGGCTCCGTAGACTAGAAAGAGGAAACTGGATGAACAGGGATTCAATTGATGGAAAAAGGAGAGTCTTAACAGCAGGGAACAAAACAGTCACACCCAAGACTTGGGTTGACCATGAAGTTGAATTCAAGTAAAATTAAAATCTGATTTTGGTCATCACACCAAGCAACCATCATGATTTAATCAGCTTCCCATGTAGGTTGCTTGCAAAGAAGAGACAAGACAGCCCTATTGAAGTCAACACAAATAACTGGTTCACTTGGCACTTCACATTCTGACTCAAAATTAATAAGACAGCCTCTGGAAACTTTATGAACTGTTGGTTATTTTTAGTGAAAATTTGATAATAGCTTGCACAGTTTTAAGACTCTTAACAGTATAAATGTTAGGAGTGATTTTGATATAAGCAAAAGCAAAGACCAGAGGAAATGTTAATTAATTGTCAATATTTGAAAAAACAGAGATGTGGCAACACCAAGGCAGGATTGCTGCAGGGCAATACTCAGCCAAAGTACAGTAGTTGGTGCTCCCCTTTAAGAGAACATGCTTGTACTCATCATGCTTTACTGCCCTCCCAGGATGCTTCATTTCCCTCCCAGGGTGCTTCACTTCCCTCCCAGGATGCTTCACTTCCCTCCCAGGGTGCTTCATGCCATTAGGTAAACTACCTCACTCCTGCACATATTTGAGCATCCTGTCATAATCCATCTGAAATTCCTTGCAGCTTCCTAAAGGGTCCTAGAGTCATCCCTTGTGTCTCCAAGTCCCCTACCACTAGAAGTAGTATGTGGAATTAACTAGGAGCTTATTATAGTTAGAATAAATTAAGGGAAAATGTAACTTCAAGCTCTTAGCCAAAAACTTGATCTCCTCTTAATCCACATTTTTACTCTATTCTTTTGATTCTTCTGTTTCCTTAAAATTGTTTTATAAAAAATACTTATTGTATGTACAAGTTACTGGATTTGGATTTTTAACTCTTTGTGGTATTGCTCAGTTACATTTTATTTTATCCTTTAATTATTTCTATTTTGCTGACTAAAATTCCTTAACCTGAGTTGTGAAGATTTCATGTCATATCTCCTATTTACTATCGCTTCAACTTTGTTTCTTTCTATTCTTCCCTATGTAGTTCCACTCTGATCTCCTGGAGAGATCAAAGAGATCTCCAAGAATACTAACCAACTTGATAAGTTAATGACATATATAATGACATGTACAACTCTCTTGGAGTTAAGCATGCTTTGTTTTCTGGTTCAGTTTTTGTTTCTGTTTCTGTTTTTGCTTTGTCACTGTTCTACTCCAAACTCTCTAATAATGTTCAATTTAGTTCATAGTGACTCCCAAATACTTTTCTGACTCCTACACCAATAAGATGTGTTAGGTGCACTGCCTTTGCCCACTCTTAAACACACTATAATTAGCTCCACATGAATTATAGGAGCTTGTTTAATTTTCTGTATTCTACACGAGACAACCAGACCCTAACAAACAGAACAAACCATACAAATGGCTGAGTTAATCAATATCTTAATCTAGGATTGATCTAGGATGCCAATTTGCACAATTGCCTCTTTCCTGTTGTACTAGGTATTAACAACACAACCTGAACCCTAAAAGTTATTTCTTCATTTTATCTTCTTTGATCTTCTTCAGTTCCCAATTCCATCTTAAATGCAAACTTTCTAATTAAAATGCATATTTTTATCAATAATCAATACTTCCACTTATGTTCAAGGAGTATATTTTTTATCTTCATAATAAATGATATAAACCATTATCACAAATTGTATTTTTGTATGAAATTTAGCTCAGAAAAGACCCCAGTTTTCTCAGTATACATATTTTGGAAAACTTACTAAATGGAGCTCTTTTATGACACAGTTGAAATTCTTTCAATACGTTGTGGTTCCAATCTCTTGTAGACTTCCCTCCTCACCACCTCTTCTATCGCCGCCTTCCCTGCCCTCAGCACATACACAAATCTGCAAGCAATCATTGCTACACAAACCTGTTTGTCTTTTAATTATAAGAGAATAGCCTAATGGATTGGGACTGACAAGATTCCTATTCCATTCAAGGAACACAATCAGTAGGAAATAAATCTTCACATATCAATATGCTTGAATCAGAGGGTTCAATTTGCTTGAATTAAAACTCAAACTACTCAGTTGTACCCTGTTTTCATACAAGATACACACATACCTTCCCACCCCCCAAAAATCTAGACATGTGCATATAACTACAATAGGACTATAAAGAGGTCAAGATTAATTTCACCATTGACCAAATTTAGCAAAAAGGAGAAGAAACTTCCAACAAACTAGCCCTTGACATTTAAATTCATTCTAGAATCTGAACACCAAAGTGTGTGAGCTCCCTGATCAAAATGTGACAGTGTATAAAGATCAGAAGAATCTTCACATAATCCAAGAATTAAATGACAAGCCCCTAACTCACAGAATGAATAATAAACAAAGTAATTTAATCAAACTGCCTGTCTGTCAAAGGCTTATCTCAGTTTCCAGGATGGCATATTATTCTACTGTCTTTATCTTCCAGAGGGACCATGTATGTCATGGTGCCTATTTCAACCACCATAATGGCTCTTTGATATTTTTAGAAGTTTATGGACATAAATTTCACTCAGCATGCAAGGCTGAGTGGATCTAGCTCCAATCTATACCACATTCTCACCCCCCACGTGGTCTTTCTGTTCTCCTCCACACATGCTACCACAGCTTGATGCACGTGATTTCTTTGTTGTTTTACTGTTGGCAGACCCCATCCAGGTATCTGAGAACTCTCCTCCTAGCCACTGGCAGTCTACCTATGGCTCCCTACCATGATTTCCAAATTTACAAAGAATCACAGAAAGAGTTGAGAGTAGCTTGACCTCCCACCAGAGTGTCCAGTGACTATTTTAAATCATTGCTGAATCTCACATGATGATCTTCAAATAAAATCATACATGGAAAACTATTACTCTAAGAATCACAGAGTCACTCTGATCAAAAGAAACAGTGCCTGAGGCAACTCCACATACCTCCATTGAACATATTCAGAAAACATTATCTACTCCAATCTTCACATTTTATAAATGAAGAAGGAAGGCCCACAGATTTTAAGAATTTGACATATATCCAAAGATATATATCTAGTTCAGACAGAGACAAAGAACTTCCTAGCCAGATATTCTAGCTGAGTCCAATGCTCCCACAATAGAAAAGTTCAGAATAAGATGCTGTATATTAACCATGAGTTGAAAATGTAGGCTGCATGTGGTTTGATCATCTTCCTTACTCAACAGACAGATAGTCCTCAACCTACAATTAACAATTTTCAACTTTATGATTGCATAAAAATTATACACATGCAGTAAAAACTGTACTTTAAATTTTGAATTTTGATCTTTTCCTGGGCTAGCAAAATATAGCAAATCTCATGATGGCAGACAGCAAGTCCTAGTCAGCTTTGCCATCACGGGAAATAATCAATACTCTACAGTGTACTATGTTGCTAAGCTATGATGTTCAGTAGCCTAGGGGTGTTAAATGCATTTTTTACCTATAATAGCTTCAATTTTTGATGGATTTGTCAGGAGGTAACCCCATTATTAAATCAAAGAGCATCTTATGTTGAGTGCTATGATGTGCCAAGAATAGTCCTCGCCACTGGAGACTTAGCAGCAGATGATACAGTATAATCCCTTTCCCCAGAGAGTATATCCTATAATCAATATTTACAAATAAATAAGGAACAAGCAGATAAATGCATAATTAAAAAATTTATATGCCCAAGAAAAATGAAAATATATGTCCACACCAAAACTTGTATATCATTATTCATAACAGTATCGTGATTGTCAAAAAGAGTAAACTCAAATGTCCACCAACTGATGAGTACTTAAACTATGATATTATCATACAAAGATATACTATTTATGCATAAAAAGGAATGAAGTTTTAATGTATGCTACAATGTATATGACCTTGAAAACATTATGCTAAGTAAAAAAAATTATATATAAGTAAATAAAGTTATATTATATGTTTCCATTTATGTGAAGTGTCTAGAATAGGCATGTCTGTGGAAACAGTATATGAGAAGGGGAAATGAAGTGACTGGAAATGGGATCAGGATTTCTTTTTGAGGTGATAAAAAGATTTTTGAATTAGTTGTGATGGTTGCACAACTTGGCAAATATACAAATAATCACAGAATTGTACACTTTGAAGGGACAAATTTATGGTATGTTAGTGATATTAAATTTAAAAAAAGAAAAACATAATCAGAACTCAGAAAATATAGCAAAGATGGGATAGCAGTTTAAAATAAAAGAAAAAAAAAACTAGAAAATATGAAGGCCTCTCTGAGGAGGCAATAGGTAATCTCATACCTAAAGTGTAAGCAGGATTCAGATATACAAAGAAAGAGGAAACAGTGTTCCTGAAATAGGGAAGAGTGTCAAGACCCTAAGGCAGAAAAGAGCTTGATAATGTTCTAGGAACTCAAAGGAGCAACATAATAAATTAGAGAGGAAGGAATCTGCAGACCACACAGGGCTTATAGGACATGGTAAACATTTCAGATATTAACAATTGCAGTTATAACCTGTTATGGTTTAGATACCAGGTGCCCCCCAAAAGCTCATGATGAGACAATGCAAAAAAAGTTCAGATGTGAAATGATCGGGTTGTGAGAGTTTTAACCTAATCAGTGCATTAATCCCCTAATAGTGACTAAGTGGGTAGTAACCATAGGCAGGTGGGGTGTGGCTGGAGGATGTGAGTCCCTGGGCTATATTTTTTCCTGTTCATCAGAGCATGTTTTTTTTTTTCCTCCCTCCCTCCCTCCCCACCCCTCTCTCCTGGTACTATATTCTGACCATATTCTGAGGAACAGGGTTGGCTCTCTATGGACTAAGACCATAGGAAGTGAGAGGAGATAGTGAAGGGTTAGCCACGGACAAGAGAATGAAGAGTTCATTCAAAATAACAGGGTTCAATGCAGACACAGGTAGGTGGACATATGCTGTGGTGGAAGCTCATGGATAGAAAGAAAGTTTAAAAATGATTCCTGGCTACTCCAAGTGGGAAAACAGGGACCACAATAAGGAAGATAAATATCTTGGTGACTTAGACTGGGGTAGTGTCGATGATAATGAATGTTTATATTATGATAAAATAAGCATATATGTTATCTGATTAATGTTTAATAATATCAGTAAACATTCTATGTGGATATTTATTTATTCATTTATTTTTCAAATAAACCACTAAATTATATCTCAGAATAGTTTTAAAGAAAATTTTGAGCTTCATATATGGATTCATATAGGACTAGAAAATAACTTTCCTATAAGCTTTTATGTTCTGTTGAACATCAAATTCTTTAATATTGTTTCAATGTGATATTCTATAAACATAAAAGAAACATACTATTAACAGATAAGATTTCCGATTATTCTGGTTTCCATATTTCACCAATCCCCATAATAATGGTGACATAAATAGTTCTTGTGTTTTTCAAAAGATGTTACTACATGTTACTGAACAAGCCAGCTAGCTAACAGAGAGAGGAAGTAAGGTACCTGTTTTTAAACCTTAAAAACATTATCCAAAACAAAAAAAAATGCATAGATTGAGAAAATATACCTCTTGTGTTTTGATCATTTTTAACTCCACCATATTATGCATTTATTCGGTCTCTCTCAAAGCTTAAACAAAACAAAAAAAAAAGTATCAGTATAGTTTTGCTCTTTTATTTGATCACCTGATGTGAAGCCAGCTAACATTCACACAATTCAACATTCATTCCCACACTTCCCAGTGAGACTTGAAACATGCCTAGACTCTGGTAGAAAATAGGTAATTCCCAGTGAGGGAAAATATTACATTGTAAGTAGCTGCCTCTTGTATTAATCCTCAGCCTTTACTATTTGCTCCATTTTCTTTCATAAGATTAACATTTAAAAGCCTCTTTGTCACAGACTGAAATTGAATTGTGAAATGTGCTCCTGAATAAATAATTTCTTCCTGAATGTTAATTACATAGGCAATTATACTGAAGTATAATTTTACATAAATACAGTGTTAGGGATTCTACAGATGTGAACAACTGCACAAATACCTCCTCAATTGGAAGGAAAAAAAAAAAGCTTCTGAGGTTGAAATGAAAGTGTCTAACATGCTGGATAAATACAGAACATTTGATGTGTTGAATATTAATCTTTGGGGTGTTTGTGAAATTTATCACAAGGCTGAAGGGTGACTAAATATTCATAAAGACAAATGTACATACTTTATTTTCCATATATATTAATAAAATGACATAATAAGTATACTGATACAAAAATATCTGAGCCAAAAGTTTTAAATGAGACAACCTCCAATTATAAGGATCTGAATAAAAATTGTTCAATTTTGATATTCACACTTTTTTTCAGGTGAAGTGCTTTGTATGCAATTATTAGCTTCTTTTTGACAATGAAATGATGATATGATTCTTGTAGTACCAGACTAGTGTTCAAAAATCCACCTTACCAAATGGTGATAGCCAATAGATGTGTAGTAGAATTTCTACTCCAGTAACAATCAAATTGGACCTAGATTCACTTGCTTGTTGAAGATAATAACATGTAGAATTTGAGCACTTAACTACTTGCAGGCATTCCACGAAGCAGTCGATCTGCATTGTCCCTTTTGTCCTTACAGCAACTCTGTGCTACCCAGATGGGAAACTGAGCAATAAGGGTACAACACAGTGGTAGAGCACTTGCCTGGCATGTGTAAGATCCCACTAAAAAGGAAAAGAAAAAAAAAACTTTTAACAAACAAATCAATAAAAAAAAAAGTGAACAGGGTAAATACAGAATTTAAATCCAGATCTTGCTAACTCCAAAATCCACACTAAAAAGCAGATTCTGTTGTGTAATGTAGAAAGAAAAGCCTTAGAGTTTACCCCAGAGTTTAACAATCTATCACAGAATTTAATCACAGTCTTATTTTCTCTGCCCTTTTTCTTCTTTTATAAATATTTATCTTGAGTTGGCATTGGGACTGAGTTAAATGGTGATCCCAAGTAATTTTTCTCAATCAAGAGAGGAAATCAGCCAATTATTGCTATCATAAAAACCAGTTGATTGACATTAAAATTCTGTTCATAAATCCTTATTCAAAGTTTGGTCTGCAGAAGAGAAACATCAACATCACCTGGGATCTTGTTAGAAATATAGAAATGGAGGTTCTACCCTAACATGCTGAGTGAGTCTCCAGCTTGAGAATTACTAAGAGAAATAATAGGTCATACAGGTTCACATAGACCATACACTAACTTCCCATAACATTACATAAGATCTCAATGAGGTTTTAAAATTAGGCACTAGAAGTGTTTTCAAGTAAGCACTTAGGTTAGTCAGTTTTCCGTCACTGCAAAAAAAAAAAATACCTGAAAAAATCAACTTAAAAGAGGAAAGATTTGTTTTGAGTCATATATTCATTTGTTGGAATCCATAGTCACTTGACCACACTGCTTTGAGTCACTAACAAGGCAGAATTTCATGGCCAGTAGTGCACAGCAGAGTAAATCTGCTAACCTCAAGGCAACCTGGAAGAAGAAAGAAAGAGAGAAAGAGAGAGGGGATAGGGGAAGATCTGGTGATAAACTATTCCCTTCAAGGGTATGCTCCCAAGAGACCTACTTCCTCCAAGTAAGTCCCACCTCCTAAAGCCACCTCTCAATAGTGCCAACAGCTAGGGACCCTTCAACACATGATTCTTAGGAGATACTCCAGTTCCAAAGTACAGCTGCTGTATAAACTTCTAGCACTTGATAGAGTGTCAGCACTTGAGGAGAAAAGGTGTTCAGCAGATGCACAAGGTAAGATCAGAAACTATGGACTTTGCTTTCTGAAATTCTTCCAAATTCTCACCTATAAAGCTAACCCAGAAAAGCTTTTATTGCAAGACTTTCCGGCAGACAGTTTTTACTACTGCCTATACTACTGCTCTACTTCAGTGGGAGGATTCTGTTTTTAGAAAGTATTTTAGTCAGATTAGAAAAAATAATGAATAGATATGATTTTCACATTATAAATTGAGGCTTATTTGTACTTCTATAGCACACTTCTATGATTCACAAAATACCACATTGACATCTCTAATGGTTTTATGAACATGTTTAAGAGAACAAATTGTTATTCTAAATTCACAAAGTATTCAGTGGCTTTTCCACAGTTACATGATCAGTAAACATTATTATAGTTTACCTGTTTCCCTTTCTGAAATATTCTTAATATTAATACAACAATGAAATATTTTAAGGGTATATTACAATCAGTTGCTATTGAAACTTTCTCAAATTTTCACCTCTTAAAAAACACAGATTAAAACTCCCTTTACCTGCTTATGGAGTAAAGAGTTTCCTGCACAATATTAGAATTGTAGAAAGACTTTCCTGCCTATATCAGTCAGGGGTCAATAGGAGAAAGCTGAGTTCATTCTCACTAATTAAAACAGCGTGGCAATTGTTAAACAACATTCAATGGTTACTGATTGATCATTGGCATCAAACTGAAACTGGTGACACCCCTCTAGGGTGGAAAGAAGAACTCAATAGTAGTGCATAATTTTTTAAAAAAAGAAAGAAAAAAAGAAAAGAAAGTCAGATCTGAGACTAAAAAACTTTTTAGTAAAATAGTTCTATTCATTGTTATTGTTTTGCAATGGGAAAGGTCAAGTCAAGTTCTTAGAAACATGTGCTTTATTCACTGGAGATAATATTGTATTGTCTATATTTAAAAAAAATAATTCTCACCTTGCTTGTCAAGTAAAAGTATTGAATAAATAAAACAAAATACCTGCTGGACCGCAGACTGAACCAGAATTGAAAAATTATATTTTTCTCCCATGCATGGAAAAAAATCCACCCCCACCCACCTCCACATTGAGAACAACCAAGGCCTGAAGTCCTCAAGTCACAATAAAGAATTGGAGGTGAGGAACTAGAAATCCCACCCTGTGAGGAAAGAGCAAGGAAGAAGATGGAGGACTTAGGAAAGATGACTACAAAATATCAAGGAAGAAGTTGTCCGTCAGAACAGAGGGGCCATTTGAAAGTTTAATTAATATTAGTTAATTATTCCTTCCCAAGGATTAAAGGGAAAGGAAGTGGAATGAAGTCCTCATCACTGTTCTGCATGGGTCTAGGATTTTGAGAGCTACAAGACCCCCTCGTTAAGAACTTCAGAAGCCTCTGCAATTATCAAATACGTGTTTGTGCTGGGAGAAGGGAAGGTAGAAGGATGAGGGACAGAATGGGAACTTCTCGATAATCATGTTGCTCAGGCTTTAGGGGAAAAAACTTAAGGGACATTGCCTTTTCAGTCCCCAGTGTATTACAAGGCAGCTCTGCTCTTCATGAAGCAAAAGAGCGATACAACAATAAAAGGAGAGGAGACCCAGGCTCTGAAGACCCTGCTCCCTAAGGAGAGCAAAAAATAACCTCCGGTACTATACAAGTTATTACATAAATAAATGAAAAGGGAAGGATGAGTGAATGGCTTGTACAGCCTTTGATCTTCCCTACTCGCCTGCATTCCAGTCACACTGCTACCTTGTGTACCCTTGGGTGGTTCTTGAACATTTGGATTTTGGAGAATAGTGACATAACAAGAACAATTTTGAAGACTTACATACACTTTCCATTATTTTTCTATGTAAGTAAATTTTTAAAGTACTATTTATTGTAACATCACTTTTAAAAAGAAAAGATAGTTTAATCATCCAAAATTATGTATTTAAGGATTTTTTTAAATCAAAGAAATTTGACAATTTTTAAAAATGTCTTAATAAAGTCTTTTTTCCCACAGATTGTTTCTACTTAGCCATGAGCTGGCATTTGGGAAGTACTTTCTTGCATTTTAGCCTAGACCAGAGTCCAGACAGTTCTCTGCATAAAGAAGACCTCATCTCTTACATATACCCACTAAAAATACTATGGTGCATAATGAGGTTCATACATATGAAATTGCTAATGTTCAATTATTTTTAACTGAAAAAAATGTAAACTTCACAGGATTCATCCTAATAGCACAACATTTTTGTCCACACTTGACCATTTTATAATATTAAATAAATGTTAAAACTATTACAAATGTATTCACACAATTTCTGTGAAATTGTATCTTTTTTTGCATTTAATAATTCTCCCTACATGAACAAGTGGTGGGGGAGAATTCTAAGTGTCCTTTTCCATAGTCTAATGCAAATGCTAGGAAACTATATTGGGGCAAAGGGAATTATTAAATGCTAACCCTTTTCAAAGTTAAATCTTTAATTACTTAATTTTTACTTAAATGCATTGTAACAAATCAGCTTTTCATCAAATTAACTATTATAAGGAACATACCACAGTGTTTAGCACATAATACACTTTGTAAAGATTAGTATCTTAGGTGAGCTGGAGAGAGGAAGCTTTTCAGCCAAGTACGAGAATTTATTATAAGGAGTGGGGAGACTCTCGTAGAACTCACATCACAAGTAAGGGGCAAGCCTCAGGGTAATAGAGGTGTCAGGCAGCTATTTCTCTGCATTTTCTGTCCTCTGTATATCTCTACTCTCCTCTGCTTTTTTTTTTCCTTTCTTTCCTCTACAGACTCCTAATTCCTATTCCCCCATAACACTGTCTTGCAACATTGGTCTCAAGGCTGCGTAAGGGAAATAAGCCTCTCTCCTTCCTGCCTTGGCCCATAAAACTGGAAATATTCTCTGTTTAAAGAGTGTCTGAAAAGAAGTCCACCCAGACTTTACCCTCTTCTCTCCTTTTTCCGGAGCATGACTCACCTGACTTGCAAGACTGAAAAGAATGTACATGTGCCAGTAGAACCCAGGATCTTTTGATTCCTTTTCTTTTAGAACCTGTCCTGCCCATAAGTCTTGAATGTTCTCTCCTCCCTGGTTGTGTGATCTCTGTACAGAATGTTCATCTGGCAGGTCTTATTCCTGAGGCCCCTGGAGTCACAGGCAAGGGGAGGTCTGGGGAATTCTAGCTGCTCTTTCTGCTACTGGAAGGAAACTTCAACTTCAGGGATAAAAAGCAGAAACCCAGCCCATTTTGGCCTTGACTATAGCGTATTTTCAAACTCAGATTTAACAAATAACATATAACAAAGCTGATTTCTGGTATCTCTTTACATCCTGAGTCCATTTGTTGTTATTGTTGTAGCTGTTTGAGTTTTTGTTTTGTTTTGATTTTGCTTTTGTTTTTAAGTATAATCATTGACCCATCCATTCCCTAACATCAGCTCTGGAGCCTCCAGCTGTCCAAGTCAGCCACGTAGTTAGCTCTTAGCTCAAACAAAAGAAAGCAAGGTAATTTGATTGATTGCATTTACATCAACTGTCCATCCCTATTATAGACAGTTACTATAGTTATCACCAAAGGAGTTAAGTTACTTAAGCTTAGATCTACTTTTTCAGCAGAAATTGAAAGTAAATTTCCAAAAAAAAAAAAAAAAAAAAAAAAAGGGATAGTAAGCTGGGTAGACACACTAAGAGTCAAAGATCTTTTGAGTTCTAACATTCCAGGGCTCTATAACAGCATCACCCACAATACTATTGCTATTTAATGGATCCTGCAAATGTATTCAGGGACAGAATGACTCTCAATATGATAGACATAAGACATTTCCACTCAAGCTGCACTTTGAAAGGACTTCAAGAGAGCCTTTATTACAATGTGTTCCTGAAAAATATGTCACAAAGTGGGTTGACATTAAGCAAACAATAAAAACAATATTGTTTTTAAGTAGGAGTTTTAGTCCATTAAATATATTACATGTCCATGCATGCAGAATGCATAAAAGGTCAAAATACACTGGCTTCCTTGTTCCTTATCCCCAAAGATGAAGTTATCTACCTAATAGCAAGCAGAGCAGAGAGAAATTTCCAGGCTTCTTCATAGAGACCTGCATAGATGAAGGAATAAAAACAAAATAATAGAAACTAGTCTCCAATTAAAAATCATACTTCAAAATTCTATATGGGTATGATGTTCTCTACACAATAATTATGCTTGGGCAAAAATATTATTAGCATATAAATATAAAACTATAAATTGTACCATATATAATTAATTTTAAGCCTCAAAATCAAACCTAAAACTGATATGCAAATCATAATACATCTGACCTCCTTAATTTAAATTAATTTTGCTTGCAACTTAGTGATTCATAAGGACAGAGTGGGTTGGGTTTTTTTAGTCCATGGCCCTGGAAGACAGTAAGTTGAAACTGAAGTTTTCATTTTCTTTCAACAAATTTTAATAAAACTAACAGAGAAACTAAATATCATTCCACTGACCTTGGAGACAAACTCAAGGCATTAAAGCAGGTGCTCTGTAAAGGATTGTTGTTGAGGCTAATGATAGGGGTTCTCAGAGTAGAAAGCATTTTGAAGTCAGGGCTGACCCAGCATCTCTGTCTTTCACCCCTTTCTACTAACCAAATGTTATTTACAAGGCCTTGCATACCAGGCACTCTTTTATTGTGTCTGAATTGAATTCAAAGCTTCCACGAAAGCTCTTCATCGAAGAATGAGTAATGCCACCAAACAGGATAAGTCACTCATTCTCTCTTCCCCTGCCTACTTGACATTTGTTGTTTACCAAGAATCAGGTACATTCCTTCATACAGACTGCCATGAACAATTACCAGGTCATCAGCACTCTGGGTTATTTGAGGTATGTTAACTGTGATAACAAAAATCCTTGAATGAATAAAGTTATAGTATATATAGCAGGATATAGTAGGCTATTTCTAGCTCACATAAAAACCAAGGGAGATGACCGTTATACCTATCAGATCTCTCCAACAATCAACATCATTGAAGGACCTAGGCTCCTTCATATTTGAAGCTCTACCTGTATACTGGTCCTTGTGCATCCTCCATCGGAAGGAGGACAACAATGGAGAGGTCTGTGTGGAAAGCTTGAGTGGAGTAGGCTGGAAAGTGACATTTATTACTTCTCCACTCATTGGCAAGAATTCCATCTCATGGTCACACTCAAGAATCTAGGCAAAATAGGAAAAAGAAATTGAGGTTCATAAATAAATACAGTCTCTGCCACATCCTTTTTCAAAGGAACTTTAAAATAAAAATAAAGTTAATGGCCTAAAATGGACAGATAAGGAACATTAATAAATGAGAAGGGCCTGGTGGGACCATTGAAAACTAGAGAGCATTCCATGGCTACAGAAGCCAACACAACTCCAACCAAGCAGATTGTTACCCTAAAAAAAATAGGGGTGGATACTGTCAGATCTGGTTTTTCAAAAGAAGTTATAAATCTAGTTCTATTTTGAATGTGGATTCTTCTAATATTAAAATGTCAGCAATTATTTAATGTTTTAAAAATAATGTGCAAATCACACAAATATTTCAGCATACCTCATTTGACCTAAAGTATCTAAAGTATAAACTACTTTAAAAACTTAAATAGGCTTGGCACAGTGGCGCACATCTGTAATCCCAGCAGCACTGGAGGCTGAGACAGGAAGATCGTGAGTTCAAAACCAGCCTCAGCAATGGTGAGGCACTAAGCAACTAAATGAAATCCTGTCTCTAAATAAAATACAAAATAGGGCTGGTGGGGATGTGGCTCAGTGGTTGAGTGCCCCTGAGTTCAATCCCCAGTACCAAAAAAAAAAAATCTTAAATAGGTAATAAAACCTTAAGTAGTTTTATTTATTTTTTTAAAGATACCACTAAGTACCGTGATACATATTGCATAAGTTGAGCTAATAAAAGAATAGATAGGCTTCAAAATAGAAACATGAATATTAGTTAAGTAGCTTTAATTAATATTACCTAATTATGATGTATAATTATGCTATTAATAATTGGATAGTATTAATTATCTGCCTTGTGCTATATGAACAGCACAAATTGTTATAAATTAAGAAAGGACAAGAACTTGCCTCTATTTTCATAAATCCTGTAAATACCTAGAAGAATTATGAGTAGACTCAATCACATATTTTAGTTTAATAATGGTTTGGAAATGGGTTATAGTTTATTTATTCAATTAACAAATGTTTACTGTATATATGAGATATTGTGTTAGCTGCTGCAGAGAAAATAAGAATGGTTCTGATTAAACTTTTCCCTTGGGGAATTAATATTTTAATAAGAAATAGTACACAGCTAGCTATCACATGAAGCCAAAAGCTAAAGAGCCATTATGTGACTTGTGACTGTAGAGTTCCAACAAGAAAGAGGTGTTCCTGGGCTGGGGTGGTCAGAAATGACTTCATGAAGGCTTATAAAGGTAAGATTGGAATGTGTCCAAATGGGGAGGCAGGGAGGCCATCAAAAGCACAGCACATTAGCAAAGACCTGAAACTCAGAAATATGAAGGTATGCATGAGGATGGCAATAACTGGAACAAGAGGTTCTTGCAGGCAAATAAAGGCTATAATAGTGCGTTTATTCCTTTAGGAAATTTGTAATCCTTGAATCTCATTAATGGAGGTGTTTCCCTTTTAGTGGTGCAAATCTATAACAAAACTGATGTCACTAGTTTATACAAAGTAGGTAAAAATGTCACTGATGTAAAATGTAGTGACTTCAAAATATTGCTATTTAGAGTTGCTTCTTGTTTTCAAGTCTCATCAAATTGAGTATTCATTTCTGATTTATTCACAATTTTTTCTGCAACAACACGATGTGCTATCATGAACTTCTTGTACCAGAAATCTGCAATAAGTCAGGTCCTGAGCTTTTTGGTTACAAGCTGCTTTTATTACATCAGTCACCTCCTGTTCAGATTTCCAATAGGTGACATTTGCATGGTTCCATCTGTCTAATTTATCTCTTCTCAAGGCCATATTGTTTCAGTGACATTTGGGAACCTTCCAAATTGTTGCTTCTATATATCTTCAGTTTGTAGAAATCCCGTCTCTAGTCAAATTCCCCATGAGAAATCATCTCAAAGAAATTTCTTTGTTTTTGTAAAGAAATATTTTGATACCTTTTGCCCTGGATTTATAATTTTATTTGCTTTCACTGTTCACACAAATCTGTTCTCAAGTCAATTTAACAGTACTAGCCAAATACATTATATCTATGATCTGGGTTAGAAATATGTTGAGGTGTAACAAGCAGCAGAAAGTAGCAACTTTTTAACTGATGTCACATGTGACAGATTCTACAGGTTTGTAAGAGTTCCCATTAGCTATTCTGAAACTACTTCACTCAGTAAGATAACTGTCTCTATTTTGATATTTCTCAATTTCCAACTGTCATCAAATCCTATACCAAAGCCACAGGCTACACTAATTTTGTCATCCTCTGTTATTGAGA
The DNA here is from genome assembly GCF_964194105.1 of Spermophilus citellus. Lineage (NCBI taxonomy): Eukaryota > Metazoa > Chordata > Mammalia > Rodentia > Sciuridae > Spermophilus > Spermophilus citellus. The sequence continues at coordinate 91,565,466 of NC_138197.1, read as the reverse complement.
TGTTTCTATTTAGTAGAACAGTTATTAGCTTAGGGTCCTTTATATTATTAGTTTTGGAATAAAATGTCTGGTCTATTGGGCAGGGTTTTTAAAATCAGTTTTTATAGTTCTAAACCATTATATTTATTGCTATTACTTCTTTTGGAATTTAAAATTTTAGTCTTGACATTATCAATGCTGTTATCATTTTGTATTATAAATATTTATATTTATAATAGCAGTATAGTGTCTGATGATTCAGTATCTGGGCCTGAATTTCCTAATACACAGTACAATAGTTTATTTTCAGCATCATGCTGCTAAGTCAAAGTAAATACTCCTCCTATATATTTTTTCAACTTAGGAGCATAAACTGTTTAATCAAAAAGCCTTTGGATCAAGTCAGTGAGACAAATTTATTAAAGCAAAGGATAAATATTTCAATTAATGGTGCTTGACATCATACAAATTGCTCATTTTCTGAAAATGTATGTTAAAAATTTCTTCAAAAATCTTTGTGTTTTTCTTCACTAAAGAAGACTCTGGGACCTTATATCCCTGTAGTGTCTGAGTGCATATCTTAGAGTCTACTTTGATAAAATACAATACAGAGTAAGACTAGAAAATGGTTCCAAGGACTTGCATTTGATTATTATTTCTGTTTCACAGGCCTAATCATTACTTTTATAACTATTATTGTTGGTCAATACAAATTTGTAGGCTCTAATGATAGCTTATCAATTTGCATACTTTGGGGACAATTCAATAGTTATCTGAAGTTTCAGGCAGCCACACAGTTTAAAATATTCATTTTTCAAACAGGAAAAAAAATACTTGTTATTGTCTTAAGTCCATACCTCATTGTGAAACTTTTAATTCCAGTTTTATAAAATATTTTTGACATTAAATCTTTATTCCACATGTATTAAATTTATAATATATGTAATGTACATTTGTAATATGTGTTATGTGCATGTATAATAATATGTATAGAATTTTATAAGTTTATTCTTATTGGTCATAGTTGACTGAACAGTGTTTTATTGAAGCTATCTATTTCATCTTGAGAATGCCTGTGTTCAGTACATATTCCTAGATAAATGCCACTGAATGACCTGAATTGATTAGGCCTCTGGGCACCAGTTTTCAAGGCACAATGTGTATTTCCCAAACTATATTTATAAAATCAAGTCTCAAAAGTACCTCATTCTCATATGTTTTGAGCAAACACACAATATTGAAGAATTGTTGCAAGTGGAAACCTTCCATGTTTGGTACTTTTGAAAGAACTATAAATATAAGCAATCCAATTTAGCAATGATAAATGCTGCCTTCCAAATTCCAATCATATCTGTCCTTAGTTATAGCAATTTCCAATAAAAAAAAAACCTTTGGTGATACTCAGACACATATCATTTTTAAGACCTACAAATAAAGACCTGGACTAAGGCCAGTCATTTGAATTGTGAGGATATCCATTCCAAGAATATCTTTTATAGTTATCACTGCTCAGTTGTCACCATGATCTATTAGACCACCCCAGCTTCCTTACCACTGTAAAAAAAAACTTTTTATTTTCCATTATTTATCTTATTCTTCTTGTATGTGTTCTGCCTCTCTGTAAGGTATTATTCAACTTGTTCTTGTAGATAAATCCACAGCAACCTTGGTATCAAAATATCAAAATGACCATTTTGGTTTTCCTACTATCATTTCCTTTAAATAAGAAGTAAGTCTTTCAAAAGTTTGAAACTGAAATAAGAAGGAACTCTTTCAAAGTTCCTTTAAAATCTGTGAAATAAATCGAACGCGACAGGAACTTTTCATACAAGTTAAGGACCACTTTTCATTTTAGGACTCAATCTCAATTTGCTGTTATTTTTTTTTCCATTCTAAAATGACACTGGCTACTTAGACATCATAAATTTAATAACGGCTTTTTTAAAAAAAAGATACACCACTCTATTAAAGCACACAATATTGTTTGAACACACTGAGGACAGCATACATTTAGCCATAAAAATATACATCATTCACTTTTTGTGTATCTTGGTAGGTTAGACACAGAGATGAACTGCCCAGATATAGAGAGGACAGTCAGCAGACATCCTTCAGCCAAGAGTTCCTTTAGAATCTGCCCCAGCTGCAGAGAGTCACTCAGACTGAATTGATACCCCTCTTAGGCCAGCCATATTTAGGCTGAGCAGGATGAGAGTATTAAGGACCAGCAACTTTGTCTAGACACACTACACTCTGACTGGCTCAGTGGACTGTGGCTTTGTTGAGCCTACATTACAGTTCTCCCTCAGCTCAATTGCTTCTTTTCCTTTCCTTTCACAGGCATTAAACCCTAGTTAAACACTTGGTACCCCAAATTCGAGCTTGGCATCTTGTTCCACAGAGCCCCACCTGCAATTTATGATCAGAATGGATCCTTCTTCATAGTCCGACTCCAAAGTTCTTCCAAACTGCCTTTTTCATCTGAAACTATTTATAGCATCAAAGTAGCAATGCTTATCTTTCTAATCCATGCCCCTAATCTTATACACTTTAGCAATATTTAGATTGACAGTATAATTTGTATCTTACTCATAACTGTAGGTGATGTATTAGGTAGAATGTTAGAATTCTTTTGGTAACAGGTAGCAGAAACCCAACTCTAAGCAAAGACATGATCTCGTTGACTCAGAGAACAAAGAAGGTGAGACTCTGAGGAAGTAGGAAATGCAAGAATACAGCTGAGACTAAAGAAACGAAGTTCTCCCTCACTCCTCACTGCTGACTAGCTTTCTTCACCTATAGGGTGGTCTGCCCATGCTGTATACCTGCTATCACTGATGGATCAGCTTACAGATTCAGCCATAACAAAGAGATCCACTTGCTGCTGCATATTCTATGCTCAAAAATCCCACTGATGGCCTTTTGCAAACACCATGGTGGCCCTCTTTCCAGGTGAGAAAAGGAAATCCTGAAATGTGAGACGTGAATAGTCTTGCGGACATTATGCTAAGAGAAATAAGCCACCCATAGAAGGACAAACACTATAGAACAGCACTTACCAGAGATATCCAAAATAGACTCACAGAGAGAAAAACAGAATGGTGATGATTAGGGGTTGGAGGGTAGGAAAAAGCAGCATTTCTCATGACTAGGTATAAAATTTCAGTTTGCAAGAAAATAAATTCTAGGGATTTGCTACAAAAAAACTATGCCTATAGATAAATATATTGCATTATACACCTTAAAATCTATTAAGAGAGTAGATTTCATGTTAAGTGCTTTTATAACAACAAAACAAAAATTTTAAAATAAGTGTAAGACATACTAAAACATAAATTGTGTGAAAGAATGAGAACCAATTCAACTCCCTATAGATTATTTAGTAATAGCAAAAGGAAATATAATACAGTGCAGAAAACTTTGAAGTGAAAAAGTTAACATCACTAATAATCAGACAAAGTAGCATTCTGTGCCTTGTGATAGGAAGCACTGGGCAGAATGCAAGATCACTCATGCAGTACTCTTGTAAAAACTGCATTACTTAAATCTAATCACAAGAAAACATCACGAAAACTACAACTTAAAGTCATTCTTCAAAACAACTGCTCCATACACTTCAGAACTGTCAGCCATAAAAAAAAAAAGTAAAAACAGAAGAGTTCCATATTAAAAGAAATCGAAGAGATCTGACAGCTAATTGCTATGCATAAACCTGGATTGGGACACAGACTAACTTGGAAAAAAAGGCTATAAAAATCATTTTAAGGACAATTGGAAAAATTTGAATATGAATTAGATAAAACAATATATTAAATATACTGAAGTTTTGGTCATTTCTCTCTATATATCATTGGCTTTTGCTGTGCATAAAACAGGGTGTAAAACTGAATGGCTTAAAGCCACAAACAATATTCTTTCTCATAGTTCTGTAGGTTGGCTAGTAATTCTTCTAGTCTAGGGTGGTCCAGCTGAGGCTGTATTATCTATATAGCCTCATTCCAGTGTCACTTTGACTAATGTTAATGAAGATGGTGACTTCATGGCTCTCATCCTCCAAGGCTCACCCAGCTTGTTCACATGACACCAGAAACGTTTTCAGTGTCAGAAAAAAAGGGCAAATCAAATAGCATAAGCATTTTTCAAGACTCTGCTTGCATCAGCGTTTAGTATTCTATATCCACAGCAAGTCACATGACTAAGTCCGATTCAATGGATGAAGAAATAAACTCCCTCTTGATGGAAGGAGTATCAAAATCATTTTACAAAAGGACATGTATGCAGGGCTGGGGATGTGGCTCAAGCGACAGCGTGCTCACCTGGCATGCGTGCGGCCTGGGTTCGATCCTCAGCACCACATACAAACAAAGATGTTGTGTCTGCTGAGAACTAAAAAATAAATATTAAAAAAATTCTCTCTCTCTCTCTAAAAAAAAAGGACATGTACATAGGAACGGGAGGAATATTTGGCCATTTTGTTATCCATTATGCTATGATTAAGAATGTCCTTGTTCTTAGAAAATATACACTAAAGTATTTAAAGACAAAGGTGAACTTATAACTATAGATCAGGAAAACTAATTTGTGTGTATGAGTGTGTGTGTCTGTGTATGTATGGGTGTGCAAAGAAAGAGGGAGAGGAAGCAAATGTAGCAAAATTAAAATTGTTAAATCTACAAGAATGATACAAAGGGTAATCAGGGTTTTTTAAATTATTATTCTTGGAACACCTTCAGCTTACAATTTTATCATAATATAAAGCTTTTAAAAACCCTACTGAAGTATAGGATCATTTTAGTTTGGCAGGGTTATGGGGTTATGTGGTAACTCAGGAGCACCTATAGGAACAAAGTAGGTGGGTTAAGATGGCTGGGGAGAGGCAGGTTCTTGAAGATTATTATAAGGGTGCCCTATATTCTGAGTTTGGGGCACTTTTCTACTTAGTCAAACTCATATTTGCATCTTTTTCCTTATATGAATTATGTATCACCAGAAATTGTGCCAATTGTCCCTCACATCCACTGAAGGCTGGAGTCAGAGAGCTAGTGAGCATCTGAATAATAATCCCTCATGCCCATTACCAGGGCACACCGACCTCTCTTGGCCACTGTCATACCATTTCCACTGCACCTTATTCTTCCCAATTATGGCACCAGATGATTATTGTAAATGGCATAGGGGTACCTAAGCCTGTATTTCTAATTATTATTATTTGAAGGCATTATTTAATTATTTAATGAGTATTCTAAATAATGAAAGTAGTTAAGATAACTTATTTTGGAATGAATGATTTTTAGCTCACTAGTCAAAACTTTAAACTTAGAAATAAAAATTCTAAATGCAATATAATAATAAGAGATGATATTCCGATATAATGTCAGTGTGTATCTGGAGTTGACTACTAATCTCATCTCACTAAGGCAGCAGAGCCTTCAGGACAATTTGTCGTGATACATTAAAGAGATCTGCCACCAAATATTTGAAAAATGTTGGGCAAAACCAACTTTAAACAGGTTCTGGGAACAGGCAAATTTACACTGTGCATCTTTAAGAAGCAGCTATCCTCTTTGACAAGAAGTAATTATATTTAACAATGGAACCATTTCCTTGTGAGGCAGCTTTGTGAGACTGGGATTATGGGTACCGATGAAAACTTTAACCAAGAGCAGCCACAGTATTAGCTCAGGTTTGGTTCTACTCCATGTTACTCTTCATCTCCTGTATTTATAACCTTCTTTGACCCATTCCCACCATATACTCTTGTCTGTGCTTATCTCTCCTGGATACCAGTTAGTGTTGGATTGGTTATACACTTGAATCTAAACAGGAAATTTACCTTAACAGATGTTTACACCAACCACATCTCTCTATGCTGGAGAGTCAGCATAATGCTATACACTAGGGTCAGGCAGACTTGACTGTAAGCCTGGCTCTACCGCTTTCCAACTGTGTAACCCATATTTAAGATGCAAAATAAAAATACATACTTTATAGGGTTCCTAGGAGACAATACTTGTAAAAGTTTTAATATTATTTCTGGCATTTAATAAGTGTTCAATAAATATTAGCTCTCAGGAAGTAGTCTCAACGTTTATCTCTGTAATCACACAAAGGTCAGTATGTTACTCAACTTCAGTTGAACCAGATATTTTTATCCAGTTTGCTACTTTATACAAGAACAAAATACAAAACAACTGTCAATATGGATGTCTATGTATAACAAGGACATCTCCTCTAATTGTGCCTCTCGTAGAAAACAATTATGTGCCCTGACCCTACCCAGTGGTAGAGATAAGATAGATCCTTCCCAGTGCCTTAATCTAGTAAGTGTCCAGGGCTGTTTGGGGGCTTAAAAATGTTACTAGGTTTTGTGGGAAAGCATTCTCATAGGGCAGGTGTATGGTGGGCACGCAATAACTCAAGACTTACATGGGACATCATTCCTACTCATTTGATGATGCCACTATAGGACGATTGAAGTCTCACATATTCAACTAAAAACTTGGATTCGTCATCAGAAATGGGTAGGTGGTTGTATGACTCACAATTTGATAGGAAAAAGTTCTTAGTCTCTCTGATACCCTCTTCTGGAAAGCTTTCCCAAAACAATGGACTTGTGTCATTTCTCTGGTCTCACTCGGCTCCAGAGCATAAGGGACATTCCTCTCATTGATCTTTTTCTTGGACCACTAACTTGGCAACTTCTGGACAGTGAAACAAAGATGGAAACACCCCCAGAAATGGGATCTGGACCTCTGAACACAATCTCACCCCAGATTCCACCCTTCTCTCTTTTGGTCCATCAATCTCCCATAATGTAAGACTGTCTTAGAGACCTGCTAATCCAAAAGGATGCTATACAAATCAGAAAAGGCCCTTTTCTCATGACATTTTTTGCCATGTATCATACAATCATCCAAATAATGTTTTAAATGTAAGCCACACTAGAAACCAGGCCCAGAGTCCTGTCCTCTCATCTTTAAGCTCTTAGACCAACAAAACTGATCCCAGTCTTTTCTGTAAGATGTTGGATAAAGCATTTTTTTCTAAAGATGCTTCACTAAGTCCCCAAACTTTCCTTTGAAAGCAATCTATCTTTAGTGTTTTATAGGTGAAAGGGGGTACTGGGAGAAAATAAATCACAAGTTAATTTATATAGAATAATTCTATAGGACTCTGAAAAGGCCTATAAACATGGCGAAAACCTGCCACCACTGTTAAGATGGAGGAGGTTCTGTTGACCTCCCCCGCTTCAGGGAGAAATAATAATTTCTTGGCAGGGAACCCAACATGGTGGCGGGCGGGGAGGCAGTGCTTTCAGTACCTCCTCAATAACAGGGTCAGAGAGTCACATTAATACGTTCAGATTCTACCTGCTGAGAAACTTCTAGCAAAATTCCGCTGAAATGAGACCTGCTGGTGAATTTGTAGGATTATTGGAGGTGACAGTTTGCCCCAGACAAGTGAATCTCTGCCACATGGCGCGGAGGTCCAGACCCGCCACCTGCCGCTGCTGTGCAGCGACCATCCTCCAAGGCGGTTCAACAGGTGCGGAGCAGGGACCCTATGAAGAGGTCTCTAACCAAGCCTTCATGAAATAGCGAACCCGGAACCGAAACCAACCGAGACTGGGTCAGACCAGAGACAGGCCAGACTCACCCCTCCCTTCGGACACTCCAGCAAGGAGCCTGGGGCCTGCCATAGCAGAGAGGTGACGTCACCAGAATTCGGCCGTCAGGATTCCTTCCCAGCAGAGTCGGCTTTAGCAGGTGTGTGTCTCCCACCCCCACCAGATACATACAGCCGGGAAAACTTGACCCAGAGCTCCGTGGGCATGACTGTGGGGGCCAAGGGAAACGGAGGAGACCCCCGATCCCCAACTCTCCCTACTGCCAGTGGCTTGGATGTGTCTGTAGGGGCCGAGGGAAGCAGAGGGGATTCTCGATCCCCAACTCCCCTTACCACCAGCAGCGATACCCAAGGTCTTAGCCGCCAGTTCCGCGGGCGTGCCCACCAAAGGGGTCCGAAAAAATTAAACTGTCGGTTCCCAGATCACTGCTCCATAGCACTGGGACTTGGATGAATGACAGAGAAAGTGCTCCATCGTTCAGGAAATAGGGCACGCAGTGGGGCTGCAAGTGTAACCAGATCCTTGGAGAGCGCCTCTGGTGAGGGGCGGTGGGGGGGGCTGGCTGGCAGGAGGAAGGGGGGGGAGGGGCCGGTGAAGAGAAACGGCTCTGTACTAACAGGATTGAGAGAATCCCAGGAGCCGCCTTACAGGGATTGCTGCTGGCACATAGAGGGCAGAAGCTCGGCTCGGAGGGCATAGCTCCACCTACTGGAAGAGAAAAAAAAATGGATCTCTAAGACTTCATTTTTTTTAAATTTCTATTTTATTAGTTTTTTTCTCCCCTTTTCCTTCCTTCTTTCTTTCCCTTTTCAAGTTTTATTATTCTTTCCATTCTCCTCTATTCTATCTATCTCTCTCTCACTCTTTCTTTTTAAGAGCACCTTCCTTCCCCTTCCCCCCAACTTTCATCCCAATTACGTGTAATTGTCTAAATGCAAATAGGTGATTGTTTTGAGGCTGTCTATAGGGCTCCTAAATACCTAGCTATTGCCAAATACCCTGATCCAATCACCTGTTAATATCCCCCTTCAGTAGAGCAATCTTCCAAAGTAGCCAAGACATACTAACCTTCATACCATTATAGCACCTAACCTAAACATAAAGTCCTAAGACCAAACAACAAATCACTATATGCATACAGAATCCATAAGCCTTTTATGAATTGAATGAATCAGCTCTAAAGCACAATAAAGCCCAACATTTCTAGGCATAGTCTCCCACCACAAAGGAGAGACCACAGAGATATACAAAATCAAAACAAATTTATAGAAGAAAACAGAAACACAGCAGTTAAACAGAGTTGGAAAGTAACGTGAGCACCATGAAAAAAAAGGGAAAAAAGGATTACAAACAATGCAGGACAACTTAAATTTACAGGAGAACCTAGAGGCATCAGAAAAATGGACAGAGAAAGAACTCAAGGCATACCTGACTCAGATGGAATGGAATCTTAGAGAAGTCATTAGACAGCAAGTCGAAACAATGAAAGAAAACTTTGAAAATGAATTGCATAAGCAAATTCAAATTGCAAAGGATGAACTCTACCAGGAGATAGAGATTTTTAAAAAAATCAAACAGTAATCCTAGAAATGCAGGAAACCATAAACCAAATTAAAAACTAAAACAAGAATATTACAAATAGACTAGATCAAATAGAAGTCAGAACATCAGATAATGAAGACAAAGTTTATCAACTCGAAAAGAATATAGTCAATGCAGAAAGGAGGTTAAAAAATCATGAGCAATCCTTACAAGAGATATGGGATGTCATAAAAAAACCAAACTTGAGAGTCATTGGGATAGAAGAAGGAATAGAGGTTCAAACCAAAGGAATGAACAATCTGTTGAATGAAATAATCTTAGAAATCTTTCCAGATATGAACGATGGAATGGATTGCCAAATCCTGGAAGCCTACCGGACCCCAAACATACAAAACTGTAATAGACCTACTCCGAGACACATAATTATGAAGATATTCAACATACAGAACAAGGAGAGAATATTAAAAGCTATCAGAGAAAGGAGGCAGATTACATTCAGGAGTAAACCAATTAGATTAACAGCTGATTTTTCATCACAGACGTTGAAAGCGAGAAGATCCTGGAACAACGTATTTCAAACGCTGAAAAATAATGGATTCCAACCAAAAATACTGTATCCAGCAAAATTAAGCTTCAGATTTGACAATGAAATTAAAATATTTCATGATAAACAAAAGTTAAAAGAATTCGCAGCCAGAAAACCAGCACTGCAAGGCATTTTGAGCAAAACACTACAAGAAGAGGAATTGAAAAACAGCACCCCAAACTAACAGTGGGAGGTAACTCAGTAAAGGGGGGGGGGAATAACCAAAGAGGAAAAACTAGCCAAATTAAAATAAATAAATAAATAAATAAGCATGACTGGAAGTACAAACCATATATCAATATTAACCCTAAACATTAATGGCTTAAATTCACCAATCAAGAGACATAGGCTAGTAACCTGGATTAAAAAAACAGATCCAACAATATGCTGCCTTCAGGAGACTCATATGATAGGAAAAGACATACATAGGCTGAAGGTGAAAGGTTGGGAAAAATCATACCACTCACATGGTCCTCGGAAGCAAGCAGGAGTGGCCATACTCATATCAAATAAAATCAACTTCAAACCTAAGTTAATCAAAAGGGATAAAGAAGGACACTATATACTGTTAAAAGGAACCATTCACCAACAAGACATAACAATTATCAATATGTACGCACCAAACAATGGTGCCGCAACGTTCATAAAACAAACTCTCCTCAAGTTCAAGAGTCAAATAGACCACGACACAATAATTATGGGTGACTTCAACACAACGCTCTCTCCATTGGAAAGATCCTCCAGACAAAAGCTGAATAAAGAAACTATAGAACTCAATAACACAATCAATAACCTAGACTTAACCGACATATATAGAAATATCAACCATCATCAAGTGGATACACGTTCTTCTCAGCAGCACATGGATCCTACTCAAAGATAGACCATATATTATGCCATAGGGCAACTCTTAGTAAATATAAAGGTGTGGAGATAATACCTTGCATCTTATCTGATCATAATGGAATGAAACTGGAAATCAATGATAAAAGAAGGAAGGAAAAATCCTGCATCACCTGGAAAATGAACAATATGTTACTGAATGATCAATGGGTTACAGAAGACATAAAGGAGGAAATAAAAAAATTCTTAGAGATAAATGAAAACACAGACACAACATATCAGAATCTATAGGACACAATGAAAGCAGTTCTAAGAGCGAAATTCATTGCCTGGAGTTCATTCCTCAAAAAAAGAAAAAACCAACAAATAAATGAGCTCACACTTCATCTCAAAACCCTAGAAAAGGAAGAGCAAAACAACAGAAAATGTAGTAGAAGGTAAGAAATAATTAAAATCAGAGCAGAAATCAACGAAATTGAAACCAAAAAAAAAAAAACATTGAAAAAATTGATAAAACTAAAAGTTGGTTCTTCGAGAAAATAAATAGGATCAACAGACCCTTAGCCATGCTAACGAAGAGAAGAAGAAAGAGAACTCAAATTACTAACATACGGGATGAAAAAGGCAATATCACAACAGACACTACAGAAATACAGAAGATAATTAGAAACCCTATATTCCAGTAAAATAGAAGATAGTGAAGGCATCAATAAATTTCTTAAGTCATATGATTTGCCCAGATTGAGTCAGGAAGATACTCACAATTTAAACAGACCAATAACAAAGGAGGAAATAGAAGAAGCCATCAAAAGACTACCAACCAAGAAATGCCCTGGACCGGATGGGTATACAGCAGAGTTTTACAAAACCTTCAAAGAAGAATTAATACCAATACTTTTCAAGTTATTTCAAGAAATAGAAAAAGAAGGAGCTCTTCCAAATTCATTCTATGAGGCCAACATCACCCTGATCCCGAAACCAGACAAAGACACTTCAAAGAAAGAAAACTACAGACCAATATCTCTAATGAACTTAGATGCAAAAATCCTCAATAAAATCCTGGTGAATTGAATACAAAAGCATATCAAAAAAATTGTGCACCATGATCAAGTAGGATTCATCCCTGGGATGCAAGGCTGGTTCAATATATGGAAATCTATAAATGTTATTCACCACATCAACAGACTTAACGATAAGAATCACATGATCATCTCCATAGATGCAGAAAAAGCATTTGACAAAGTACAGCATCCCTTTATGTTCAAAACACTAGAAAAACTAGGGATAACAGGAGCTTACCTCAACATTGTAAAAGCTATATATGCTAAGCCTCAGGCTAGCATTATTCTAAATGGAGAAAAACTGAAGGCATTCCCTCTAAAATCTGGAACAAGACAGGGATGCCCTCTCTCACCACTTCTATTCAATTTAGTTCTCGAAATACTAGCCAGAGCAATTAGACAGACAAAAGAAATTAAAGACATAAAAATAGGAAAAGAAGAACTTAAATTATCACTATTTGCGGATGATATGATTTTATACCTAGAAGACCCAAAAGGGTCTACAAAGAAACTACTAGAGCTAATAAATCAATTCAGCAAAGTGGCAGGATATAAAATCAACACGCATAAATCAAAGGCATTCCTGTATATCAGCGACAAATCTTCTGAAATTGAAATGAGGACAACCACCCCATTCACAATATCCTCAAAAAAATAAAATATTTGGGGATCAACCTAACAAAAGAGGTGAAAGATTTATACAATGAAAACTACAGAACCCTAAAGAGAAAAATAGAAGAAGATCTTAGAAGATGGAAAAATATACCCTGTTCATGGATAGGCAGAACTAACATCATCAAAATGGCGATATTACCCAAAGTTCTCTATAGGTTTAATGCAATGCTAATCAAAATCCCAATGGCATTTCTTGTAGAAATAGATAAAGCAATCATGAAATTCATATGGAAAAATAAAAGACCTAGAATAGCAAAAGCAATTCTAAGCAGGAAGTGTGAATCATGAGGTATAGCAATACCAGATTTCAAACTGTACTACAGAGCAATAGTAACAAAAACAGCATGGTACTGGTACCAAAACAGGCGGGTGAACCAATGGTACAGAATAGAGGACACAGAGACCAATCCACAAAATTACAACTTTATTATATTTGATAAAGGGGCTAAAAGCATTCAATGGAGGAAGGATAGCATCTTCAACAAATAGTGCTGGGAAAACTAGAAATCCATATGCAACAAAATGAAACTGAATCCCTTTCTCTCGCCATGCACAAAAGTTAACTCAAAATGGATCAAAGAGCTTGATATCAAATTAGAGACTCTCCGTCTGATAGAAGAAAAAGTTGGCTCCGATCTACATATTGTGGGGTCGGGCTCCAAATTCCTTAATAGGACACCCATAGCACAAGAGTTAATAACAGTAATCAACTAATGGGACTTACTTAAACTAAAAAGTTTTTTCTTAGCAAGAGAAACAATAAGAGAGGTAAATAGGGAGCCTACATCATGGGAAAAAATTTTTACTCCTCACACTTCATATAGAGCCCTAATATCCAGAGTATACAAAGAACTCAAAAAATTAGATAATAAGATACAAATAACCCAATCAACAAATGGGCCAAGGACCTGAACAGACCCTTCTCAGAGGAGGACATACAATCAATCAGCAAGTACATAAATAAATGCTCGCCATCTCTAGCAGTCAGAGAAATGCAAATCAAAACCACCCTAAGATACCATCTCACTCCAGTAAAATTGGCAGCCTTTATGAAGTTAAACAACAACAAGTGCTATTGAGGATGTGGAGAAAAGTGTACACTTGTACATTGCTGGTGGGACTGCAAATTGGTACGGCCAATTTGGAAAGCAGTTTGGAGATTCCTGGGAAAGCTGGGAATGGAACCACCATTTGACCCAGCTATTGCCCTTCTCGGACTATTCCCTGAAGATCTTAAAAGAGCGTACTATAGGGATATTGCCACATCGATGTTCATAGCAGCACAATTCACAATAGCTAGACTGTGGAACCAACCTAGATGCCCTTCAATAGATGAATGGATTAAAAAAATGTGGCATTTATACACAATGGAGTATTATGCAGCACTAAAAAATGACAAAATCATGGAATTTGCAGGGAAATGGATGGCATTAGGGCAGATTATGCTAAGTGAAGCAAGCCAATCCCTAAAAAACAAATGCCAAATGTCTTCTTTGATATAAGGAGATCAACTAAGAACAGAGCAGGGAGGAAGAGCATGAGGAAAAGATTAACATTAAACAGAGACGAGAGGTGGGAGGGAAAGGGAGAGAGAAGGGAAATTGCATGGAAATGGAAGGAGACCCTCATTGTTATACAAAATTACATATAAGAGGTTGTGAGGGGAAAGGGGAAAAAAACAAGGGAGAGAATTGAATTACAGCAGATGGGGTAGAGAGAGAAGATGGGAGGGGAGGGAGGGGGGATAGTAGGGGATAGGAAAGGTAGCAGAATACAGCAGTCACTAATATGGCAGTATGTAAAAACGTGGATGTGTAACCGATGTGATTCTGCAATCTGTATTTGGGGTAAAAATGGGAGTCCATAACCCACTTGAATCAAATGTATGAAAGATGATATGTCAAGAGCTTTGTAATGTTTTGAACAACCAATAAAAAAAATAATTTCTTGGCTCAGTGTTATCTGGAAGATTCTTTCTCCTTATCCTGAGACTTTCATAATGAATTAAGTTCCTGGATATCTACATAGTTCCCCGTCTCCCATTATCAAAAATTATTCCTTTGCCATATCTTACTTGTGCTATTTATACATTTGTGAGGGAAATTATAAAAACAGGTTTATGTATATGATATACATATCTTTACATTTCACATTTATGCTTTAGATATATATCTTAAAGGATTCACACATAAAATATCCACTATATTTTAGCAGAATTGGTGATTCTCATAGTGGTCTCCAAATCAGTGGTATCAAATAGCATCTGAAAACTTGCCAATTCTTGGTCTATCCCAGACATACTGAATCAGAAACTTTGGGGGTATGCCCAAGCAATTCCTGCTTCAACAACCACTCCAGGTGACTCTGACATTTGCTTAAGTTTGAATTACTGTTCTAGATTCTAGACCAATGAGAGCCATATCAGGATTAAAGACAATTTTCCACTCCACCAAAAGGTGAAACTTAATGATAGTCAGCTGTTCCCACATTAGTTAACCATAGAGATGGAGTACATTGGCTAACTCTCTAACTTCTCCATATGTGGATAGATTGCTTCTTGAGGCCTCAACACTGGTTTTCTGGTTTTCACTCAAGGTCAAGAACTTTCTCCTAAAAACCAGTTGACAGTACCATCAATCCATTCTTTATTGCTCTTGTCACTAAAGTTGCACCTTGATTTTCATATTCTATTATCTTCTTTTAGTATTCATGACTTTAAGAGCTCCAGTTCCTGACAAGAACCAGTATTATAACCCACCATGGGATATAATGCCTTAAATACTGTATACCTGCTTGAACTGGACTTCAGTCTGCCAGATTACTCAATGTCCTGGTTAACTAGCTTCTACCCACTTCTTTCATGCCATTCCATGTTTAGTCATTTCTCTCCATTCTACCCAGAAGAAGTCACCACATACAGTAAACCTGGAAACACACCTGCTTTTTCTGATACCCTCAAAACTGGTCCCCAAATCTAAATGATTCTACTAAAACAATAGTCATCAATCACCATTGTTATGGACTGAACTGTGTCCCTTACCCCAAAATTCATAAACTGTGACTGTTTGGAGACAGGCCTTATGAGAGGTAATTAAGGTTAAATGAAGTTTTAAGGGTAGGGACCTAAACTGATAGGTCTGGAATACTTATAAGAAGAGGATGAAACACCAGAGATCTCTTTCTGTCCATGCTGAAACAAAGGAAAGGCCATGTACAAACCATCTACAAACCAGGAAAAGAAACTTCAAGAGAAATCTTGGTCTTGAACTTTTAGACTCTAGAACTGTGAGAAAATAATTTAGTATTATATTTAGAAAATTATTGTATTAAGTCACCCAGGTGTTTTATTACGGCAGCTTGAGCAGACTAATCTAACCATTGTGAGCTAGACTCATCTGGTAGAGGATTTTTTTTAAAAATATATATATACCCCATAGAGAATGATTTGACGTATATGAGGTGTGGCCTTGAATTAACTTTTTTTCAGAAGCCTCTAGGATTATTCTCTATGAGACAAGGTTGAGAATAAATTCTATTACTTGGTTCATAGAATTTAATCCCTGGGTCTAACTTCTAAAAAGTCTATTCTGACAAAACTTGAGAGAATCTCTTTAAATTTAGACAAATATATTTTCCTATTTCAAGGAATCCCCAAATAGATGAGGAAGATATGACTATAGCTTGCCAGCTTGAGCAACAGAATGTAAACTGAGCTTGAAATTAAAATAACTTTAGAATAAATCAGTTCAAGATTTTTTATGAAATAATTTACTAAATATCTCTTAGTTTTCTATTGAAAGCAAATTTCTAAGAAAGAAGGAAAATTATTAAAGAAACTCTTACTGATCCTATAAGAAAGACAGGAGTCCTAATCTAACAGGTATAACATTTGAGACACACCTAAATTTGGACTAAATTAGAAGAAGTTGCCAGCATACACTATATAATGCAGCTTCTTAAGAGAATAGTTTTGGATGGCTGGAAATAAGTGAAAATTCTTCTGGAAAAAAAATCCCACTAATATTTCCAAATTGGAAGGTAGATTGGGCAGGGTTCCATTGCCGAAAACAAGATCTATCCTAGTTAACGAAAGCTAATGCAGGAAATTAAGGGCTTACAAAAGTGTTGGAAGATCAGGAAAAGCAGAACTAAACCTGAACAGATCCTAAAGTCACACTTCCTCGGCTATGATCAGGAAAACTGCTTCTCCAAGAACCTGCTGAAATACAGAGCCAAATTAGGAAGTGTTAGCAGATGACCTGAGAAACATATAACCTCAGAAAGTGAATGGATGCCCCACCTGGGTAAGAACAACCCATGTGACTCACTGTTTAATCAATGTATCATAAAAATGCTTTTGGTTGGTATAACCTCAATCATGTCCGGAACTCTTTCTCTGGCTGCAAAGAGGCCACAACATATGATTTTTTTCATTTTTCGGTCTTTAATTCTAGGAAAAATTTGAAATGATGGTTTATAAAGCCACTATCTGTCCAGCATCCATATGCAGCTATTTTCCAGACTTCTATTTCCAAACAATAATGTATCCCCCTATAAGCATAGCTGTAGACTGGCAGTTATAAGAGATATTCAAGAGAATTGCTGCTGTTCCAGCCAGACTCCTTCTGTTTCCCCCATAACACTTAGATCAATTTTGCCAGCCAACACAGGATTAGCCTCCTTTTCCTAAGATGACCAGTTTACAGTCTCATATTAAATTTTTTATCCCCTGGAGAATATAATCTCTTCTTAGATACTTAGACCTCTAAACCAGCAGAGCCTAAAATTTCAGCAACAGGAAGTTAAGTTTTATAAAGTAGGTCATTTGGTATAATAATAAGAGACGCCATTCCCAAGTCTCTCCCTTCATTTTCAGGCTCCATGAATTCCACCTATGGGAGAAATATGTTGATCAGTGAATCAGAGTAAACACCACATCTGTAAGACAGCACCCCAATCTCACAAGGTGTTGCTTCTTATATGGTGCCATAACTGAATCTTCAATAGGCCATTCTATCATTGTGCATGGGCAATTGCTTCTGGATGAATATTACCGGTGAATCCCATAAGTACCAACCTAATGCCTCATTTCTTTGGCTATAAAATTAGTTCTTTGGTCAGAAAAAGTATTGTGTGGGATACTGTGAATAAACTATTTAGTTAGTCCTCAGATGTCTGCTGACAAAAGCATTGTAAACTGAGTAGGCAAATCCAAATCTAGATTAAATAATCCATTTCTACAGAGGAAAATAACTGCTTTCTTCATTACGGCAGAAACTTCATAAAATCTATCTATAATAAAAACTAATAACAACTACAAAATGTGACAACCAGCCTGAAAAAAAAAAACTTTATTTACCCCTAAGCTACCTGTGCATTATTCTGCTTCTGGAAGGCACTTAATTAATATATAATCATATCAACTATAGTGGAGGAAAATTCATTGAGCTGACATAGAACCTCTACCTGTGCTTTACTGCCATCTTGTTCATTAGCCTATAGTGCAAACACTGGAGTAGATGGAGAAGGATTTCTCTTTCACAACTCCTAGTGACTATAATGTTCACTTGATTTTGAGAACCCCCATCTCACAGAAGTCATAGAGAATATATGACTTGGGGCTGGGGTTGTAGCTCAGTGGTAGAGCACTTGCCTAGCACTGAGTTCAATTTTCAGCACCACATAAAAAATAAATAAATAAAGGTATTGTGTTCATCTACAACTTAAAAAAAAAAGAAAAAGAATATATGACTCGGCCTCTGGGCCCACCCAGGGGTCTATGTACCTCTTTCTCAAACCTTCCTTCAATCTCATATTTTCTAAACCATTAACTATTTGCTGTTGCCTGTGAAATATATATTCAGAACTATCTTTCATTCTAAGCAAAATAGGCCATTAGACATATTGCTGTATGTTCTGACCATTGGGAGGATCTTCCTTCTCCCCTCTTAATAACACCCTTGAGCCAAGCTGACATGCTGCAGCAGTCAGTCTACCTCCAGCTCACACCACCTGTCATGAGGATCCATCTATAAAAGACTTTTTTTTTTCTTTTTCAGATTATATAGAATTACCCAACTGACTGGGAGGTGAGTTGATGGAAGAATGACATGCATAAAAACTTGAGTGAAGCTCACAGCACATTTTATACTTCCATGTGAGGATGGACTGCTGATGGAAAAGCCCTAATCTATAACTCCATGAATCAGACATGACCTAGTTTATGAGAAAGAGCTGTATTGCATTCTAGGGTTAGATATTGTTGTAGTTTGGATTTTTAAGTGTTACCCAAGGAGCTCATGTGTTAGATAATGTAGAAATGTCCAAGGTAAAAACATTGGATTATGAGAGCTATAACATCAGTGGATTAATCCACTTGATGAATTAATAATTTTAATGGACTACTGCGTGCTAACTTTAAGCAGGTGGGGCATAGCTGGAGGAAGTAGGTCATTTGGAGTGTGCCCATAGGCACTAAATCTCATTCCTTCTCTCTCTGTTTCCCAGCTGCCATGAGCTGAGAAGGTTTCCTCTGTCATTCCTTTCTACCATGATGTTCTGCCCCATCTATGACCCAGAGCAGTGGGGTCACTGACCATGAATGGACTTAAGAAAGGATGAATCCAAAATAAACTTTTCCTCCTCTAAGGTGTTCTTATCATGTATTTTGGTTGCAGGAGCATATGTGGATTCTCCTAGTTAATGATGCTCAGGAATTAGAAAAATACTTTGTGTGTGTGCGTGCGCGCGTGTGTGTGTGTGTGTGTGTGTGTGTGAGAAATACTCTGAGGTGGACATGAGCTAAAACTGTATTTATCACTAAAACACTTCAGCCCCCACATTGATGAGTAGACCATGGTGGCAGTTGGGTCCCCATGAGTAAGTGTTATCTCAGAACTAGTGTCTATAATTGCTGAAAGTTCTGACTATCTTCCTTTATTTCACATAGCACTGCCTTCTCATAAGTAGTGGAAGACTTGCAGCATGTTCTTGAGATGTTTGGGTAGATTCTTTCAAACATTGGGAGAGCAAACAATGATTCCCTTTAACTCAAGAGGCTCTGATCTTTGTACTGACTTAGGTCTGGTAATTGGTGGGGAAGCCATGATTAGCTATCTCAGGTCAGGCATCTATTCATAGACCCCCAGGTTTTAGTGGGCTGCCCACCTATTTCATTCCAAAGGCCTCCAAATCAATAAGCCACCACTAAACATCTCTGCCATCAAACCAACTGTTGTCCTTTTTCCTAATGAGGTAACTACACTCAACCTTTCTGGTGTAATTAGTACCATACTTGGCCTTTTGTACATAAAATTCTATCATTTCCACTGAAGTTGTGATTCTGTTTGAATAACAGCATGTTCTGTGTTCATTTCAGCCTACAGAGGACAGTCATGGCTTATCAAAAAAGTACCCAAATCAATGTGTTTATCAATGATTTAAGTACTATTGTGAGATGCAGTTATTGGGCAGGTGAACCAAACACACATGCCAAATCCTTTCTAAAGTTTTTAATTCCTGAAGTTTTGCATTTCTTCTAAGGAGTTTCTGGCATCCCAATTTCATTTAGTTTAAGCTGCCATTAAGTCCAAGATTCAGTCAGCCATCAAACCAAACAGAAATACTCTCAAATTCTCAAGCTACACACTGAACTCCAAATTCTCTGGTAACTGCATCCATGTCAATGAATCAGTCCTATCCAAGCCTTGGTCTAGTGTCTTCAAAATCCATTTCCCACACATAATCTCCAGATTTATGCTGTTATAAATATATTAGCAAAACCATTTAACTCCTTTCATTTTTAAGCCCTTTCCTCTAAGTCTCGACATTGCAACTATTCCCTGAGACAGGCAGGCATCTGACTCTGACTATCGTTGGAAGCAGTAAGAGTGGGAAGGATGTGCAAAAGCAGAACTGTCACTCTTTGCAAAAATGTGACTCCAACAACTGCTACAGGGTCTTCACACAAGATGAGATCAACATCATCCGGCAAAGGAGGAGCTCTTCAGCCAACAAGGGAGACGTGGTAAGGTTCAGGGGTACAGGGTAGGCAGACTGAGCCAAGTTTTCCTAAATGACGCCATTTCAATAAAGGTATCTACCTTTGTATAAGGCAGTAGTTTTTATTTTGTGAAAAATAAATGACAAAACTGTAAATTCAGCCCACCTTATAATACAACACCCTGCAGCATCAGACTTTCCATATAATTTCCATCTAAATGAGGCTACAAAAGATGAGAGATTCTTTAAGGACAGTTATAGAAATTCCTGGATTCTCAAGACAGTTCCTAGAGCTGAAATTTTAAAATATTGAGCTTATTACTTTCTTTCTTTTAGCTCACCAACACACACACACACACACACA